>NW_023270426.1:15739646-16339646 GCF_011800145.1 Mirounga leonina
AAATTTAAATTTCTAAAACTATTGAAATGTCCCATGTCTGTGCTGCTCAGTGCAGTAGCTACTAACCACATGTTGGATATCAAGCACTTGAACTATGGCTAGTTTAACTGAGAAACTGAATTTTTAACATTTTTAACATTTTTAACATTATTTTAATTAATTTAAATTTAAGTATTCACATGTGGCTAGCGGCTACCTTATTGGACAGCAGAGATCCATGGTATACTCAGTTCTCTATTTCATTAAACAGTATTCACTAACTCCCCTCTATGAGTACATTTCCATTCTTCCCATCTACCTTATTTTTCTCTCTCTCCTTCTGGTTGCCGTCAGTGTTATTTATCACTTACCAATCCTATCAAAGAAGAGATTATTTCATTAATCTCTATTCATTATTTTCTTCCTTGTACTTTATCAAGGTTTAATCCTCTATTCTGTTTCCTTTGCATTGAAATAGATGCTTAGCTCACTGAATTTGAATTTTATTTCTTTTCTAGTATGCATTTCAGTATGTAAGTGTGCTAGTTTATCTACATAAGTTTTGATATATAGGATTCTTTTTATGCCCTATCTACCATTTGATTCAAAATATTTTTCATTTTCATTCTTTGACTCATAGGTTATTTCAAAGTTTTTTTCTTCTTAATTGCCAAATATATGGACTTTTCTTTCTTTTAAAATACATTTTTTATTTGTTTTTTTTATTCCTAGCCTAATTGCACATTGGTCAGAGAGCATATGTATGAAATATGTACAACTTCAGTCCTTTGAAATTGTTGAGATATGCCTTCTGACCCAGCATGTGGTATTTTTTTCTCAATGTTTTATGTGTGCTTGAAAAAAAATGTTTATTGTACAGTTTCTGTTTACAAGATTCCTTATATATCCACTCAGTCCATTTTTTATAATATTCAATTTGTTGTATTCTTAACTTTTTTCCTTGATCTGTCAGTTACTGAGAAAAGTGTGGCTCACTGTCAGGAATGAGAAATGTATCCTTGTGACTGAATTTATTTCTCTTTACAGTTTAGTCAATAAAATACATGATTTTCCTTAGTTTTTTCCTAACTTACTAGTATAAATTCGTATAGTTCCATAATTTCCGTAAGTTTAAGTGGAAAGGCTAAGGAATACTTTCATTTAAATACACAAGAATAAAATTGCAAAAAAAAGGAATAGAATTGCATGTGATTATAACAAACATATATGATGTTAAAATGGCAGTCTTGTTCCGTTAGAGGAAGAGGCATTGAAACAGCCATTATTAATGTGTCCTTTACTGAAATGTTGCCAAAATTTCTATCATCCTAGTACATGTCATTTTGCAAATGATTAAGAAATTAATTACTCTCCCTTAACCTCTATGCTAAGGTAAATGCCACATTGATTGAGATGCTTTGATTTGGCTTATACTACTTTCTCAGTCACATCATATGTGGTTTTATACAATATTGTGTTCTTTTTGACATTATACTTACCTATTAGAAAGGTCATAAGGGTGGAAAAGATTAATGGGATTTGAGGCTTCAGGTTTGCTATGTCTTTGTGCAGTCTTGAACTGTACTTTCATGGAACTGGAGCATAATTAATTCTTCCTCTGATTTATGATTTCCACTGCTAGGAAACTACGAGAAAGTGCTCTTACCTGGTAGCACTGTCTTTTCTCTGTCTGTAGATATGTTAAACAAGAAATACAGCTTTTGTTCATAAATTCCATCTTTTGAGATTTGTTTGTAGTATTTAGTTGCTACTTAATAAAACATACATTATACCTTGACCCTAAAGCCAAATTTGAATACCTGCTCTCATTGTATGTCTGGGGGGTATCAAAATGAAACAATTTCAGCTTTTGACCTTTGGAGCAGAAAGCAGTTCTAATAATTAACTCTCGTTGCATAACTATATTCAGAAAGGGACCTTCTTCACTGCAATGACAGGATATTAACTGGAAAGCATGAAAATAGCTTCAAAATGTAGCAAGAGACCAGGGCTGCCAAGGATGGGCAGACACTTATACCTACGAACCCACAAGAGATGACTTTGGCCTTGAGAAAACATTGCTGAATGTATAAATGATGCATCAATGGGAAAACTGTTGACAGAGCAGTAACCATCATCCTTGAACTCTTTCCTCCACCAAAACAATTTTATGATTTCTTAGTCTTTCATCGTTTTAAATGATTCATAAATCTGTTGAATAGAAGTAAGATCATCTGGCTATTATATAAAAATATTTTACTCAAAGGCAACCAGACAGATTACATGCCAGACAGGACTATGTGGTAAAAAATGCCCTATCTACTCACTCCTACACAGCCATTCTGAGAGATTGTGGGAGGGTACAATGTAATATTCAGGTACCCTTTAGGGAATAAACAATGAACATATTATCATTAGGGAAGTTACCCTCATGTGGGATAACTTTTTAAAAATTATTTACCCTCAATATTTCCATAAGAATTATCTTCCTAAAATATATTAGGTTATTCTATTTTACTACAGTATTCATTCAGTTGCCCCCAAGAAATAAGTTCAAAAGCTTTTAATTTGACATTCAAGGCTTTTTTTTTTTTCAAATCTCTATCATTTTATTTCTGTATGTTTTTTTTTTTAAGTATAAATTTTTTTTATTCTTATGTTAATCCCCATACATTACATCATTAGTTTTAGATGAAGTGTTCCATGATTCATTGTTTGTGCATAACACCCAGTGCTCCATGCAGAATGTGCCCTCCTCAATACCCATCACCAGGCTAACCCATCCTCCCACCCCCCTCCCCTCTAGAACCCTCAGTTTGTTTTTCAGAGTCTATCGTCTCTCATGGTTCGTCTATCCCTCCGATTTCCCCCGCTTCATTCTTCCCCTCCCGCTACCTTCTTCTTCTTTTTTTTTTCTTGACATATATTGCGTTATTTGTTTCAGAGGTACAGATCTGAGATTCAACAGTCTTGCACAATTCACAGCGCTTACCAGAGCACATACCCTCCCCAGTGTCTATCACCCAGTCACCCCATCCCTCCCACCCCACCCCCCACTCCAGCAACCCTCAGTTTGTTTCCTGCAATTAAGAATTCCTCATATCAGTGAGATCATATGATACTGACATTCAAGGCTCTTTATGATATGACCACAAGTTATCTCTCCAGCCAAATTTTCCATATTTCCATTCTGTATTCTGATACAGAATTCTGTGGTATTTTCTGTTTCCCAATTATGTCAGGTAATTCTCTATTTCCTTATACTGGCTATTCTCCTTTTTCACTCTGCAATGCTTTCCCCCGGTTCACTTACAGTGAAAAATGATGGCATTGCTCAAATGAAACATTCTCTTTGAAACCTTACTGGATTCTCAGAATGCATTTTTCCTTGCCCCTGGTTCTCACAGAACAGTACTTGTATTTCCATTTGGTGCTCATTTCACTGTCTCTTCCAAAGATTTGAAGGTCACTGTGGGCAGGGTCCATGAGTAATTGATCTTACATTTCCAAAGCTTGGCAATATTTATTTACTGGTCATTTATTTATTGGTCATTCTGTGCAGGATGCTATTTGCTTGAGATACAAATATGAAAAGACAGTATCCCTTGTCTGTATTAGGTGTTTATTAAATATATGTTGAATGACTGAATTACATGGGAGGGTTCTTAGTTCTCTGTTGCTGACAATAAGTTCCCATCATCTTAAATAGTGTATGGTTGTAGAAAATCTGATAAACAGAATGAAGGAAGTTATTTTTTAATACCCCACTTAGAAGTTCTTATGAAGTAAATAAGTGCAGTCAGGATATTTCACAACGGAAGAACATTGGATCACTAATTTAGAAATTCCCCATTGCTGGGGCGCCTGGGTGGCTCAATCATTAAGTGTCTGCGTTCGGCTCAGGTCATGATCCTGGGGTCCTGGGATCGAGCCCCGCCATCCAGCTCCCTGCTCAGCGGGAAGCCTGCTTCTCCCACTCTCACTCCCCCTGCTTGTATTCCCTCTCGCTGTGTCTCTCTTTGTCAAATAAATAAATAAAATCTTAAAAAAAAAAACTCTTAAAAAAAATAAGAAATTCCCCATTGCTGCTTTATAATTTAACAACTGAAATAAGCTTCTCATTTGGCCTGAGTGTTAAAGAACAGAATTTTGAAGGCTTTCTCCAGGGATGGCTGGATTCTGACTGTCCCATACATAGTATGGAGGAGGATTTATATATCTTAGCATTTGTAGAGTTTTTTTAACTGAGATTATAATCACTATTCACATTATCCTGAAAGCTGAATCCTCTATTGAGGAAGTTGCCTGAAATATATAAGATTGTAAATTTGAGTGTTAAATATGATTAAGAAGTTAGTTTGGAGATATAGTATTAAAAACTTTACTAAGAAATGTAGATTTTTCATCAGCAGTAGCCAAACACTGGAAGTTTTTTTTTTAAAGATTTATCTATTTATTTGAGAGAGAGAGAGCATACGGGGAGGGGTAGAGGGAGAGGGAGAGAATCTCGAGCAGACCCCCCGCTGAGTACAGATCCTGACATGGGCTCAATCCCATGACTCATGACTTCATGACCTGAGCTGAAACCAAGAGTCTGACGCTCAACCAAATGAGCCACCCAGGCACCCCCAAACACTGAAAGTTTTAAGTAGTTGATGACTTAGTGTCCATTATATGCAAGGCCAGTTAATGTGCCAAAAGAAAGATTAGCTGCACAAATAATGGAAGATCAGAGACCAGATATGAATATAATTTTATAGTTGGCAATAGATGAAAACTATAGTGAGAGCTATTTTGGAAATAAAAAAGAGAGCACACAGATGTTGGAACCATTTTGGAGATTAATCAGTACAGTCTAGTGATCAGTAAGAGACATAGGAGAGGAATGTAATAAAAATGACAGGACTGATTGCCTGGGGAATGACTTTTAGCAAGAGAGGGAACATAGGAGGAGAAATAACTAGAGAATAAGGTGGCCTATGTTATATTGCGTTAAAGTGAACCTTCAGATCTCAGGGATTAAAATAGCAAAAGTTTATTTCTTGCTATTGCTACATGCCCAATTTGGTCTGGCTGGGATTTCTTCTCCACATCCCCCTCATTTGGGGGACTCACAGTGACAGATCAGCCACTATCTAGAAAGTAATCAGGTGATGTGTCACAGAGAAAGAGAGCGTAGATGGGTCTTACACCAGCACGTAAACATTCTAGCCTGGAGCTGACATATGTCTTCAACTCACAACTCATTGACCAGACAAGCTACAACCACTAAGGGACTGGCTAGTTGAGTCTTACAGGTGATCAGAAGGAAAGGAAGATGGAAGAGGATTGTCAGTGAGAAGCTCAGTAGGCCTCCTGAGAGGCAAACCCAGGATGCCATTAAACATGCAAGGATTTTGTTCAGGCAAATAGCCACGAGAGAAAATGGGAAGGGAGGTTGAGAGAGCCTTCGGACTGTAATGTAAGTCCTTCCCCAAATAAGGGAGGGAAGGAAAGAGAGGTGCAAGGAAAGCTCCCAGGACTGTCAGGGAGTCCTAGAGTCAGTCTGTCAGAGGAATCCTGTGTTTTTTGAGGGATAAACCTGTTCCAGTATCCTTGTCATGCTCAGTCATTGGTTAGGAGCAGACCATGAGAAGTGCTGTCTCCGTATAAATGCAGCCATGGAATTCAAAGCACAGGAGCTCAAGCCCTTGGTCAGCTGAAGGTTTGCAGATGACACATTCTCATAGTAGACACAGTAACCCTAATGGCTATTTCTGGAAGTGACAGAGTTTGATTTATGCATATTTGATCTGAGATGATGAGGCAGGGAGTATAGATGAGAGTGGTATAAGGCAACAGCTTTATTGTGATGATGTCCAGCAGAAAGATGGACAATGGCGTTTGCAGCTTAGACCAAAGCTCTGGGGTACCAATTTGAGAGCCAGAAGGATAGAGGTTGGGACTGAATTGATGAAAAATGGATTCACAACAGCAAGAGGAAATTCCATATATCCCTGAATATAAAAATGAGCCTTAATACAGTAGTGTTCTCTTGCACACATTGTTGGTCACATGACTGGAGGATGGAGGGACATCTTAGGTAGTTGGCCACATGCCTGCTTAGACAGAGGTAAACAAGTCTAAGCAGAGAAGTTGAAATTGGACTTCCAGATTCCTAGAGGCCAAGAATGCCACCATAAAGAATGCATTCACCCAAGTCAAGGGAACTATAAATGAGACCAACAGCATTGGAGAGGCTCACCAAGTACCCAAAGCAAAGTCCCAAAAAGAAAACAGAACTTTAACCCCTATCAGGTAAAGCTCTCTTCCCATAATGTCAGTCAAGTAGGATATTCCCTGCTCATTCACCCCTTCCTCTCCTGTTTTGAATTTGGTGGATGAGAAACTAATTACCAGGTTGTGGGAGGAGGGGTACAAATCATAAGGTAGAGTAGGGAGAAGAAGCACAGAACTTCCTTCTCTTGCTTCCTGTCTGCTAAAGGCTCCAGTTGGAGGAGTGGAGGTTTAACCATAAATGTAGCTAGAAGCCTTATTACATTGGATTGGACCTTTCAAATTCCAAATTAAAATCTTGTCATTTAAAGTAATGCCAACATGGGTGCCTGGGTGGCTCAGTCAGTTAAGCGTTCGACTCTTCATTTCGGCTCAGGGCGTGATCTCCAGGTCATGAGATTGAGCCCCACACTGGGCTCCGCACTGGGCATGGAGCCTACTTAGGATTCTCTCTCTCCCTCTGTCTCTCCCCACCCCAAAATAATATATTAAAGTAACTCCAACAGTTTCTAGTACTTAAAAGTGACCTTAAAGCCATGGGATCTGCCTGAGTTTTTATTTAAGGACAGGGTAAGAACTAACCCCACTGGGGATGCCTGGGTGGCTCAGTCGGTTAAACGTCGGCCTTCCACTCTGGATCATGATCCCGGGGTCCTGGGATCGAGTCCCGCATTGTACTCCCTGCTGAGTGGGGAGCCTGCTTCTCCCTCTGCCTGCTTTGCCTGCCGCTCCCCCTGCTTGTGCTCCCTCTCTCTGACAAATGAATAAATAAAATCTTAAAAAAAAAAAAAAGAACTAACCCCACTGAACATATTTTATGCTAATATTGGGACATTAAGAGCCACTTATTTTATAAATCTGTTACATAAAAAGGCATCATAGAGGATCCTGGGTGTCTCAGTCAGTTGAGTGTCTGACTCTTGATTTCATCTCAGGTCATGATCTCGGGGTTTTGAGATTGAGACCCACATCAGGCTCACACACTGGATGTGGACCCTATTAAGATTCTCTCTCTCTCCATCATCATAAATAAGATCTGATGACTGGGTAGCTATGATTGCAGTTGTCTAAAGTTTCCAAGAAGGCAAGGTGTCTCAAATGCCTATTTCCATGTAAGGAGACAGTATGCATAAGCGAATTTTCTTTCCAAATGGGATAGTTAATATTGCCATATGTAATTGTTTGTTTAATTTTTTTAAGTAGGCTCCACACCTAGCATGGAGCCCAATGCAGGCCCAAACCCACGATCCTGAGATCAAGACCTAAGCTGAGATCAAGAGTCGGACACTTAATCAACTGAGCCACCCAGATACCCCTCCATATGTAATTGTTTTAATGGAAGACTTTTTTCAGTTGAATTTAAGTTTACAGATCATAAACTCTAGGCCATTGCCATAATTACCTGTACCCTAATGAACTTGAAACTAAGATCTCCGTCTACCTTCCTTTTCTCAGAAGCTACTGAGTTTCTGGCACAGTCTTTGGCTAAAGAGAATAACCAGATACTGAGAACATAATTGTGTGTGGGATGATTTATTAATCACTGGGGAATGTCTTTTTTTAGTTAGTTACTGTTCTGTCTTTTTTTAGAGAGGGCGGGCACCCAGACACCTGAGAAGATTGTTGTAACCTGATTCAAGAACTGAGGGAACAACTCGCACCAGAAGGTGACAGCAGGTGTTAGCTGTTCAAGGAATTTCTGATTCTGTCCAATAAGTCCTCTGGCAGAAGTTGAGCAGTATAAGAATTTGAGTAGGAGTTTAGGGAGTTTTTTTGGGGGGGGGGTTAAGGGGGGAGGGAAAAGATTAATCCATAATGGCCTCTTAGATACTAACACCAGAATTTAGGGCTTCAATTTACTTGGGACTTTAATCATTGAATTCTAATTTCTTCTAGGAAGGGGATTATGTTTAAATTTGGGGTATCTCAATTCATTATATTATTACTGGATTATCTTTATGATGGCTTTTGATCTTATTGCCAAACAGCTGATAAGCTGTGTTAGACAGCAAGACTGGAAATAGTTTGGGATAAGAGGTAGAATAGAGAGTAAATTTTCAGCCGTAAATCCTGAGTAGCTCTGGGGTTCATTTAATTAATTTGTGGTTCTAGCACATTACAGCATCTTTTGGGATCAAGATTTGTAGTATTCAACAGTGGTCCAAGGAGGATGAACAAATGGTCAAATGATCTTACAAAAGTGAGAGTAGACAATGTAACAGACTGCAGGTCTCCTCCCTTTAGGGGGATGTTCCCACCTCTGGTCATGCATAAGTTCGTTGGTTAAGCATAGAGGTAAAGATGAATGAGAAGCTGAGAAGTGTTTAGGAAACCCTTATTCCCCGCTCTTGATATCTCTTGATACCTTTCTCTACGTAGAAGGACATTCTTCCCCTATCTGCCCCTTGTTTCTTTTTTCTTTTTTTTAAGTAGACTCCACGCCCAGGGTTTGAACTCATGACCCCAAGATCAAGACCTGAGCTGAGATTAAGAGTCGGTCCCTTAACCAACTGAGCCACCCAACACACACCCCCACCTTGCTTTTCTTAATGAGAGAAGAATGGACTACCCTCTTTGATGAGTTTGGGACAAGAAACAAGACATGCTTAGCCTACTTCTTTCCTCCTTGAGATTTGTCTTTCTGTAGAGAGATCTGGCGTGCTCTTGGGTATGTGGAGGAAGAATTGTCATTGTTCTGTGCTGCCTATGGGTGATAGGTAAGTATCTAATTCTGGATGTTTTTTCAGCTATTTATTAGGATGTATTCCTAATGTTTTAGGAAGCTCTTTGTTCTCCAAAGCTATTTCCTCCAACCCAGTTTCATCTTCAGTAAATTCTGCCTAACACTGTTGCTCTCAACTGGTTTTTATCTCCCCAGGAAAAGGAATATCATTTATTAGCCTCCTTCATACCTCAGCAGAATTATTCAGAATAGCAATACAGTTTGTAAACAAATTGGTTGGTCAGTGCTGTGAATGCTTAGGCAAAATTGATTGGTGAATGTTTAATTTTTTTAACATTTTCACATACTATTTGCTATTTTCAGAGGTTTTTTTTTTTTTTCTTAAAGATTTTATTTATTTATTTGAGAGAGAGAATGAGATAGAGAGAGAGAGCATGAGAGGGGGGAGGGTCAGAGAGAGAGGCAGACTCCCTGATGAGCAGGGAGCCCGATGCGGGACTCGATCCCGGGACTCCAGGATCATGACCTGAGCCGAAGGCAGTCGCTTAACCAACTGAGCCACCCAGGTGCCCTATTTTCAGAGGTTTGTAAAGGCATTCAAATTCTTTGGTTGAACAAGTAGAAGCTAAAGCATAAGGGATGATTAAAAGTCAGAAAACTATGCAGGATTTGCACAGTTGTGTTTCTCAGGCACGAGGATGGTTTTGAAGAGAGCAGCTTTGTGAGCAAGGAAACGTGTTTTGTGAAGAGTTTGGCGTGTGATTGTGCAGGGTCTGTGAGTGGAAAAGGGCATCAGTGACTGGAGGAAGAATTTGTATGTGGTTATGTGTAAGTATGTGTGGATATGTTTTCGGGCATGTGGGTGATCAGAGCACGTGCTTGTGTGGCTAGAAGTGTGGGTGAGTGTGTATGGGTATGAGTATGTGCTGTACTTCTGGGTGCATGTGGTTAGGTGTATATGTGGCTGAGTGAACATGTGTCTGGGTGCATGTGGGTGTGAGTGTGGCTGGGTGACTGGGTGTGGGTGTGTCTATGTTTGTGTAGATGTGCGTTTGTATTCATATAAAAGGTACAGCGGAGGCAGATGAAACCAAAAATGCTTACAGAGTAACAACAACAACAACAAAAATCCATTTTCTCCATGAATTTCAAGATACCTTGTAGGGAAATACCAGACAAATACTAACTTTTCAGAAATTTGCACTTAGGATTTAATCTGAAAGATTGGAATGCTAATTAATTTTAGTTAATTAATACAGCTGAATAAAGCCTAGTCAGAGCCTGTGAGCAGTCTTTGGTAAACCAAAACAGTAGTCCTAGAGAACCTCATGGATGGTTGTGCAGTTTCTATGTGTGGGGCACCATTACTCCTGGCAAGCATGGGAGTAAGGGCTGAAATCCAGCTCTTTCTCCGTGTACTAAACCGTGCTCCCTTCACCCAGAGAGCCCCTTTTTCTAATTTGCACAAAGCTGCCCTGAGGTCCTAAACTGCATAGCAAGATGGGATTTTCACAGTTTATTTTCCCATGTGTGACTTCAATACATACCTACTTCTCTCTGGAACAGTTCCTATCAATGCGTACCATTTCTCACTGCCTGGAGGAATAAGTTTATTTTTAAGAAAAGGAAAAACTGAGGGGCGCCTGGGTGGCTCAGTTGGTTGGGCGACTGCCTTCAGCTCAGGTCATGATCCTGGGGTCCCTGGATCGAGTCCCGCATCGGGCTCCCTGCTCGGCGGGGAGCCTGCTTCTCCCTCTGACCCTCCCCCCCTCTCGTGTGCTGTCTCTCTCGTTCTCTCTGTCTCAAATAAATAAATAAAATCTTTAAAAAAAAAAAAAAGAAAAAGAAAAGGAAAAACTGAGAAAGTTGGAAAAGTATACTGACTATGATCAGAAGCCTAAGAAGACATTCATCTTTGGTCCAGGAAAATGGATGGATTGGCTTTGAATTCCTTTTAGAGATCCTATCACTTCTTTGCCTTTTTCCTGGCTTTTCCCAGATGCATTTAGTAATGATTTTTGGCATGTGCATTTTGAGAAATATAAAACTCTTGAAAAATAAAAAACTGTAAGGACATAGAAATGCATTGCTAGTGTTGCAAAGAAGCTTTACTGGCACATGATGTTGGGGGAAGTCAGGGAAGCTCGTTGACTTTCCTAGGGCTCTGATTCCCATTGTGACAGCACTGATTTGTTCCTCCTAAGATATACAAATTTCTCATGTATTTTCTCTAGTAAAATAAACATCCGAGGAAGATATCTAATGAGTCTACCTTTCAGGAGAGCTGACTTTGGATAAGGGATGAGTCCAATGCTTGGGGGTAAGAAAATGAATATAGTAACTTAGCCAAGTATTTTGAAATGTGTCAAAGTGAGACCAAGTATTTTGAAATTGTGAACATAGAGTATTAATACCTCTAAGAAATCTGAAGGGAGCATTGCATATGAAAAACTGAGTAGGAGGTGCAATGGATCATCCCAAGGAGGTGTTTACCTTTGCCAGCCTTCCCAGTGTGCTGAGTCTAGGGCAAAGAAAGTTTCTCAAGCCTCATTTATCCTTTTATAGCACATTAATAAAGTGACTCACTTGTTTGTCAGCACTTTTTACTTCCCAAATTGACATCAATCACACATGCCAAGTGTACAGAATAATAAATGCACCCTCCTCCAAATCTAACTGCACTTGATTCATACACCCCCTTTTAATTTAGTTTACCCAGGCTATCTATTTTAACTCCTTAATGGGACCAGCTTTCTGCATGCCTAGACAGTTATTTGAAGGGCACAGAACTGTTTCTTTCACCACCATCCCCAACTCCATCTTTCAGATTTCTTTCACTATTATGTCACTGATGTATTAATTTCTACCGTGAATGATATAAACACCTGTGCTGAGGAACCATGGGGAGTAACATGATGTAGCATAAAAAGGTGAACATACTGGATACAAACAAGCCTAGGTCTGAGTCCTCACTCTGCCAACTGTCAGCTCTTTGACCTTGAGCAACAAATTTAAATTCACTGAAACTCAGTTTCCTTGTCTTTAAGACTATTATGATGATTCCTAATTTTCAGAGTCCTTGTGAAGATCAGCTTATATATGAGCATTACATTAAATATCTAGCGCAGTATCTGACAGTATGGTAGGAACATTTATGTAATTATGTAGAAATTACGTCTTTTTGGTAAATCTGAAAATTATAAAAGCATCTGATAGCAAACTTTTTTTTTCTGCCTTTATTTCAAGTTTTTATTTAAATTCCAGTTAGTTAACATACAGTGTAATGTTACTTTCAGGAGTAGAATTTAGTGATTCATCACTTACATACAACACCCGGTGTTCATTACAACAATGCCCTCCTTAATTCCATCACCCATTTAGCCCATGCCCCTCCCCTCCTCCCCTCCAACAACGCTCAGTTTGGTCTCTAGTTAGGAGTCTGTTTTATGGTTTGCCTCTCTTTTTTCCCCCTATGTTCATCTGTCTTGTTTCTTAAATTTCACAGAGGAGTGAAATCATATGGTAGTTGTCTTTCTCTGACTGACTTATTTCACTTAGAATAATATTCTCTAGCTCCATCCACATCACTGTGAATGAGAAGATCTCATTCTTTTGATGGCTGAGTAATATTCCATTGTGTATATATACCACATCTTCTTTGTCCATTCATCAGGCGATGGACATTTGGGTTCTTTCCATAATTTGGCTATTGTTGATAATGCTGCTATAAACATCGGGGTGCATATGTCCTTTTGAATCAGTTTTTTTTATCCTTTGGGTAAACACCTAGTAGTGCAATCACTGGATTATAGGGTAGTTCTATTTTCAACTTTTTGAGGAACCTCCATACTGTTTCCATAGTGGCCACACCAGTTTGCAGTCCCACCAACAGTGTTAAGAGGGTTTTCCTTTCTCCACATCTTCACCTACATCTGTTGTTTCCTGTGTTGCTGATTTTAGTCATTCTGACTGGTGTGAGGTGGTATCTCATTGTGGTTTTGATTTGTATTTCCCTGATGATGAATGATGTTGAGAATCTTTCCATGTGGCTGTTGGTCATCTGGATGTCTTCTTTGGAAAAATGTCTGTTCATGTCTTCTGCCAATTTTTTAACTGGATTATTTTTTGGGGGGTGTTGAGTTTGATAAGTTTTTTATGGATTTCAGATACTAACTTAACCCTTTATCAGATATGCCATTGCAAATGTCTTCTCCCATTCTGAAGGTTGCCTTTTTATTTTTTTTTAAGATTTATTTATTTATTTTAGAGAGAGAAAGGGAGAAAGAGAGAGCACACACATGCCTGAGCAGGGGGAGGGACAGAGAGAGAGACCCTCAAGCAGACTCCCCACTAAGTGCAGAGCCCAAGGCGGGACTCAGTCTTATGACACTGACATCATAACCTGAGCCAAAATCAAGAGTTGGATGCTTAACTGACTGAGCCACCCAGGTACCCCAAAGGTTGCCTTTTAGTTTTGTTGATTGTTTCTTTTGCTATGCAGAAGCTTTTTATCTTGATGAAGTCCCAATACTTCATTTTTGCTTTTGTTTCCCTTGCCTCTGGAGACATGTCTAGTAAGAAGCTGCTGTGGCTAAGGATGAAAAGGTTGCTGCCTGCGTTCTCCTCTAGGAGTTTGATGGATTCTTGTCTCACATTTAGGTCTTTCATTCATTTTGAATCTATTTTTGCGTAAGGTGTAAGGAAATGGTCCAGTTTCATTCTTCTGCATGTGGCTGTCCAATTTTTCGAACACTATTTGTTGAGGAGACTGTCCTTTTTCCATTGGATATTTTTTCCTGCTTTGTCAAAGATTAGTTGACCGTAGATTTGAGGGTCCATTTCTGGGTTCTCTATTCTGTTCCATTGATCTATGTGTCTCTTTTTGTGCCAGAACCATACTCTCTTGATGATTACAGCTTTGTAATGTAGCTTGAAGTCCAGCATTGTGATGCTACCAGCTTTGGTTTTCTTTTTCAACATTCCTCTGGGTATTTGGGGTCTTTTCTGGTTCCATACAAATTTAAGGTTTGTTCCAGCTCTGTGACAAATACTGGTGTTGTCTTTTTTTTTTCTGTAATTTTTTTTTATTCTTATGTTAATCCCCATACATTACATCATTAGTTTTAGATGAAGTGTTCCATGATTCATCGTTTGTGCATAACACCCAGTGCTCCATGCAGAACGTGCCCTCCTCAATACCCACCACCAGGCCAACCCATCCTCCCACCCCCCTCCCCTCTAGAACCCTGCTTGTTTTTCAGAGTCCATCGTCTCTCATGGTTTGTCTACCCCTCCGATTTCCCCCGCTTCATTCTTCCCCTCCCGCTACTGGTGTTATCTTAATAGGGATTGCATTAAATGTGAGTGGATTGCTTTGGGTAGTATAGACATTTAACTATATCTGTTCTCCCAGTCCATGAGCGTTTTTCCATTTCTGTGTCTTCTTCAATTTCTTTCATAAGTGTTCTATAGTTCTCAGAGTACAGATCTTTTACCTCTTTAGTTGGGTTTATTCCTAGGTATCTTATGGAGTTTTGGTGCAATTGTAAACAGGATTGATTCCTTGATTTCTCTTTCTGCCTCTTCATTGTTGGTGTATAGAAATGCAACAGATTTCTGTGCATTGATTTTGTATCCTGTGACTTTCCTGAATTCCTGTATCAGTTCCAACAATGTTTTGGTGGAGTCTTTTGGGTTTTCTACATAGGGTGTCATGTCATCTGTGAAGAGTGAAAATTTGACTTCTTCTTTGCTGATTTGTGTGCCTTTTATTTCTTTTTGTTGTCTGATTGCTGAGGCTATGACTTCCAGTACTATGTTGAACAACAGTGGTGATAGTGGACATCCCTGCTGTGTTCCTGACCTTAGGCGAGAAGTTCTCAGTTTTTCCCCATTGAGGATGATAGTCACTGTGGGTCTTTCAATTTTGGCCTTTTATATGTTGAGGTATGTTCTCTCTATCCCTACTTTGTTAAGGGTTTTTATCAAGAAAGGATGCTGTAGGAAACAAACTGAGTGTTGTTGGAGTGGGGGGTAGGGTGGGAGGGATGGGGTGACTGGGTGATAGACACTGGGGAGGGTATGTGCTCTGGTAAGCGCTGTGAATTGTGCAAGACTGTTGAATCTCAGATCTGTACCTCTGAAACAGATAATGCAATATATGTTAAGAAAAAAAAAAGAAGAAGAAGGTAGCGGGAGGGGAAGAATGAAGCGGGGGAAATCGGAGGGGTAGACGAACCATGAGAGACGATGGACTCTGAAAAACAAACAGGGTTCTAGAGGGGAGGGGGTGGGAGGATGGGTTAGCCTGGTGGTGGGTATTGAGGAGGGCACGTTCTGCATGGAGCACTGGGTGTTATGCACAAACAATGAATCATGGAACATTTCATCTAGAACTAATGATGTAATGTATGGGGATTAACATAAGAATAAAAAAATAAATAAAAAAATAAAAAAAAAAGAAAGGATGCTATATTTTGTCTCTGCATCTATTGAGAGGATCATATGGTTCTTATCCTTTCTTTTATTAATGTGGTGTATTACATTGATTGATTTGCAGATGTTGAAAAATCCCTGCAGCCCAGGAATAAATCCCACTTGGTTGTGGTGAATAATCCTTTTAATGTACGGTTGGATTCCATTAGCTAGTATCTTGTTGAGAATTTTTGCATCCGTGTTCATCAGGGATATTGGTCTGTAATTCTCCTTTTTAATGGGGTCTTTGTCTGATTTTGGGGTCGAGGTAATGCTGACCTCATAGAATGAATTTGGAAGTTTTCCTTCCATTTCTATTTTTTGAAACAGCTTCAGAAGAATAGGTATTATTTCTTCTTTAAATGTTTGATAGAATTCCCCTGGGAAGCCATCTGGCCCTGGACTCGTTTGTTGGGAGATTTTTGATTACTGATTCAATTTCTTTGCTAGTTATGGATCTGTTCCTATTTTCCTTTTCTTCCTGTTTCAGTTTTGGTAGTTTACATGTTTCTAGGAACTTATCCATTTCTTCCAGATTGCCTAATTTGTTGGCATATAACTGCTCATAATAGTCTCTTATAATTGTTTGTATTTCTGTGATGTTGGTTATGATCTCTCTTTTCATTCATGATTTTATTTGGGTCCTTTCTCTTTTCTTTTTGATAAATGTGGCTAGGGGTTTATCAATCTTGTTAATTCTTTCAAAGAACCAGCTCCTAGTTTCCTTGATCTGTTCTACTGGGTTTTTTTCGTTTTGTTTTCTATATCATTGATTTTTGCGCTAATCTTTATTATTTCCCTTCTCCTGCTGGATTTAAGCTTTGTTTATTGTTCTTTTTCCGGTTCCTTTAAGTATAAGGTTGGTTTGTGTATTTGAGACTTTTCTTGCTTCCTGAAGAAGGCCAGTATTGCTATATACTTCCCTCTTAGGACTGTCTTTGCTGCATCCCAGTTTCTTTGAGAGCTCCTTTTTGTGGGCAAATCTCATTCTTTAAGTGTAGATGTGACCATGTAAGTTTGTTTAGTAATTTTTTAATTCAACATTATTCTTCTGATGTTTTGGTTTTGGAGAATAAAACATACAATCTTGACGTGATGTAATATTTGTTAGTAATTTAACCCTCTTTAAAAATCAAAGGACCGGGGCGCCTGGGTGGCTCAGTCGTTAAGCATCTGCCTTCGGTTCAGGTCATGATCCCAGGGTCCTGGGATCGAGCCCCGCATCGGGCTTCCTGCTCCGCGTGAAGCCTGCTTCTCCCTCTCCCACTCCCCCTGCTTGCATTCCCTCTCTTGCTGTGTCTCTCTCTGTCAAATAAATAAAATCTTTAAAAAAAAAAAAATCAAAGGACACCAAAATCCTTTAAATCCGCTTTAGGCTTTGTTTTCTTAATGATTTAAATGATTTATTTTTATATTTTGGATAGAAGTGTTTTGTCAAATCCATCTGTTGCAAATATATTCTCCCCAACGTGTGGTTTTCCTTTTTATTCTCTTAAGAGTATCTTTCTATGAAGAGAATTTTTTTAATATTAATATAATCCAATTTACCAAATATTTTCCTTATGGTTAGCAGTTTTTATATCCTATTTTTTTAAATCTTTTCTTATTCTAAGATCATGAGTATGTTCAACCATGTTTTCTTTTAGAAGCTTTATTATTTTACCTTCCACTTTTAGATATGCAATTCATATAGAATTAATGATTGAGCATGCTGTTAGAGGTCACAATTTTATTTTTTTCCAATACAATCATCCAGTTGACCCAGTATCATTTATTGGGAAGACCATCTCTTAGCCTCTGCTCTGCACTGTCTAAATATAGTGACATATTTGCATGGATCTCTATCTGGACTCTCCATTCTGTCTCTTTGGTCTATTTGTTTATTCCTATACTAGTAAGAGAGTACTTTATTATAGCTACACAGTATAATACAGTAGATATTGGTTGGATAATTTCTTTAGTTTTTTTTTCCTTTTCGAGGCTACTCTAGCTAATCTTTGACAATTTTATTTCCATGTAACTTCTAGAATTTTTTTTTTTTTTTGACATGCAGTGTTTTATCAGTTTCAGGTGTACAATATAGTGAGTCAACAATTCCATACATCCGGGCACCTGGGTGGCTCAGTTGGTTAAGTGTCTGATTCTTGATTTTGGCTCAGGTCATGATCTCAGTTTGTGAGATGGAGCCCCACAACAGACTCACACCTGGGCGCGGAGCCTGCTTAAGATTCTCTCTCCCTTTCCCTTTCCCTCTGGCCCTCTCTACCTACTCTAAAAAATAAAAAAAAAAAATTAAAATTAAAAAAACCGATTCCATACATCACCTGATACTTATCACAACAAGTGCCTTCCTTAACCCCCACTCTCAATATAATTAAAAGTCTGTTTCTTGATTTCTCTTTCTCTCTCTCTCTCTCTCTTTTTCCCTTTGCTCCTTTGTGTTGTTTCTTCTAGAATTCTTCAATTTCTTTAGAAAATCTGCTGGAATTTTGTTTAGGATTGTGTTGAGTTATAGATTAGTCTGGGAGAATTGATATCGTTACAATAATGACTCTGTCAATGAATACAGCACATCCTATTTTCACTAGATTCACTCCTTGGGAGTTGATTTTTTAAAAATCTATTGTAGGGCGTCTGGGTGGCTCAGTCATTAAGTGTCTGCCTTCGGCTCAGGTCATGATCCCAGGGTCCTGGGATCGAGTCCCCCATCGGGCTCCCTGCTCGGCAAGAAGCCTGCTTCTCCCTTTCCCATTCCCCCTGCTTGTGTTCCTGCTCTTGCTATCTCTCTCTCTGTCAAATAAATAAATAAAATCTTTAATAAATAAATAAATAAAAATAAAAATCTATTGTAAAAGGCATATGTATATTTTAAATTTTAATTTTTCTATTTGTTTTTTGCTAGTAAACACAAATAGAATTGATTTTTATATATTTGTATGCAGTAACCTCACTAAATTCACCTACTAGTTCTAACATTCTGTCTGTAGATTGTTTTGGATTTTCTGTATTTCTAATCATTTCATCTGCAAAAATGACAGTTTTATGCCATTACATTTATGTTTATGCCATTCTCTTTTCATCTCTTCCTGTATTGCCTGGGACATCCAGTACAATTTGACTGATGATAGCAGACATCATTGTTTTGTATTTGACCTCAGAAAGAAAGCTTTCATGATTTCACCATCTTAATGGTGTGATGTTCATTATAGATTTTTTTGTATGGCTAGTCTTCATTAGGTAACATTGTTCCACTCTATTTTTAGTTTCCAAAGAAATTTTTATCATGAATGGGTATTGAATTTTGTCAGATGCTTTTTCGGCCTCTATTGGGCTGATTATATTTCTTTCTTCCTTCCATATGTTATTGTAATAATTACTTAGGATGAATTGAGGATGTTAACCCATACTTGCATTACTGAAATAAAATCTGTTATTCAAGATGTGTTATCTTTTTAATATATCTCTATATTTGTTTTGCTAATTGCTATTCAAGAATTTTACATCAATGTTTATGAGAGGAACTGGTCTTTAATTTTCCTTTCTGGTAATAAGTTTATCATGTTTTTAAATCAAGGTTCTGTTGGCCTCAAAAAAATTTTCTCAAAGAAGTTTCCTTTTTTTCTATTCTCTGGAAGAGTTAATGCATGGTTGGTGTTATTTTTTCCTTAAAAGTTTGGAAGACTTCACCAGTGAAGACATCTAAGTCTTAAGTTTTCTTTGGGGAAAGATTTTCAATAATGGATTCAATTTCCCTTAATGACACAGGTATTTTCAGATTTTCTCTTTTTAATAAATCACTTTGGCTAAGATTTTTTTTGAGGAATTTGTCCATTCCATAGAATCCTTTTATGATCTTGAATAAAATTGTCTCTTTTTCTTGATTGATCCTGATATTGGTTTCTCAATTTTATTACCAATTTTAAAGAACCAGCTTCTGGTTTGTTGGTTTTTCTCTTTCATAAGTTTGATTTTCTTTATTGTTGATTTAAACTCTTCTTATTTATTCTTTCTCTTCTCCTTTTTTAGGTTTGATATACTGGGTTTTTTTCTAACTTATTGAAATGGAAACTTAGATAATGGTTTTTAGCCTCTCTTGTTTCTTAATACATGTGTCTAAGGATTCCCATTCCTCTCTATATGCTGCTTTAGTTGCATCCCACAGGTTTTTATTTGTAGTGTCTTCTTAATAATTCATTCAAAGTACTTTAAATTTTGGATTTGAAATCCTTTTCTTACCAATGAATTATTTAGAGTGCATTTTTAAGTTTCCAGGCAGTTGGGGTTTTTCTAGACATCTCTTCTGATTTCTTGCTTAATTCCACTGGGGTCAGAGAACATATTCTGAATTATTTTAATCATGAAATTTGTTAAAACTTGCTTTATGTTCAAATTCGTGACCAATTTTGGTAAATAGGTTAAGACGACAGGATCTGGAACCAGAGACTGACTGCCTTCACAGTTAGCCTCTGCTGTTTTCAAGCTTTGTAATCTTTGTTAAATTATGTAACATTTCAGTCTTTTGGTTTTGTCACAATAAAACAAATATATTAATACTACTGTATTAGTGTGCCAGGGCTACTATAAAATAATAACAGACTAAATGTATTAAACAACAGAAATTTATTTTCTCATGGTTCTGGAGGCTGGAAGTCCAAGATCAAGATGCCAGCAGGGTGTATTCCACTGAGGCCTCTCTCCTTGGCTTATAGATGCCTACCCTCTTGCTGCCTCTTCACATAGTCATCTCTACATACATGTGCCTGTGGTGTCTCCTCCTCTTTTTATAAGGACACCAGTCATATTGGATTAGTTCCTCACCATAATGCCCTCATTTTAACTTAATCACCTCTTGAAAGACGTATACTGCAAATCAATCACGTTCTGAGGTTGTGAGTGTTAGCGCTTCAGCCTGTGAATTTGAGGCAGGGTCAGGGACACAATTCAGCCCATAAAAGCTACCTACCTCATAACTTGTTACGATAATTACATGAGATTATATGTACCACACAGTTATGTTAGTTGCCTGGCTCTTAATAAACATCCAAAAATATAAGCAATTTCTATTTATGTTTACATATATTTGAGTTTATGCACATGATCTTATCTGAGTTTTTTATTTTTGTAGTCACATTTGTTTGTGTAACATTTATCTTTGTTCTTAATTTTGGTATCACATATTACATTGTCGTTTCTGTTTTTTAAATTTTTATTTTATCTTTTACTTTCTGGCTGTGCTTTGATTGCTTTGTGTATGTGCATTTCCATTCTCATAATTTAAAAGAGTAATAATAGGTTTTCTTTATTTTTCTTAATTTATAACAACAAACATCAATAGCAGCAGTATAAAATACAAATTTAAATTTCTAAAACTATTGAAATGTCCCATGTCTGTGCTGCTCAGTGCAGTAGCTACTAACCACATGTTGGATATCAAGCACTTGAACTATGGCTAGTTTAACTGAGAAACTGAATTTTTAACATTATTTTAATTAATTTAAATTTAAGTATTCACATGTGGCTAGCGGCTACCTTATTGGACAGCAGAGATCCATGGTATACTCAGTTCTCTATTTCATTAAACAGTATTCACTAACTCCCTTCTATGAGTACATTTCCATTCTTCCCATCTACCTTATTTTTCTCTCTCTCCTTCTGGTTGCCGTCAGTGTTATTTGCCATACAATGCAGTTCTCTCATTATGAGCATGTGGGAGGATTGCCTTTCCTAATAATCTTGTGTTTGGGAGAGTTCCAATGATGAAATCTGGCCAATGAGTTGGGTGTAGAAATGGCATTACTGATGTGAGACCGTTTCCTCTGCCGTAAGTCTAGTAATGTTTCAGGATGTGGTTCTCTTGTCAGTGTGTATGGGAGTAAAGATAATATAGAATAGAGGAGTGCCCATGATGGGCATTTCCCATGAGTGTGAAATAAACCTTTATTACGTTAAACCATTGAGATTTGGAGACTGGTTATTCCTGTATCAACCCAGTTTAGTGTATCTTGATTGATTAACGCTCTATTACTTTATTTATCAGCGTAAAATCTGTTGACATTTCTTTAAAAGAAAGCAACCCATTTGCAAGTCTATCAATTTTCACTTCTTCCTTTTTTCCACACGTTTGTTAGCTGTATTATTTATAACAATAATATCGGGGTTTATTCTCTTCTGAGCTATAATCTACACAACTGTTTTACTTTTAGTCTTAAAACTAAATGAATTCATTTTGCTACAGTTCCTACATTTATCTTTTAGTTAGCAGAAACATGGAATGATTTTCAGTCAACGAGCAGTAAGAATGACTTCATTTTTTATTTACATAGTGTGGATACAATAATAGAAAGTGGTAAGAATAAAACATTAAAAATTGGGAAGCCATAGAGACAGAATGTGGCAGTATTCACCTAGTGATCTTCATGGGAAAGAATATCATACTAATTTTTTCAAGAAAGCTTCATGGAAGGATATTTCTTGATTTCTTGAATGTTGTACTTACACATAAAGGACAGTTTGGCTGTATATAAAATTCTTGGGTTGTCCCTTTCCTTTTTGTTCCCCAAGGATTTATAGGTGTTTCTCCAAGTCATCTAGCTTTGCATCAGTCTGAAACAACTAGTTGATTTTTTTTTTTTTTGGCCCTAACTAATAACCGAATTTTTTTTCCTAGACATCCACAAAGTTCTTTCATTTTTGAAGTCTAATGATTTTATTCATATATGTTTCAGTATTGATGGTTCTGTGATGATTTTCCTAACGTATAATAAATCCTTTTAATCCATAAATTATTCTTTTATTTATGGAAACTTTTATTGATGTATATTTTGATTTCTAAATTTTTTTTCTATTAATTTACTTACCCTCTTGAATCTCCAGTTATACCTGTATTGGATCATCCAAATCCATCAGTTATCTAATAATTTTGAACTCCTAATTTGAATTTTTTATTCACTTTTCTCATTCTGTCCATTATGAATCTCACTGTATTTTCAGATTTATTTATTCCAGTGAGGACTTCAATTTATTTTACTCTCTGCTTCTTTCTTCAGTTCTGCCAGCTCTTATCTCTTCTTTTCCAATAATTTCTCAGAATTCCTGATTATTTCATTAAGTTCTTTAAGCTCATAATGATACATTTGGTCATGATTTTAATCTGAGAAATTTCTTGAATTATATACATAACCCTAACCTCCAATAGTATCTATCACATCATCCTTCATAATATTCACTGCTATCTCAAAATTCCTTGTGTTCTTGTTTTATCTGTTCATTATATATCTGCTCAATATAAATAAAGATTATTGCAAACAGAAACTTCCTTTCACATTTAGCACTTTATCCTAGAAGCTTAATTTAGATTAACACATACTAGGTAATGAATGAGTGGGTAATTTCTCAGGAAATTTCTTTTATATTAAGGCTCATTTTGATGGATAAGAGTCATAATACCAAAATAAAAATAGGGGAAAAAAAGAGTCATAATATCTCCAAATCATTGTTATAAATTTGAGTCATATCAAATAATCCACAAAATTTGAGATTGTTAGTTGTATATTTTCAAAGCTAGATACTTTGCAAACAGTACAAAAGTTTCATTCATGGTCAAAGCATTCTATCAGGAACACATAATAGCATATTTTTGTGGAGCCCTAGCTAATGTAAGGTTTGATATAGCAGCTCTATATACAACAGTTTTCCCCACAAGGTCCAATAAGTCAAAACCCTAAAGCCTGATAGACTTCCCTTACCTACCCAAAGTTGATAAAACCTAGCAGCAACTCTCTTCATTTCATGAAAAATGGAATCTAATATCAGATATTTATATCTTTCCATACTCCACTCTCTTTTCATAGAAATGTGAATAGACTAGCTTAAGTAAAAGTAACATTTTTGGATATCTGCTTTCTATCAAATGCTGGGATAAATAATTTTCTATTTAAAAATATAATGGGTTTGGCTAGGGGCACCTGAGTGGCTCAGTCAGTTAAATGTCTGACTCTTGATTTCAGCTCAGGTCATGATCTCAGGGTCATGAGATTGAGTCCCAAGTTGGGCTTCCTGCTCAGTGGGCAGTCTGCTTGAGATTCTCTCTCTCTCCCTCTCCTTCTACTCCTCCCCGCTGTGTGCTCACTCTCTCTCTCTCTCTCTCTCTCTCTCTCAAATAAATATATCTTTTAAAAAATAACTCCTTTATTGGGGGTGCCTGGGTGGCTCAGTTGGTTAAGCGACTGCCTTCGGCTCAGGTCATGATCTCAGGGTCCTGGGATCAAGCCCCGCATCAGGCTCCCTGCTCAGCGGGAAGCCTGCTTCTCCCTCTCCCACTCCCCCTGCTGTGTTCCCTCTCTCGCTGTCTCTCTCTCTCTGTCAAATAAATAAATAAAATCTTTAAAAAAATAAAATAAAATAAAATAAAAATAACTCCTTTATTAAGAAGATATTTGCAAATGAACTATCCAATAAAGGGTTAATATCCAAAATATATAAAGAACTTGTACAACTCAACACCAAAAAACCACAAATAATCCAATTAAAAAATGGACAAGAGCCTTAACAGACATTTCTCCAAAGAAGACATCCAGATGGCCAACAGACACATGCAAAGATGCTCAACATCACTAATCATCAAGGAAATGCAAAGCAAAACCACATCAAGATATCATCTCACACCTGTCAGAATGGCTAAAATTAACAACACAAGAAATGAGTGTTGGCAAGGATGTAGAGAAAAACGAACCTTGTTCATTGTTGGTGGGAATGCAAACTAGTGCAGTCCACTGTGGAAAACAACATGGAAGTTCCTAAAAAAATTAAGAGTAGAAATACCATGTGATCCAGTAACTGAAACCAATACAACACCATATATTAATTATACTAGAATTTTTAAAAAAATAAACAATTGTTTGAATTTTTTTGTAACAATTAGTAACTCCTATTAATTTTAAATGTTCTTATTTTGAGTAGAGAATGACATTTGGATCTGCTTGTTGCTATGACTTGAGGACAGTAGTAGGAGTCACCTAGTGCTCTCTGTACCATAAAATTCATCTGTATACTTCTGTCAATAAGAAAATCTCTTTGAACTTCAGCCCTTCTTCCCTCATTCCTGCTTACTAATTTCCTTGGACCCCATTAATTGTTTTATACTGCTTAGTATATGCTAAATACCCTGTGTTGAAGAGATATAACAATATTTAAGGCAGTTTTAGAGATGTACTTACTGTTTTATTTTATGGCATTTTTCTAAATAATGTAGGTTTGTAAAAAATACTCATTTTTAAAGTATGTGCATTAAAAAAATTATTTGATATTTGTAGATGTTTATTAGCCAAAGTATTTAACCTGATTATTCTAAATGAATGTTAGTATTAACAGATGTTATTACGGCCCTTGATTGACTCGATTTTTCTGTGTTTGTCGCCTTCTAGTAACTAAGTGCTACTTTTCCATAAAGAAACTGTGCATATGATTTTAGCACAGTGTCTAGAACTTGTTTGGTTTCTAAGGGCTTAATCATGCTTAGTCTCTCTGTTTTGGTCATCACTGTCTCCTAAATGTCTGGGTCAGTCTACTGGGAAGGGCATGTGGGCATTCAGAATATGTCTCATCCTTCTTTTGATTGGGCACCATCTAAAATACTACATTTTTAAATTCCAGGCCTTACTTTTTCTCTTTGAAGTAATTGAAATAAAGCTTTGAAATAAATTAAGCACACCTATTCTGTCTCCACAGATAATGTTGCGACCAGAGGTCAGTGCTGAAACTAATTTTTTTTTTAGTTAAAAAAGAAGAAGAAAAGGAATCTCACACACACATACCCTTTTCCCCTCAAGACATTCTCAAGAACTCATTGTTCCAAATTGATTACCCCTCTGTGGTGATTAATTAAGCAGCCTTCTTTAACTGGTGTTAAAGCATAGTTATATATTTAATTTAAATTATCTGAGGGGAGAGGTATGTTTCTTAAATCATTAATTACCACAGTTTGAGTTCTAATTCTAAAGCTGTACAACCCATAGTTTCCCAGGGCCATATGTTTAAGCACCTAAGAAACCAAAGATTTTCAAAAGTTGCTTTCTTCTTATTTCTTAAATATAACTGGTCTACCCTGACCCTCATTTTAGTAGGAATATACAGAGAAGGATTTTAGCTTTCATAGTTTACTTTAGATTCCGGTATTCAATTTTTTAAAAATCTTTTTTGTCTTTTGAAGCTTTCTCATGTATCTACTCAGTTGAGTGAAATGTCAAAGAATAATAAGACAAAATGGTAGCTTAAATCTACAAGCTAAGCAAATTCCCAATAAGGTTATATATTACAGTTACATTTTGTATAGACACTACCAGAACCCTAGTGCCTTCTAGTGTTCATCTTCATTTAATAACACAGACAGGTTTTGCTGCTTCCAGAAGTGCCTGATGCACTCTTTTCTTAAGTTGCCCAGATGTGTAATTAACAGTGTTAGCTCTCCTTTTCCTATGCACACGCTGGTAGCTTCCTACTGCATGGGGTTTTTTGGTGTTGTTTGTTTGTTTGTTTGTTTACTTTCCTTTAAAGGGCTTTCTTTGACATACTTGGCTCCTGCATGGGGCAAGTCAGAGTGCTGGAAGTTGATGCCCCAAGAGTAGCCTTCAGCTAATGAGAGAGGCAGTTGGATAATAAATACTGACTGCCTCATCCTTCACATGTTAAAACTCTGTGGAATGATCTCTTCACTCAGAGGTTCCCAGTGGACTGAGCCTCAGTTCCCACAGTGATCTCCTGCACATTATCTTACTCTGTGTTAACTTCCTTCCATCCTCTGTCTCCTTTTACCACTCCTCTGCGTTC
Organism: Mirounga leonina; assembly: GCF_011800145.1. Classification (NCBI taxonomy): domain Eukaryota; kingdom Metazoa; phylum Chordata; class Mammalia; order Carnivora; family Phocidae; genus Mirounga; species Mirounga leonina. The sequence goes on from NW_023270426.1 coordinate 15,765,883, forward strand.
CCGCTGGGATCAGCTCCCTAATAAACCACTTGCACTCATATCCTTATCTCAGGGTCTGTTTTGGGGGGAACTCATTTTAAGTTACTGGTTTTTGTGGGTTACTTTTTTCCAGTTTTATTGAGAAATATTTGACTTACATCACGTTATGCAGCATGGTTTGATTTACAAATATCGTAAAATGATTACCACGATAGGTTCTGCCAACATCCACTTTCTCATATAGATACAATAAAAAGAAGAGAAAGAAAGAGAAGAAGTTTTTTTCTTGTGATGAGAACTCTTAGGATTTACTCTCTTAACAACCCCTATATACCATACAGTGGTCTTAGCTATAGTCATCATGTTGTACATTGCAGTTAATGAGTTACTTTTGAGAATGCTTAGTACATTTCATTCAAGATCTGCCGAATTAAAAACAAATGCTCATTTTAGGTTAATAGTGTTGGATTTGAAAGAGATATATGTTTTGCTTTTGCCAAACTGATTTCTTTTAAGGACTCTTGCTGGAGCTCTCATAATGTAGAATATAAATTAACCCTAGTGTAGCCTGCTAATTTGGGGCTCTAGGTGTTAGGATGATTATGTTTAAGATTTCTTCATATTCATGCCTCTAGGCTCTTTTGGACAAGACAAATAGGAATTTGATTTGACCTCTCTGCTAATTGAAGCCCCAAAATTCAGGAGGCATGACACAAATGTAGGCACATTTTTTTAAGAGAGTGAGGGGGGTGGGGCAGTGGAAGAGCAGAGGGAGAGGGACAAGCAGACTCCCCACTGAGTGCAGGGCCTGACGCCAGCACAGTCCCAAGACCCTGAGATCATAACCTGAACCGAAATCAAGAGTCAAACGCTCAACCGACTGAGCCACCCAGGCACCCCCACACAGAGACACATTTAAAATTAATGCATAGAGGGGCACCTGGCTAGCTCAGTTGGTGGAGCATGTGACTCTTGATCTCAGGGTTGTGAGTTTAAGCCCCACGTTGGGTGTAGAGATTACCTAAAAATAAAATCTTTTAAAAATAATAATAAAATAAATGCATAGAACAATACTCAGTAGCATTTTATGGTTAATTAAAGACTATTTTTACTTCTGCAAACTCTGATACTCTATATAATCTTGTAATGTGAGTAAGCAAGTGGTGTTTCTAGTTACTAATTCAAATAGTTCAAGCACTGAGCTTTGGACAAACCAAAAATTCTTAATTGGGCCTCCAAAAAGTAGCAAAGGGTACAATTCAGATAAGCAGGAAATTAATTTATATATCCCACCTCATCTTGCTTAGTAGCCCCCATTTCCATTCAGTAGCAAACACTTAACAACTGCCACCACGAAATAGCCCATTCAAGATTACTCAGTTTTTTTAAGTGAAACCCTTTTTTTTTTTTAAGATTTATTTATTTGAGAGAGAGAGCGGGTGAGTGCGCGCACACACACCCACATGCACACGCACGCACACACATGAGGAGGGGAGAGGCAGAGGGAGAGGGAGAGAATCATCAAGTTGACTCCACACTGAGGGCAGAGCCCCATGCAAGGCTCACTCCAGGACCCTGAGATCCTGACCTGACCTGAAATCAAGAGTCGGCAGCTTAACTGACCGAGCCACCCAGGCGGCCCTAATGTAAAATACTTATTAGGAGGAGGGTAGTAGTCTTTCGAGGCATCTTTTTCTTCATTTTTCCCCTTCTCCCAAGGTCAAGTTCAGGTAACATTGTGATGGTAGGCGGGGAAGTATCTAGACCTCATGGTGGGTCTCACCAACTTTGGATTGGAGTGTAGCAGTTTACTGTGTGTTTGAATGGTTATACCTCTAAGACTCAGGGCATTTTCCATCTGCCCTCCAGTTTTCTTCTCACCTCAAACCCCTAAAAGGCAAGTTGCTTCTTAATTTTTAACTACCTGCCAAATCCCCTATCTTGCCCCACTCCTAGTCCACCAAAAGAGACTTTTAGGTCTAAATCTCTTCCATGCCACATGGAGGCCGAGGTGTGGGGCCATCTCTGTATAAACATGTCACCCAGACGGGGTCTGCTCTACTCTCCTTTCCAGCGGCTGCAAGATACCTCAGAAGCATTCTCTGGCTATAGCCCAAATGGAAAAGAAGTATATGCTCCCACTGCTTTTCACTTACTACTATCTTATTCTTTCTCCCTCTATCTTTGGTCCGGGGTGGTAGGAGTATCTGACTTCATCTCAAGGATCCAGGCAGAGTTACCCTAATTACATCTCCTCCAGAGCTCTCAAAGCCCTCTCTAGAGTAGGATGGCTTCTTCTTTCTGTATGTCTGAGCCTTCCCTGACAGCCTTCCTTCTCTGTGCACTGAGGCCAATAGTAAAAACCCAGGCCTCTGACTCTCTTGTTTCGCTTTTTCAGTGTAAAAGTAAGATTTCGAAATTTAGAAAACATACTACTCCCAGCAAAGCTTGGTTCACAGGACTATCATCTAGCTGTGAACTCAGGAATAATTTAATTTTGAAGCTCAAAGTTGAATAATGACTTATTTGTTCTAGGAAATATCTCAAGTAATGAATAGTACTCATCTAATGGGTGGGGAGTCATAGAGAAGTGGATTTATGGTGAATAAAAAATACATTGGTTTAATATTTTCAAAAGTATTACCCTTTGAAAATGTTACTTTTACTGTGCCTTAAAATAGACTTTTATTCACATATCCATTGATGAATAACCCAAATCAGAGTATGTAAGGCTGATGATACTTAACTTTATAGGGTTATACAGAATATAAATTTTTTGAATAAGAGATGCGAAATTATATTCCTTTCTGCTTATCTTAGTTTTATTACTGCTGAAAGTGTAATATACAAAAGCATTCAAGTTCAACCTTGAAAAATTAAAAGAACATCATTTTTTATGAGCCCTACCTTCACCCACAATTATAACGGTGACTCTCTAGTTTCGGTCAAAACAAGAGGTTTAGTCAATACATAAGAGGGCACAAATTCTAAAATTTCCATCCTCTGTAATACATATATCTGCATTAGTACTTTCATTTTCATCTACCCCAGAAACGGGTGTTGTTTATCCCAGATTTGCAAATACTTATGCACTCCACTATTTATTTCAGCCTGACTCACTGCTTCTGGAATGAGAAATGAGGAACTCAGAATTGGTCTGCTTCACAGTTGCTTTGCGGATAGAGTCAGGTAATGTATGAGAAGGGTTATGGTCCAGTGGATTCCTGCAGTCTGGTGAGGCAAATAAACATTTGACAAGGAACTCACATTTTCTGAGCACCTCCTATCTGCTAAATGCTTTCAGAGAAGAGAGAGAAAGATTTTGCATATCTTTAAAGACCAACTGCCGTTTTATCCTAGAGGCTCAACATGTAAACGGAATGGAAGGAGAGAGCTATCATTAATTACTTGAGGATCTACTTTACAGGTGCTGTGCATAACTTCTATTATTTAATCCTCAAAGCAATCCCACAACAATCTCATTTTTCAGATGAGCAAACTGGACCCATAAGAGTTAATAGACTTTCTCAGGACCACAGTGGTGGTACCTGGAATAGACTGGGACTGGAACCCAGATCCATTTCGTTCTAAATCTCTGGCCTTTTATACTACACCAAAATGAATGTAAACATGAATTTGCCTTTTCTCATTTTGGCTTTGTTGGGATTTTTTTCCTAACAGGTCAGTTAATCAGGATGATTCTATAGTTCAAAGAGGAACTAAAATGGTTTGTTGACAGAACATGTAGAGACTACCTGAGAATAGGAACTTAATATCCCGGAATAAAGTCTTAGAGAATTGCAACTAATAACTAACTGGGAAATCTTACAGGCTTAAAACAAGTGCAAGGATTTACTTTTCTTCTCTAGATTATTATGGCACATCTGACAATCTTTGATATTTTACATAGTACATTATCTATTTTGTGCTCGCTAATTAGCCATACTCAGAGCTTAGAATGCCTGGACCATTGCCTAGCACAAACTTGGGGGTTTTTTTGTATGGATTGGCAATGTAGAAACTATAGATATGCCTTAAATGTACTAACAGAGATGATTATTTCCCCATCTCAATATTATTTTCAATTTCAGTGTCTAAATATGATTTATAATCCACTAATTCAATAAGCAGTGAGTAAACCATTAATTCATAAATGGTACATTATCTTTTTAGAGCAGAGAGATGCCACATGCCTAGGGAAGTAAGTAGGATTTGAGTCTTGTCCATAACTCTTTTATTTAGAGTTGATTTAGAGTGTATTTAGGGCTAATTTGGAAATGTAAACTTAAGAGGACTTCAAAAAAGATTTTTCGTCCTCATCATTTTCCATTTAGTTTAGAAATGATATATTTAATCAGATAAGCTTCATGTCAGAAGATGATGGGAGGAAAAAAATAGATAAAGAAAATGAGGAGAGTAGTATGAGTAGAAATACACTTAATCAATCCTACCTCAGACTAAGGAAAACCACTTTATATGGAAGCAACATTATCAGACATACCTCCACTTACCCTATTCCAAGAAAGAAAAAAAAAGGATAGAAAAATCCAAAAAAATTACAGGGCCCTCAACTCTTCTTTGCCATTCAGAAAGAGTGTTTTAGAGTAGTTGATTACAGCTGCAACTTGGTAATTTTCCCCTGAGCTCCTCACTTTAGCAGACCTTAAAAGGTAGTATGTTTCTCTGTGTAAATTTCTACGTCTGGGGTGGCATCTGGAAGAGAGAATTACACTTCAGGTTTATCCAGCTTTCCTGGAAAGTAACTTAGCTTTATTTACACCTGCCTTCAGAAAATAAACACTCAAGCAGCCCTGATGGCAATAAACCAGATGGAATCAATAATTTACATATCTCCAGAGGAGTCTGTCAAGAAGTAAAAGCAGAGGAAATGATTGGCTATTTTACAGAAATTGCCTTATTTTAACATATATAAGACACGCATACTTTCATTGAATTTAACTAATTCTGTATTTGCCTCAGTTACATACTACTGAGGACCAGTGCACTGTTTCTTGAAAGAAGAAAGAGATATGGGGTAATGGGGGTCAGAGAAAGGGGAGGAAAGAAAAGAAAAAAGGGGGCACCCGGCTGGCTCAGTTGATGGAACATATAACTCTTAATCTTGGGTTCATGAGTTCAAGCTCCACATTGGGTGTAGAGATTGCTTAAACAAGAAAAATCACAAAGAAAAACTTAAGAGAATAAAAGAAATTCACTAATGCAGAGTTCTTTCCTGCCAGGAAGTTTTCCAATCCCAGTGACTTGATTTTCTTTGGTCTATTCACTATAAACACTCAGATAAAATAACACATTTTCCCCACCCTGTAAGAATATAAATATGGCCATTTAACTTCTCCATGTCATTCTCTAAATAATGGATTTTATTCATAAATGTGCCTACAACTGAACTATTTAGAAAGGTAGTCATAGATGTGTTATGATCAGTGTCAGAGAACTGTCTCCTGCTTTGCAGAAAGTACAAATCCCTACCCTTCTCCTTCAGCAGACTCACTGTTTCCTTTTTTCTCTTTTCATTTCCTATGCTTCATCAGCTTCACTCCAAGCCCTTAAGTGATGTTTCCCCAATTCATCTATCTCAGCAGGAGGAAGGACCATGTGTCTGTCCACCACCCTCTTTTTCATATTGAATTTCTATATGTTTCTGCTGTTATCCCTCCAGGTACAACTCATAGGTTCTTCATGTTCAGTTATCCTCTAAATTTAATCTCTGAATTTACACTATACTTACCAAGAATCAGGACACCATTCTTTGTATTTTATTTAAAGATTATTTCCTTTTCACCTACCCTTAATAAAATTCATCACATCAATAGAGAATGTACTTGAAAATATAATAATAAATTACTTTTTTTCCTTTTCCTTCCTACATAGTTTTCTTAAAAGGAAACAGCTTCAAGACTATGTTATAGCTTTAAAAACAAACAGTTGAATTTGCAGCTTGGTTTTCACATCTGTGCTTCCCTTATCCCTTCTCCACTAATTCTTACTCTTTCCTTAATGCAAACTCCAGCCATCTCTTCTTTAAGTTAACAATGTGTGATCAAATTCTGTGGATCCATTTTAGGATGGTGGATGATGAGATAAAATGAGTTCCCACTGAGTGAATAAAGTCTCTAGAGTCATAAGCCATTGGCCTTGATCACAGGTCATTTGAGGTATGTTGAGGTATACCATAAAATAACAGTAAATCCGAAAGAAGGCAGAAACATAAGAGAAACATAAGGGAAAGGAAACAAATTAAAAATGGCAAATAAAAAGCAAATAGCAAGATAATAGATTTAAATCCACTTTGAGTTGCCACTGCATACCCACTTGAATGGTTAACATTAAAAGGACTGACAATCCCAAGTGTTGACAAAGATATGGGACAACTGAAACTCTCATACATTGCTAGTTAAAGTGCAAAATTATACTTGAAGAAGGATCATTGGAGCTACTTAGAGAAGTTTGACAGTTTGTTCAAATGTTAAACATAAACTTACCATATGACTCAGCAGTTTTACCCTTGTTGTTTACCTAAGAAAAATCAAAACATTTCCACACAAAGACTGGTACTCAAAATGTTTTAGCAGCTTTATTAATAATAGCCCCAAACTGGATATAATCCAAATGCCATCAACTGGTGAATGAATAAACATCCTTTGATATATTCATACAATGTGGTACTACTCAGCAACTTAAAAGGGACTAACAATTGATGCATGCAGCAACATGGGTGAATCTTGAAAATATTATGCTAAGTGAAGGAACACATACGTAAAAACTACACACTATATGATTCCATTTATATAAACTTTTAGAAAAAAGACTAAAATCTAGTGAAAGAATAGTTGGTACTTGTTACTGGTTTGGGTGAGGGGAATGGATTGACCACAAAGGGGCACAAAGGAACTTGTTAGAATGACGGAAATATTCTGTATCATGATTGTAATGGCAGTTACCATTGTATACACTCATCAAAACGTATTTCAGGGCGTCTGGGTGGCTCAGTTGGTTAAGCGACTGCCTTCGGCTCAGGTCATGATCCTGGAGTCCCTGGATTGAGTCCCGCATCGGGCTCCCTGCTCAGCGGGGAGCCTGCTTCTCCCTCTGACCCTCCCCCCTCTCATGTGCTGTCTCATTCTCTCTCTCTCAAATAAATAAATAAAATCTTAAAAAAAAAAAAGTATTTCAGTGTACACATAATATTATTGAATTTTGCATGTAAATTACACCTCTATGAAGCTGACAAAAAAATAGTTGAGTTAGATTGCACTGATCAGAAAGAGAATCTACTTTAAAAAGTTGGGGGGGTATATATTTTGAAGAAGGAAGGAGCAGTATTAGGGCCAGAGAGGGAGGGAGTAAGAGAAAGAGAAAATAAGGTATAAATGAATACAGTCAGGACAGTGGAATGTTTTGCTTCGATGTAGTCACAAAATTGAGGTCATTTAAAACACAGTGGGAGTTTAGTCGAGTAGTATTCGGGCCTCTCAATAAAGACTAAAATTTAGGGGGCTCCTGGGTGGCTCAGTTATTAAGCGTCTGCCTTCGGCTCAGGTCATAATCCTGGGGTCCTGGGATCAAGCCCTGCATAGGGCTCCCTGCTCCGCGGGAAGCCTGCTTCTCCCTCTCCCACTCCCCCTGCTTGTGTTCCCTCTCTCACTGTGTCTCTCTCTGTGAAATAAATAAATAAAATCTTAAAAAAAAAAAAAAAAAGACTAAAATTTAGAATGTACCACTCCTGATGGGATATATATTATAATAATGAGATAAAAATGAGAAACTAGGGGCACCTGGGTGGCTTAGTCACTTGGGCATCTGACTCTTGATTTCAGCTCAGGTCATGATCTCAGGGTCCTGAGATCAAGCCCCGTATTGGGCTCCGTGCTCAGCAGGGACTCTGCTTGAGATTCTCTCCCTCTGCCTCTGCCCTCACTCATACTCACATGCACACACATGTGCTCTCTCTCTCTCAAATAAATAAATAAATCTTTAAGAAAAAAATGAGAAACTATTTGCAAACAATATAAATGGTAATGAGAGGCAGAATTAAATGTGGTTTGAGAATTTTTGTTTTGAGATTTTTAAAAAGTCTTGATTGGTCTACAAAAAGCTCTATGTATTTAATATATGTAACTTGATGAGTTTAGACATAACTGTACATCATGAAACAGTCACCACAATCAATGCCATAAACATGTCTATCACCTCCAGAAGTTTCCTCCCACCTTATGTATTAATGTATTTGATTATGATAAAATACTTAGCATAAGATCTACCTTCTTCACAAATTTTTAAGTATATGGGGAGGAGTTTGACAGGTGTTGTAAAAACAACAACAACGACGACGACGAAGTGGTGAACCCAAAAGGGAAAGAATTTGAATCTCATAAAAAAGGGTGTTATTACCTAAAAGCCAATCAAGAGAAACTTCTGAGGGCTCTAGCATTGTTTTAAAGTCTGTGTAAGTAATATATCATGTAATTGCCTTTCTTTTTTCTTTTCCATTCAGTGCCATCTTCCTAGAAGAGCTTTAGACTGGAGAATGGTTGAAGCTTACCATGCTGGGGCCCCAGGTAGGTTTGCCCAGAATTGGAACAACCCCTGCTGTTTGCTGTTTAGTTTCCTATCCTTTCCTTACCACCCTGGAGGACTAGTTATTGCCTACAATTGAAATAGAACAAGGTGTCTTTTTCTTGGCTATTGGCAGGTTTCTGCTTCCAGAGGCTTGATGCAATAATTCACTAATCTTCAGAATATTAAAAATGATGTATTTGTAGGAGAGTTTGAATCATTCTATTGTAATTTCAGGAGCAGCTTTATTTTTCACATTTGGAAGCTACTCAGTTGTCATGGTGAACAAGTTATTTGATTTTTTTTAGTAGATTTTATTCTCTATAGCCTTTTTAGGTTCACAGCAAGATTGAGTAGAAGGTACAGAGATTTACCATATGCCCCCTATTCCCACACATGCTCAGCCTTCCTCATTATCGACATTCCCCATCAGAGTGGTACATATGTTACAGTTGATGAACCTACATTACACATCATTATCACCCAGAGTCCATCATTTACGTTAGCCCATCATTTACATTAGAGTTCACTGTTGGTGGTGTACGTTCTGTGGGTTTGGACAAAACTTATAATGACATATATCCACCATAATGTTATCATAAATAATACGTTCACTGCCTTAAAAACCCTTTGCTTCACCTATTCATCCTTCCTATCCCACTAACCCCTGGAATTCACTGATCTTTTTACCATTTCCATAGTTTTACCTTTTCCAGAATGTCATATAGTTGGAAACATACAGTATGTAGTATGTAGCCTCTTCAGATTGGCCTCTTTCACTTAGTAATATTCATTTAAGTTTCCACCATGTCTTTTTTTTTTTTTAAGATTTTATTTATTGATTTGTCAGAGAGAAAGAGCACAAGCAGGGGGAGGGGCAGGAGAGCCCAATGTAGGGCTCGGTCCCAGGACCCTGAGATCATGACCTGAGCCAAAGTCAGATGCTTAACCAACTAAGCTACCCAGGCACCCCTGGTTATGATTAGTTCTGCAAGAGACCACCAAACTGTCTTCCACAATGGCTGTATGATTTTGTATTCTCACCAACAATGAATGAGAGTTCCTGTTGCTTCACATCCTTGCCAGAATATGGTGTTTTAGTGTTCTGGATTTCAGCCATTATAATAGGGGTGTAGTGGTATCTCATTGTTGTTTTAATTTGCATTTCTCTGATGACATATGACATATGACATATGACATTGAGCATCTTTCATATGCTTTTTTGCTACCTGTACCTCTTTTTAGGTGAGGTTTCTGTTAAGGTCTTTGGCCTATTTTTTAATCAGATTGTTCGTTTGCTTTATTGTTGAGTTTTAAGATTTCTTTGTATACTTTAGATAGATTGTTTTTGAATATGCACATTTCTTTAATTGTTGACTCTCTGATGTGTAATTCTTGCTATGTGGCACTGTTGGAAATAATTTAGTAAAAAAACAGATTAAGAATAAATCACTAGATTTTTCTCTCTAATGAAAATTAAAGGACTTTGGTGAATTGGTAAAAGGTGAAAAGAAAATTTGGTGAAACTTAAAGTAATATGATAATATACAAAATTCTATTTAGAGACAGATTTTAGTCATTCTTAAACCTAACTCTCCAGGACAGTTTGACCTGAATGACCTGTAGTAATCCTATTGGCTACAGAAAATAAGCTCAGTACTCCTCAGTCAGAAAGTCCCTGTATTTATATCTACTATGAATGGTACAAATTAGATCTTCAGTAAATGTTATAGCAATAAGTGTTTTTCCTTATGCTGTGGTTATGTATAAATTTGGTGAACTAGTGATTGTTTTGAAAAAGAAATTAACTTATTTTTAAAAAACTATTTCTAAAAGGAAAAGCCTAAGTTTTCTAAAGTAGGCACATCTAGTAGGTATTTCCTATCTGTATTGTTAATCATAAGTCAGTGACTTTATCTGATCTTTGTTAAATTTGCTAGACAGAGTTGTGACTTTGCTGCACAACAAAGACATCAGACTTGTGTCAGTGTTTGAAAGAGTGCAGATCTTCTCATGGAACTTAAGCAAGGGGGTGACTGCCTGATATGCCTGCTACTATGAGCTTTACGATGATGATTTCACTCCTTCCCTCTTCCTTCTGCCCACAAGTAGCACAATACAGCAGTGATTGCCTCTGGGCAATGCCGAAGAGGTTCACTCCAGAAAGTCTCACTCACTCACTTCCATTGTGCAACTTCTTGAGTGTTCAGGGTAGGCGGAAACAAGGGAGTTGTCTAACACAGAGGAGAAAAATGATAGCTCCTGTTTGATTATAAGCTGAAGGTTCCAGAGTTCTTGCATGTTCACTGTACAGCCTCAGGCTCGCTGGCTGTAGTGTGGCTTTCCTGGATGTTATTTTAGGTCTTCAGAATGAAGGCTACAGATCTTCTCAGTCACTCGAACCCTCTGCTTTCTAGTCCTGTGCATAGTATGTCTGGTCCTTTTATTCTCTTCCTTGAAAAGCTTAAAACTATAGGAGCTTCCTTCATATTTTGTAATCTTCAACCTACTTTATAACTTCAAGCCAATGGCAGTATGTACTAAAAGCTAAAACAAACAAACAAACAAACAAAATAAATAAGCATGTGTCTTGAGAGCCTTCGGTATCCCTCTCAGCTAATCATTGCCCTGGCTCTGCCGTCTGAAACCTATGTTCCATCACACCAATTGCTTTACCTGTCAGATGTAATTTTATAGTTGTATCAGGTAAACACTATAATTCATTTTCTCCTTATGTGTATATTATTTATCTTCAGTGTTCCGGGTTTGCAATTGTATACAAGTATTTCAAGGATTATATAAACTAACGAAGGAAGGCAGGAAAGAACATAGGTGTAATAGGGTGAAAATTAATAATATATGAGTGTTACCAGCCCTTGTCTTTTCCCTGATGGCTAAAGAGTACTCTGGCTTTAATGCTTCATTCTCAGTTTCTTCCTCTGAATATTTCCTCCCACCCTCAGAAAAAACCCGTAATATTGCAAAAGTGATTATTTTGAGCTTCTGTAATAAAGAAGCAGGAGAATAGAGCAGAAGGAAGAAGACAGAGGAACCCTATAGATCAGGGTTGAAGCAGGGCATCTGGAGGGAACTGCCAGTAAGAAAGTAAAGTAAGAAGATAGGAGAAACGAATGACACTTAAAATAAGAGAATTATGGGAGAAATTGTGGGCTGATAATAGGTATACCTTCTATCTTGCCTGAGGCCCCACTAAAAGAGAAGTTAGAAGTAAAAGGAAGAGTAAACTCAGTATAGTGAAGAGAAATGGAAGGGAATGTTCCAGACACAGGGATTTCAGCAAAGTTCTGGGAGATGGAAAGTGAATGGAGGTTGCTGTGGACTGATAAAAATTAGTGGTGGAATCATAGCCCGGAGTACACGCTGAAGAGCTGGAAGGAACAGGAGTCAATGTACAAGGTGGAATCTGGGCAGATTCTGGGGTCAGAAGCAGTGGAAGCTCAAGAGGCAAAAATGAGCCGCAGGGTTAACACAACGTGTGTGTTTGTGTGGGATAAATTCGAATGTCTTTGCCCCCGTTCCTCCCCAGTCTCCACATGCAGAGTGACTGGAACACAGTGTTTACCCTAAAGCAAAAAAGGAGAGAATTGTGCTCTAAAGAAGTGGAAGGAACTGCCTGTAGAGAGCTTAGGCTTCTAGCACTTAGTGTAGATGCTCCAGAATAAAGACCTCTTCCTTCAGGCTTTTGAAGGGCCTGCCCTCTGACAGCTAAAACTCTAAATTCAACCTTCTAGTGGACACTTACATGCTTTGAACTTGTTATAATTCTCGTAGGGAACGACCAATGGAGAATAAAAAATACCTTAGTAAGCAGCAGAAGAAACCTGTTCTAGCTATTCTTGGACTTTAATCATTCGTTCTTAAATAAAAATATATACCCAAGGTCATTAACAAAAGAGAAGGAGCACCAACTCTCTGAGTTTAAAACCTCACCATGGGAGAAACAAGAATGCTTTAATGAACAGAGAGAAAATAACTTTTAAAACACTTTAGATCTGGGAAGAACCAAGGTGAAAAAAAAAAAAGAAAAAGAAAGGAAGAGATAAAAACAAAGAGAAAGAAGATCTTAGAAATTAAATTACTGAAGAGCTGGAAGACAAACTTAAGACAATTTCTAAAGTTGTAGAATGAAATGAATACAAACCTCTGCAGTGATGTGTGAGTTTACCATGTTGAAAAGTTTGAAAATCCTCATGGGGGACTGAGTGAAATGGAAATTAGTTTTTACCTCATGATTAATGAATATCCACATTCTTTTAAAATGGAACCATTTTTGCCATAATTTTCACATCAAGTACCTTTTTCTACAGAAAAACCATCTTATGACCATTTAGTTATACAGTGAAAACGTATGTGGCAAAAATCCTTGTGGCAAAGATACTTATGGCAAAAACTACCTAGAACCCTATTTTTGGATTCTAAGAGAAGGCTCACACTTCACTTTCTCTGATTAGTGGAAAGATGTTGCCCAGTTCCATAGGGCATATACCCTGGCAATGTGGCTATTGCTTTTGGACTTCAAATGAAGTCAGCCTGGAAATAATTTTGAAATATATACTTCATACTGTCAGAAACATGTTAAGCTGCATATAACTGGAAACCTAACCAATGATGTCTTCAACAAACAGGGGTTTGTTTTGTTCCCCAAGCAAGAAGTCGAGTGTGGGTAGTCGAAGATATTGGTTCAACAGCTTAAAGATACGACCAAAACCCCCAGGGTCTTGTTATCCTTCCATTCTTCTATCCTCAGCTGTTTCCTTTAGTTCTTACCCTTGTCATCTCATGGAGATATCCTCACATCAGTATCCTAACAAAGAAGACAGCTCTTTTTCTTCTCAGAAAGGAAGCTCTTCCTCAAACTCTCTCTTGAATGTCATTAGTCAGAAATGGACTGAATCCATTTCTTGTGCTGAGTCCAAAGCAATTACTGACAAATCAAATGAAACCTCCATGACTTACATAGACCAGTTATGATTCATCCTCATGAACTGTGGTTGGGGACTCCTTCTGCTCAGACTACTTTTTAGCTAGAGGTCCTGTTCATAGGGAAGAAGGGTGGTCTATTGAGGAGCCAACAAACTCTGCCACACGTGTATTCTACAAAATGTTTAATTCTTGGACTGGATGTAGAGGGATAATAATAGTTAAGTCACACAAGATAGGAAGTTAGGAAAGGCAACAAAATAACCCAAAATATAAAGAATTCCTAAGTAGAGGTGTTGTAATAAACTTTGTGTTTAAATTTTGCTTACTTACATGTATTTGTAGAGTAAAATTCCTATTTAGGCTAGTTTATTGTGTTCATGCCTTCCTGGCTGAGAGTTCCATATGGCTGATGAATTAATATCAAGGAAGGAGACTAGAGAAAAGGCAAAATCTCCAATCCCAAGTTCTCTACCTTTCTATTCACCTCTGAACTCCTGGGTAGAATTGATGAAGTTCCATGGGGGCATCTCCTGTTTAATGTATCTCCAGCATTTTTTTTTTTCACTTCTTCCTCAAAGGAATTCAGAGAGGATGTTATCGTATTAGTTTCACCAACAAGACTGTAGCTGAGAAATCACAGAGGTTTCTATCGTGCCTCTTGCTTCTCCTCTAAGACAGGTATTTATGCTAGACGGACATGTGAGGTGGATCTAATGACAGTGGGCATACCCATTTCTTTCTTTTTTTAAATTTCTTTTTATTTTTGATGTAGTGTTCCATGTTTCGTTTTTTGCATATAATAGCCAGTGCTCCATTCAGTACGTGCCCTCCTTAATACCCATCACCAGGCTAACCCATCCCCCCACCCTCCTCCCCTCTAGAACCCTCAGTTTGTTTCTCAGAGTCCATAGTCTCTCATGGTTCGTCTCCCCCCTCCAATTTCCCCCCCTTCATTTTTCCCTTCCTACTATCTTCTTCTTTTTTTTTTTAACTTATAATGTATTATTTGTTTCAGAGGTACAGGTCTGTGATTCAACAGTCTTACACAATTCCCAGCACTCACCATAGAACATACCCTCCCCAATGTCTACCACCCAGCCACCCCATCCCTCCCACCCACCACCACCACTCTAGCAACCCTCAGTTTATTTCCTGAGATTAAGAATTCCTCATATCAGTGAGATCATATGATACATGTCTTTCTCTGATTGACTTATTTTGCTTAGCATCATACCCTCTAGTTTCAGGCACGTTGTTGCAAATGGCAAGATTTTGGTTTTTTTGATGGCTGCATAATATTCCATTGTATATATATACCACCTTTTCTTTATCCATTCATCTGTTGATGGACATCTTGGCTCTTTCCACAGTTTGGCTATTGTGGACATTGCTGCTATAAACATCGGGGTGCTCATACCCCTTCGGATCCCTACATTTGTATCTTTGGGTAAATACCCAGTAGTGCAATTGCTGGATCATAGGGTAGCTCTATTTTCAACTTTTTGAAGAACCTCCATCCTGTTTTCCAGAGTGGCTGCACCAGCTTGCATTCCCACCAACAGTGGAGGAGGGTTCCCCTTTCTCCGCATCCCCGCCAACATCTGTCGTTTCCTGACTTGTTAATTTTAGCCATTCTGACTGCTGTGAGGTGGTATCTCATTGAGGTTTTGATTTGGATTTCCCTGATGCTGAGCGATATTGAGCACTTTTTCATGTGTCTGTTGGCCATTTGGATGTCTTCTTTGGAAAAATGTCTGTTCATGTCTTCTGCCCATTTCTTGATTGGATCATTTGTTCTTTGGGTGTTGAGTTTGATAACTTCTTTATAGATTTTGGATACTAGCCCTTTATCTGATATGTCATTTGCAAATATCTTCTCCCAATCTGTCGGTTGTCTTTTGGTTTTGTTGACTGTTTCTTTTGCTGTGCAAAAGCTTTTTATCTTGATGAGGTCCCAGTAGTTCATTTTTGCCCTTGCTTCCCTTGCCTTTGGCAATGTTTCTAGGAAGAAGTTCCTATGACTGAGGTTGAAGAGGTTGCTGCCTGTGTTCTCTAGGATTTTGATTGGATTCCTGTCTCACATTTAAGTCCATTTTGAGTCTATTTTTGGGCACACCGATTTCTTAAAACACCCTAACAGACTTCAGAAAATAAACTGAAGTCTGATTAGATGTAACGGAGTACCACTTTTCTTCTTTAAATTGGTTTGAATAATCACAGGTGCTGCCGCCACTACTCATTATGAAATAGAATGGCATCTCTAAATAGTCCTTACTTTGGAGGAGAAAATAGTCTTATATTTAGTTGACTCTGTACTCTTTATGTCTGCCTCCTCTTCATGTTGACATTTACAAGTCTATAGGAAGCCAGAATTTTGTACTATGGTCATAATTCCTTTGGACTAAAGCTAAGTTTATAAGCAAAGAATATACAGGAGATCTCTGAGGATTTTAAAAGCACTTTCTTTTATATTTTCACCCGGTATGAAGCACTGTGACTGGCATTACAGAAAGTGAGGGGGGAAAAAGGCTGCCACAGAAACTATACCAAGACTGTAAATTGGTGGGAAGAAATATTGGTGTTTAAGTGACTAATAAATGTTAAATTATGGGGCTCATGTTTAATGTACATAACCATGTCACCAGTTTCTTAATTTACATGATGAGTAGGAAGACATGATTTTAGTGATGGTTGTAGTCCTGGTGTCTGGGGTAAAAGGGCAAGGAGCTGGGCAAGGTGAGTGGTTCTCAAACTTGAGTGTGCATTATCAGGAACATTTACAGGACTTGTTAAAACACAGATTGAGGGGCCCACCCCCAGATTTAGGACCAATAAATCTGACCTGGGGCCTGAAAATTTGCATTTTGACAAGTTTGCTGATGATACTAATGCTTCTGGTTTAGGGTCCACAGTTTGAGAACCACTAGCTTACAGTAAAGAGTGCATGATTGCATGACAATAAACCAAAAGGTAGCCCAGATTTGAAGTTTGTTCTTGCCCTGTTCATTCATATGTCTATTTATTGTGAGCTTCTTCTGGCCAGAACCAATGTATTACTCTCTGTTCCTCACCAGGGTCTAGTAGAGTGCCTGGCACATAATAGACGATACGTATTTACTGGGTAACCCACCCTCCATTGGCCCCCTCTGATAGCTCCATTGATGCCTGATTCAAATTCTCAAAACATTTCTATCTAAGACAATTCCACCAGCACAAAATTCCTCAAGTTTCAATTCAAAAGAATGACTCAAAGAGAGCATTTCTTTGGTTCTATGGGATCACTTTATGCTTTCTTCGATTTGAGGACAAATGATCATTGTTGTGGTTGAAGAAAAACAAAATACAACTATTAAGACATTGTAGTGAGTACAGATAAAAATGATAATCTTAGCTCCAAAATGCAATGGCACTTGAATATTCAAGCTATTTTATAAGGTGTAATGAAAAGTAATAATTTAACCTCCTAAATTTCAAGCAACTTCACTTTAGTATTTTTATTCGTTTATTCAATTGGCATTTATTACTCTTTGTAGGTGAGTTATTAGTCCTTTATCCTTCTTTGGTACCTGATAGTACCTCTATTATAGCACTGATCACACTTTATTGAAAAAAAATTTCATGTCTATTTTCCTCAGTAGTCATATAGTCTCCTTAAATATATATCCCTATGGATTACACTTGGTATTAGAAATATAAAAAAACGAGCATCACAGAGTCATTGCCTTAAAAAACTTTCCATTTGAGAAGAGGAGAGACAAGAATGTACATTAGTGTACATAGCCATGGGCTGGAAAGGTGCTCAGGCCATGCAGTTTGGACAACCTTTGGTTTTTGACATGGATTATGATAATTATATGAAACCAAAAGAACTCCAGAATACTGTTTCCCAACTTTTAGAAAGTGGAGGATGGAACAGAAGAGATGTTGATCCTTTCCATCTTTATTTCTGCAACCTTAAAATAGATGGTGCTTATCATAAAGAGTTAATTAAACATTACGGAGAAAAATGGGACAAATTGCTTTTAACAGCAACAGAAAAGTTTCATGTAGATTTACTCCCAAAGGATAGTATTATATATTTACTGCAGATTCTCCCAATGTTATGACTACTTTCAAGCATGATAAAATTTATATAGTGGGATCTTTCGTTGATAAGGCTATGCAGACAGGCACATCCCTAGCCAAGGCAAAACGGCTGAAGCTGGCAACAGAATGCCTTCCATTAGATAGATATTTACAGTGGGACACTGGTACCAAAAATCTCACCTTAGATCAAATGATGCGTATTTTGTTATGTCTGAAAAACACTGGTAGTTGGGAAGAGGCTCTGAAGTTTGTTCCTAGGAGAAAACATACTGGTTATCTGGAGATTCTTCAGCATTCTCAAGAGTTTGTCAACAGATTGAAGAAGTCAAAGATCTTTAATTCATTTTCAAAAGGCTCTCTAAATAGACACACACAGAAAAGGTGGCTTAAATGAGAAAATTTGATAACTTAAAAAATAGTCACAATATATGTAAATCAAACCATGATGCTGTATGCCTAAGCTTATACTGTAATGAATGTCAGTTATTTCTCAATAAAACTGAAAGAAAAAACAGAGTGGGGGAAAAAAAAACCACAAACAATTGTAATAAAAAATGAAAAAAATGTATATTTTTTTCACTAGAAATGTCAAACTATTGGGGAAAAAAAGATCCTATTCATCTTGAGAGCAAGGACAGAGTATCTCATGCAGTCTTATAAAATGTCCTATTCATAATAAATGCCCAATGAGTCATTGTTGAATTTAATGATATAATTTGATAGACATACAGAAGGCTTCCAAGGGCAGGAACTGTATCATATCTGTGTACATCCTTCGCATCGTGAACAAT
Source organism: Mirounga leonina (assembly GCF_011800145.1). Classification (NCBI taxonomy): domain Eukaryota; kingdom Metazoa; phylum Chordata; class Mammalia; order Carnivora; family Phocidae; genus Mirounga; species Mirounga leonina. The sequence goes on from NW_023270426.1 coordinate 15,784,260, forward strand.
GCCTTACATATAGTTAGGAAGCTGGTATACCTGGAAGTTCTCAGGTGCATTAACTTATTCAACTCCAAAGTGTCTTAGCTCTACATATGATTTACAACTCTAAGAAAAAGAAACTCCTCCCTAATAATCTTAAAATCAGAAGTCTTGCACTGAGGTCCGGAAACTGCACAGTGCTGCATTTAAAACAGCAACAAGGAAATGAAATAGGGAGATTACAGTCTAAGCTGATACTAAAATAAGATGTGTTAAGATGAAATTATAGCTGGATAAAGGTATCAGGAATTTTATCAGGTCTTTGCCTAGGCCTCATTGTGCAGGCAAAGGGTAGAATAATTTAAAAAAATAATAATAAGAGTGAAGACATGGACTTATTTCTACCTACCCTCCAAAACCAGAGGATTTGTGGACGTTTAACATAAACTACTGAAATGTACATTGGCTAACGTCTCCATAGTCATGGTTTATTAGCTTTGGCAGTGTTCTTTTCTGTTTAAGTTCAGATCAGGCTGGTGTGCAAGGAGTGACGATATTGAGGAATGTTTAAAAAAAATTCTACCTCAAATTGCCAACTAACTGGGAAAAAGGATATTTCATAGATACATCTGAATAACTGAAGTGTGCTGACGTGTTAACACGAAAACTCCTACGATATATGAAGAAATGTGTTATATTCGTCATTTTACCATGGAGCCAAGATATTTATAAGTCATAGTACTGAAAGAAGGATCAACTATCCATACTGACTTAATTTGCTTTATTTTCTGAAACTTACAAGTCGAGATGCAGATGACCGTGTTAACACAGCATGATTCTGTAGGTTGGCATTTGGGACCTCTTTTGATCTGTGCTCTGATTTTGTGTGGTTTGATACAATGTGCCCCATCAACTTCCTGAAAGTCTGGTGTGGTATCAATGCATTCAGGGTGTGAATGCCTCGGACTACATGGGAAGGAGCCATTTATTTGTTTGGTGAAAAGAAGGAAAATAGGAATTTTAGATACTTATACTTTGCAATCAATTATACACCCCTAGTGATGTCTATTCTGTCCATTTTCTTTTTTAAAATTTTATTATGTTAATCACCATACATTACATTGTTAGTTTTTGACGTAGTGTTCCATGATGCATTGTTTGCGTATAACACCCAGTGCTCCATGCAGAACGTGCCCTCTTTAATACCCATCACCAGGCTAACCCATCCCCCCACCCCCCTCCCCTCTAGAACCCTCATTCTGTCCATTTTCTATCACAGGAGACCAACTCTTTCATTGTGAAATAAACCTAAATCATAATATTGTTCAGTGAATAAGTGCATGCATATATTGTATTTAAAAAGCCCTTGTACATAATGGTGCTGTCCACTTTTTTTAAACCGCCTTACTTTATTCTTGATCCATTAAAAATCCACAGGTTTTCTTAGTTTTGAAAAATATTACATAGAGGACATTTTACAGCATATAGGTTATAGAAACTCAGACTTCTGATTATCATTTCTTTGGGTGTTTAATGAACGTGCAAAGTACTTCCTATCATGACGAAGCTTGAAAACATTTTTTATAGTAGAAAGATTTCTCGCGGTGCTTGGGTGGCTCAGTCGTTAAGCGTCTGCCTTCAGCTCAGATCATAATCTCGGGGTCCTGGGATCGAGTCCTGCATCGGGCGCTCTGCTCAGCGGGGAACCTGCTTCTCCCTCTCCCTCTGCCTCTCCCTCCGCTCCTGCTCACTTGCTCTCTCTCAAATAAATAAATAAAATCTTAAAAAAGAGAGAGAGATTTCTCATACTCTGAAATGCTTTATACCATGGGGCTAGGGTAGATTCTCAGCAATATTCCTACCTCCCACACTCATAGCAGATGTACCCTCTTTTTTTGGTGAGTTCAGACCTGGTCTCATACATCTTCTCCATACCTGCTCCAGGTAGTCACCATCAATTGATGGGTGACTAAAATAAAAGCCTTTTGCGCTTTGGTTCAAGGTTTCATTTTCTCTCAAGGATGAAACTCAGCATCTAAGATCCAAAGATGTACGTACAAACCCAGACTCCCAAGCAAAATTGACAAAATTTTAAAGCACACAGATTTCCCTTTCCCTAAAAATTCAAAAACTCCTTGGCAGAATTTGCAATAAAGGAAACCAATTTTTTTGTTTGTTTTCCTCTCCTTTTCTTTTTTTCCACTTTTTTCCATCCCACTTGAAACTGATTTAATTGCCATTCAGCCTGGAGAATGCATTGGTATTTAGTTGATTTTTTTTTTTTTTTTGCAATTTAAAAAGTAAGTGTAATTTATTCCAAAGTGGATTCTTTCAGAATATATATGTGTAAACGCAAGTGTGTATATCTATCTGTGTATTTATCTATATCATTGACCAATAGAAAATATTTTATGTAAAGTATGACAGCAGATTTCCTATTGTCATATCTGTATTTTTTTATTATTATTATGTTATGTTAATCACCATACATTACATCATTAGTTTTTGATGTAGTGTTCATTTTAACAACTACAGCAAGGTCAGTATGTTGATCTGAAGTGGGAAGAAATGTAAGTAACATTGAATATCTTCTATTTGTCAACATGGATATCTTCTATATTTTAAAAAATCTTACCTTTTTACCTCACAACAGTCCTAAGGAGGAATAATAAATTTCATGTTTATTGTTAAGAAATGAGACCGTGTAGGATTGAATTACTTGCTCAAGTCATGCAGCCCTTAAGTGGCAAAGCCAAAATCCAAACAAACTTATGACTGCCCACAAGGACCTTGGTTGTTTTATGAAACCCTAAATATTTTATTTGTTCCTTTGCTTATACTATGTATGATTCCTAAAATGAGTTAACAGAATCTGAATAAGTAAACCCATAGATTAGGACTTCTGGATGCTTTCAACCATTTCCTTTAGATTTTAGTTATACCTATGTTCCTGCACTAGGCAAGGAATTAAACCTACCATTGTTGTAAAAAAAAAGAAAAAAAAAACTATATAAACATAATGCCATGTAAAATTAAAATAATGCTCAACATAGAGCATTTTCTCTTAAATATTGGCTATTTTTATTCTTACACAGCCATAAAAAAGGATGAGAGCTTGCCATTTGGGACAAGTTGGATGGACCTAGAGAGTATAATGCTAAGTGAAATAAGCCAGGCTGAGCAAGACAAATACCATATGACTTCACTCATGTGTATAATCTAAAAAACAAAACAAAGAATAAACAAAGAAGCAAAAGCAGAATCAAAAGTATAAGAATAGAGAACAAACTGATGGTTGCCAGACGGGAGGGGAGTGGGGGGATGGGCAAAATGGGTGAAGGGAAGTGGGAGATACAGGCTTCCAGTTATGAAATGAGTAAGTCACAGGAATAAAAGCACAGAATACGGAATAGTCACTGATATTATAATAGCATTGTATGGTGACAGATGGTAGGTATGGTGAATCACTATGTTATATACTTGGTACCATTGTGTATCAACTGTACTCAAATTTAAAAATTATAAATAAATAACTATTGGCTATTTTTGTTTTATGCATTTCTATTTAAATCTTAGAATTTTCTTATCAATGTATATAAAATTACCTCCTGGGATTTTTTATTGAAACTGCATTGAATTTATAGATCAGTTTATACAGAATTGGCATATTTACGATGTTAAGATCTCTAATACATGGTCATACATACACAGAATACATAATATTCTATTTATTTAGGTCTTCATTGAATTCTCTCAGCAGAGGTTTTGTAAATCTTTTAAGTTTATTCCTAGATATTTAAGAATTTTAATACTATTATAAATAGTGTATGTTTACAAAAATAGTGTATCTTTTAAATTTTTATTTTCTAATTGTTTAAAAAATCAGTATTTTATATTAGCCTTGCATCCAGTGTACTTGCTGAGTTCACCTATTAATTACAGATCATAAATCTTTTGGTTTTTCCACATAGAAAATATGTAATTTATGAATTATGCCTGCTTCTTTTCAAACCCTTATAATTTTTACTTTTTCTAGCTCATATCATTTCTTAGGACCTCTAGCACAATTTTTAATGGAAGTGGTGATATCATAAAGCATCATGATCTCACTTCCTCTTTCAGAGAGAAAGCTTTTAATATTTCACCATTGTTGTTCTCTGTAGATTTTATGTTAGTACTACTTATTAATTTAGGAAAATTACCATTTTACTTATAGTTTGATAAGAAATTTTTACATTTGTTTAGTCATGAATAGGTATTCAATTTTATAAATGCTTTTCTCCATATCTGTTGAATTAATCACATGATTTTTCTCTATTCTTTTAGGTGATAAATTGCATTGGCTTTTTTTTTAAGATTTATTTATTTATTTGGGGGGGCAGTGGGGGAGAGAGAGAAAGTCTCAAGCAGGAGGAGCCTGATGCTTGATTTCACAACCCTGTGATCACAACCTGAGCCCCTGAGCCAAAACCAAGAGTCGGATACTTAACTAACTGCACCACCCAGGCACGCTGGCTTTTTTTTTTTCTTTTTAATGTTAAACCAACTTTGCACTTCTAGAATGAACCCTGCTTGATTGTGATATACTTTTTAAAATAATTTGTTCCTGGGTTTGATATCTTTTTTCTAATGTTTGTATTTATTTTCTTAAGACAGATGACCTTTAGTTTTCTTTTCTTACGATGTCCTTGGACAAGTTTTTATAACAAGATTATCCTTACTTCATACAGTGAGTTAGGAAGCATTTCTGTCTTTTCTGTTCCCTGAAGAACACTATTGTTTTTAAATATTTGGAATATTTTACCAGTGAAATCATTAAACAACATCAGTGGAGGTTTCATTTTTTATTACAGGTTCAACTTTTAAAGCAAATATTGGACAATTTAGATTTTCTATGTCTTCTTGTATAGGGTTTGATAAGTTGTACTTTTTAAGCAATTTGTCCTTTTCATTTGAATTTTTAAATTTTGTAGATGAAGCTAAAGATAAATGTCTTCTTACGATCCTTTTCATGTTTATAGGATCTGTAATGATGCCCTCTTTTCATTCCTGATTTTGGTAATATTTGTGTTCTTTCATTCTCTTTTGATGTGTTACTAGTAATATCAATTTCATTAGTCTTTTCCAAAAAAAACAGCTTTTGGCTTTGTTGATTTTTTTCTTTTGTGCATTTTTTTCTATTTTATTCATCTCTGCTCTTCTCATTATTATCTCCTTCCTTTTAATTTATTTGGATAAAATTTCATTTCCTTTCCATCTTCTTCATATAGGATTCTTAAATCATTGATTTTTAGGCTTTTTCTCCTCCATACATTTGGTGTCATAAATTTTTTTCTAACCATAGTATTAGCTGCACCCCACAAAAAGTAATATGAAATATTTTCATCATTATTCAAAGTATTGTTTTTTATTATGATTTCCTTTTCGACTTTTTGACTTAATTTTGACTTAAAATAATGACTTATTTTTGAAAAATATAGAAGATTTTATTTTTTTTGGTATTAATTTTGGCTTAATACCAGAGTGGTCAGAAAACACTCCAAATTATTTCAACTCTTTGAAACTGTGACATTTTTCCTATGGCCTAGCATATTATCAGTATTGGCAAGCTTTCCAAATGCGCTTGGAAAGAATGTCTATTCCTTTATTATCAACTATAGTGTTTCATATATGTCAATTATGAAGGTCAAATTTGTTAGTCCTATTATTCAAACTGATTTTATCTTTACCAGTGTTTGTCTTATTCTACCACTTTGTGAGAGAGATGTTTAAAATTTCCTTTTTAAGTCTGTGTATTTGTCTATTTCTGATTTTAGTTCTATCAGGTTTTACTATGGTACAATTTACCTTATGTGTTTTGAAATTTACAATTATTACATCTTCCTGGTGGTTTGGCCCTGTTATCATTATGAAATGGTTCTTTTTATTTCTAGAAATGCGTTTTGCTTCCTTATTTTTACAAATGCTATGACAGCTTTCTTTTGGCTTCTTAAGTTAGTGTTTGTGATGTGTATATTTTCCTCTTTTGCCTTTATAGTATTTTTGTTGTTGTTCTTTTTAAGCTACACACAGTTGTTTGTTTTTAGGCTGATCTGAAAAATCTTTTAATCAGAGCTTTCAGACCACTTACAATTGATGTAATTCCTGGTATATGGTCCTGTATGTCTGTTGCCTAATAATTTGATTTCTGCTGTCCCACCTTTACATGTTCCTTTTCTGATTACCTTTGACCTTGCTTTTATTACATTTTTCTTAATTTCCTACTCTTGTTATACATTCTTTTAAAAGATTCTTTTGTTTTACTTGTATTCTTTTTTATTTTTTTTTATACTCAAGGTTACGACATAAATCCTTAACTTTAGAATATAAACTAGTTAATCTGTAACTTAGAATCTAATAGAAATTAATATTTTTACCACTTCCTAGACTATACTAGAACCTCAGATCTCTCTATCACCATTTATGCTCCTGCCTTTTAAAATGATTATTGTATGGAATTTTAGTTCTATATTTTTTTAAATCCTACCAAATATTATTATTGTTTTGTGTGATCAGTATTCATTTAGATTTATGCCTATTGTTGCCCATTCTTTTGGTCTTCATTTCTTCCTACAATTTTATATTTCTCTTGGATCAGGACCAGTTCTTTTCATCCTGAAGAGCTCCCTTTAGTATCTGTTTTAGTATGTTTCTGCTCTTGACAAATTCTCTGTTTTCTTTTTCTGTCTAGAAATGCCTTCATTTCACCTTCACTTTTAAAAGATATTTTTGCTTTGTATAGAAATCTAAGTTGGCAGTTTATTCCCTTTCAGAACTTTAGAGAAATCCTGCCACATCCTGTGGCTTCCATCATTCCTGTTGAAGGAAATATGTCTTTTATTCTGCGGCTGGTTTTAAGACTGACTCTTTTATTTTTAGTGTTCAGCAGTTTCTTATGAGGTACTAGGTGGGTTTCCTTTGTTGTTATATAAGCTACTGCATGAGGTCATGTGGCTTCTTAAATCCCTAACTTGACGTCTGTTTGCAATTTTGGAAACATCTCAGCCAAAGTCTCTTCACTTACTGCTTTTGTTCCATTCTTTCACTCCTCCCTAGCTGGACTCCAATTATATGTTATAAAAGTTTGTATCATGGAGTACCTGGGTGGCCCAGTCAGTTAAGCATCCAACTCTTAATTTTGGCTCAGGTCATAATCTGAGGGTCATGGGATCGAGCCCTGCCAGGCTCCACGCTCACTCAGTAGGAAGTCTGCTTGAGATTCTCTTCCTCTCCCTTTGCCCCTCCCCCTGCTCTCACGCACACACACTCTCTGTCTCTGTAGAATAAATAAATAAATCTTTTTTAAAAGCTTGTATCATATTCTATATGTATTTAATGCTCTATTTTTGCTTTTCTTTTATCTTATGCATGAATTTTGTTATTTTCTACTGACCTGTCTCCCAGATCATAAAATGTTCTCTTGAGTTCCTTAAATTGAGTTTTAAATTTTAGTCATTTAGTCATGTTTTTCCGTTCTGCAGTTTCTGTTTGAAACTCTTTTCTTGTAATATATTTTCTTGAATACATTAATAATCACAATGATCTTGGGGCTCCTGGGTGGCTCAGTCCATTAAGCATCTGCCTTCAGCTCAGGTCATGGTTGTAGGATCCTGGGATCCAGTCCTGTGTCAGGCTCCCTGCCCAGCAGGGAGTCTGCTCCTCCCTCTCCCTCTCCCCCTGCCCATGCTCTCCCTCTCCCTCTCTCTCAAATAAATAAATAAAATCTTGGGATGCCTGGGGGGCTCAGTCATTAAGCATCTTCCTTCGGCTCAGGTCATGATCCCAGGTCCTGAGATCGAGCCCCGCATCAGGCTCCCTGCTCCATGGAAAGCCTGCTTCTCCCTCTCCCACTCTCCCTGCTTGTGTTCCCTCTCTCTCTGTGTCTCTCTCTGTCAAATAAATAAAATCTTTAAAAAATAAATAAATAAATAAAATCTTAATTTTTTTTTAATTTAATAATCACAATGATCTTAAAGTCAGTAACTCATAACTCCAATAGTTGGGTCAACTGTGTATCTTTTTCTGTTATTTATATTTTCACTTGGTCCTGCTTCTTACAGGACCTGATTCTTGGTAGTTTGAATAAATGTGGGTTCTTGATGATGTTTTTTTCCTCCTGGGAAACGACCTCTACCCTCTTGCTAGTAGCAGAGGGGCATGTTATCTCAGCTCTTGAGAACCTGAGCCAACTTGAAGCTCTTTACCAGTCTTTGTTTGGATCTTCCTGTTTCTCCCCTGACTCCCAGGGTGAAGCCCTTCAAGGTTCCAACTAAGTGCCTAAGGTGCTCCCAAGGACCTTGTCTTCTATAAGCCATGAACTCTAATTTTTATATCTCCAATACCCTGAGACTGTCTCTGTATCTTTTAGCTGCTTTTAGCCCTCCTTGTTAGCCTTTTGTCCTATGTAGCTTAGTCAGCAAATGCCTTGAGAGGGCAACTGGTATTTGTTATTGGCTACACTCTTCTGTGTCCTTACATCCCAGGAATATTGTCTGCCTTACATCCTGGCTCACATCCTACATCCATTAGCAGCCTCAAACCTCAAGTTCTGTCTCTCTATCCCTGAGTTTGCTTAAACGCTGATGACCTCTCTGGTCACCCTTTGTTTTGTAAGCCCATGCATGTTTCTGAGTACTGCCAAATCCCCCAAGAGGAAAAGTGGCATGAAAGAAATTGTGCTTATATCAAACTTGCTTCTTATCTTCCTGGGGTGTAGACCCTCATGTCCTGGCTGGTTCATTATCAGTCCTATTCTTTCAAATAGTTCATTTTTGTATTATGTCCAGTTTTTCTAATTCAGTGGGAGTATTAGCCTTCTGCAAGCCATATCGCCAAGCCAAAATAGATATGTGTGTGATTACCTTTTCTTATGGATACATGCTTCAGTTAACCACTGAGTTCTGAAGATTTTATTGTTGCTTAAATGCTCCAGACCTCAGGATTCCTAAATGCTTTTCTAAGAGTAAGAGACAATAATTTTTTTTATGAAACTAAGCCCTTAATTGCAGACACTACTTGAGAATGCACTTATGGAAATAGGAAGGGACAGAAAGAGGTCCACTGCTGCCTTGTGACATGGGCAAAGAGAGGAAGTTTGTCTTTGCAACTTCCTATCTTTACCTCTCTGCTTCCCTTTACCAAACTAGCATAATGTCATACTTTCCAAATTTACCTTCCAGGGCATGACTCCAGTGTTGCATCTCAAAAGACATGTTAACATTTTAATATAGAGAGAGTTTTTCCGACAGGTACCAGTTACATAGATAACATTATGAATGGGGACTCTTGCAGTCATACAGTGTGGTCCAGTGTCAGGGCTTTCTTCAGAGTACCTCGCTTAGGTCATCCTAGCACAGTGTTCCATGCTCCAGATGATGTTCCTTTATATTAACTCTTCCCTTCCCCTCCCCCTGCTCCTCTCTGTCCTTTGCGTCTTGTTTGCCAATGACTAGAAGGTTAAATTCTATAGCTAATATATAGTGTAATCTTAACAGGTTATTGTGTTACTCTTCTCAATATAATTTTCATTGTTAAAGAGTTCCAGGGGTCATTGAAAAATTTCCAGTAGAAAGGAATGACTTTCACATTGTCTGATTTTAGCCTGCGTGCTGGTGGGGATAATAGAGACTTCAGGCTGAATTTAGGTGGTGAATACTTAATCATACTGTCAACCAGTCGCATCATATATATCTAAGAACTAGCAAGAAGATGGCTAATTATGTGTTTCATAGTTTAGCGTTATGTTATTTATTTCTCTTCAGTTCCTGTACACGTCTAAGCCTTGTGTTCAGTTGGACTTAACAGAATTTAAACTTAAGAATTTTTGAGTGTGTATGATAGTATTTAGATCCAGTCACATTTTATTATAGTGTATATAATAAAAATGTCTTTATTTTTTAATATTTTGCAACACATTTTTCAATGTTGGTGATATTTTAAATCATTCCAGTCAACTGTTGAATCACTTGTCCTTCCGTATCCTAGTACTTAATTATTCACAGTGTCAGAAATTCAATTTAATTATTTTACAAGGTAAAACTGAATAGCATACCTCATGAGGAGCATAATATGAATGTCTCATTGCACTGAAAAAGATGAATAACCCTGTAATAAATTTTGATGACTTCCATAAAGAACTACTTAGAAGAATTTTTTAAAAAACACAATATATTAATACTTTAGTTCTCTATGTGAAGAACAAAAGCAAAAAAGCAGTATATGCACATCTTTTGGTGAATTTGGAAATGTATTGCCTTAATATAATAACCTTAGGTATTGAGTATCAGGAGAAAGCATGCTGAGATCTACCCCTTTTCTGACAGTTAATTTTCTGCAGAAACGGAATAGGAATATATACTCCTTGATGCATACTTTTTAATAAAAACATTCTTATTTATAAAATAAAGCACAGATTCAGAAAACTACCTGTGGAAAAAAAGAAAGAAAACTACCTGTAGCGTAATGAATATAACACATGGATTATTATATGCAGCATAAAGAATGATTATACCATCATGAATTTTTAAAAGGTGAACCATCACAAAGCTCAAGAAAAAAGAGTTTTGGGACGCCTGGGTGGCTCAGTCGTTAAGCATCTGCCTTTAACTCAGGTCATGATCCCAGGGTTTGGAATGGAGCCCCGCATCAGGCTCCCTGCTCAGCAGGAAGCCTGCTTCTCCCTCTTCCACTCCCCCTGCTTGTGTTCCCTCTCTTGCTGTGTCTCTCTCTGTCAAATAAATAAATAAAATCTTAAAAGAAAGAAATAGAGTTTTATCAGCCACTCCACAAGCTCGCCACATTCCCTATCTCAAGGGGTATCCCATACCCCTTCTTTCCTTTGTAAAGGTAACTGCTCTTCTGATTTTCGTAGTAATGATTTCTTTGCATTTTTTTTAAAGATAGATAGATTGATTGATTGATTGATTGATTTGAAAGAGAGAGAATGCATGCCTACAAGTGGGGTGGGATGAGGCAGGGTGGGGGAGAGGAAGAGAGAATCTCAAGCGAACTCCCCACTGAGTGTGGAGTCTGACACAGGGCTCCATCCCAGGACCCTGAGATCATGACCTGAGCTGAAATCAAGAGTCTGACACTTAACCACTTGAGCCACCCAGGCACCCCGCCCTGCATTTCTTTAAACATTTTCACCCAAGTGTGTATCACTAGTATATTTCTAAACATTGTAATTAATTTTGCCCATTTTTAAAAGGTATTTTTAAAGTCTGTCTTAATTTAAATGTTCCCTCACATCTCTTTTTATGTCTTTGCTCTTCATTTGTTGAATAACCCGGGTCTTTTGATCTGTAGAAATCCTACATTCTGAATTTTGCTGATTACTGACGTATCCTTGTTGTAGTGTATTGGGAGTGGTTAGGCGATTTGGAAATCTTGTGAACCTTGGGCTAATAAGAGAAGCCATTCATCATTCACTAGTATCTGCACATGTGATTTCCAAGGTGATGAAAGGCTTTTGCACTGTTCCTGCAAAGGAGTGTATGTGTGTGTTTCAGATGGGCAGTTTGTGTGCAGCTTTTCTGTAATTCTGTTGAGAGATAATCATAAATGAATACACTCAAGTTTGGTTTAATGAAAGGCTAAGATCTGTGTGCTTATGCACATGGACTTGAGTTTCTGGCTCTTTCTCTTTCTGATTACTTCACTGTGTTAGCTAGGGAGACAAGGGGAGGTAGACCAACATAGTGAATTAATACCCCTTAGAACACTGTTTCTCAAAATGTGTGTTGAAGACTATTAATGGGCTTTGATATGTTAATACATGCCCCCACCCCGCAGAAAAGGTGTCTGTAGTTAAATACGTTAGGAAAATGCCAAGTCAGAGTACTCATGAGCGTATTAAAGTTACTAAAAAAATCTGTATTAAATAAACTTGTTTAATTTTGGTTATTTTTCAAAATCTCCTTGACAAAAGAAGATTTTTTATTTGTTTGTTTCCACTGAATATCTAACAGTATCTTGTGACACACATGTTTACCATAGATACCATTGGGAAATTCTCATCAGGTTGCATTGAATTTGTAGATCAAATTGGGAACGTAGCCATCTTAACAATATTGTCTTCTGATCCATGAACATAGAATGCCTTTCCATTTATTTAGAGCTTCTTTAATTTCTTTCAACAATGGTGTATAGTTTTCAGAGTATACGTTTTGTATTTCTTTTGTTAAATTTATTCCTACATATATTATTCTCTTTGATATTATAATAATCGGAATCATTTTCTTAATTTTCACTTTGGATTATAAAATATAAATATATAGAATTACAATAAACTTTTTGTGTGTTGGGATTCTTTCCTGCAACCTTGTCGAATTTATTTATTAGTTGCAATAACTCTTAGGATTTTCCATAGGATTTTTTAGACACACAATCATGTCCTCTGGTAACATCATTTTATTTCTTCTTTTCCAATCTAAATGTCATTGATTTCATTTTCTTGCCTAATTGATCATGCTAGAACCGTCAGTACAATGTTGAGTAGAGGTGGTAAAAGTGGACATCCTTGTCTTGTTCCTGATATTAGGGAAAAAGCATTCAATCTTGGTCATGGTGTATAATCCTTTTTTTATATTGACAGATTTGGTTTGCTGGTATTTTGTTGAGGAGTTTTGCACCTATATCCTTAAGAGATGTTGGTGTGTAGTTTCTTATGATGTCTTTATCAGGTTTGGGTTATTAGAGCCTCATAGAATGGCATTAGGAAGTGTTCTTTCCTTTTTTATATTTTGTGAAGAACTGGTATTAATTTCCCTTTAAATATTAGGCAGAATTCAGCAGTGAAGACATCTGAGCTTGGGCTTTCTTTTGTGGGTAGTTTTTTTATTACTAATTCAGCCTTTTTACTTGCTAAAGATCTATTCAGTTTGTCTATTTCTTCTTGAATCAGTTTGGGTAGTTTTTGTCTTTTCAATAATTTGTCCATTTCAATATATTATCTAATTTACTGGCATACATTGTTCATAGTATTCCTTAATAATCATTTTTATTTCTGTAAGGTTGGTACTAATGTCCTTCTCTTTCATTCCTGATTTTAACAATTTGAGTTTTCTCTCTTCTTTCACTGGTGAGTGTAGGTAAAGGTTTGTTCCCCTTTTTTCCAGCTTTATTGAGATGTAACTGACATATAGCATTGTATAAGTTTAGGGTGTTCAACGTGTTGATTTGATGCACTTATATATTGCAAAATGATCACCAGGATAGCATTAGCTATACCTACAGCACATCTCATAATTATCATTTTCTTTTTTGTGGTAAGAATATTTAAGATCTGTTCTAGCAATTTTCAAGTATATAAAACTATTATAAGTATAATCACTATGCTGTACATTAGATCTCTAGAACTTACTCATCTTAGAGTCATAAGTTTGTACTCTTAAAGGTTTCTCAGTTTTGTTGATCTTTTCAAAGAACCAATTTTTAGTTTCATTAATATTCTCTATTGTTTTTCTATTCTTTTTTTTTATATCTGCTCCAATCTTTATTATTCCCTTCTTCCTGTTTGCTTTGGGTTTAGTGTGTCCTTTCCCTTCAGTGTGTTAAGGTGGAAAGTTATTATTCTATCGATTTGGGATTTTTCTTATTTTTTATTGTAGGCATTTATAGCTCTAAATTTCCCTCTAAGCCCTGCTTTTATAGCTGCATTTCATAAGCTTTGGTGTTCTGTGTCTTCATTTTCATTCATCTCACAGTATTGTCTAATTCACTTCTAATTTCTTCTTTGACCCACTGATTATTTAGAAGTGTTTTGTTTAATTTCCATATATTTGTGATATTTCTAATTTTATTTTGTTATGTTTGGAGAATATTATCAGCTTTCTTTTATGGTTTAGCACGTGGCCTATCCCAGAGAATATGCCATGTGCACTGGAAAAGAATGTATACTCTGCTGCTGTTGTTGGGTAGAGTGTTCTGTAGATGTCCATTAAAGTCTAGGTGGTTTATAGTGTTGAAGTCTTCACTTCCTTGTTCTTCTGCCAGTTGTTCTATCCATTATTTAAAGTGAAATACTGATGGGGCACCTGGGTGGCTCAGTCGTTAAGCATCTGCCTTGGGCTTAGGTCATGATGCCAGGGTCCTGGGATTGAGTCCCACATAGGGCTCCCTGCTCAGCAGGGGGCCTGCTTCTCCCTCTCCCACTCCCCCTGCTTGTGTTCCCTCTCTCACTATGTCTCTCTCTGTCAAATAAATAAATAAAATCTTAAAAATAATAATAAAATAAAAAAATGAAGTGAAATACTGATGGGGCGCCTGGGTGGCTCAGTTGGCTAAGTGACTGACTCTTGATTTTGGCTCAGGTCATGATCTCAGGGTTGTGGGATCAAGCCCCACATCAGGCTCCATGCTCAGCGCAGAGTTTGCTTGAGGTTCTCTCTCTAATCTCTCTCTAATCCAGGTGCCCTGGAGCTTGTTTTTTTATCCACTTGACAATCTTGGTTTTTTGCTTGGTTCATTTAATCCATGCACATTTAATATTATTATCGATATAGTTGGATTTACATTTGTTGTGTTACTTTTTTTTTTAAAGATTTCATTTATTTATTTGACAGAGAGAGACACAGCAAGAGAGGGAACACAAGCAGAGGGAGTGGGAGAGGGAGAAGCAGGCTCCCCGCAGAGCAGGGAGCCCGATGTGGGACTCGATCCCAGGACCCTGGCATCATGACCTGAGCCGAAGGCAGTCGCTCAACCGACTGAGCCACCCAGGCGCCCTGTTGTGTTACTTTTTGTCTTATATATGTCTTGTGTAATTTTTATCTCTCTATTCTTCCTTTAATGCTTTCTTTTGCTTAATCATTTTCTAATGTAACATTTTAATTCCTTTAATGATTTTTCAAAAATTTTTGTTGAGTCTTTTTCTTACTTTTTGCTGTAGGGCTTAACATAGACATCTTAACTTATCAGAATGTACATCAGATTTATATTAACTTAATTCCAGTGTGAGATAGAAATGTTCATCCTATGTAGCTCTGCTCCATTTTCCTCTGTTTTTGTCCTATTGTATGCAGTATGTATAACTGCATCTATGTGTCACAAACTCAACAGTGCATTGTTATAATTATTATTGTATACAATTTTGTATCTTTTCAGGAAACTAAGAGAGAAAGGAATGCAAGTGTATATTTATAGCATTTATCATCTTATTTATCAATAACTATCTTATTTATCATTTCTGGTTCTTTGTATTTGCTCCTGTGGATTCAAGTTACCATCTAGTGTCATTTCCTTAGTCCAATACAGTTTTATTTTCATCTTTTCCTTTTTGCTGCTTTTGGCAAGTATATTACATTTCTATATATGATAGGCCCAGCAATATGATTATATACATTTTGGGGGGGGTTGTTTTTTAACTCTTAATTTTTTAATCATATAACTTTATGATTTGATTAATCAGTTAAAATCATGTAAATTAAGTGGTGTTTATACTTGAAAATTTCTTTTGATTAAGAAAACATTTACCTTACAACAACTTTATTTTTTCATTTTTGTGATTCTTTTTTTAAAAAGTTCTTCATTGAAGTATGGTTAACATGCAGTGATACATTAGTTTCAGGTGTACAACATAGTGAATCCATAATTCTATACATTACTCATGGTCACCGTAAGTGTAGTCACCATTCGTCACCACACATCATTACAATATTATTTACTATATTTCCTGTGCCATACTTTTCATCTCTGTGACTTATTTATCTTATTATATACATATTGTTTTATACAACCACTCTGTAAGTCAATTAAGGGAAGAAAGGAGAAGAAATATGCATCTAAACTGTCTTTTATAATTATGTAATTACCTTCACCAGTGCTTTTTTGTTTTTCTTGTATGTTTGAATTACTCTATAGGGTTATTTGCTTTCAGGCTGAAAAACTTTAGTATTTCTTGTAACACGGGTCTGGCCACAGATTCTTTCAGTTTTTAGTTATCTGAAATGCTTTCATTTTCTCTTATTTTTGAAATAAGATTTTTCTGGATTTATGATTCTTGGTTGACAGTTTTTCCTTTGAGCACTTTGGCTATATTATCTCACTTTGGCTATATCACTCTTCTTTTGGCCTCCATTGTTTCTGATGAGAAATCAACTATTAATTTCATTGAAGTTCCTTTGTAAGAGACAAGACATTTTTCCCTTATTGGTTTCAAGATTTTTTTCGTGTCTTTGGCTTTCTGCATTTTTATTAGGAATTGTCTCTGTGTTGATCTCTCTATGTTTATTCTACTTGGATTTCATTGAGCTTCTCAGATTTGTAGATTTTCATTAAATTTGGGACATTTATAGTCATTATTTCTTCAAATATTTTTCTTCTTTTTTCTCTTTCTTCTTTATTTCTTTTTTTTTTTTTTTAAAGATTTTATTTATTTATTTTGAGAGAGAGAGAATGAGAGAGAACACATGAGAGGGGATAGGGTCAGAGGGCAAAGCAGACTCCCTGCCGAGCAGGGAGCCCGATGCGGGACTCGATCCCGGGACTCCAGGATCATGACCTGAGCCGAAGGCAGTCGCTTAACCAACTGAGCCACCCAGGCACCCCTCTTCTTTATTTCTAATACTTGATTTTGTATATGTTGTTGAGTTTAATGATGTCCCACATTACTCTGAGACTCTTATTTCTGTTCATTCTCTTTTTTCTCCATTCTTTGTATTGCATAATCTCTGTCAGTTCATCTTAAAATTTGCTAATTCATTCTTCTGCCAGTTCAAATCTACTGTTGAGCACCTCTAGTAAACTTTTCATTTCACTATTGTTATTGTTCTTTTCAACTCAAAATTTTCCATTCAATTCTTTCTTATAATTCCTAGCCCTGTATTGATATTCCCTATTTGATGAGACACTGTCTTCATACTCTTCTTTAATCATGGTTTACTTTAGTTCTCTGAACATATTTATAATGACTAATTTGAAGTGCTTGTCATTTAAATCTGACTTTGGATTGTTCTTGCAGGCAGTTTGCATTGCTTGCTTCCCCCCACCTGCCATGTATAAATTACATTTTCCTGTACTTTGTTAAGTCTCATAATTTTGGTTAAATATGGGATATTTTAGGGACTCTGGGTATTTGTCCCCTTCATCCTCCTTTGGATATTTTTACTCTTGTTTGTTTGTTAGTTTATTTGTTTAGTGACTGGTTAGATTATTTTAATCTATTCCTCCCTGCTACCCTCCCCCTCCCAACTTAAAGCCTCAGGTATTGCTCCTCAGAGTGTATAGCATTGGGCATGCTTACACGAAGTAGTTTTGGCAGTGCTCTTTCTTTCACTCTTTCTTTCCCGGACTGCATCCATGTTAATCTCCAATAATTGCTCGGTGGTGCTCCATTGTTTTCAGTAATGTTCTGTGGTATAAACTGTGCCATAGACTGATCTAGTTAAATTCAGGTTCCCTTGCAGAGATAGTGTTTGAGGCCAGTTTCTGAGATTTGTTCTGACCCCACAATGGCTCTTCTTAGCTTTCCTTTTCCTTGGTTCCTTCTGATAAATGAGCTGGTCTCTGGATTAATTTATGTCTGTAATGAAGCTACTGTCCTACTCTTAATTGGTTTCCACCAAAACCTCCATTGTTTTTGAGTATCCTTAGTCCTGAACTTGCTTACATTTTGTTTCAAATAAAGTCACTTCTCTCTCAGAGTTCTCATTTATGGCTGCCTCTTCCCCTGGGCAAAATCTCTGAGGCAAGGGTCTAGAGCTGGGGCTGGGAATAGTGGTATGCTTTTCTCCGAGTGACTACTGCTTTAATTACTGGGCAATGGATGCAAGTGGTACCAACTAGTCTTCTTTGCTTACCTCTCCTAGTCTGGAACCTCAGACCTATGAATGAGCTAGAACTAGTGCCCCAGTATTCTTAGAATCATACACACATAAATGTAAAGCTTCTTTCCACACGTGGGGGCTGGGCAGAAAAAGGGAGCCCACAAACTCTTGGTGGCACTTACTAGGAATTTAGCTATGCAACAAGTAGTATGGGGTGCAATGAGAAATATTGATGTTCTGTCCCTCTTCAGAAGACAACGTAGCCTTTGATCGGGAGCTTGAGCAAAAGGGAACCCTATGTTCTTTGCCTGGATTGCAATTTCTGTCACATTAGCCAAGGAAGCAGGGAGAAGGGAATGGGTTGTGGTTCAAATGGCACCGATTACTGCTGTTCTTAATTTTAGTAGATTTTCTTAAAGAAGTGTTTTTTCATTTGCTGTATATCTGTAGGATCATTTCCAGAGACCATAAATGGTTTTTAAAAATGACTTCAATAATATATTAAATCCTATGTATTTGCTGAAAAACCTAAGAAATAAAATATTACAGAGGGAATCATAGCCCTCTGTATTCTATGTCCTGTATTCTTCTATCCCATTTTCCACTCTTTCTCCATTAGTAACCATTATCTTGAATTTAGAGTTCCACATCTCTATCATATTTTTATAATTTATCACATATGTATGTATTATGAAACAGGAAACATGATTCCTTCAGGTATACAATAAGATAAATACTAAGACAGTATGCATGTTTCATAAATAAAAGATATTTAGCTCTTCCTTGAAAAAACACCAATAAACACAAGAATATTCACAGAAAGTAGCCTTAAAGTTCATCATTTGTAACTTAGGGAAAAAAAAAAAATCACCTCATTGTTATGTAAAAATATATGAAATGACATGAAATCCTACTGTCACTAATTGGTAATCACATCTAGATTATGAAGTGGTTCAAGGAATGTTGATTCTGGTTTCCTGGAGTTACAGTGCCCTGATAAAACACAATGGAGTGTGAATGCGTGTCTCTCTCCATCCAAACCTAGCAAATTCCACTCTGCATGAACTCTTGAGGCCTAGACATAGCAATACTAATGTAGGAAAGTGGTGGGTGATGGTTATCTGGAATGGATAGCAGTTAAAGAGAGATGGGTTATTATTTCAGGAGGTGAATGGAACAACAGAGAAGTGTATGATAAAGTCCAGAGTCAGTAACTTTTAAAGGACCTGAGTAGGGAACCAGAGAAAGTAGGAGGGTAGGAAAAAGATTTGAAGTCACTCTGTGACAGATTTACCTGGCTGAAAAGTTGGACGGGGGCCTCAGAAAAAAGGAGGGCTACAGTATGTTGAAGTCTTGTGTTTGAGGAAGGGCATAGAAATCAGTAGCAAGTTCATTGGAAGGGGCCTGTCATAGACCCAAGTAAGATAACCCCAAATGACCATATCCTGTAAGTAGGGATCCCCTCCCTTTGACTGTGGATGGAGCCTGTGTATATGACGGGATATCACTCCTGTAATATGTCATGTTCTAGTGTATGGAAAAGGTGGAGGGATTTTGCAAATGATGCTAGCTTTATTGGTTGATCTCTTTAAAAGCAAGAAGCTTTCCTGTTGACCTTAAAGAAGTACCAGCCATGTCATGAACCACCTAAGGAAGTGGGAAGTCTCTAAGAACAGAGGGCTTCAGTCCTACAGTCACAAAGGACTGAATTCTACCAACAATCTGAATAAACTTGGAAGAGGACTCTGAGCTCCAGATGACAATATATCCTAGCCAACACCTTGACTGTAGGCTTGAGATACCCCGATTAGGAGACTCAGTTAGGCCATCCCCAGACTCCTGACCCAGGGAAACTGAGATAGTAAATTTGTATCATTTTAAAGCACTTTCTTTGCAGTAATTTGTTCCACAGCAATCAAAAGCTAAGGAAGACCTCTTTCAAAACCTTTGCTTAGGCCATCAAAATATCTAGCCAGGTTTCTAAAGAAAACTATCACAATGACTGGTGATGAGGGAGCAAAAAGACAAGCTGAGGGCAGAGCACAAGCTAACACCCTGCAAACTGCCCCCCACCCAGCAACCTATAGACTCAGTTTCCTGGGACCCTGATATCACTCTCTCCCCTCCATAGGATAGAAAATCTTATATAATCAGTCACTCCTCAAAACTGCAATGCAGCTCTTCTGCCCACAGGTCCTGTCTCCATGCTATAATAAAACCACCTTTTTGCCCTGAAGACATCTCAAGAATTATTTCTTGGCCATCAGCTCTGCAGCCCACCACTTCAAACCATATCAATTTGGATCATTTGGGAAAATATCTGACCTATGTGATTATCCTGTGCCCATGTCTAGTCCATTATTCTAAAGAAATGAGAAGAGCTATTCTTGACCTAGTTTTTTAAGACCATTTCCTTATCACTTAGTTTTACAGTGTTTTGCCTATGGCTATTGACTAGAAGGTTTTCAAATAGTATAGCAATATTTTCTATTTATTAAATATGAAACTAGTAACTTTATGCCAAACTGGTTCTTCTTTTATCAGAGACTGACATCGTCATTCCTCTAATTATATTTCCAGTGGTCTCACCTGGCTTTTTCCACTCACAATAAGTCATTGCTATTGAAGGGAACAAAAATAAATGTCTTAATAATTTTCTAATTAGCACTTCAGGCAAATCTAAGATGGATGTTGGAAAGGTTGGATATGGACACAAATTCTTAGCATTGATAAAGAAAAAAGAATTACGTGCTTCAGAAGAAACATTCAAAACATTTGGTACCACATCCTTTCACTTTACAGTAAGTGTTGGTTTTGTTTTGTTTAGTTTTTCTAAGTAAGTCCCATTTAATCTGTGCTCTTCTACTCAGAATCCATTAGAAGATTAGCAGTTAATTATATATTTGACACAAAGAAATATTCACTTATTTTGATTTTTAATTCATTTTGTGTATTAAAGGAAAACAAATTTTCCATTAAGGAATTAAGGAGTTCAAAGGAATCCAATTTCCTCTGACCTTTATATCTCCTTTAGGGCTGTGATTTTCTGAAGATACAAAATTAAACAAATCTCTAATTAATTGGCAGAAATGGTATATTTAGATTAGTCAGAATGAATATAATGTTTTATTTTAGAAAGTTACAATAACAACATGGAGTTGAAAAGAATCTTCTCCATCTGTTATGAGATTGCTCATGAGAAAAGCTAGCAAATGGCATGGCCAGGCATATATAGTTTATATATGAATGTCTGTTCTTCTTTCTTTCCAGTTTCTTTTCTTGCCAAGAAGTGGCAAAAATCGGGCGCCTGGGTGGCTCAGATGGTTGAGCGTCTGCCTTCGGCTCAGGTCATGATCCCAAGGTCCTGGGATCGAGTTCCACATCGGGCTCCCGGCTCGGCGGGGAGCCTGCTTCTCCCTCTGACCCTCTCCCCTCTCATGCTGTTTCTCTCTCGCTCGCTTTCTAAAAAATAAATAAATAAAATCTTAAAAAAAAAAAAAAAAAAAGAAGTGGCAAAAATCTTCCAAAATCTAGTGCCCCAAAGTGCAGTGCATTATGACAGCAACTGCTCAGAAAAATCTTTGAAAGGTAGGGGGGAAAAATGATTAAGAATGATTCCACATTGTCAGCACAAGAATTTGAGGGAATCAATTAATGGCAAAGCAGTAGGCTGTTTGTTTCTAATATTGCAAGGATTTTTCAATCTGTAGTTACCTGTGTTAAAACATGTGAGGACACTTTAGGAGACATGTTTCACATCCATTCATTGTTAGGATCTTGAAAAAAGTTGCTGGCCTGAGTACATTGTAATCCTCTCATTAGAAAAACAGCAACCCAAGTGATCCTTTGACACAGGCTTTCTTTGTGAAGGGAAAAAGATACAGCTCTTGGGGCGCCTGGGTGGCTCAGTCGTTAGGCGTCTGCCTTTGGCTCAGGTCATGATCTCAGGGTCCTGGGATCGAGCTCCACATCGAGCTCCACATCGGGCTCCCCGCTCCGCAGGGGGCCTGCTTCTCCCTCTCCCACTCCCCCTGCTTGTGTTCCCTCTCTTGCCGTGTCTCTCTCTGTCAAATAAATAAAATCTTTAAAAAAAAAAAAAAGAAAAAGATACAACTCTTCCCAAATCAGGGCGTCTGATAATACATTATATTTGTAGTCAGAAATTAAGCTGCACCAAAGAGAGCTAATGGAGCAGAACAAAATCTTTAGAAACAAGTTCCCTTTTGTTATTGGAGAGCTTTTAACAACTCACTGTTTCCTTCCCAGTTTGCTGTGCATTAGCAGAGACAAAGAACTGTGCCTCCATAGTAACCTATGGAGTAAACAGGTCGGTTACTCTGGACTAAATGTAATGCAATTTGGAGCAGGTAAAGTTCTTTGCCAACCTGTCCCTGTGGTTTCCCTGTACTCCTTCAGCCAGGAGGCATTCATGTGCATAGCACCTCAAACCATCTGGAAAGCAATAGTATTATAATATGAATAAAAAATAAAATTAGACTAATGAATCTAAGTACCTAAATGCTAACATTTGTTACGCTTAGAGATCACATTAGCATGATGTCAGTCAACTTGGGAAGACAAGGCTCACAAAAATACTGCATTTCATAATTTGCATAGCAAGTAAAGAACCACCACCATGATTTTGATGTCCCTTTTTTCTGCCTCCCAGGATTGTAAAGATACATAGAACATCCCAGGTCCTAGCTTGGTTAGGGTTCTCAGATTGCCTCCAGCACCGTGTATCTTGAGTCCCAGGAGGAAGTGCCTTGGTTTTTTTAACGTATATTTTTAAGTAAGCTTTTCTTCTGTTGGCATCTTTGGCTAGTTCCATGAGCTAACAGTGTTGGAAAGGACTTTGTTTAGTTATTTGCTTGCCATCACTGCTGTGACTGCTTGAATCAGAACAAATTATGAAATAAATTTCAATCTTTACTCTTTGGACTATAACTATAAAGTATACATATTTACATTGGGTCCAAATAATTGTCTTTCCATGACAATATTAATGAAATACTTCTTTCTTCATAAATATCAAATAAAAGGAACAAGCCCAATGATGACCTCCTAAATCAGCCTGGCATTTAAGTCTCCAACTCTATCATTATATTATATCAGCATCTTTTTCTGAGAATCCTTTCCCATTTTTCTCCCCACCTCCCACCCTGGTTAATTTATTCCATACAATTTAAAAAATAATAAATGGACTTTTTGGAGCAGTTTGAAATTTACAGAATCGTGAGCAAAAGGAGAGAGAGTTCCTATATACTGTCTCACCACTCTCCTCAGTTTTCCCTTTTATCTCCATCTGCATTAATGCAGCAAGTTTGTTACATTGATGAGACAATGCTGAGACATCATTATTACTAAAGTCCATAGTTTACATCAGCGTTCACTTTTGTGTTGTGCATTACATGTGTCTTGACAAATATATAATGACATGTATCCACCATTATTACAAAAAAAAATACAGGTACTACTTTGAGTGTCAGTTTTCTGGTTCTGTAGATACTATAAAACTTTATTTTATTTTATTTTTTTAAAAGATTTTATTTATTTATTTGAGAGAGAGAATGAGACAGAGAGAGAGCATGAGAGGGGGGAGGATCAGAGGGAGAAGCAGACTCCCTGCTGAGCTGGGAGCCCGATGCAGGACTCGATTCCGGGACTCCAGGATCATGACCTGAGCCGAAGGCAGTCGCTTAACCAACTGAGCCACCCAGGCGCCCCGATACTATAAAACTTTAAACAAGAAAAAAAAATGTCCTTGTTGAGGTCAGAAAGAGCAATCCATTGTCAAGTTACCTCCATCGTACCCAGCACTATATATTGTTTCTGTTGAAGTGAGGGGCCATTGACGTGTAAGGAGTGCTTTTCCTCTTTTTCTGTGCTGAAGATAAAATCTGTCTTGTTTATGTCAAGTGAGCAGACACAAATGAGAATTAAGAGGAACATCCAGATGAAGTCTTCTACCCATTCTGCTCACTACTTTTTGACTAGCTCCATTACCTTCCAATATGTCTATACTTCGAATCTCATATATAAGAAGGATGATGGTGGGGATTTTAACCATGCTAGAGTTTTGGTGACATTCAGGAAAACCCTTAACTATTTAGTAATTTTCTTTCTCTTTAGTAGTTTTCCTGCTCTCTTTTTAAAAAATTGTGTACTCGATCTTTCCCCCTTTTTCATCTGGATTAGGTTGTAACATATTTATTTATAAGATATAAGGTTATATTGTTTTATTCTTTCTAAATATTTTCAACTTCTATCTTTATTCTTTTCTGCTTTTCTTAGATTCATAATCTTTTTTCCCTAAAGAGTATTCATACATCTTTATTTTCTTCTTTGTATGTAAAACTGTTTTTCTTTTTGTATGCTAACACATATATATATGTTATATATATATGTGTTAGCATACATATATATATGACAATATTATATATATTATATATATATAGTATTAATGTACATGTAAAATTTAAGTAATAATGATAAACACACATGTACTTACCACACAGGTTAAGAAATAGAATTTTACTAGTATTGTAGAAAGGTACTGAATAGGGGCGCCTGGGTGGCTCAGTTGGTTAAGCGACTGCCTTCGGCTCAGGTCATGATCCTGGAGTCCCAGGATCGAGTCCTGCATCGGGCTCCCTGCTCAGTGGGGAGTCTGCTTCTCCCTCTGACCCTCCCCCATCTCAAGCTCTCTCTCTCTCTCTCATTCTCTCCTCTCTCTCAAATAAATAAATTAAATCTTTAAAAAAAAAAAAAAGAAAGAAAGGCACTGAATAAACCGCTCTGGTGCTTTTCTCCTTCCTTTCCCCCCAAAAAATCCACAGTCCTAAAGTTTATGTTACTCATTCCCTAGCTTTGCTTGATAGCTGTTTTTTGGTTTTTATTTTATTTTATTTTTTCAGAGAGAATGCACGTGCTGGGGGGAGGGGCAGAGAGAAAGGGAGAGAGAATCACAAGCAGACTCCACATTCAGTGCAGAGCCCAGCTTGGGGTTCGATCTCGCAACCCTGAGATCATGACCTGAGCCAAAATCAGTAGTCGGTCACTCGAACCCACTGAGCCACCCAGGCTCCTCTGCTTGATAGTTTTACTACTTATATATTTATCCTTAAGCAATATACTGGTAAATTTTCCTGCATTTATACGTAATAGGGATGAAATCATGCTGTATTTTCCTAAGACTTGCCTCTCTTGTTTAGTATTATATTTTTGAGGTTCATTGTTTTTACAACTGTATATTTTCCAAAGAATGAGTATACCAGAATGTATTCATTTGAATAAGAGCAGAATAAGCCACCCCAAAATATGCTACTTTTACATGTGGATTATTTTGAGCTGAAGGCAATCAAGACCCAGCAGACTCAAAATCTTCCACCCATCTCTTAACTACCTGAAATATTTTAGGTAGGGGGCCTAGACCAGAAAGAACTTTGTTACCAGAGATAGTTTTTTTAATCTGAAAGACATACTTGCATGGCAGGGCAAACATCTGATTACCAAATGTCTGCTCCACTTATGTTCCTGTGGTTTGCCCTCTTCCCCTTTGAGCCCCAGGCCCCTGTGTCATTTCTTAACTCAGGATGGCTTACAAGCCTCAGTTGCCTGATTGCCTTTGGGTCCCATATTTTTATGGGATTTCTGTGCTTATGAAATTAATTTTTCTCATAATTAAATCTGTCTTAAATCAATGTAATTATTACACCAGTGGAAGAACCTAGGAGAGTATAAAAAAATTTTTTCCACCCTGACACATTTAACTGTGGATGAAGTGACATTCTTTCCCACTTTTAGCTACTAGGAATACCATTCCTAATGGACAAAAAGAAATATTTTTTGACAAATATACCAAAATGTGTCCATTCTACCCTAAATGAACATATGGATTAAATCTGTTTGTTTTTGTTTTTTGTTTTGCTATTTGGAACAACGTTCCTATGACCACTCTTTTACATGTATCTTTATACAAATTCAAATGTCTTCATTTTTTATTTTTATTTTATATCCAGTGAGGGAATTGTTACATGGAATACATGTTCAATTTTGACATGCTTAATACAAAAACTGTTTGGCAGCGTGGCTGAATAAGTTTACATTTCCACAGGTATTAAGAGTTTCTGTTGCTTCATGTGTTTGAACACACTATTATACAGAATTGTAATTTTTGACAATATGATATGTCTGAAATGGAATAAAGTTGGTCATAATATTTCTTTACATCTGTCTGACCTCTGCAGCATCTGTGGTCATGTCTCTTTTTCATTGTTTCTTTGTGATTTCCCTCTGTCTTCTTTTATTAACCTAGCTGGATTTTTATATATTTTATTTGCCTTTTTTAAAAAGCAGCCTTTATCCTTTATCTTCTGTGTCTTGTTGGTTTTCTATTTTATTAAATCTGTATTTTACTCTATTACCTTTTTTCTTCTGCTTTATTTGTTTTTTTTAATTTATTTCTAATTTCTTAAGTTAGATAATGCTTTTATTCATGTTAAGCCTTTATTCCTTAATCATGTAAGCATTCAAACATACGTTTCCCTCTAAATATTGTTTAGCTCTTTCCCACAATATAAAATCATTATGATCTCATTCCAGGCACTTCTTATTTCCTATTATGACTTCTTTCTAATTCATGAGTTAATTAGAAATGTGTTTTAAAAATTTTTAATGTTTGGGTTCTTCTAGTTGTCATTTTGTTATTGATATCTAAATTAATTATGTGTGGCCAGAGAATCTGTTGTATCTGTACCATTCCTTTGATATGTTTTGAGACTTGAATTATGGCCTAGAAAAAAAAAAATCTAACTTTAGTAGTGTGTTAAGAGTGCTTGAAAAGGTTTATTCTCTAATTGGCCCATGCAATATTTTATATATAATCATTAAATTAAACTTGTAAATCCTATCATTTAAGTATTCTATGTTTTTAATGACTTTTTTATTACTCTAGCTCTCATTTTCTTACCATTGACTGAGAAGGCCTTAATGCATGCCTAAACCTTAGACAGGATTCTTCCTAACTCTGGGACCCTGACATCTCTTTGCCTTGAACATTTAGTTTAGAAATCTTGTCATTGTAATTTCTTTCTCTGCCCCTTTGAGACATAAATTTTTTTAAGCTTCTTGCCAGTTTTACAACCCAAAAAATGTCTTTTTCAAGGACCTGGGAACCATCCCTTTAAAACATAATCACCAAGAAAGACAGCACCCCGGGCGCCTGGGTGGCTCAGTTGGTTAAGCGACTGCCTTCGGCTCAGGTCATGATCCTGGAGTCCCGGGATTGAGTCCCGGGATCGAGTCCTGCATCGGGCTCCCTGCTCTGCGGGGAGTCTGCTTCTCCCTCTGACCCTCCCCCCTCTCATGCTCTCTCTATCTCATTCTCTCTCTCAAATAAATAAATAAAATCTTTAAAAAAAAAAAAGAAAGAAAGAAAGACAGCACTCCTATCTCAGTCTCTGTGAGAGGGTACCTGTCGTTAAGATACTTATTTTGTGGTCTTAGTTTTAGTCATGTAATTTTTAAATCACACGCATTTATTTTGATATTTTATAAACAAACCAGTCCAACATTCTTTGCATTTTAGATGAGCAGGTAGTCCATTTATATTCAAAATGATTACTGATATATTTTGAGTTCTTTCTACTTTGTATTTATTTTACATTTTTATTTATTATGTTGTTGTTTCATCCAATATCAAGAATGATAGAGGAAATTTTCCTTGTTCTTCTCTGAGGATAGAGTTTATTTTTCATTTAACATTTTACAAAGGATATATCTGTGGTCCCAGAGTCATCTGGGTGACACCCTTTTAATCTTAACTTGAATAGATCTGTGGAGTTATCTTCTATCCCTAAGGTTATAGTTTTGTTTGGTTTTTTTATTATTATTTTTTATTGTTATGTTAATCCCCATACATTACATCATTAGTTTTAGATGTAGTATTCCATGATTCATTGTTTGTGCATAACACCCAGTGCTCCATGCAGAACGTGCCCTCCTCAATACCCATCACCAGGCTAACCCATCCTCCCACCCCCCTCCCCTCTAGAATCCTCAGTTTGTTTTTCAGAGTCCATCGTCTCTCATGGTTCGTCTACCCCTCTGATTTCCCCCCCTTCATTCTTCCCCTCCTGCTATCTTCTTCTTCTTTTTTTTTTTCTTAACATATATTGCATTATTTGTTTCAGAGGTACAGATCTGAGATTCAACAGTCTTGCACAATTCACAGTGCTTACCAGAGCACATACCCTCCCCAGTGTCTATCACCCAGTCACCCCATCCCTCCCACCCCACCCCCACTCCAGCAACCCTCAGTTTGTTTCCTGAGATTAAGAATTCCTCATATCAGTGAGGTCATATGATACATGTCTTTCTCTGTTTGACTTATTTCGCTCAGCATAATACCCTCAGTTCCATCCACGTCGTTGCAAATGGCAAGATCTCATTCCTTTTGATGGCTGAAGACCACCTAGAATTTTTTTACAGACTTGAGATTCGTATTTATCTTTATTGGCTTTAAGCATGTTGGCTTTTTTTTTTTTTTTTTGAGCACTTTTCCTGTATTTCAGATGGTGCTAATAATTTTCTAAATATTCTATAATTTGTATTTGTATTTCCTCTTTTATTGAGAGAGGAATTTAAGAGAGACAGTTTTTAAAATTCTATGTGGATGGCTTTTTAGTTTCCATGTTTTACTTTACTTTTAGCTTTATTTCCTTATGTTCGGCTTATACCAGGTTTTCAGTGCTTCCTTTTTTTTTTTTTTTTAATGATTTTTATTTATTTATTTGAGAGAGAGAAAGTGAGAGCCCAAGCAGGGGGGGCAGCAGGCAGAGGGAAAGGGAGAAGCAGACTCCCTGCTGAGCAGAGAACCTGACCCTTGGGATCATGACCTGAGCTGAAGGCAGAAGCTTAACCGACTGAGCCACCCAGGTGTCCCCCAATGCTTCCTTCTATAAAGTTACTATGCCAGTACTTTCCAGAGTTTTATAACTTGTATCCAAATCACCTAGATATCTTGTTAAAATGCAGATCATTTTTCAGTAGGTCTAGATAACTCTCTAACAGATTCTCAGATAATGCTAATACACTGATACCTCTGGTCCATTAATCACATGTTGAGTAGAAGGTCCCATTTTATTATTTCAGTAGTTTTTTTAGTAAATTTTGACCAAATCTTCACCTGTTTCTTACCTAAGTGGTCACCGCTTTTGTTTACTATAACGTTGTCCAATAATTTGGTGTCTAAAAAAAGACTTACTTAATCCTCACTGCATCATCACCAGTACATCTGAAAAGTTGGTTTCCATGCTGAGAGAAGTGAGCCCCAGTGCTCAGTGGCATACCCCAGACAATTCTCAATCTTGATTTTTCAGTCACATATATCTGTACCAGATGTTTTCCAAAAGGATTGAGGGCGTGTGCAGGGCTAGATGTCAACTTCAATTGAGGTAATTAGCTCTAGAACACTTTTGAGAGTCCTCTTTCTCAGGGGCTTGTTCTGCTTACTTTGGGTGTGTTTGTCTTTCAGATTAAGGTGAAAATTGGCTGGACCTTCCTTGTTAAGAGCCCTCTGTGTGACAGTTTTTCCGAGTGTTGTTTTAACATTTGGGTGTCTCTTTTCTGCTGATTGGTTGGCATCTGTGAAGCTCCATGTTTTTTAATTTTTATTACAGCTTTCTCTAGTAGGTTCCTAATGCATACTAGCATAATACAAGGTTTGAGAAATCTTCAGTAAAAAATCTGTTTCGCTTTGTTTAAACCTTTATTTCGCAAACTTAGCCATAAAATTATTCGTTTTGGTGGCAAAGGCATCCTTTTTCATTTTGCCAATGTTGCTGGATTTTAAATACAGATACAAACATATACTTACCAACCAACCACATTCTACGTTTGTACTAAGTAATAATTATTATACTAAGTACTTTAGAGACATTATCTCATTTTATACTTAAAATCACCCTATGAGGTATTATAAGCTCCATTTGATAGGAGGGAATTAAGCAGAGCCTTAATAATTTATATGAAATATTTAGCTAATATTCAAGACAGAGCTCTAATTTAATTTAGGTTCCCTGGCTTGAAAGTAGGCTCTGTATCTCTTGAAGATGCCTTACTGCTTTTCAGGTACCCAACATTGGCCCTTTCCTTAGCACAGGGACCACTCAGCTAATTCTGACATTGTTTAAAATAAAAAGATTTTAAAAAAATAAAATAAAAAGGCGAGGTGGCAGTTATTGAGGGTTGTGGGAGACTAGTGAGCATATTTTACGAGTAAAGTATGGCCAGAAGGGTGTGTTTGTCACCTAATAAATGTGGCTTGTTCCCAGAGAAATATCATTCTCAGAGATTTTAATGCATTTTACGGGTGTTTGTCTGCTTTCGGAGGCTCTTCCTCCAGGGCGATTTGGCAAAGCTAATGGATAGGAGGTGACATGGTAGGAAATTTCTGACTGGCACACATTCTGTAAGAAGATGGAGAGCCCCACTCTTAGCCAATAGTCAAATCTAATTTCCAAAACCAAATGAGAATAATAATGACAATAAAAGACCCAGAACACCACTTTATTACACCCCATTGTGTTTATAGTTCTTGGCAACAAGAGGAAAAAAAAAAAAAAATCCTGCAATCAAATTAGGACAATCTGCATAACAAAAGTATTAACAAGAAACAGCAGAGGCAGGAAATTGTTGATGATTTTCATTATCTGTAATGCTGCTGAGAGCTTTATTTGTCTTCACCTTGGAGCTTTGGAGAAAATCTGACTCTTCTTGGCAGCATTAACTTCTTTTCTTGCAACATCTTGCTATTTAAATAAGCATCAAGCCCTTGAGGTTATTTTGGAATGTTTTCCTTTCCCAGGTGCCTGGGGTTTTCTGTTATGAAAAGAGACTCAGATGAGAAAACCTGGGGTGCTCTAGGTGCTGTTTATTACTCAGATGAACATTTTTGTCATATTTGAGATTACAAGATTCCAAGGAGCTTGAATGGAGGAAAGAGTGTGAGCTTCAAATACCAGTTCTCCCACTCCAGTGAGTGATGTTGGGCAATTAACTTGGTCTAGGTTTCCTCCCTGTGATGAGGAATCATAGTACCTGTCTCATCAGGTTATGGCAAGAATTTCAAGGAATTGGGCGCCTGGGTGGCTCAGTTGGTTAAGCGACTGCCTTCGGCTCGGGTCATGATCCTGGAGTCCTGGGATCGAGTCCCGCATCGGGCTCCCAGCTCGTCAGGGAGCCTGCTTCTCCCTCTGACCCAATCCCCTCTCATGCTGTTTCTCTCTCTCTCTCAAATAAATAAATAAATTCTTTTAAAAAAAAAAAAGGAATTTCAAGGAATTATGTATATTAACATATAATCAATATAATAATTATTATAGTGATATATTTATGTAATAATTTTAATAATGTATATGTATGTGTGTATATATATACATATGTATGTGTGTGTGTGTGTGTGTGTGTGTATAAAATCTCCAACCACATTAGACATTTCATGATTAGGGGCTAGCCTTTTATAATGAGTCTCATGAAGATTTGCTGAGGAGAAGAACATGCTTTGCTCTCCTGGACCAAGCTAATATTTCAGATATTAGCCATGCATTGTAGATAACTTGAATGGTTCTTTCCAGTTAGTATTTATGTTTTATTTGAAGTCAGGGATATTTACAGGAGCCAATTTGGGAGAAAGTGAAATGTAAGACAAATAAGCAATTATCAAGATTGGTTGGAGAACTAGATTTTTCCAATTGAGCTGGAATTGGGAGAACAGTTCTTGGACTCACATTCTCTTCCATTTTTGGTAAGATTATCTCCACAAATGTATTTTTACATACATAGGTGAGGGGGAGGAAAAATTCTTCTCTACTCTCAAGGTCTTCCACCTGTACTAAGTATTAAATTTACATGAGACAGATTAAGAGGAGGAAAAAAACGAAGTTTTATTATGTGCATACGGAGGCCCAATCATGAAATTGAGACCTAAAGAAATGACAAAGATGTGCGGTTTTTATACTTTTTAGACAAAAGTACAGTAATTCTGTGAGGAATTGACAGGACAAAGAAAACTTAACTTTGCGAGCTTCAGTTAGTAAGGAGTTTTAAACAGAGTTTGAACTGTGGAAGTAAAGTAATAAAAAGTTACAAGAGTTGTTTATATAGAGCCTTCTTGGCTCTCAATTTCCTTTCCCTGGTGATAAGGATACCCCTTTACCTCTTCGTACACAAGGGATACCTTTCACATGGGAGATTTATTTCCTAGTTTTAGGGGGATCCTTCCACAGGTTATATGTTAAGTAACTTTTATTTTAAATAATCAGTATGCCAAAGTGGCACATTTTGGAGTGGCCTGCCCTTGGCCCCTACATAGGACAGATGTTCAGATTGCTTTTCATATAATGTGTTGGATTATAAGTCTTTATGATTCATGTACTAACAAATCAGTACAAAACCAGAGTTTTGTCATGATATCCCACTAACTTTAAAGTCGTCACTATCAAAACATCAGTTTAGCTGCAACTCTGATGAAATGATCTTTAGCTCCTCTCTGTTTTTCTGCTATCTCTGATTGAGTACACTATGATTAACAAGGTGACATTTGAAAAGGATGGTTCTAAGTAAGATCGGTAGACTAATTCATCTCCCAACTTCTTTTAACATTTTGCCTTTCTATTCTTCTATCTTCTGACCCTCCTGCAGCTCCTTTCTTGGAATATAATTCTTTAAATGCTTTATTCCCCTTTAGCTGTCATTTGGAAAACTGTCTGATAAAGTCATCTTGCCTTAGCAAGATGCTACAGAGGAATTCATTTCTATCAGACCCCCATCTCCTGCTTCAGGCAGGCCCTGCATCTAGCCAACCACAGCAGAAGAGCTCACACACTTCATCATTTGAAAGTGTCAGACAAGCTGGACTATCACTTGAAACCAGAAGTTTCCACTTAGCAGCTGCTATTATTCACATAGATTACAAATATCAGAGCTGGGTGCAGGTGTTCCTAGGCAAGATGCTTAGAATTATGAAGGGAAATTAAAAAAAAAAAAAAAAAACTAAAATAAGATCCTGAGAGAATCAGAAGTGAGATTCTGCTCTTATTAATAGACATGAAAGGTTTTTCCCCTTGAAAATCCAGATGTTTAAGAACTTGAGTGTTTGTTATGTATACTTATGTATACGTGGATATAAGTGTGTGCATATGTGTACCTGTGTATAAAAGTATATGAAGGGGCGCCTGGGTGGCTCAGATGGTTAAGCATCTGCCTTCGGCTCAGGTCATGATCCCAGGGTCCTGGGATCAAGCCCCGCATCGGGCTCCTGGCTCAGCGGGGAGCCTGCTTCTCCCTCTCCCTCTGCCTCTCTCCCTGCTCATGCTCTCTC
Organism: Mirounga leonina; assembly: GCF_011800145.1. Taxonomy (NCBI): domain Eukaryota; kingdom Metazoa; phylum Chordata; class Mammalia; order Carnivora; family Phocidae; genus Mirounga; species Mirounga leonina. Next base: position 15,817,419 of record NW_023270426.1, read on the forward strand.
TCTGTGTGCATCTCTATGTCTCAAATGAATAAATAAAATCTTTAAAAAAATAAAAAAATAAAATTAAAATTAAAATTAAAACAAAAAGTATATGAAGGGGTGTATGTGTATATGTAACACTCAATTTGTGCACATACCCACATAACTAACCCATTATCTGGAGAGTTTATTTTAGCTCAGAAGTATCATAGACAATCCATTTATGATTGTGAGTGATTCCTTTCCCCTTCTGATAATTTACAGTAATTACAAGTCTTTCTGAGGTTTAGTTTAGTTTTAAAGATGATATCAGGAACCCAGAGTCCTTGCCTACTACTGCTCTCTCTGGCACCCTGTATAAGTTAATGGCTGTATAATCTTGGACAGATTACTTAGCCTTATTAAAATTCATTTTCCTCAGGCGCCTGGGTGGCTCAGATGGTTAAGCGTCTGCCTTCAGCTCAGGTCATGATCCCAGGGTCCCGGGATCGAGTTCCGCATCGGGCTCCCTGCTCTGCAGGGAGCCTGCTTCTCCCTCTGCCTCTCTCTCTCTCTCTCTCTCTCTGTCTGTCATGAATAAATAAATAAAATCTTTAAAAAAAAAATAAAATAAAATTCATTTTCCTCATTTGCAAAACAGAGGACATGTAACTGAGAAGCATATAGTGAGTAGTGCATGAGAGAAAACGTGTAAAACGAGCACACAGCCTAGGTATCTAATAAATATTAGTTATTGTTGCTTTTGCTCTGATTATTATTACTATTGCTATCACCGCTAGTATAACATTCAGCACATGCAGCCCATATACTTTCTGTTGTTCCTTGGAACTTCTATGGCTAGCTATCTCCAAATACGTTACAAATTCAGATATCAGAAAGGGAATATATTGATGTTGGACATTTTAAATAAAAGCTGAAATTTTATGAACTGCTATGAATGATCTCCACTCATGCCAAGTTTCTATTAGGAAGTGAAAAGTATTTGTAATATGAACAATTGCTCCTAATTTATCTGGCCATATGACTGTCAGGTTTTATTAATGTGAGACTCACCTATAAATCTAATATTACAATCCTGCCTGAGGGAAAAAAGTATACAACTCAGATTGAGTTTCTGTGATTGAAAAAAAAATTTTAAGTCAATTTTTAAAAATTATCATTTATTAAGTATCAATATTAAATATCATTTATTAAGTATATGTCAGGTACTCTTTTAGATCACATATATTTTGTGAAGTTTGAAAAATACCCATATTTATTAATATTATCCTGAATGCATACATGAAGTTTCTGGAGCAGAGCATGTTATTATTTATAATAATATTCACATGGTTCCCTTGTTTCCAGTTCTTACACTTGGGTTGATGTGATGAGAGCCAGATAGATTAAAACTTTATATACATAAGGAGTCTGTATGTTAGGAGAGGAATCCTGAAAAAATGAATGTGGGTTCTTATATATGTTATCTCCCTCCCTCCTGATAGAGTCTCCCTGGAAACATAATGGAAGGGATCCTGAGTTCTTGCTCTAACCTATTGGAATATAAATAAATCTATCCAAGGGAAAGATAAGACTAGGGTCTCCAGCTTTACCACCCAGGAGATGACTTCAGTCTCACACTCTAGAGTTCTCTTACTATGTAAATCAGTCATAAGTTAACTTCCACGGGTTGCTTTTAGACAAAGCCAAGTTTGAGTAAAATTTACTCAAAAAGAGCTCTACCTGTGCTAAAACATAAAAATATTTTCTCCACAGCCCCAGATATATATCATTAAATTTAAACTCACACAACACTGTTTTATCCCCATATTTCTTTTCCAGAAGGGGAATTGAGGGTCAGAAAATTTAAGTAAAATTTTTTAAGCCCATACAACTAGTGAGGAGAAGATTTATGATTAAAACTGATGTTTGTCTGATGTGAAAGCTTTCTGATGGCTAAAATGCTGGTTTGAAAGACAAACTTCAGGAGTACATATTTCACATTTTACTTTTCATCATACCTACACCTAAGTGACTCTGAGAGTATTAGCATCTTACCTCCTGTTCTAAGGTTTTTCTGAGATTATACACAGTTAACCACTTACAGACATGATGGAAGTGGAAGAAGAAAACAATTGGACAAGAAGAGTTAGGAAAAGGAGATTGGAATTTAAGAAGAAACATGGGGTTGGTGGTTTTTTTTTTTTTTTTCAGTTTTTTATTTCATTTTCTACCATCTTGTTCTATTAATTTGTTGCTAACGAGTTCCTCCTGATTTGGGGAAAGTTATTTTTCTCTGCACAGACTTGGCTGTCTCCCCATTCCAGTGCAGAAGTGTTTTCTTCTATTTGTATTACTTTGATATATGCTCAGAATATGCTTGCAGCCAATATCATATCAGATACTGCTCATGGGTGTTACAAAGATGCAGAGAATCTAGTGCTGAGTTTCTTTTTGAGGAACTAGCATTAAAACCTAACTTTCATAGGAGATAAATTTTATACAGGTGGAAGGGAGATTTAGACTGTGTTTTGTAATCAATTTCCATGAAAGCAAGCAAGCATGCCTTTTGCCAATTTTTGCTCTGTATCATCTTTAGAGGACAGTATCTTTGAGGAAGGCATTACGGTTTCAGTTACTTGAGCTTACTCCTTTGTCATTAAGGTGAATATGTGTTATCAATATGTTAAAATATTTTTTATTCTTGGTTTACAGTTTTGCTACAGTAAAAAAGACAAATTTGGTGACAATGTCAAGATATTCTAGTATATAATTATGTGTTTAAAACCAGGTTTTCGGGACACCTGGGTGGCTCAGTCGGTTAAGCGTCTACCTTCGGCTCAGGTCATGATCCCAGAGTCCTGGGATCAAGTCCCAAATCAGGCTCCTTGCTCAGTGGGGAGCCTGCCTCTCCCTCTGCCTTCCATTCCCCCTGCTTGTGCACTGTCGCTCCCTCTTTCTCTCTGACAAATAAATAAAATATTTGATAAATAAATAAATAAATAAATAAATAAATAAATAAATAAATAATAAATAAAACCAGGTTTTCCCAGAACCTTAAGCAAAACCAGTATTTAATGGGAACCTACAGAATCATGTTTCTCGGTGGACTCTCTGCCTCTAATGGTCACATGGGGCCAAGAGTATTATTGTGATTTTAAGTGTTGTGGTGACACATGAATTATCTCTCAATGTGATTTTTAGGGCTTGAAGGTCCTATGGGGTGTCATCCTTGAGAAGGGCTGGAAAAGGGAAGCCTAGAGCTAGGAGTTGACCTCTGCTAACTTATTTCCAGGCCCTGCCAGCAAAGTCACAGCATCGTCACTGGTCACTGCACATGCCTGAGTGTGTCTTGGTGCAGCTGGAGCCTGGGTCCAAACCTCTGGTCAGTACTGGCCATGAGAGATCATTAGAGATCAGGATAGGCTGGGTTGCAAGGAAAATAGCTCTGCCCATTGCTGTGCTTGCTACTTCCATGTGGGGGAGATAGTTAGGGAGGAAAGGGAAGGAATCTCTTAATTTCCTAGCACTATCTCTTCTCCCACCTTCCTCAGTTCCATGTTCTCTGGGAACTGAATTAAGTAGAGATTTGCCTTGAACAACTGACTTTTTTTACTTTGGTCCATTAGAGAATAGGAGGGAGGTTGTAATGGTGGGTAGTGGGAGGTATGGAATGGGAAGGAAATTGATCTCTAGTATCCCTACGAGTTGTCAGGCATTTTGCATACCCTTATTTAGGTCTTATATTACCCATGCAAGGTAAGCAACCAGTCATTCAGTCCTGCATTCATTCACATGTATTGAGTACCTCTTATGTACCAGGCACCATTCTAGGGGCCAATTGTTAATATTTCTAACTTAAAGATGAGGAGAAAGAACCTAAGAGAGGTTAAGTAACTTGCTCAAAATCGCATAATTAATAAGTGAGAAATAGAATTCAAATCCAGGACTCTTGTTTCAAATGATCCCTGAGGATTTCCTCTCTTTAGGTGAGAAGTAGTAATGGTTAAGAAATTTAATAAGGAATTTAATTTGAATAAAGACCCCTGTTACCTGGATCAGTTTCTCCTGAATGATTAAGGCTGAAAGGGTATCTCCATCTAGTTTCTGTGGAACTAAAACAGAAGTATGTGAACGTCATGATTGCTTCATTTTCCTTCTTTGTTTTCAATTTCCCTCCATATCACCTCCATTCTTTTTTTTTTTTTTTAAGATTTTTATTTATTTTGACAGAGAGAGAGAGTGTGTGTACAAGCAGGGGAAGCAGCAGGCAGAGGGAGTGGGAGAAGCAGGCTCCCTGCTCAGCAGGGAGCCCGATGTGGGGCTTGATCCCAGGGTTGGCATGACCTGAGCCGAAGGCAGACACTTAACTTTTTGAACCACCCAGGCGCCCCTCACCTCCATTCTCTTGACCCTGGGTACCAGGGGCACCCATGTCTTTAACACCTCCCTCACACCCACCCCCACTTTCCATCATCCATTTCTTCTTCTTTGATGTGGGAAAGTCATGAATTCTTGATGGATCACAGTGTGTTTTGCAAGCTCAACATCAAGGACTCATTCCAAATATATTAACCCCTAAACCCTTCACAGGTAGAAAGTTGGAGTTTCTACTGTCAATTCATCTGGCCAGTTCAGTAAACCAGGTTCCATATCAAAGATTCCATTTAGAACCAAAATAATTTGTAATTCATTATGCAAATAATTTATAAGTCAGAATTTGTTATACATTTGAATAATCCTTATGTTGACACTTTTTATCTGTAATAATAGTACTTAGGATTTGGAAATGATGTATAGAGACATTAGAGAAGATTTTTGTGGAAGAAAGCATGAGATATTTTGTTCAGTGTTTTTATATTTTTAAGTTTAAACTCTTCATTCATTTGGTTGGTTTTTATATTACCTAGGGACTACTGTTTCTAGTTTAAAACCACTTTGCCATGGTTTTTTAATGGGTTATGTATTCAGAATTTAGAAAAATGGACCTGTTGCTTGGGCATATTGAATGACACAGTAACGAAGTCAGTCCTTCAAAATGGTAACTTTAAAAAGAATCCTTTTGTGATTTAATGGGAGTTTCTCTGCAATTCTATGTTATTTTAGTGGACAGGCATCTCAAGAACAGCTGTGGTAATGTAATTCACCACCAGTTCTTCCGTTATGAACCAAATGAAATTTTTATTGCCTGCAGAAATCAATCCCCACCTCTGAGACACTTATATTAGTTCAAGAATGAATGAAAATTCTGTCTTTTTAAAGTAATGAAGCAATGCAGGAGTAGAGCAAAACAATATAGTAATGAAGGCGAGAGCGTTCCCCAACTTCTAACATACAAATATTCAAGTTCTTTTACTGTTAGATATAAGAAAATGCTTATGAAAAAAATCACGGATTTGTAAAGGTTAAAAGGCTCTCTTCCTCAACTGGAAACCTGATGAAAGTCACACTTTAGGTTATTTTTAATCCTAAAGACAGAAATTATTTTTCCACATGGATTTTCCTTGTTTTGCCATATCACTTTAATCTGTCGTGCCTTTGTGTCCAACTTCTGATCATACCCCGCAAGCAATGATTAGAAATCGCTAACCCATGTCTTTCCCAATGTGTTAACACATTCTTTATTTCCCCAAACCACCATCACTGCTATGAGAAATAATACCTCTAACTTCTTGACTGTTGGTCATAAATATCCCACAATGGCTTCTAAACTGTTACCACTGAGACAGGTTATCAGTGTTTTCTGTCATGTTATTTTAAGAATGTTAAACCCCATGTGAATACTATTATACAAATTATTTGCATATTAAAGTAAGCCATTATAAGATTCTGGAATGAACATCTTCCTGAAACCAAGAAGAAAATATTTAAACTATAGTCTGTATTTCAATATCATACGATTCAGATCCAAATCCTTTTTCCACCAACATGCAAGAAATGCTTTCAGTCTCTGAATAGAGTAAATGGAAATCTAAAAAAGTAAATGAAAAATTTTACAGAAGGCATTTAATTTTCTAAAGGAGTCAAGCTTATCTTTCCTCCCTAAATGTCTCCATTTGGAGTATTCTCTATGGAGTTTAAATTTAATCAGAAGTTTTAAATTTTTAACAAGATGCTTTTTGGGAGAATTTAATCAAATGACCTAAAGGAATTAAAATACAGCCAGTTGTACATATTGTTTAGTCATCTTTTAGGACAATGAGAGTTTGGGAAAGGAAATAAAGCACAGAAAGAGGTCAACCCTCACCTCACCCCACCTCTTTTTAAGTTCTTACTGCAAACATAATGAATATTCAAAAAGCTTGTTGAATAAACTAATGAAATACATTGTTGGTATGTTGTTTCATTACATAAGCCATTCAGATGTTTACTTAACTCCAAATGATTTGTCAAGGGATTTTTGAGGTGAACAGCCCATTAGACAAGTCACAGTCACTAAGCTAAGATAGATAGATAGATAGATAGATAGATAGATAGATAGATAGATAGATAGATAGATAGATAGATGATAGATGGATGATAGGTAAAGTTTAATATACATCAACTCTAAATTACCTTTCCTGCATCCCATCCTTCACCGTCTACATAGAGTATTGTAGAAGAGGGTACAATATTGCCATGGTTGTGTAGAAGCAGTAATAATTAGTCCCAGACACAGTACACTGAAAAAGATACATGTGCAGGCATGTGTAAAATATGTCTTCTCTCTATATAAATACATATAAAATACTTATCTCTCATTTTGTACGTATGTGTAAATTACTCTGTACCAACCTGAGCTCTGTTCAGTTATTTGGTTGAGTTAGAAGCCAGTCTGACAAAAGGGAGTGTTCACTTGGTTAATTTCTGCAGTTCCTAAGATAATACCTCCCACAAGCATGTACTGATGATATTTGATGACAACTGTTCTCTCTCTCTCTCTCCATGCTATCTTCCTGGGTCATAAAACAACATTGGAGTCACTTTATGAACTACAAAACCACTTATAATTTAGACCAGTGCTACTCAAAATATTCTGATGCTGACATGCAACGTCACCTGTCCACCACAATGTGAACAGTGCAGGAATTGAGGGTAAACAATTATAAACTTTTTTTTAAGATTTATTTATTTATTTTAGAGAGACAGAGCACAAGTGGGAGGGACAGAGGGAGACAGAGAGAGAATCTCAAGAAGACTCCCCGCTGAGCATGGAGGCCGACGTGGGGCTCAACATGGGGCTCAATCTCACAACCCTGAGATCACGACCTAAGCGAAAACCAAGAGTCAGATGCTTAACTGAGTGCACCATCCAGGCACCCCAACAATTACAAACATTTATAGCAATTTGATATCGCTGAGCTGTCTAAGAAGCATTTCATGTTTCTGGTAATTTATCTCTTATTGTATTTATAAAAGTATTGGTCTACCATGGATTAAAATTTTTTTTAATGACCAAAAAGTTGGACCTTCATCATGGATGGTTTGAGAACCACTGGTCTATGTTCAGTTACTTAAGCCTGACTGCATACCAGGGTTCTCCAGGGCACTTCTTTTTTTTTTTTTTTTAAGATTTTATTTATTTATTTGACAGAGAGAGAGACAGCGAAAGAGGGAACACAAGCAGGGGGAGTGGGAGAGGGAGAAGCAGGCTTCCTGCTGAGCAGGGAGCCTGATGTGGGGCTTGATCCCAGGACCCTGGGATCATGACCTGAGCCGAAGGCAGACACTTAACCGACTGAGCCACCCCGGCACCCTCTCCAAGGGACTTCTTAAAAAGCATAGGATGTTTAGTGATTGGGGTCTAGAGCACTGTATATTAAAAAAAATCTCCAGGTTACTTGATGAATATCGAGTTTGGAACATCTTTTACATGGTATCTGTTTTAACTGCTGCATCTAATTATCTCAAGACTTGTAAATTCTTGGTGATTCCAGTAGAATATAAGCGCCATGTACACAGTGATGCTGTCTTCACCGCGATGTCTTCAGCACCTAGACTGATAGCTGATACATACTAAGTCATCAAAAATATAGGTGGAATAAATCAATAAGTAAATGCATACCTTAGGTCCTCAACTAGATTGTAAGAAAATTTAAAACAAGGGTCATGTCTTTTGTTTTGTGGCCTTTAACATATTTCTTTATATAGAAAAAAAACTCATTTTGTATACACGTATAAGTATATAAGTTTCCCATAATAACAGCAAATTAATTTCTCAGCACCCCAACATTGCAGCCCCAAGTACCACTCCTGATCTTCCCAAATTAACAGATAATATGATTTTTTTGCAGACAAATATATCTAGGAATCCCTGGGCATTTACTGGTATCTCTGAATCAGTTTGGTCAATCTCACCATTGCTATAGAGGAAAATTTGACCACAATTACACAAGACCAGAGGGGTCCACAGCCCATGGCACAGCTGCTCCTTGTTTGGGAAGGTAGCTGCTCTTGCTGTAATTTGGTTGTTGATTTACTCTGTGACACATTTTATCTTTACATAAACACCCAAAGTCCTTTTAATGTCTTTGTGCCTTTTCCCATGCCATATCTCATGGCTGGAATACCAATTCAGTTCGTACTCACTGAACAAACTCTTCTACTTCTGAACAAACTCTTCTACCTCTGATTCAGCTGAGAAACAACTAGCTCTTCGTCAAAGCTAATTGCTCTGCTGGGGCGCCTGGGTGGCTCAGTCGTTCAGCGTCTGCCTTCAGCTCAGGTCATGATCCCAGGGTCCTGGGATCAAGCCCCGCATCGGGCTCCCTGCCCGGCGGGAAGCCTGCTTCTCCCTCTCCCACTCCCCCTGCTTGTGTTCCCTCTCTAGCTGTCTCTCTCTCTCTCTCTGTCAAATAAATAAATAAAATCTTAAAAAAAAAAAAAAAGCTAATTGCTCTGCACCCTGTTTTCCTACCATAGTTCGCCATTGCAAACCTCTGCTGCATTTCAGTTTCCCTGTTATGCATTAAAGCTTCAGTCTACATTCTTCTTCCTTTCTCCCCTACTGAGCTCCTCCTGGGCTCAGAGCATAGCTCATTCATTTCTGTGTTGCCTTATCTGAGTGCCAGCTTCAGAGCAGATACTCCAGAGATACTGTATAAATGTGTGAATCCCTATGGCCATTTTTTATCTATTGAGCATCAGATTTAGGGAAGTTAGAATAGAAGAGAATAAAGACTCTCTGGCATTCAGATGCTATGCCTCCCATGGAGAAATCAGGAAAGGATGATTTTTTTCCTCTCAGAATTGAATGGCCCGCCCCTTCAGTGAGCCTTGCTTTTAAGGGGCCCCTGAGTAAGAACCTGCAATCTCTGTCCTTGTGAGGCTATTAATTAAATTAGTTTTGGTGCCTCCAGAAACGTGTCTTTCCTGCCTGTCTCCTTTGTTTTATCCACACACAAATACAAGCAGCCAATACTGTGCTGCTGAACTTAGTTTGTCTCTTCAATTTTCAATAAAACAGACACATTTTCTTTATATTCTTTTATTATTTTATATTCTTTATAACCCTGCCATCTCGACAATCTTGACATCGCTCCCCTTATTTTGGCAAGATAATGGATTTTTTAAAAGTAACACTACTAATAAAAGTTCATTATTGATAATCCCTTCATCACTTGCATTATAAACCATTCTGGTCAGTTTTTTGTTCCTATTATCAAGGAGGATTTCTTTTTGTTCCTTCGGTCCATAAAAACAGGCAGATTTCGTCTGCAATGTGCTTGTATGTCCAGTTCACCTTGCACTAAGGGTGTAGCCCCTCTGGAGTCCCAGCTTCACATAGGATCGCCTCTTCATTTCCCATCTTGTAGGGAGTAGGATTCGTCTTTGGTCCACCAGTCCTGTAATAGCAGCAAAACAGAAACTCAGGGTCTTCAGGGTGAACAGTCCCCTCCAAGTGAAAGCCAGTTGGTGAAAACTTATCTCTACGAATTCCCTCTTCCACTTCATTTTTAACCCCTATTTCTTCTTTTGGAGAAAGTGGTGGAATTGGGAAAGGGTCACAGGGATTGGGGGACAATGAGATCCAGGGTCCTCAAGCCAGTTGGGATCTCCCCAGCTTCAGAGTCACCAAAAACTCCTATTTCTTAGTTTCTTGCCTGCTCAGGAGAGAATTTACATGGATTAGTATTTATTTTCCATAACTTTTATTTGTGTTCAGTGGGTGATATTTGCGGTATCTACATAGTGTCATGCTGGTAGACCCTGAAGTCTAAGCACATTTTCTTAGTGCACCACTTTAGGTAATTTGAACAGATAATTTGAATGGTGTTCTACCTTCCTGGTATGGAAGAGGGAAAAATACTTAAGAACAGGATATATATTTATATTTTAAGGAATTATTTAGCCTTAACAGTAATTACAAAAGAAATAAGAAAATGGTACCAGAGGGTAATAAGTTTTAAATTTGAGAATTTAAAAAAAAAAAATTTTGAGAATAGACACACTTCAACCAATAAATAAATAAATAAATAAATAAATAAATAAATAAAGGTTAGGGAAAAGAATCTCCATTTCATGTAGGTGATCAAAATCTTTCATAAAGGTCCCTTCTTTTGGTGTTTCTTTTGGCATTTCTGTTCAAATGTGGTTTGAATTTGTCATATACATGAATTGCTATAATTTTTTTTATCTCTCTTTACTCTTTATCAGACTTTCTCTTTCTGGTGCCCACAGTCTTATTTTTTTCAAATCTTCTATTTCCCTTTAGTTGATTCTGCTTAAAATTAGTTTCTCAATCTGTTCCCTTCTCTGTGCCTGTCGTTCTCCTTCCAATTTCTCCTTCTCACTCTCAGACGCATTAGACAGACATCTTGCTCACAGACTTATTCTTTCCCTCACCTGACCTCCAACATTTTTGTACTACTCTTTTTCTTGATGAAAAAACAATTTTTATAGAAATGTTTTTTCTCTTCTCAGTTAAAAAAAAAAAAAACGGGCACCATATGAAGAATCTTGGAAACGTGGTGGAAAAAAAGAATGATTAAAACCTTGCTGAATAATAGTTGTTTTTAAAATGGAGGATGCCTGGGGCGCCTGGGTGGCTCAGTTGGTTAAACGACTGCCTTCGGCTCAGGTCATGATCCTGGAGTCCCGGGATCGAGTCCTGCATCGGGCTCCCTGCTCGGCGGGGAGTCTGCTTCTCCCTCTGACCCTCCTCCCTCTCATGCTCTCTGTCTCTCATTCTCTCTCTCTCAAATAAATTAATAAAATCTTAAAAAAAATAAAATAAAATAAATAAAATGGAGGATGCCTGATAAAATCAAAGATCTCTCTGGTTTTACCAAAATGGGTGAAATCAATAGTATTCTCCATGTGATTTCAATGTGAAGGTGATAGAAACAAAGATCTAAAGCAATAGTCGTGAGAAAAGAGTTCATGGAGCAGAATCAATTTTTATTGCTAACAGTCATGTAAACTGAAACGGCTACAGGCTTCTGAGAGGATCTAAAAGCATGTGGATCAATATAAGAGCCAAATGTGAAAATGGCAGGGCCTGTGTCTTTGGTCTCCTTAAGAGTAAATGCATTTCCAAGAGTAAAATGTCATTTTATTAAAAAAAAAGGGGGGGGGTGGAGTGTTCTGTATGACCATTCACATGTTCATGGTACTTTGCGTGTCATCACCTGGATTAACACATTTAATCCTCACAACCACCCTCTAAGGTAAGTTCTTTTCCTCGCCATTTCCAGGTGGGGAATGTGTTAGGGTCACGCAGCTGACGGGTCGAGGCACCAGTATTCAAGCACAGGGAGCCTGACTCCGTTCTGCTCTCCTGACCAACTTGCTGCCTCAACCTTAAATCCGAAGAGGAAGAGTAACTAGCATCATATCATGTGTGATGACAGTGATCCTTTTGTGCCCTTTCAAAGGAACTTTCCAGGAGAGGCCATTGTCTCTGAAGAGCACTGGATGTTATACATAACTAATGAATCATTGAACACTACATCAAAAACTAATGATGTAGTAAACAGTGGCTAGCTGAACATAATAAAAAATAATAATAAAAAGAAAATGAAAATAAACCAAAAAATATATAATACATATACAAAAATATTGTATATAAAATAAAAATTACAAATAATAATAAATAAAGGAATTGAAAAAAGTAAACAAACAAAAAAAAACAAAGGAACTTTTCATAGATGCCATAGTCAAGCTTAAATGGATTTTAGAGAAAATGTTGCCAATCCTCATTTCATAGACAAGGAAGATAATTCTCAAAGAACAGAAAGAATTAGCTCAAGAATGGCATTTGTCTTTGTGGGATTATAGCCCCAGATCACGCTGATGGAGACCTACTCTTATGTTCTCTGTTCTTTCCCACAACTTATCTTCCCAAATGATTTCTCACAATGCTAGGTGAGTCACACTGAGAATTCATTGAATAAAGGTACCGTGGATTCAGAAGTCCTTAACTAACGCATGGATATGTTGCCTTGAGGGAATAGAACAATAGTCGTTTTCCTTTGGATTTGCAGTTTCATCAGAAGACTTTTCTAGAGATCTTCCAAGAGGAAGAATCAGAGGAGTACACTCTGGGCCCACTCTGCCCCTTTCACTCACACATTTCCTGCCTTCGTAAAAAAACATATACATAGTTGCTCTCTCAGGGAACAGATTACTTATGTTACAAAATTGTTCTTGAGCATTCAGAACACCATACTTCGGAGAATGGTAGCATCTTAAGTGCAGACATTGTACAGTTTGCTGTTTACGTCAAAGAGCTTTTTGTTGCTGCTGATTCCAGTACCTATACAGGTGAAAGCGCAGCCTATTCAGTCTCTCTTCATGACAGCATGGGGAGCTGAAGCATTCATGTTCAGAGAAAACTTTGAAATGAGCCCACAGAGAATTCCCTCCAAGGACACGGAGCCCTGCAAATTTAAGGTGGGCACAGAAAGTTACAAAACAGGTGACATAAATACAGTGATTGTCCCTGGCATCCTCGTACTTCCCAGACCCTGATGCGCCTCCAGAACTGTCTTTTCTCCTATTGTGGCTGATGACTATCACCATATGCTTAATAAAAACCAATACTCTCAGAAGGAGAACTGCTTGCTGTAGATTTGAGGCACTTTCTTTGGGCTTTTTGTATTTAAAAAAAAAAAAAAGGCATTTCCTGATAAACGAAATGCCTTGATGAACAATTCTGACATGTACAAAGGAAAGTTTCATTACAGTCAAGAGCACAGTGGTGAGATTCTACTTTACTGTATCTGCATTAAGGAACTTGCAATTTAGCATGCCATGCTCACTTTCTTTGAACCACTGAAGTGGAATAATTCACATAGTGAGCAAAGGACTAGCTTAAACAGTGCTCTCCTTAGGAACTATGAACATGAACACTGCAAAAACAACACATATTGACTTTGTGTGTATGTGTGTGGATTTCAGTAGAGTAAGATTCCTTCAAAGATTGAAAATGTGATTGAATTGTTAACCTCACTCCACTCCTCAGGATGCACGTGGATTATTTTCTGCTACTAGAAAATTGTGAAAAAGTCTTAAATTACTGTAATTTGGCACTCATCTTTCATAGTCATTCTTCAGGCAGAACGGGGCCGCAGGCAAGGGGGCTTCCGCTGGAGAGTAGCATGGGCTAAGACAGCCAGGCTTGGGCGCTGAGCCCTGTGCTTGTGGGTCTCTTGACAGCTAGCCCTGAGGAGTTGTGAAATTATCCTCAACTCTTCCCAGTTTAAACAGAAAAAGCCTGCTTTTAAATCTGCCCCGTTGTTGATTTCAGATTTTTTGATCAGCTAGGGCAGGATTTTTCAGTGTTCTTTATTGCTCAATTTGTCGATATAGTGAAGTAGAAAGAGAGAAGGTCCCAGGAGAATAATTCCATGAGAAATTGCTCATATCCCTATAAATGTATATACAACTTTTTCTAATAGTTTAAAATCACTTCTTACTTTAGTTTTGTTTAGGTACAAATCTACAGTTTAGTCTTCATCCTGTAGCTGGCATGCTTAGGGCAATCAAAGGACTCCACTGGAAAGCAGAGTACAAATTAAGACATTTAGAGACAAGAAATGTTATTATTTGTGTATGTGGGTGTGATAATAGTTTGCCTTTGATAAGATCCCAGTCTTGCTATAGAGTTTTCTTAATGTATAATTTTATCTTCTATTATTCCTCTTTGTTTTCCTTCATTTAAAAAATGTTCGGGCGCCTGGGTGGCTCAGTTGGTTAAGCGACTGCCTTCGGCTCAGGTCATGATCCTGGAGTCCCGGAATCGAGTCCCGCATCGGGCTCCCTGCTCGGTGGGGAGTCTGCTTCTCCCTCTGACCCTCCCCCCTCTCATGTGCTCTCTCTCATTCCCTCTCTCTCAAATAAAAAAAAATCTTTAAAAAAAAAATTCAATTTCCTCCTTTGTAGTGAGTCATTGACTATAAACTATTACCTTATTTTATTACAAGTTATTAGACATATTCTTTAAATGGCAATAGATTAAAAAACCTCTACATATGTAATTAAAATTCTGCTGCATAATCAAGATTCTGAAGACTTTTATTTCCAACATAAGGCACACATTGAATAATTTGAAAAGTCCTGGTCTAAAATTCATATAACTATAGCTTTGGGCTCACAACCCATGGTTTTAGAAACTTTCTGCACTGCTCTGCTTTCTTTTCACAATCTCTAGCCACTCCCTTCTTCATCAAGCTGACCTTTTATTTTAATGTTTTTTCTAGAGGGAACTTGCTATAATAGATCAATCTATTGTTGGACATGCTTTCAGATGACAATTCTGCAGTCTTGGTATACTTTATGTTGTTACTTAATTGAATAAGAATAGTCGGTTTAACAAGGCATTTTCTATATTACTTCATTTCAATCTGGTAAGACCAGGATGATTCATCACCAAGATTTTAGGTAAATATTGAACTAAGGAGACAGGAGGAGGGTAAAGGAGGTATGGGTTCTGGTTTTGCCAAGATGGTGAAATAATACAAGTTTCAGGCTCTGTCCTCCAAAATGAATCCCGGGGGAATTACAGAAGCAAAAGGGAAGTATGGTTTTAAGGAGCTATCAAAGGAGAACCCCCACCCCTCACCCTCCCCAGTCCTCCTCCCAAGTAGAAGACCGTCTGAGAACTGGTTTGCACAGGACAGTTGGATAGTAGCAGCTCGGGCAGAGCAAAGCCAGAGGCAGCAAATGGAGGAATGGGTTACAACAGTGGTTCTCAAATATAGTCCTCAGACCAGTAGCATTGTCATTACGTCAGAACTTATTAGAAAGACAAATTACTGGCTAATCCCAGACCTGCTGAATCAGAAACTTAAGGCAGGACCCAGCAATCTATGGTATATAAGCTGTTCTGATAATTCTGATATATGCTAAAGTTTAAGAAGAGAAAGGGTTTTTAAGTCTCACTTGCCTTTTTCTTGCTTTGCCCTGGAACAGTCATGACCAACAAGCATTTCTAAGGATACCTGCCTCTCTCCAGCAGCTCAGTGAAGCTTAACAGTGCTGTTGCTAGTGGGCGGATTATTACAGCAGTGCAAACAAAAAAAATCCTGCTTGGGCAGAAAGTTACTAACCTAAGTGTAGACTGACCAGCTGTTCTCCAGCATTTATTTCTCCACTAAAGCCCTCAGGTTACAGCCTAGGGAATAGAGTGTACCCGCCTTTGTTGATTCACCTCAGGCTTTAAAGAAACACTGATTAGTCAAGTAGCTGCCTGCTGGAGGGTCAGCCAAAAAGTCACCAAGGATTCTGTGGAGACTGAGATACTATACCGAGGGCTTTTCTCTGCCTCCCCAACTAACCTGGACCGATTCAAATCAGTGTTTAATCTGTGCCATTAAACATTAACCAGACAGAATAGCTGATACCCCCAAGAGGACATGGGTTCATCAGACATGAGAATGAGACCTGACTTATGGAGCGTGACGTTATCAAGATGGCGAAAGAGGTCATTCCTGACTTTGTTCCCCCTCACAAGAAGAACAGCTGACAACTATTCATGGACAAGACACTACTGAGGAATTCCTAGAACACTGGGGGTTGGGCTGTTGCACCCCTTGCACCACAGAGACCAAGGCCGACTGCATTAGAAGGCAGCTACACAGGGACCACATTGCCCTTCCCCCAAGCCAGCACAGCCACACGCGGAGAGATCTCTACTGAGCCTCTGGTTGGTTCCTTCAGTGGGAAAAGAGAGCCTAGGGGGACAACAAGCAACCCCAGCATTGTGGGTAACTTGGTGGGACCCCTGCTCTGGTCTCACCCCAGAGGGATTGCCGGGGAATCTGTGGGGCTTAACCACTGGAAATTTAACTGACAGAGAACAAAACTCTAAGAAGGATGAATCCAGGATTCTGAAGCCTGAAAATTACATATTCTTTATCTTATAAAAAAAGAAAAACAAAATTACAAATACAAAATCAGATACAAAAATGAATGCTTAGGATGACAGAAGAAATCATAATAAAATACACATTTAAAAAAAACTGACAAATATCACAAACATCACTAAATCTAGAAAAAGGACTTTTATTATTTACTAGCTGACATAACCTTAGAAAACTATCTTCCTTTTTTTGTTTTGTTTTGTTTTATTCTTTTTGCTCACCTCTTCATCTTCCAATAATTGTATTTTACTTTTTTAAGTAGGTTCCATGCCCAGCATGGAGCCCAGTGCAGGGCTTGAACTCATGACCCTGAGCTCAAGACCTGAGCTGAGATCAAGAGTCGGACCCTTAGCCAACTGAACCACTCAGGTGTCCCCCAAATTGTATTATCAAAGATAATTACAGTTTAAAAAAAGGAAATAGGGATGCCTGGGTGGCTCAGACGGTTAAGCATCTGCCTTCGGCTCAGGTCATGATCTCCAGGTCCTGGAATCGAGCCCCCGTCAGGCTCCTGGCTCAATGGGGAGTCTGCTTCTCCCTCTCCCTCTCCCTCTCCTCCTGCTTGTGCTCTCTCTGTTTCTCTCTCTCTCTCTCAAATAAATAATCTTTTTAAAAAAGGAAATATGTTTTAGTTTTTCTAATAATATGATTGATCAAATTTTGTTTTTATTATTGATATCTGAATGGATAAAATATACAGCTTCACACACTGATGTGTTTTTAATACTGCTATAGTTTTTCTGCTTTGTGCAGATCACAGGACATCTGGTCAATCCTATTTTGCATGATTTGTATCAAAAAGGAAAAATTTTATGTTGCATTTGAAATTTTGTGTATTTTCAATTTTTTATATTCCTAAAAGGAGAGAACTTTCATTTTGAGTAGGGGTCAATGAGAAACAACTTCTCTTACAGTTTTCCATATCTGATGTTTGGAATCATTTTCTACATATCATTTTCTGGCTTTGTGCATTCCTTCGTATTCCCATTGCTGGCCACTATAGAACGTTTTCGTATTACAATGTGACCTGTTTGATGTCATGATGCAGGATGAATTGACACAGTGTACTATTCCTAGAAGCTATTTTTACACAAGTGTGGCTAGTAATCACTTAACCATACTCAGAAGTTGCGGCAAGTCATATATATTGGAATGGAAATGCAGTGGAAAGATACAGCAGTCTTATTGACTGCATGTAAGTATCTTACTTTTGCATATGTACAAAAATATACAACCATTTGCTAGTGAGAGTCCATGACTCTCAAGCTTTGTAGTGTAATAGGGTTCTCCAGAGAAACAGAGCCAATAGGAAATACATATGGTTATAGATACAGATATATAGAGACATTTGTTTTAAGGAATTGGCTCACTTATAGTGGAGGTTGGCAAATCCATAATCTGCAGAGTAGCCTTAAGACCCAGGGGAGAGCTGGTGTTGTAGTTCTAGTCCAAAGAGAGTCTGCTGACAGAATTCCATCTTCCTACAGAGAGGTCAGTATTTTTCTAACAAGAACTTCAACTGTTTGGATGAGGTTCACTCACATTGTGGCCTCCTTTATTCAGAGTCTACTGATTTAAGTGTTAATTTCATCTAAAAAATTACCTTCACAGAAACATTTAATTAATGTTTGACCAAATATCTGGGTACCATGGCCTACCAGGTTGACACATTAAATTAACTGTTACCATGGTGACTCTTCCTTTACACCTAAGTTCAGCTACCTCTGAAAAAGATTAATAAACAGAACAGTATATGTAACCTGAAGCAAAGTACTGGAACAGAGGGACCTAGTGATTTAGGATGTTCATCCGTATCATATTCTTCTCTCCTTTCAGGCAAGTAAGAGGGATACACTTTTCCACCTTTGCAGTTAAGCAGGACCATGTGACTAGTACTGGGTCACTTTTTTATGAATCAAAGTTATGATTTATCATTTCTGCGTGAAGCTTTTAATTACCAATACAAGATTCTCCAGAACTCTTTCTTCCTTTTGTGTTGGCCAAATAGGTTGCATATTCCAGATTGTTTGAAAACTTGATGGTGGAACCAGCAACCATTTGGATTCCTGAGATACTACATGAGTTGCCCTGAAGCATCACCTGGATGTATAGTGGACTTTGCATGAGTCAAACCACTGAGTTTAGGAGATTTTTTTGTTTCCCCATCATAATCTATCCCAACGAGTGCTTGAACCAATGAATTAAACATGCTATATTTAACGAGATAAGGAATGATATTAGCAATGTGAAACACAACTAGAATCATAAAGAATAACCAAGTGGAAGTATTAGGTATGAAAAATTATTTGAAATATGGAACCTAATATATAAGATGAATAATTTGATGGATGCACCTAAAGATGAATTTAGTTGAATTGGAAAATCACATTGGGAGATCCTCCAGAGTCATCAGGAAATAATAAAGAGTTTAAAAATATAAAAAGGAAAGCTAAAGAGATATGAAGGATAGGAATAGAAAACATAATGGAAGGTTCAGGAAAAAAAAGTAAAAATGAAGGGAAGAAAATATTTGAAGAAATAATGGAAATGAATTTCCCAGTATTAAAAAAGTAAGTTTCAGATAAAATGTGTTCATAAAGCATCAAGAAAAGATATAAAGAAAAAAATCCACACATGGAAATGTTGTAGAGAAAATTTAGGAATATCAGAAACAAAGACAGAATACTATATAATTTTAAAGGAATACCTACAAAGGAAAAAACTATAACTTTGAACTTTTCACTAGTAATACTAGAAGAAAGAAGACAATGGAGTAATATTTTTAAAGTATGAAAGGAAATGAACTTTGACTTATAATTTTATGTCCAGCCAAATTACCATTCAGAGGAGGATATAAAATGAAAATAGTCATTTAAAAAAAACACAAAAAACAAAACATCTCAGAAGGGTTGTCACACAAAGATCAATATTAAGAGCACTTTTGAGAGAGAAACAATTTTATGAGATGAGGCAAGACAGATGTGAAGTAAGGGTGACCAATTGTCAAATATCTAAGAAAAGGTTATTTTTGTTAAAAAAAAAAAAAACTAGGATTAATGGAAAGAAAATAAAAACATAGTCCATCATTGATTCCAAACTTAAATTCTAGCCATCATCAATAGGATGAGAGGAAGGAGAAGACCACATGGACCCAATAGTGCCATTGTACTTTACTTGTGAAGTATAAGGTATCAATATCCATACTTAGAGGGTTAATATTAAGTTAGGATTACGACAGTTCTACCTTCTCCCTCTACAATTTGTTTTTAACCTGTTGCTCTATTTATGTTTCTTAGGTCTAGAGTTTTTTATTTTTTATTTTATTTTATTTTATTTTTAAGATTTTATTTATTTATTTGACAGAGAGAGACAGCAAGAAAGGGAACACAAGCAAGGGGGGTGGGAGAGGGAAAAGCAGGCTTCCTGCTGAGCAGGGAGCCCGATGTGGGGCTCGATCCCAGGACCCTGGGATCATGACCTGAGCCGAAGGCAGACGCTTGACTGAGCCACCCAGGTGCCCTGAGTTTTTTATTTTTTAAACAGAGAATGAATGAATCATAATGATGCCTATTTTCTCACTACTATTTCTGCAAGGCATGGCCTACTCTCTCTCTCTCTCTTTCTGACACACACAAGTAATGAGGCATATTACTTTCATTTTCTTATCTGGAGGTTTTTAACCATGATTGGATTGGATTAAATTCAGTCTCATGTCCCCAGAGTTAAAAGTTTTAGACTTACTTCATTTCTTCTTGTCTCATTGACTGTGTTTATTTTTCATTTAATTTTTGTTGCCAATGCAACAAGACACCATGAAAGCCAGAATGAATCTATGTACTTCTTGAGTGAAAATATTCTAACTAGAGTAGTGAATACAAACCTAACACAGGAACACATACAACTACCCTAGATACTACTCTTATTACTAAAATTAAAGATGAATAACATTTTATAATTTATATCTACATATTCATATAAACATAAAATAAGTAAACATAAATATATCAAATTATACTATCATATGAAAGATCATTATTGCTATTTTATAGATAGGGAAATTGTAGTTCAGAGTGTTTAATTTCCTGAGTAGAATAAGAATGTAAGACTTGCTGATTTTGTTTGATTCTCCTTATAATACAGCATGATGTGATTTCATACAACGTAGATTGTATGTTTTTACTAGTTCTGCACCTTTCAAGCCAAACTCAGTCAATCTTTAACATTCAATTTTCAGTTTAAACCGATTTCTCTGTGATATTTGTGAACAGATACACATATACACAGAAGTTCACAGCACACCTTCTGCCTGAATACATGCTCAGAAGATGAAGAAAATGTATAATTTTTCCTAATACTTGATTATTTCTTCTCACAATGAAGACTATAACTTATCAAGTGATTATTTTATGCCAAACACTATATACACTAAAGAATTCCATAAT
Organism: Mirounga leonina; assembly: GCF_011800145.1. NCBI lineage: Eukaryota > Metazoa > Chordata > Mammalia > Carnivora > Phocidae > Mirounga > Mirounga leonina. The sequence goes on from NW_023270426.1 coordinate 15,838,162, forward strand.
GCTAATATTAGAAAGTATCTACATTCTAGATTTGAGGCTCCATGAAATTAGATTCATTATGTTGCTTAACGTCTCAACACTAGTAAATGGCAGAGCTAGGATTCAAATCCATATCGACACTAAATCCTGTGTGTTTAATAACTTGGCCCTGCAGCTTGCTGAACATAAACATAAAAGTTCCAAGGATTAATTTTGTGAGTTAGTTCAGAGACCATGTACTCAATAGGTAACATATAGAAGAGTCTATGTTGAGCCTGTTCTTAACATTGACAGATCTAGGGCAAGCCTACAGATGGAGGCCCTCAGGAGGAGAAAGTCAGGGAAGGGGCCCAGGCAACCCCTGAAATAGACTTGGAGACATTCATACAGGGAATTTCAGGTGCTGGGTACCTAGATTGTGGTGGCAAGAGGGGTGGCAGGCTTCAGGTAGCCTGTCCCCTGGGCCCCATGGACTCCTTGCCTTGTAGAGAAAGATGCAGCCAGAGAAGGGCCCGAGGGGTACCTAGCTCCAGTTGCTAGGATAATAGTGGTACATGGTAAGTATTTAACTGCCAAATATCCACCCAATGAAAGGAAATTAGATTTCTTATACCAAATGAAAAGGCAACTAAATGGGACCTAGAGTGTCTTAATTTGAAGAAATCTTATTTGGAAATTAGTCAGTCAGAGATTGGACATTGTCCTTATACAAATAATCATTAAGACAAGTGAATTAAGTTTATTAGTAATGAAAGAGTTGTGGATTTAAAGCAATGATAATGTAATTTTCATCTTTCAAATTAACAAGGTCTCTTTAAAATAAGACCAAGCTAAATGCTGGTGAGATGGAAATGAGGCTACCCCTCAAATGTGAAATTAGTGGTAGCATTATCTGTCATCAACTTTTTTGGAAAGAGATTTGGGAATTTGAACAAAATATCTCAAAATTTCCCTATTATTTGGTCCAATAATTTTACTTATTGAATCTAGCCTAAGAAAATAATCTGGAATGCCTAAAACCATAATATGTGTACATATGTACATGACAGTATTGTATATAATGATTTAAAATGGAAGTAGTCTAGTAAGTTTAACAATTAGGGAGTAGATATATAGGATTTAGTATATATATCTAATTGACTATTAGGTACTACTAGAATATGACTTACAGGGGTGCCTGGGTGGCTCAATCCTGTTAAGTGCCCGACTCTTGATCTCAGCTCAGGTCTTGATTTCAGGGTTGTGAGTTCAAGTCTCATATTGGGCTCCACACTGCACCCCCCCAAAAAAAGAATATGACTTACAAAAGTTTTTGATAGCATAGGGAAAATTTTGCATTCTAAAATTAAATTTCAAAAGCAATTATAGCATTTTTGTGTACAAAATATTATATTCACTCCATAAAGATACGTCTAGATAAAAGGCTAGAAGCAATTACACTGAAGTCAGAAATAAAGAGGTAATGATTAAAATAAATCCTATAATTAGTAGTCATTGAGGCAGTTGGGAGTCTTTAAGTCTGTGTTTTCCACTGGTAAGTCTCCATAAAATGAAGAACATACTGAGATTGTGATTTTGTGAACAACTACAAAAAATGTGTGTGTTGTTGAACATTCAAGCCACTTTAAGCAGTAAGGATAATATTCCATTGATTTGTATAGAATGGTGTTTTTAAGAGCAATTAATGGAGATTAATCATTGTTTTTTGCCTATTTTGACTGCAATAAAGAAAAAGGGTTTCCATTGATGTCATAGATAAAAGGCTACTCGTTATTTTTATTCATGTAATAGCATCCTTAGGGCCATTTGTGAAAATCCATGTCCTTTGTGTGCCAAAAAAATATATATATTTTTTGGAAAAGCTGTTGTCTTTAGTACTGTTTCACTATTTTATTCAACAAATCTTAACAGAGCACACACAATATTCCAGGATTGTATTAAGTACCTGTAATAAAAGAGAATACAAACAGAAATCGTCTATATATTTTGGAATTCTTTAGAATTGATGGACCTAATGTAAACATTCCTAATAAGCTCTACATTCATATTTAGTTGTTCCTCAAAAATGCTTAAAAGAGGGCGCTTGGGTGGCTCAATTGGTTAAATGTCTGCCTTCAGCTCAGGTCATGATCCCAGGGTCCTGGGATCAAGCCCCACATCAGGCTCCCTGCTCAGCTGTGGTCTACTTCTCCCTCTCCCTCTCCCCCTCCCCTGCCCCCCCTTAAAATAAATACATTTTTTTTTTTTAATGCTTAAAAGTGTCCTATCTTTTGAGAAGAAAAGATAACCAGGTCAAAACCACAGAGGCATCATGGAGGCCAGAGAGAGGTAGTTTTGGTTGCCTTACTCCAAGGCAATGGCTGAAGTATCCACGAACTGGGCTGCAGAGAGACTGCTTATGATAGCAATGAACTGGCTATTAAAAAAAGACAGAAAACTTTGATTCATTGCAGAGTTTGTAAGTGACCTTCACTGTGATCTTCTTTAGCCTATTTGAGTACCTCCATAAATCAAATCTGAAAGAGTGGTTATTTCTCATTGAGTCGATTTTTTTTTTTTTAAGATTTAATTTATTTATTTTGACAGATAGAGACACAGTGAGAGAGGGAACACAAGCAGGGGGAGTGGGAGAGGGAGAAGCAGGCTTCCCGCTGAGCAGGGAGACCGATGCGGGGCTCGATCCCAGGACCCCGGGATCATGACCTGAGCCGAAGGCAGACGCTTAACGACTGAGCCACCCAGGCGCCCCTCATTGAGTCGATTCTTAACATTCAGTGTAATCTCCAAACGGAAAGCCTGAATGACTGCAAATGTATTCTGCACTATGATCAGATGCGCTAAGAATTTGATACCATTGAGTTATCAAAAGTGAATAACTTAACGTTCATTTTTTTAATGTGTTACGTCACCTAACAATGAAGAGGAGAGCAGGCCTCATTTTTAATTTCTAATTATTTTTAAAATGTTTGATCAAATGAGGAAAACATACTTGACTTTTTTTTCTGGTATTGGTATGTTCTGAACAAGTAGTTATAAATCAAATGCTAGTTGACTCCAGAGGAGGCCTACAGATCTTTTCCCGGCAAGGTTGAACAATAAATTAAATTCAGATTCTTGGCAGTTTTATGTGAAATACATTTACTCAGCACTACTGCACCAACAGCTGTGATTGTAGAAGCAGGTACGCTACTTGAAAAGAATCTCTACATTATGATATTTAAGGAGTGTCACAAAATATAACAGTTGATTTTGAAATAAAGTTAGCCTCATCATCAGTGTCTCTTCGAGTCACCAACAACATTGACAAAAAACAAATAGAAAACAAACGAAAAGAAAACCTCTCTGCTTTTTCCTTATTGACTTCTTAAAGAATAACGAGGAAATAAATTATGTGCCTGGTATCTTATAACAGCTACTTGGTAAAGAGTCATAATACTTTATTAACAACTAGATGATGCAGAATGAAAAAAATACCTATTACACACACACACACACACACACACACAAATAGAGCTTGATGATGAACACATTTTATTAATTGAACCAACATTTTAAAACTCCAGGTATTCATCTAACTTCATCCACTTCATCTTTCTTTTTTTGTTTACATAATAAACATTTATCTGCTACTTAAAAGAGATTTTTTTTTAAGCAAGGAATGGGGAGGGGCAAGGGGAAAGAGAAAGAGAGAATCTTAAGCAGGCTTCACACCCAGCACAGAGCCTGATGTCTAACTCCGTCTCACAACCCTGGGATCACGACCCGAGCCATAATCAAGAGTCAGATGCTTAACTGACTGAGCCACCCAGGTGCCCCAAATAAAATATTTTTTAAAACAGTGCTGGCAGTCAGTTTTCATCAGTCAAGTTCTTTGTCTTCTTTACCAATTTTCCTAAAAAAACATTTATGTTTTGGTCTACATTTGACTTCTTTAGAAAATGTAATCACTTAAAGGAATTTTAAACGGTGTGAAGCGATTTGTTTTGAACTTCATCTGTGATAGGCATTGATTGCAAATAATATGCCTTTATAAAAACTCCCATTTCTTCCAGTACATTATGGTAGACTTAATTATTATTCCAACTCTTCACCTAACATTACCCCCACTCCTGCTCCCACTGCCACCACTTCCCGAGAGGGTTATACCTCCACGTGTTTTGCCATATTATTTGCACTACCCCCTCCCACCATGGGTGGAGTATAATTTCCTATTCCTAGTGATGTTTAGATTGACTACCTAACTTGTTTTGGCCAATGTAAGCATTAAAAAGGCATCATATGGGGTGCCTGGGTGGCTCAGTTGGTTAAGCAACTGCCTTCGGCTCAGGTCATGATCCTGGAGTCCCTGGATCGAGTCCCAAATTGGGCTCCCTGCTCGGCAGGGAGTCTGCTTCTCCCTCTGACCCTCCCCCCTCTCATGTGCTCTCTCTCTCTCTCGCTCTCATTCTCTCTGTCAAATAAATAAATAAAATCTTAAAAAAAAAAAGGCATCATATGTTTCTACTTGCTCTCTTGTGCCTCAGTCATTACCATGAGACGGACTCATGTTATTTCTTCAGTTAGTTTACTGGTCCTAGGAAAAGGGGAGAGAGAGGTGAAGCAGAGCTTCCTAGTCTATCCCAGTGACCAGAGTCAGATGCAGAGCCATCCTAATTGACCTGCAGATCTGTGAGAATAATGACTATTGTTATAAGCCTCTGAATTTTGGGTAGTATGTTACACATTATTTTGGCAATATCTCACTGATACACCATGACTACCCATAGTTATAAGTAACATTAAAGAAACTCCTGCAATGTATTCTTTCCTTTGGTAAGAGCCTAAGTGACCTCCTTCCATGAAGTATAGAAAAGAACAATTTTTAGGAGACAAGAGATTACCTGGTTTCTGGTCTTTTCTTAGAGAGGTCTTTAACAAGTCCCTTAATCTTTCTGTGCTTCTTTTGTAAAATTGAAAATGGTAATACTTTGACACCTAAAGGTTGAGTCCTTAGATGTGCTGGTATCTAGATCCAGATTTTTTTATTACAATATACAGTTTTATGAAAAGAAGCCATATCATTATTTAAGGACACTCCAACTTCATTATTTGGTGTAATTGCATAGCCAATTAGTGTCTTTTTGAACTATAGGAATTCTGAAACATGAATTGGGAGACTTGGAGGTAAATTACCCAAAGGATAGGGCTAAGAGCAGACACTGAGCTGAGATTTGGGAAACCCAGATAATCAAAAGAATTTTGGGTCTGAAATAAGATCCGAGATCAGAATTGGCAAGAGGAGATACAATTCTCTCAATATGCGTGTCTGATCCTTTTCTAAATCCACATGCTTTCTTAATTCTTTCTCCTGAGTCTCAGAGGAACACGGTTATCTTTTGTCAAGTGTGTTATAATAGCAGAAGACCATTGTTAGAGTTATGTACCTGCTTCCAGATTTATTTGCTCCTTTTCATCTTTTGGCTGTGGTTTACAATAAGAAATGGGCAAGTACACATATGTTCAGGTCAAACAAACTTAATTACTTTGCCAACTCTCATCACCTTGCTCCGCATGTCAGGTTAGGGAGGCGCTTAGCTGAAAGACAAGATTTACCATACTCCCAGGCTGTTGCAACAAATAAATTTACAGTTTTTTTCATGTGTATTTATTCATCCCCCATTATATTTATTAGAGGATTTGAGGCAAGGAATAGCCACATAGTCAGGGAGACTGGGGAATATAGGCTTTTAGCTGGGTGGCAAACTGCCCAAATAGATGAGCGGAAAGGGAGAATGGGAATTGGGAAGCAATTAACCATTTCTGCCACGGTGATAAATCTCTTCTTTTTTTTTCCAGCTTTTCTTTTTTTTAAGTTTTTATTTAAATTCCAGTTAGTTAACATACAGTGTAATATTTCAGGTGTACAATATAGTGATTCAGCACTTTCACACAATACCCAGTGCTCATCACAACAAATGCACTCCTTAACCCCATCACCTATTTCACCCATCCCCCCACCCAACTCCCCTCTGGTAACCATCAGTTTCTTGGTTTGCCTCTCTCTCTCTTCATTTTTCCTTTGCTCATTTGTTCTGTTTCTTAAATCCCACATATGAATGAAATTATATGGTATTTGTCTTTCTCTGACTGACTTATTTTTCTTAACATAATACTCTGTAGCTCGATCCTGTCCTTGCAAATGGCAAGATTTTATTTATTTTTTGTGTGTGTGGCTAAGTATATTCCATTGTATATATATATACCACATCTTCTTTATCCATTCATCAGTCAAAGGACGCTTGGGCTGTTTCCACAGTTTGGCTATTATAGATAATGCTTGCTTTAAACATCAGGATGCATGTGTCTCTTTGAATTAATATTATTGTATCCTTTGGGTAAATACCTAGTAATGCAATTTCTGGATTGTAAGGTAGTTCTCTTTTTAACTTTTTGAGGAATATCCATATTGTTTTCCAGAGTGGCTGCACCAGTTTGCATTCCTACTAACAGTGCAAGAGGGGTCCTTTTTCTCCGCATCCTCACCAACACCTGTTGTTTCTTTTGTTGTTGATTTTAGCCATTCTGACAGGTGTGAGGTGATAACTCATTGTGGTTTTGATTTGGATTTCCTGATGATAAGTGATGTTGAGCATCTTTTCATGTGTCTGTTAGCCATTTGTATGTTTTCTTTGGAAAAACCTCTATTCATGTATTCTGCCCATTTTTTAACTGGATTTTTTTTTATGTTGAGTTGTATAAGTTCTTTATATATTTTAGATACTAACCCTTTATCAGATATGTCTTTGCATTTATTTTCTCCCATTCCATAGGTTGCCTTTTAGTTTTATTGATTGTTTCCTTCCCTGTGCAGAAGCTTTTTATTTTGATGAAATCCCAATAGTTTATTTTTGCTTTTGTTTCCCTTGCCTCAGGAGACATATCTAGAAAGAAGTTGCTATAGCCAACATGGAAGAGGCTACAGCCTGTGTTCTGCTCTAGGATTTTAATGGTTCCCTGTCTCACATTTAGGTCTTTAATCCATCTTAAATTTATTTTTGTGTTTTGTGTAAGAAAGTGTTCATTTCATTCTTTTGCATATTGCTGTTCAGTGTTCCCAAACCCACAGCTAATATCATCTTCAATGGGGAAAAACTGAGAGCTTTTGCTCTACAGTCAGTCCACTCTCACCAGTGTTATTTAACATAGTACTGGAAGTCCTAGCCATAGCAGTCAGACAACAAAAAGAAATAAAAAGCATCCAAATCAGCAAGGAAGAAGTCAAACTTTCACTATTTGCAGATGACTTGATACTCTCTACAGAAAACCCGAAAGACTCCACCAACAAGTTGCTAGAACTGATACCCAAATTTAGTGAAGTAGGATACAAAATCAATGTACAGAAATCTGTTGAATTTCTGTACACCAATAATGAAGCAGAGAAATTAAGGAATCAGTCCCATTTACAATTACACCAAAAAGAATAAGATACCTAGGAATAAACCTAACTGAAGAGATAAAGGCCTGTACTCTGAAAACCATGGAACACTGATGAAAGAAATTGAAGATGACACAAAGAAATGGAAAGGCATTCCATGCTCATGAATGGCAAGAATCAATATTGCTAAAATGTCTATATTATCCAAAGCAATCTACACATTTAATGCAACCCCTATCAAAATACCAATAATATTTTTCACAGGGCTAGAACAAACAATCCTGAAATATGTAGGGAAGCACAAAAAACCCTGATTAGCCAGAGCAATCTTGAAAAAGAAAATCAAAGCTGGAGGCATCACAATTCTGCATCTCAAGTTATATTACAAAGTTGTAGTGATCAAAAACAGTATTGTAGGGCACCTAGGTGGCTCAGTTGGTTGAGCGACTGCCTTCAGCTCGGGTCATGATCCTGGAGTCCCAGGATCGAGTCCCGCATCGGGCTCCCTGCTCGGCGGGGAGTCTGCTTCTCCCTCTCCCGCTCCTCCCTCTTGTGCTCTCTCTCTCTCTCTCATTCTAATAAATAAAAAAAATCTTTAAAAAAAAAAAAACAGTATTGTACAGGTACAAAAATAGCCACATAGATCAACAGGGCAGAATAGAAAACCCAGAAATTGACCACTGAATGGTCAATTAATCTTTGACAAAACAGGAAAGAATATCCAATGGCAGAAGGACGTCTCTTCAACAAATGGTGTTGGGAAAACGCAGTGTTTTCTAGTCAGGATATTTAAACTCTGTTTGTAGCATACCACAGACATTTAGCTATGTGTTTTTTATTTAAGATCATCTGCATAATACTAGGAACAAAAAGAGGTGACCTATGGTCATTTAATAAAGAGACATTATGAATGCTAACAGCTACACGTACATTGGTGTAATGCAGACAGAGCATGAGCCAGTGAACTGTTGATTTTCTAACTAAATTGTGGAATAATTTTACAGTTGCACCTACCACAGACCGTTCTTTTCCCTAATTGCACAGGAACTTCTGTAAGAGAATCCGAAGATGTTACAACTATCACATATTCTCTGGGTTAGTCTTGTGAAGTTAATAGCTTAAGATAGAAAAGTCAGACAATAAGCAGCCAAGTTATTGCAGGAATAAGCTTGAGGGGACTCCCAACATAGGCCTGAGTTAGGAAAGTTTTCAGGACACCATGAAGTACAGCCTCGGGAAAGAAAACACCACAGTAAAATGCTGAAAATCAGCAATAGACTGGATTTCACAGTTCCTCTGTGCATATGGCCATGGGCTGAGTCCTGCTAACAGAAATGTAACTCTTATTCTAGCTCAGTGTAGTTGCCCTGAACAACAGTACTAAATAAATTAATATATTTTACATTTGTAAGAGTCCTTTCACATCCATCATTTCAGGTTAGTATTGTTATTTACAGATCACACATAAGGAAATCGAGACTCCTAGAGATGAGGCACCTTTGCCAAGACCATAGAAACACCAACCAGCACCTTGGAGACATCTTAAAAAAAACAGCCAGCCTGCCTGTGCCCACAGAGTTTATTGAAAACACCAGGTACTGGAGGATCAGCACTAGTTTTATCAGCCTGTATCTTTTCTGACCCTGGACCCCAATTTTTGTCTCTGTTATTTCTGATTCCCTGCGCTGAAATTCCATGATGACTAAGTCTATTGCCCCCGCGGATTGTGGTACTTTATCTTCTCTCCTCCTTCCTCCCAGTCCAACCTCATTGAGCACTAAGTTTTGGACCTTTTGTGTCTGTTACAGCATTGGCTATAAGACAATAAGTGAAAGAGCTGAGCACTGACCCAAGTCAAAAACACCAAATCCAGTGTTTTTGCTGACTTACCATAGTACTTTTCTGAGTCAAAAGTATGACTGCCATTGCTATTTTAAACATAAGTGTGATTTTGAGCAGATGTTGATTCGCAGATAAAGGTGAATAACTATACATTCATATGTGTTTTAAATTTCATGTTATGCCATTGCATTTTCAATCTTATACCGTCTTTTTCTTCAAAATAATGTTTTAAATGTTTTTGAAATCAAGCTGTGAGGCAAAGCCAAAGACTGCATTCACTTAACCATTCATGTAGGTGCTGATCACAATTTATATTTTGGTTTTAGTTAATTTCCAAAATTTATGCCTTTTTGAGGCTGTGTTGTATTCTGTTGTGTAGATGTGCATAGTCAATTCCACAGTTTCCTATTGTAGAATATTTAGGCTTCTTTTCTTTTTTAACTATAAAAAGTGCTGTACTGGTGTATCTTTAGGATAAATTCCTAGAACTTATTCCTGGCATTGCTGGTTCAGAGGGTATAGGTACTTGTATTTTTTTTGTTGTTTTAGGGAATGCATTTTATTTTATTCTAGATGGAATACAAATTCTGCTTTCATTCTTGGATGAGATATAAACATATGATGTGATATATAATTCAAAAGGAAAACAGTGAAAATATTACCAGTTCTCCTTTTGATGAGCAACCACTGTTAGCTGCTCCTTATATATCCTTAACAGAGATATTCTATGCAAACACAAACAAGTGACTTTTTTTCTCTTGTGATTTGTGATTATTTGTTTTGATTGCTATCTTCCTGTTACAGACTTTCCTTAGATGTTTATGGATTCTTTCTTGTCTGCTCCTAGAGTGACTTGAAAAAGCTGATTGAAAGCTCTGAGTATGGGAATGGGCTTGAAGATTTCACAGTAGGGTGGGTCTTGACAGACCATTGGCTACCAAGCTCCAGATGTCAGTATCATTATATATTTCTTTCTGGGCTGATCAGGTGTCCCAAAGAAAGGTTTCCCAGTCCCCACCCTAGAGCGTAGAGGTTTGGCTGCCAGAGTTCAGGGTGTACAGGAAGGTGGGGGTTCCAGCCTTCAGGATCCACTATTTATATGCCACTTAGTGCCCCTGTTTTTAGTAGGTCACCCTGGCTCACAATTTTGCTTAGTATGGCCAGCCCAGAGTTCCTCCATTTAAAACTATTCTGAAGGGGCACCTAGGTGGCTCAGTCGTTAAGCGGCTGCCTTCGGCTCAGGTCATGGTCCCAGGGTCCTGGGATCGAGCCCCTCCCTGCTCCGTGGGGAGCCTACTTCTCCCTCTCCCACTCCCCCCTGCTTGTGTTCTCTCGCGCGCGGTGTCTCTCTCTGTCAAATAAATAAATAAAATCTTTAAAACAAATAAAAAATTAAAAAACTATTCTGAAGAATAATCTTTCATAGTTCTATTAGGGCGGAGTCAGGAGGACACTTACTCCATGTTGTGGAGTCTAGGAGGGCATCTAGGGTTTTAAAGGATTCTCGATCAGCTTTTACCATATTGCCTTTATTATCTTCTTTCACTCACCCTTCACTCTCATTTCCAGGAATACCAGAAGTCCCTGGTATTGCCAGCTCCTGAGCCTTTCGAGGATTCTTCAGGGTAAGTCAGAGTGTTTCCAGCTATTTTCTTTGGCAGGCTTAGGGATTTGGTTGTATTAGATCTACTTTATCAATGGCCATACACTTACCTGATTTTTTTAATTTAGCAAATTAGTAGCTGCTTTTCTCCCATATTTGAGATAGTATATTTTTGTTGTTGTTATTTTGGTGTTTGCTTTTCAAAGATCCCATTTGTTTCTACTTCAAGAAAGAGTAAAATTTAGATGTGTGTTTTCAATGCTATTTTAACCTGGATCTCTGATGATTGTTTTTATAAGTCATTTATTTTTCTCTTAAGCTAGCAGAGAAGGTTTAAAATGACTTACATTCCCCTATATACATTCTTCTGTAAAAAGGAAAATGCAATTTTATTCTGAAAACTGATGGTCATTATTAAGAAATACTTATATTCTCTCAGGGAATTAATTTAGGTCCAAAAGAATGCTATGAACAGGGATGATAAAATCTTAATGAATCTCCAGTAAGTCTCAGAATCTATTGCTTCATATTCCATTTATTTAAAGAACAAAACTTGTGCCAAACATGTTCCTAGGATAAAAAAAAATAAAACTATAATCCTGAGAGTAAACTGGCCACATACTGAAACTCATTTACACAAAAATGATGTAAAAGAAGTTAACCAAATGAATCAAAACTCAGAAAATGAGTTTGTTTGCAGGCAATAGTTCTTCTACAGGTGACAAAATGATAGTAAGCTTTAAGGATATTGAAAATTCCTTCTCTGTTCATTGCTAATTGGCCTTCTTTTCCGAAGGAGAATGCTGGTAGGTACCCCAGTGAACGAGGACTTGATCTATTTCTACGACTTTTGCCTAAATTGAGTCTACATTAGTACTAGCCCCAAAGTGCTTCCCTTTTTTAATTCCATATTGAGTTCACTGAATCACTGACTGTAGAAAATAAACTTTCCATATCCCATGCTGCTTTCATATGAAAGGTTTCCATGGCATTCAGACTTTCTGAAGCCCATCAAAAAGCCTGAGAGGTAGAGAGACTGTAATTGTTACCACTCAGGTCCAATATAATCAGCTGTCCAACTGCTCATCAGCTCCAACAGCAGCCTTATCCCACTGCTTCCTGCTTCTGATACCTCTCTGAGGATCAGTCACATCTGCCAGGATGGTGAGGGAGAGTGGATGATCTAGATTCTAGTTTGCAAGCCAACTATCCCACACAGAACAAGATCATTTCTCACGGATGTGCTGGTGGGGCGTCTGACATTTGCAGGGTGTAAGCTGTTGGCATATTTGAAGTGGGCTCTGGGGGCATGTCTCTGCACAGAGAAACCTAACATGAGGATCCATTTATAGGTCCATTCCGGGCTTGTGAAGTATCAGCAAAGCATGGTTCATCATGATGAAACTCTTTTTAAAGCTGCATTATGGATTCATGTGGTCGTTCAGTAGGAGCCACTAGAATATATACTGTGTCTTGTCAGTCTTCCTTTTCTGTGAGTGTTGTTCCTGAAGATCTGGCCAGTTGGCCCCTGAAGGGAGATAAAAGGCACTTTGGAAGAACTGTTGGCTCTCAGAGCCAAATATTTTGATGGAGTATTTAGAATATTTAGAGCACAGGAAGATAGATTATGCCACTTGGAGACATATTTTAACCCATATCTACCACAGTACTTTGTGCTTTTATGTATACCAAGGTTATTTGTGACAGGTGGAGTTTATTTCTAACAGTCATAGAAAATTTCTGACTAATTCCAGGCTGGTGACGTTTGGAATGAAAAAGAAAACAACCTATACCTTTCATCATAGTTATCTGCTCTTCTTGGTAGGCTCTTCTTGGTTGTCCAGGGTTAGTTAAAGAACCTCACTTTGTCTCTTGCTCAGAATGGCTTTTCCCCCAGGCATCTCTTAAGGTTTTTATGCACAGAGGAAGGCCTTGAGACAGCAGAGCTGTGAGTGACTGGTTTGTCTACACTGCCTCCCATCATCCTTTGTCTGGGCTTTTTCTCCCTTCTGTCATTTATCCCAACATCCCCCAAATGCCCTCTGACTCTTATCTCTTCATCCCTGAGTTTCCTAAGAAATGACCTGTGAAATGAACGTTACTGGTGATTAAACTGACAAGGAGTCATTTTGTATTTCTTCTTAATATCAGCATTGTGGCTAAGAATGAAGTAACCCTTGTGAGATTTCAGATTCCAGTGAAAAATTGGAGGAGTAATCTGAGGCTGGGTGACGCAGTTATCTGGAAGTTTCTACATTATCCTTCCATAGAAACATACCTCTATGTATCAGTTGGGTTTCCTAATTGAACACTGTGAGAGTTGGTGACTCCTTGAAAGTGCCTAAATGTGAACTCCCCACCCTCCAGCATTTTCTGCCTTGAAGAACAACTCTAGATTTTATAGACTACATTAATTAAAAGTAGAATAAGTGAGCCAAGCAGTTGCACTTCAAAGATTGATTGATTGATTGATCTTTCATTTATTTATTTGAGAGAGAGAGAGAGAGCAGTGTGGGGGCGGGAGGGCACAGAGGAAAAGAATCTCAAGCAGATTCCTCCCTGAGTACGTATGCTGACCCAGGGCTCAATCTCACCACCCTGAGACCATGACCCAGAGCCAAAATCAAGAATCAGACATTTAACCGACCAAGTCACCCAGGTGCCCCATGCACTTCAAATTATATAAAAATCATAAACCAATATGATATGTGTTCACTGTGACACTCAAAACTCCTCTCCCTTTCCATTAATCACCTAGCAATTCTGAGACACCAGCATTATATGGACAAAATACTGCTCATTAACCACCCCTTCACAGAGAAAGAATGCATGTGAACTGTTTCCTGAAAAATATAAGAGTGTTATCAGAACTTGAAGATGGTCTATTACAGTAAGACTCAGTTTGGAAAACACTTAAGAATACAACTTGAAAACTTTCCATTATACAGATAGGGTCATAGAGTCTCAGTGATGGGAAGTAATTTGTCTGAACTCATAAAATACATTAGCAGCAAAGCTTGGATTATATTCTCTTCTCCAGGCCCTGTTCCTTCTTTTGCAGCATGCTGCCATTTCCATTTAGCAGTGGTATCGCATGTACATTTCAGTTAGTTTGATGTGAATTAGGTAGTAAATTTCATCAAAAAAAAAGAGACAAGAAAAAAAGACAGAGACAAAGAATCTTAGAATCATTATTTAGGCAGGTCATAAAGATTCAACATCCAAAGCATTGGAAAATTCTATGTCCTCCAACATTTTATCTTGAATAATTTCAAACCCAGAGACAGATTGGAGGAATAGTACAAAAAACGCCTACATACCTTTCACTTAGATTTGCTGATTGTTAACATTTTATCAAAATTTGCTTTCTCTTTCTTATTCACAAAATTTGCTTTCTCTTTCCTATTCACATGTATTGAACTATTTGAAAATAAACTGCCGATGTCATAACACTTCACTCCTGAATGCTTTCTAAAAATAAAGCATTTTCTTATATAGCCAAAACACATTGATGAAATTGAACACTGATACAGTAATATCTATTAATAACATGTAGCTTACATTGAAATTAGTCTAGGATAGTTCTCCTGCTTTTGTTTTGTTTTCATGACTTTGACTATTATAAAGAGATTAGATTAGTGGTGGTGGTGTTTTTTTTTTTTTAAGCTTTTGGTAATTTAGATTTGTTTGATTATTTCCTTATGATTAGATTCAGGTTAAATTTTTTTTGACAACACCACCAAATAGAGAATGTTATGGCCTTTACCGTGCATCTGCTTTTTAAAGGTCACTTTTCTAATTTATTAGCAATCTGTACAGCCGATCATTTGCAACTGTGTGAATGCCTGTTCTTCAACAAATTCCCATTCAGTAGTTTGAGCATTTATTAATGATGCTTTCCTGAATCAATTATCATATAGGTAGTTGCAAAATGGTGATTTTATAATTTATCATTTCTCACACATTTATTAGTTTATATTCTTCTGTCAAGAAGAATTTTCCCTTCTTACTAAGGGCTCATAGGTTTTTTTCATTTTTAAAATTTTTTAATTTAATTTTTATTCAGAGCACATTAATTCATAACCTATTTTATATATATATATGTGTATATATATATATAAGGCACATATATATATGCACATATATATATATGCACATACACAAATATATATATATATATATATATATATATATATACACACACACACACATATATAACGGCCAAGTGAGAGGTCTTACAGGAGAGTTACTATGTCCTTTGGCATCTGTACATCAATTTTTTGGCACGTCCTTAGTTTCTGGCACAACACATTTTTCCAGACTTGCTTTGCACATTTCCTACTTCATATCTGGTTATTAGCTCTAAGGAGTCCTGATTCCTTGTAGTGAGGAATTGTGTTTAGAAACCAGTATATATATATATTTGCACATCTTTCTTCTACAAGAGGTAGAATAAAATTTCTGATCTTCTTATCTTACATATTTTGCTTAAGAATACATTCTAGCAGTTACTTCATATCTGTTATTAAAGGTCTTTCTTCTTCTTTTGTACAACTGAATGGTATTCCACAAATCACAATTCTTCCCTTATGTTTGGGTTTTTAGGTTGTTTCTAATATTTTTCTATTGTAAATAACACTAAATAAAAATGTACATATGTGTTTTTATATTACTGGAAGTGCATATTCATGGTAGAGTCAGTAAGATATCTGGGTTAAAAGATAAATACATACAGTTTCTCAGATATTTCCAAGTATAGGGATTGCACAATTTTGCACTCCCCTAGCAATGTAGGGAGTACTGTTTCTTATATTCTAACCAACAAAACATGTAGCCAAGTTTTTGAATTTTTGCGAATTTGATAAGTGAGAAGTGGTCTCAGTGTTGTTTAAATGTGTATTTCTTTTATTATGAGTGAGGTTCAGCTTTTTTTCATATATCTAAGATCTATTTATATATATTGATAATTAACTATTAATCTCTTTTCCTATCAAGTTTTTACCTTTCTTTCTCTATTTTTAAGAGATCTATCTATATGTATTAAAGATCTTAGTCCTTTGCAGGCAACATATTTTAAAATATTTTTCTAGTTTGACAATTGTCTTTTAACTTCCTTATAATTTTTTTCATGCAATGTATTGTTTTAAAGTTACATTCATCAGCCTTTTGAAACTGCCTCTGAGTTTCTCACACCCAACATTATAATATTGAAATCATAATGTATTTTCTTCCAAAACTTTTTTGTTTTCAGTTTTTTACTCTTAGATTTCTGATCCATTTGAAGTTTATTCTGATATTTAGTGTGAAGTATGCATCTAATTTTTTCTTTTTCCAAATCGCTGCACAATATTCCCCACATCATTTATTAAAAAGTCTATTTTTTCTTCCAGTAATTTAGAATAATGTGTTTATCATATGTTAAATTTCTATATATTTTTGGGTCCATTTCTAGACTTTCCACTGGTCTGTCATTCTATGCAGGTTTGAGTATTTTGAATATGTTTGATCTCATATGCTTAGTCCTAGAGTTTGCCTACCTATTCTCACATTTATTTTAACACATGAAATTACAATAAAACTTTCTAGCTCCAGGAAAAAAAAAACTGGTATTTTTATTCGGAGCACATTCAATTCATATATAAACTTGGGAAGAACTACCATTTTTGCAATGTTGAATCTTTCTATCCAAGAACAGGGATATATATTTTGTATCTTTCAGATCTCTTTCCCAGTTTGCATCATGTAAGTATTACATGTTTCTTAAGTTTATTCCTAAAGATTTTTTGCTGATATTGTAAATGGGATGTTCCTTTCTATTATAACTTCTAACTGATTATTGTTGTATAAGTGAAGACTTTTCATTTTTTATCATAATCTTAAATACTTCCTAACTTAGTTGAATTTATTGAGTGAAGTTTACCATTGATTCTTTGAGTACTCCTGTTATAGCATCGTATCATCTTCTAAGAGATAGCTTACTTCTTCATTCCCAGCCCTTTTTCCTCTAATTGTTTTTTCCTTATTTAATTGCATTGATCAGTGCCCCAAATGCAATGTAAAATAAAGGTGCTGATAGTGGATATGCTTACTTTGTTCCTTACTTTATCGAAAATGAATCTCGTTTCCTCATTAAATAACATAGTGGCATTACATCCAAGGTCCCATCCCATCTCTGTCTCTGTCTTTATCTCCGACTCTGTGTCCATCTTCATCTCTGTCTTCAGCTTCACCTCTTTTTTTTAAAATATTTATTTATTTATTTTAAAGAGACAGAGAGCGAGGGGGAGGGGCAGAGGGAGAGAGAGAATCCTCAAGCAGACTCCCCAGGACCCTGAGATCATGACCTGAGCCGAAATCAAGAGTCAGACGCTTAACCGACTGAGCCACCCAGGCACCCCTACCTCTTTCTTTACCTCTATCCTTGCCCCAATCTCTTCCCCTATCAATATTATCATCCTCTTCCTTAGAAATAGACAGCATCCAAAGTAGGATTGTAAATCATGCTTAACCCAAAATATAGAAGCCATGCAGTGCTAAACTTATTAATAACTAAACAATGTGGACAATAGCAAAATG
Organism: Mirounga leonina; assembly: GCF_011800145.1. Taxonomy (NCBI): domain Eukaryota; kingdom Metazoa; phylum Chordata; class Mammalia; order Carnivora; family Phocidae; genus Mirounga; species Mirounga leonina. The sequence goes on from NW_023270426.1 coordinate 15,855,576, forward strand.
CAGGTTCTTTTTTTTTTATTTTTTGGAGTGCCATCAACACACTTCCACAAATGTCCTTTCTCTCCTTCATAAGGATATCTTTTGGTTTCGATTTAGTTTGCACAGCTTTAAACAATGTGTACACAACATTACTTGAACAGAGAGCCATTTCAGCAGAACATACCCATATTATGCCCCTTTAGATATGCAGCTTAAGGGGCCTTTTTGCAATGAACCATGCCCTATAAACCCATATATACATATATTTACACATCTTTCTTATACAAGAGCTAGAATAAAAAATCTGATCTTTTTATCTTACATGTTTTGCTTAAAAATATATTCTAACAATAACTTCATATCTGTTCTTAGAGGTCTTTCTTTTGTACACCTGGATGGTATTTCATGAACCATAATTTTCCCTTTATGTTTGGGTTTTTAGGTTGTTTCCAATATTTTTCTGAGTTAATAGAAAAAGATCAATTATTCTATTTTTAAAAGTCTATCCTACTAAAAGTATTTTATAAGGATTCCTTATGTGGTGGTGGGTATTGAGGAGGGCACATTCTGCATGGAGCACTGGGTGTTATGCACAAACAATGAATCATGGAACACTTCATCTAAAACTAATGATGTAATGTATGGGGATTAACATAAGAATAAAAAAAAATTTTAAAAAATAAAAAAAAAGGATTCCTTATGATCTTCCTGCTAGCAAATACCACTAATGTGTTTTTAGGAGGTCATCTTGTTTACAATGGGATTTGACTGGGTCATTTTTTCTTCCCCAGAGGTCTCCAGTAAAAGGAGAAGAATACAGTACAGGCCTGTCGTGTGTGTCACTGTGGTGTGTGTATTCTCTCTCTCCCTCTCTCTCTCTCCCTACACACACACACACACACACATGCACACTCTGTATATATAATTTTTTTTTTGAAGCAGGACAAGAAATGTCATTGAATGTTTCCATAAGGAATAGATGTTGAGGGGCACCTGGGTGGCTCAGTTGATTAAGCATCTGCCTTCAGGGGTCATGATCACAGGGTCCTGGGATTGAGTCCCTCATCGGGCTCTCTGCTCAGCAGGGAACCTGCTTCTCCCCCTCCCTCTGTGTTCTCCCTCTTGTTCCCTCAAGTAAATAAATAAAATCTTTAAAAAAAAATAGGTGTTGAATTTTTTTAAAGGCATATAAGCATCTATTGAGGTAATTATTTGATATTTCTCCTTAGATCTCTTAATATAATTTATTGTACCAATGGATTCCTACTATTGAACCATCTTTGCATTCTTGAAATAAATCCTATGGGTTTATTGTGCGTTATTATTTATCCAAATGCAGTATTGTATTTTATTCTTAGTCTTTAGTATTTTTGCTTTGATATTCATAGGTAAGTTTGGTCTTTGTCTATGTGTGTGTATGAATGTGTATGAGAGGGATATCCTGCTTAAGTTTAGGTGTTAATGTTATACTTGTTTCATAAAAGAAGTTTGGGAATTTTTTCATTCACTTTATATCCTCTGGAACAACATTTAATATATCTGTTTTTTAAAAACTTGGGGGTATTTCCCTATAAAATCATTTGGACATTGGCCTTTTTTTTGTGGAGTAGAAATTTGATACCTTTATTTCTTCTGTGGAAATTGGTTTACTCAAACTTTCTGTCTTAATTGGAGTCAATTTTGGTAAATTGTGTTTTCCTAAATAATTATCAATTATTTTATATGGATATTGACATTTTTGGATAAATTGTGTAGTCTCTTTGTTTTAATTTCTTCTGTTTCATGGTCATTTTTCTTCCTTATTGTTTAAAGTTTATGAATTTGTGGCTTTCAGTTCCGTCCATGTATTTCTGGTACACTATGTTGACATTTTCATTACTCTTTAAGAAACACAGGAATTATAGTTTGTATCTCCCCTTTCACTCAAGAATTATTTCACACAGTTTCTTTTTATAAATATTTAGGACGCTTCTGATTTTTGTTACTAATTTTTTGTTTTATTGTATTGTCATCAAATAATTGTTTTTCTATTATTTCTATTTTATGGAACTTACCCAGGCTGTCTTTATGACATGATATTTGGTCAATACTTGTGCAAGTTGTATCTGTGTTGGAGAAGGAATATTCTCTATTTGGGAGTTATAGAGTTTAATACATATTTTAATACTTACCTTATTCGTCCTATTGTATAGGTCTTCTATATTCTTACCTATTTTTTGTCCACTTGATCTCTTTGGGATTGTTATGATAATGTTTCCCCTTTTTAGTGGGTTTCTCTCTATTTTCCCTTTCCTTTCTTATAATTTTTGCTTTGTGAAAGTGACTGATGTTTCTGGTACATAGATTTTCATAAATACTGTATCTTCTTTGTGAATTGTGGCTTTTAGCTTGTCAAAAGAAAATTCAGAAAGCTTTACTTGATGTGAATATTTTATTGAGCGAGAAGTAAACTGAAAATAGGGAGACTTCAAATCAGAAAGAGGTATAAAGCTCAGGGGCATGTCATTTCAGGATAGCTTATTACGTGAGAATGGGTGAGTTGTTTTTACAGGGATTGGTTATTACAAGGGATTTTTACAGACAGTGGGGCATTGGTTAAAAATGATTTTCTTGTATCATTTTAGGAAGATGTCTTCAGTTTTATTTGTGATTACCAGAGGTCTTTACAAGAAATCGCCTACATTAAATTTTGCTGACATTCATGAAATAAGCTAGATTAAGTTTTGCATATGTGGCCAAACTAGTTTTGTCTGCTTGTGGGATTGTCAAGCCTGGTTTCCATTTTATTTTAGCAAGTATTATAAGCTGGTTTTTTTTTTTACATTCAATGCCTTTGTATCTGAATTCTAGTCTGTTTGATATCAGGAAATAACTCCTGTTTCCTTATTGTTTTGTTTGCCTGTTGTGCCTTTGCCCATACCTTTATTTTTAGGCTTTCTGAATTACTTTATTTAAGATAGTATCTCCTACATACGTCATTGGATTTTGCTTTGCAAAAATTCCATGTTTTATTAAATAGACATCTAAGCTATTGTTATTTTGTCTTAAGGCAATGGGGTGTAAGAATTTACAGGAGTCAAAGGATTATCAATTATGTGCAGTAGGAAGAACAACTTATTTTACCACATTGCATTGTTTCCATCTCTAGATAGATGTTATGTAGTTGGTTTTAATTACATCACTTTAAGGGCAGAGCACATTTTTTAAGTTTGCATCTTGAAGGAAAATAAGTACCAAAAAGAATGTAAAAAAGGATTTGGAATACATTGTTCTAACTTTTATAAGAATATACTAAGGGCTTAGAATAAAAATGAATCTCAAAGGCTATAAAGTACATAAAATTTGGGAGATAAGGTTTTCCTTCCACGTTCCCTCTTTACTATCAGCAAATATTTGGGCAATCATTTTAACTCTCTAAGCCTCGGCTCCCTTATAGAGAAACTGGAGATAAAATTAGCTCTGCTACCATCCTTTCAGAATTCTTGTAGCCATGAAAGTGTTCATCTCCATAATTCATCCTTGATAAGGTGCCATTCTCCAGCACAGCCTTGATCCTGCTGCTGATCTTGTGAATCTCCTGTAATGGCTTTCCTTTATCTTTATGTGTTTAAATAATTAAAATATTTTTATCTATTAATAAATCCATACACGGTATACTTGGCAATATTCTGCTCCACACCTCATATGAGCTCTAGTCCTCTGTCAGTAACCACTCAAATTTTGATTTTAGTTTTCGTGTGTGTGCATTTGCTTTCCTTCCTCTAAGTACCATAAACATTTACTATTTGTTGGTTTATCAATTTGAGATGGTACATATTGCTTCTCCACAATTAAAAATGAGGATTATTTCCAATTGAACATCATCTTTCCTTTTCTTCCCAATATTTAAGAGAGATGATAGTTTTTATTCTTCCTACTTGTAACTTTAACATGCTTATACCTCATCGTATTGTTTCATCAATTCTAGGCATAGGCAAACTTATTCCTTGTTCCCTGTCATTCCTTCTCACCACTCCTTCCTTAACTACGTCCTCAACTTCTGTCAGCTCCACCTCATAGATAGGGTTATGGCTGATATACTTCACAGACTCCTCTGTTTCCATATTACTTGTTTATAGAAAAGTCATAGACAAGGATTAATTTTAAAAGATGAATTCAAATGAACAGTATTTATATTATTGTCTCATTTTTACATTGGTATTATAACTCCAATTACATTCCCTTTTCTGGGTTCAGATATCATTATCCTTATGCTCCTCAAAGGAGCATGTACCTAGCATCAAAGTTAAAAAGACTGTTTTCACATAAAAATTCATCTTTGTAGCTTGATTCAGTTTTGGACCATGAGTTTCTTGCATTTCTGTTTCCTTGTTGAGAGAAGTAATCTTCCAGCTTCTTTTCTGAGTTATTAACTGTTTGACTCAATTTCATTCTTTTGGAGATATTCTTTGAGGAGCTTCACCTTCTTTTCTAACTTGACCCCATTCAAGGCTAATATTCAACTAGTACATACCAGTACAACTGTGTTCATTTTTAAGACAATGAAATGTTTGTGTATCAAAAGGAAGACATTTTAAATAATATCTTAATAAGTGGTAAAATCAATTAGAACATAAGTTTACATATAAATGCATTATTTCGAGCGGCATCCTAGGATGCTGTGATGACCATTGATGATGGACCTTCTTCTGTCATAATATCTGAGAAGCTACCTGCCGGTTAGGCCAGCAAGGCAATATAGCTTTCTTTACAGTGCACCCTGTGATTTAGGCTAGTCAGTTCTCTTCTATACTCTAAAGAATTCATACTTTGCATGTTAGCATCATAACTCTTCCACAAAGTTATTAGTGAATTGCTTTGATATTTGTAAAATCAAGAATTAATAGTGAAATATTGATTAATAAAAAATGCTGATTTCTTGCCTCCTGGGTTAGTCACCATTTCATTTCACTGTCTCAGTTTTCCTCTTGTTTTTATAGAGTAAACCTCAAGTCTTTTTTTCATTTAAAAAGAAAAGTGCAGATGACAAAATTTGAGCCCTTGCATTTCTGAAAATCAATTTATTGAGCACTCAAATTTAATTGGTAGTTGGAATGGCATAGAATCATTGATCAAGTACCCTCTTTTCTCACACTCTGAAGGTATTACTTAATTTTTTAGCATCCGCTGTTGCCAATCTTCTTACGAGATACATGGCTGCGTACCTACTACACAACCTGATACTGATTGCTTTGCTAATGATGTTGCTCAGTAGGCCCCTCCAATGCAAATATTTTTACTCTGAGATACTTTCTTATATTACTTATTTGACAATATCTTTCCCTGTATTTTCTCACTTGTTTCTTTTAGTATTCCTAATAGTTGAAAGATGAAATGATGCTCTGTTTCTCATGATGCTGTATTTCCTAATATTTTCCCTTTATTCCCGTTTTTTCCTTCACACGCAGAGGAATATCTTCCATGTAATCATCCCTATTTTCTATTGAATTTTCCATTTTGGATATCATTACTTCTAATGGATATAAATTGTTCATTTTTTCAATGTTCCCATTCTTCTGCACACTTACTTGTTTCCTGAATTTGAAACCAGTCAACAAGTTAGGAAGATTAGAAACATCCATTAGAAACATAAGAATGTTTCAGGAATGCTTTTCTTATGCAAATTGTCTGCTTTTGTCTATCTTTTCATCTAGCTATTTCATTTACCTTCCTCTTCCTTTTTAGTTTTTATTTTATTCCTCATCTAAGAGCCTTAGTTTCCTTTCCATTCTCTATAGGACTTCCTTACCCATTTTTGTTTCTTTCATGTTTCCACTTCGAGGAATAATATGAAATCTGGAATAGTGGCTACTGTAAAATGATCTTATCTTTTGCTTTTTATGTTCTAGAGTAACTTGCTAATAACTTAATAACCTCTTCCTTTCCCTCCTGCCTCCTTTCAGTGTGAGTGTGAATGAAAGTTTGTGTGGAATTTTAGGCTTCCAGTGTTTCAATGTTGTTTTGCAAAACACTTAGCAAAATTTTTTTAGAAGGTGACTGAGATAAGGATGATTACATTTATAATACACATAATTTAGGTAACCTCATGGAAACCTGGAAGCACTAAAAGTTAATATTGCTGATTTTAAATTATTATAGATCAAGAAAGGCATTTTCTATAGAAATAGTATTTAATTTCAGAAGTTTGAGAACTTTTTTTAATTTAAATTCAATTATCCAACGTATAGTACATCATTAGTTTCAGAGGTAGAGTTCAGTGATTCATCAGTCTTATATAACACCCAGCGGTCATCACATCACATGCCCTCTTTAATGCCCATCACCAGTTACCCCATCCCCTTACTCACCTCCCCTTCCCCAGCCCTCAGTTTGTTTCCCAGAGTCAAGAGTCTCTCATGGTTTGTCTACCTCTCTGATTTCTTCCCATTCAGTTTTCCCTTCCTTCCCCTATGATCCTCTGTGCTATTTCTTATATTCCACATATGAGTGAAACCATATGATAATTGTCTTTCTCGGGGCGCCTGGGTGGCTCAGTCGTTAAGCGTCTGCCTTCAGCTCAGGTCCTGATTCCAGGGTCCTGGGATCGAGCCCTGCACCCAGCTCCCTGCTCCTCGGGAAGCCTGCTTCTCCCTCTCCCACTCCCCCTGCTTGTGTTCCCTCTCTCGCTGTGTCTCTCTCTGTCAAATAAATAAATAAAATCTTCAAAAAAAATTGTCTTTCTCTGATTGACTTATTTCACTTAGCATGATACTCTCTAGTTCTATCCACGTCGATGAGTTTGAGACATTTTTAAGTCTTAGCATGATAACTCTAAAAAATCTGAAGGAAGATATAGAAAGCAACTTTACCAAATTGTATTTAATAATTCTACACATAACTTTTTGATTATTCTGGAAAAGTCATAATTATTTATTAATATTATCTCAATTAAGAGTAGTTTATCTTTACCTAAAATTTTTTTTCTAGTTCTGTTTACATTAATCAGCATCACTATCTTACAATAAAGTATGGTCAGAGAATCACTTGGGGGAAATAATAACTTTTTCTAATATATGTTAGTTGAAATTGCTTTAAGTCCAAGTTACATACCTAATGTATATAAAATACAAAATGACAGGTACTGTACCGGGCCCAGCTAAAAACCAAATGCAGTCCACATCTTATCATTAATTATTTCTATTAAATCTGTTAAACCGTGGCATTCAAATACGCCCCCTTTTCTTTCATCTAAAGCCATTGTTCGTTTGATGGTCTTACAGCAATAGGTGAAATAAGTGCACACAAAAAATCTATTAGATAAGCCTTTTGATTTGTCTGATTCACAGAGAATGTTAACAGAAAAATTCACAAGAAAGTAGTACCATCAGTTGTGGCCCCAATTGCCTCAGGACCCACCATAGCTTGCCAAAGGCCATCCTAAAGAACATACATCACAACGCCATCTGACATCTCTTCAGAGCCTGTTAAATAGAAACGGTTACCTATTTCAGTTGAGCCACAAATTCAATTCCCTGCAGTAATTTGAGATAAATTTCTTTAGTGCTCCCTTGTATTTTCCCCAGTCAATTTGTCACTTAGGACAGAGTGAAGAGGAATAGATTATGTAGCTGAATGCCTGGACAAATTTAAAATGAGGCAATGTATGTGATTATTCCTCTACCAGTTTGTGGTATTGTGTGGCCTACCAAAGATAATGCTGTGCCACTTGGGACCGTGAGTTCTGCCACCAGATGAAAATTGTACCAACCAGTGCCAGCACCATCCAGTGGGCCAATCATCCAAAACTCGGAAGAGACAGAAACACTTTCACTCCCAAGATCTTTGAAATGCAATAGAGACACTTGCTGAAGATATTGGTCCCACTGTATTATTTCAGGAAGAAAGGTGTCTTTCTCAAGGACAAGGACAAAGCAAGTTTGTGACACTGTGATCTTTCGCACAGCAACTGAAGGACTTACAGTTGGAGCAGGGGAAAGGGGGGCAAGTAAAAAGACCCTGGCAAGAATCAGCATCTGTGTTTTGAAACTGTAAAAACAAAATGCAGTGTCTTTACTCAGTGATAAAGTGAGATTAAACTGCTGCCACTCCTTTTCCCGCCCTTTCTCTGGGTTCAAAATTAATTATGCTTTTCAGTCAGATCTATGGTATGATGAACTTAGAATTCCCTTGTCTGCAGAGTCAGACATCAGGCTTGTGTTCTGCTGAGGAATGCCTATCCTGTTTAAAATGGTTTGTATACATTCCATACTTAGAGATTGTGATTCACAGCTAAAACTTCAGCCAGTGGTTACCCCACATCCAATAATAGGAAAACCCGGACATGGGGTCTGTTCAACTGATAGTCTGGACACATCGTCAGTCCAAACACACTTACTGCATCAAGGGTTTCTGGCTCATCCACACGGACTAGTTTTCTTTCTCTTTTCTTCTTTTCTTTTCTTCTTCTTTTTTTTTAAATAAAGGCTACTGCTTACAGGACTCTGGCAAGTAGTGATTGGCTTGAGACTAATTCAGAGTATTTATTTATCGATCTTTTAGAAATCCATCTTGGATGGATCACACATCGAAAGCATCACAAAGATGTCTCCTATTTTATTTTTTTTTTAAGATTTTTTATTTATTTATCTGAGAGAATGGGAGACAGAGAGCATGAGAGGGGGAGGATCAGAGGGAGAAGCAGACTCCCCGCTGAGCAGGGAGTCCGATGCAGGACTCCATCCCGGGACTCCAGGATCATGACCTGAGCCAAAGGCAGTTGCTTAACCAACTGAGCCACCCAGGCGCCCCATGATGTCTCCTATTTTAAACTTAACAGTGCCAGGGCACCTGAGTGGCTCAGTTGGTTAAGCATCTGACTCTTAGTTTCAGCTCAGGTCATGATCTCAGGGTCGTGAGATTGAGCCCCATGTCGGGCTCCACGCTAGGCAGAGTCTGCTTGTGATTCTCCCTCTCCCTCTGCCCCTCCCCCACTCATGCACCCCTCCCAAATAAATAAATTCTTAAAATAAATAAATAAACTTAATAGTATGTAAAGTATAAGAATTATACATTTTGATAGACTCACCTTCTATAATTTGTAGTTAGTAATGGAAAAGTATGTGAAACTATGTCAAAATTTTAATTACTGGGCTCTAGTGTGATGTCTTAAGAGAAATTATGTAGCCAGTTGTGTTTATAATGAACTATATTAGTGTACTTGTTTGACTAGTGACTATAGTGATCACTAGCTTGGTATAGTTTCTATTTAGTACAGGTTACAGGTACTCAGGGAAACCAACTTGAGTGATAATTCCTTCGTGCTTGCTGTAGCATCTCTTCATTTCTTTGTTGTAGAAGGAATTATAGGATACTTGGCACACCTCTGTCAGCCTCACCCGTGGAACCCTGACTGCTTTGCATGTAACATGTTTGATGCTACATTAACATGTTTGATAAATTTCAGTTGTGACCGTTATACTTCTATGATCCTATTAAATGGAAAGCCATTTTAGAAGGAAAGATAATTTGCTCTATTTGAGAGAGAACAGACAAAATGTTTTTGTAAGGTCTCTCTTTTCTTTTTTCTTTTTCTGAGTGGGAATGAAAAAGAAGCTGCCTGAACAGGTACTGTTCTTACGATGCCACCACCATTAATCTGCTGGCTCTCAGACTCAGCTGTGGGTATGCATATATTCTTTGAATATAAGAACCCATATCACCGGGCACCTGGGTGGTTCAGTTGGTTAGGCGACTGCCTTCGGCTCAGGTCATGATCCTGGAGTCCCGGGATCGAGTCCCGCATCGGGCTCCCTGCTCGGCAGGGAGTCTGCTTCTCCCTCTGACCCTCCTCCTTCCATGCTCTCTGTCTCTCATTCTCTCTCAAAATAAATAAATAAATAAAATATTTAAAAAAAAAAAAAGAACCCATATCACCTAGTTGAGTACTGCTTTTCACAAAATACAGAGATAAAATGACTTGTCTCCAATACTGATTTCCTAGGTAAAAGCATAAACACATGCCATAAATAGTCAGAATTGACCTTCATGAAAATCCTCTATGAATTAATGCCTCATATAGATGCTCTGAATTTAAAGATCAGGTGATTTATGGTAACACAAAAATACTAGACTCTGGTTAAACATTAGAAAGTCATTTATCAATTCTGTTATACTTATTTTTCTTTCCCATCCCAAGAACAAATAATTTATTGTCATATTCTCATTCCGCTTCTTCTCTACAATAGGATTTCTAGGCCATCTGCTTTTATCTCCACACGTAGCACGACTGTCTCTCACAGGGAACGAGACTTAAGCACGTCAAAAGTATTTTCTATGAAGTTTTTGTGACAAACACTGTAATAGAAATTCTGTTACTGTAATAAGGATAACAGACACTTTTTAGTTGACAACTCTGATATATTAATGGGTAAATGAACTGTGATTTAGAACAACTAAATGCTTAAAGGGATTTAATATCATGCAGTGTCAGGAAAAAAAAGAGAACATGCTTAATGGCACATTAATTAATGCTGAATTAAAATTGAGTTCTATGAGTTACAAATGCATCGGGGACTTGGTTTTAATCTTTGCAACCACAATGGAGAACATAAATGAACAACCGAGCAGAGAATGCTGTCAACTGTGTTATTCCATCTTACAGGAAAGCAACTGCCTATGAGAAAATTTCTCTGCAGGCAAAGTGGAGCTCATAATTGACAGCAAAAGGCAGAAAGGAAGACAGTGTCATAAGCTTTATGGAAGCATTCCAGAACTCTAAATTAGAAAAATCTTTCCTTCCACACTTTGACCCCAAGGAGCCTATTGAATCCTGATTTTTGTGTCTGAAGTTCACTAATAGAAGGGTGCTGAAAAAAAGATGGAAATTTAGACAGTAAGCCCTTTCTCTAGCAGAGAATACACACATGCACACACAGGCAAACTGAAAACCTCTTGGAAGTATACCTTTGATAGCTTTCTTTGAGTGCCATTGTGAGAAATTCTGACTTTCAGGACCCACTCTAAGGTCAGGACCTCCCCAAGGGGCAGATTCATCTCACTGATCCCAGAAGGCATGACTTCTTTCATATGATCCCATCAGCTCTTAAAGCCTAGTAAAAACTGGCAAGGCATCTCTCCTGTCTGTGCTCAGATTGCTGGATAATAAATTGTCATCTTGTTCTCTGTTCTCCACTTTCTTTGTATTTTCTCCTGAGAAGCTTCCTTGCCCCTGACCTGACACAGGATCATCCCCCCTGATTCCTCATTTTCATAGAACCTGTGCCTCTGGCCAGGTATCTGTCCCCCACTGTGTGGTTATGTCTGTTAGGGGCTTCCTGTCCTCCTCCGTCTCTAACTCTCTTGAACAAATTTTTTCAGGCTTAGTTTGACATTAACCCTAATTACACAAGACTATATCTGGAAATGAGAAGCAACTAATATGAAAATAAATGCTTGTGGGAAAGATGTGCAAATTCACTTGGAAATGTTAGGCAAATGTCAGTTTATTATTCTAAGCTGAAATGCAAATACAGCCCATCTTGACTTCACCTTCCCATTACTAAAACTAAGTGAAGGGGCGCCTGGGTGGCTCAGTCGTCAAGCGTCTGCCTTCGGCTCAGGTCGTGACCCTGGGGTCCTGGGATCGAGCCCCGCATCGGGTTCCATGCTCCGCAGGAAGCCTGCTTCTCCCTCTCCCACTCTCCCTGCTTGTGTTCCCTCTCTCACTGTGTCTCTGTCAAATAAATAAATAAAATCTTTAAAAATAAATAAATAAATAAATAAATAAATAAATAAATAAATAAAACTAAGTGAAATTATTGGCAAGTTAATGGATTTTCTGGCAGGTACTTCCCTCCTTCTGTGAAATAATCTAGGTCATTAAATCTTTCAGTAACTGTTTGTGGGTCACTTACACAGGTTTAAATAAAGAGAACTATACTTTTTCTTTTGTTATACCACACAAATTGCATGGAGATACAGATTTAATCGGCAGTATAGACATTCCCAAATGGTTCCCTTGTGAATTAGGACAGAGATAGGCATTTGAACCTTGAAATGGAAAGGAGCAAACCTCACATTCAACCACTGTCTTTCACTGGTTTGAATTTGGGGATTTATATGTTTAACATTTTGTAAATATAAAAATGACGTATGAGAAAAGGCCTTAACAGAGAGGAAAATGTATATTCAATCTTAAAGAAATATTTGCCCTTAGTAAGTTGGCTGTTTTCTTCTTTGTAACAAATGTATATAGTTTAAAGAGCTTTCTCAATTTAAACTCACCACATAAAACTTGGAAAATGTCATAGAAACTGATTATTCCTGGAACATATCCCAGGATATTACTTACTAAAGACTTCCTAGGAAAATTCATTTTGATTTAGGCCTAAATCTTGGATCAGATACTTTTAAAGGCTATGAATATATGCATTATTTACCAAGGTAGGGCTTTTTAGAAGTTGTTCGTACATAAAATGTCCCATCCTTAATACATAAACCTGAACTAAAACTAAACCTGCAGGGTATTCATGACAATTCATGCAAAGTAAGAATTATGCAGAAAAGTGCATCCTTGCATACTAACAATGGAAAACACTGTCCCTACCCAAGTCCCTGCTCCCTTGTTAAGACGGTCAGACTTCAGCAATAAAAAGCTTTCCCTCAAGAAACTCAGTATGCTTATTAAGAATCTGCACCTCATGTCCCTGAGGGCAAGTTTACTTTCCTAGTCTACCTCTCCCTCTTTCCTTCAAAGTTTTCACTCCACTTGATTACTTTCCCTTACTTTCCTCAGAATGTGACTATTTTTTCTGCCTCTCCATTTCTCTCAGACCATATGGAGGGTTTCGTCATTAAAGGACCTGATTATACTTTCCCTCTACCACAGAGCTTTGGCAGATTACCCCAGAGCCCCCTTCCTGAGCCGCATGCGTTGGCTCTCGTGGTCTGTGTCAGCTTCCTAGGCCTTTACCATTAATCCCTAAGTATCATGAGTTTTTGTTTGTTTTGTTTTTTGTTTTGCAGTAGTTTTTCTCTCCATTCAGATGGCAAACTTCATAAAGTGGGCAATGACCCTGATTTTTTTAAATCCCCCCCTTCTATTATAGTGCCTTGCCCATTGTGTATACTGAGTAGATATTGGTGTTTTGAATGCCCCAATGAAGTGACTAAAGATACCCTGAACATTTCACATCAATGTTCTTACTCTTTGAGTCCAGCTTGGACTCTGCTTAAACTGAATATTAGGTATTTGTTCAGACCCCACAGATAGAGAGCTGCTCAAAGAATGGGCTGGAGACCCTGGCTGGAGCAAGACATGTTTGCTTGTGGCCCCTGCCCAGATGTGAAGTTAGGTCAGAATGTAAATAAACTATCCACTAAGCACACTATAGAGTTCAGCTGACCTTTTTTTTTTTAAAGCAAGCCTTTCTCAATGAAGCAAGCATCAGTACACTAACAACCACGGAGATAGGGGTTCTGTTTTTATATGAGGATAGCAGGCACCTTCTAGTTGACAATTCTGATATGTTAATGGGAAAATGAATTGTGATTCATTTGATTTAAATTTCAGCGGAAACTTCTTATCTCATGTTGGACCCATAACAAACAGTTCAAACCTTAAGCAGCACTGGTCACATCACATGTATTTTGTACTTTGCTGTGTATAGACCTTATGTTCTTGAATCTGCAATTTCCTTAAGCCTCAGTTTCTTCATCTACAAAATGAGAATAATCATGTATTCTGCACAAAAGTTTCATAAGGAGGGACGCCTGCGTGGCTCAGTCAGTTAAGCGTCTGCTTTCGGCTCAGGTCATGATCCCAGGGTCCTGGGATCGAGTCCCACATCAGGCTCCTTGCTCAGCAGGGAATCTGCTTCTCCCTCTGCCTGCCTCTGTCTCTCTCTCTCTGACAAATAAATAAAATCTTAAAAAATAAATAAATGCAGAAGCCTTTTCACATTTAGACCATAAACTGTTCAGTACTGAGACTTTAACCAATTAAAAAAAAAAAGTTTCATAAGGATTAAAATTTTGAAATGTATGAAAAGCTTTTAGCCCATGACCTGGTACCTATTAGTTTTAAGTAATGGTGCCCGTGATTGCTATATAAGTTATATCAGAATGCATAATTATAAAATTTTAATACATTTATTATTATATTTAGTTATAAATATAATTAAAAGGAAACATTTAAGTCCCCTGAATAAACCTTTAGGAAATCAAGAAACCGTTCTCATAGCGAGATACAGGCTTCAGAAGATATGAGCAGGTTCTATCAAGACTTAAACGTGCCTCAAGAAAGAAGATAATCCTGCCATCTGCAACAACACAGATGAACCTTGAGTACATTCCACTAAGTGAAATAAGCCAGTCACAGAAGGACAAATACTGCATGATTCCACTTATATGAGGAGCCTAAAGCAGCCAAACTCATAGAAGCAGAGAGTAGGATGGTGGATGCCATGGACTGAGGGAAGATGGAAATGGGGAGTTGCTATTCAAAGAGCATCAAGTTTCAGTTGTGCAAGATGATTAAGGTCTAGATATCTGCTTTATGACATAGTTTAAAGCACTGTATGGAAGCCTTAAAATTTTGTTTAGAGGGAAAACTTCATGTTAAGTGTTCTTACCACAATTTTTTAAATAGTACAAATAACTTTATAGGCATGTGTATGTAGTACCTAAGGTTCAAAATAGATGAAACTGTATTATGCATTGTAGAAATTCTAAGATTGATTCCTCTTTTTTATTTAATTTTGTTATTGAGGTATAATTAACATACAACATTTTATTAGTGTCAGGTACACAACATCATTTGCTATTCGTATGTATTGCAAATGAAAAGCACAATAAGTCTAGTTAACATCCGTCACCATATAGTGTTGCAGATTTTTTTTCTTGTAATGAGAACTTCTAAAATCTGTTCTTAGCAACTTTCAAATATGCATACAGTATTATTAACTATAGTCACCATGCTGTACATTCCATCCCCATAGCTTATTTATTTTATAACTGGAAATTTTTACCTTTTGAATTCTTTCACCCATTTGGCCCTCCTGTCACCCCGTGTCTCTGGCAATCAACAATCTGTTCTCTGTATCTGTGAGCTTGTTTGGTTTTTTGGAGGGGAGGAGGTGGTAATCTATTTATTTGTTGTAGATTCCACAAATAAGTAAGATTTTGCAGTATTTGTCTTTCCTATGTGAGTTAGTTCACTTAGCAAAATACCCTCAGGGTCCATATTCCATTGTATATATACCACATTTTCCTTATCCATTCATTCATTAATGGACACTTAGGCTGTTTCCATATTTTGGCTATTATAAACAATGCAGCAATAAACAAGGAAAGGAAACATATCTTTTTCATTTAGGGTTTTTATTTTCTTTGGACAAATACCCAGAAGTGGGAATGCTGGATCATATAGTAGTTCTGTTTTTTATTGGGGCGGGGGGACTTCTATACTGTTTTCCATAGTGACCAATTTACATTCACACCAACAGTGCACAAGGGTTCCTTTCCTCCACATCCTTGCCAACACTTATTTCTTGTCTTTTTGATGCTAGCCATTCTAACAACGTGTGAAGTAATATCTCATTATGGTTTTGATTTGCATTTCCATGACAGTTAGTAATGTTGAGCATCTTTTCATGGGTGTTGGCCGTCTGTATGTCTTCTTTGGAAAAATGTCTATTCATAACCTCTGCCCATTTTTTAATCACATTGTTTGTATTTTTGCTTTAAGCTATACGAGTTCTTTATATATTTTGGATATTAACCCCTTGTCAGATACTTGATTTTCAACTATTTTCTCCCATTCTGTAGGTTGCCTTTTCATTTTATTAATGGTCTTATTTGCTATGCAGAAGCTTTTTAGTTTGATGTAGTCCCACTTGCTTATTTTTTATTTTGTTCTCCTTAGTTTCACTGTCAAATGCAGAAAGTCATTGTCAAGACCTCTGTCAAGGAGCAACTGCCTGTTTTTTCTTCTAGGAATTTTATGGTTTCAAGTTTACGTTCAAGTCTTTAGTCTCTTTGAGGATAATTTTGTGTATAGTATAAGTTTCATTCTTTTGCATGTGGTTGTCCGCTTTTCCCCACACCATTTATTGAAGAGATTGTCCTTTTCCCATTGTATTAAGATTAATTTCTTAAAACAATTAATTAAATAAATAGATGCCCAATATGTCTGTGTGTCTGAGATTGCTGGGTGATCATCATGTCTCAGATATTTGATATGTACAGACCAAATATACTATTTATAACCCCTATCAGTGGGGCCAAATTGGTTATTATGTAGGAAGTAGAGATTTGGTCATCAAATATTTATTGAATCCCTGTTCTATACCAGGTACTATTCTAGGACCTGGGAATTTAGCAGTTAATGAAAGAGTCCTCAATCCCTGCACTCAAGGAACCATACTCTTGTCATTTCTGTATCTGCAGTGGTTTACCAAGGCCACAACAACCCTGTGCTTGGACTCATTAGTGTCCAAAATGTTTAGTTTGAGTTAGTTGAGGTTTGGCTATGCCTTTGTATTTCCACCTGAAATTTCCTAGTACCTTTGCTGCTAGGCCTGAATGAAGGGCCCATCTCCTTGGCTGGAGAGCACAGTCACTGCTGGGGTGAAGGTGGGGTGCAGGGTTTCAGGCTCCCGCAGGGACTCACATCCATGCTCTCCCGGGCTCAGCCACTCAGCTCAACACAAAATAGCCCCTCACGCCCAAGTCAAAAAAAATTTTTTCTAATAAAGTTTTTTTTTAATATTTCCTTTAGCCATTTCTAGACCATATTGCCCCTCCTAAATATATACAGTATACTTAAGGATATAACTTAGACGCTTTAGGTACCATTTGATTTCATGAAGTGTTAATTAGCTATTTATGGTGATGATTATGTGCGCCGCCTCCTGAACGTTATAAGGATCCTGCTTGGCCACACAGAGAATAATCTGATGGGATGGTGAGTCCATTGGTGAGATCAAACTAGTTGCTATGTAAAAAGAAAGATTGCTTTCTTTGCTAAAAACAATATTTTTAAGCTAATGGAATCCTTTGGATTTTTTAATCTATTCACATGAGATATCTCCATTTTACAAATTTGGAAATTTGATACACATGTATGTACATACAGAATTTCTCCCTCCGTGCATATTTAATGATTGTCTGGAACTACTGAAAAGTTTATTTTACAAGTCAACTGTGAATCAAATGCTAGGATGTGAGAACTTTTTAATTTGCCTATGTGGTTTCTATTTTTAATGTTTAAAAGTATACTTTTTAAAAACATTTAAGTCAACTGTTGAAATGATTTTGTATGTTTTTCCTTGTAGACTAAAAGATTTTGGCTTATATAGATGTCATCTTTGCTAGTTTCCTTTTCTGTTCTTATTGGAACATATGCCACACGGGCAGAGTTAGAATCTCCTCAAAGAAGATGCGAAAGTGTCTGTGGGATACATCAAAAAATGTGGCAAAATTAGTATTAATGGACATCTTTGGCGACAGTTCAAGGAAACAAAATAAGTAGAATATGATCATTTGGGGTGTTACAGTAATAATAAATACTAATGATATTTACGTTCAGGATTCTGCGATATCAAATTAAATGTCATAAGTAAGACAGCAGAGAGATAGCAAAAAGTGAAATCTCTACTTTTTCACTGGTAATTAGAGAAAATCAAAATCAGTGAGGTTTCAGATGAGGTGTTATAAGTCCAGAGGCACTTAGGGCAAAGTTAAAGGAACAGGCTCACCGGTCCTTCTCCTAGACTGCCCACTAACTACTTGCATCCACTAATGTTTCATGTTTCTTTACTACTAGACTAAAACGTAAAGGAAATAGGAGGTTATTTACAGTCCCTGTTAGGGACTCTTTGATGCCTAGAAATAGACTCTAAGCTCAAATGTCAGATCCCTGACTAGGGCCCTGGGTAACGTCACACCCGTGAGAAGTTCTGTGCGGGTATATGTTCCAGCATCACTCCAGAAACGTGTCATCAAGTAAATCATGACATGTGACATATATGAAGATAGCTGCAGTCTGATATGCTCAAGGAGAAACAGGAGCAGAGTGAGTCACCCCTGGGTGATGAGCGGCTGAGGGGCCATTTAGAGGTGGGAGTGAGTGTGAATCATCTATGAGTGTCTTATAAGAGGCACCGTACGTCGTAGGAGACTCTAATTTTGAGACCTGGAATGGGACCGCTGCACATGTGGGCATCTTTTAGCATTCACAGCACACCGCTGCTGGCTCTCACAAGTTGGGATTGATTTTAGTCCTCCATTTTCAAGCCTGAGACTCCCACTCAGGCACACAGGATTCAAACCCAGTCTTCCACTGGGTCCTAGGTCCCTTCTTTTTTCCACTTCTGGAAAGCGCAGGGGAAAACCTGAGAAATGCTCGAGTACTGCCAGGAGGGTAGCAGCAAATTTGGAAGAATAATAATTCTTTTTTTCCCTCAAATTTTTATTTTATTTCTAGTTAGTTAGCATACAGTGCATTATTGGTTTCAGGAGCAGAATTCAGTGATTCATCACTTACAGACAACACCCAGTGCTCAACATGACAAGTGCTCTCCTTAATACCCATCCCCCATCTAGCCCATCCCCCACTCACCTCCCTCCATCAACCCTCAGTTTGTTCTCTATCTTTAAGAGTCTCATGGTTTGTTTCCCTCTCTTTCTTATTTCCCCCTCCCACATGTTCATCTGTTTTGTTTCTTAAATTCCACATATAAGTAAAATCATATGGTATTTGTCTTTCTCTAACTTATTTCACTTAGCATAATACACTCTAGCTCCATCCATCTTGCTGCAAATGGGAAGACTTCATTCTTTTTGATGGCTGAGTAATATCCCACTGTGTATATATACCACATCTTCTTTATCCATTCATCTGTTAATGGACATTTGGGCTCTTTCCATAGTTTGGCTATTGTTGATAATGCTGCTAGAAAAAGTAGTAACTCCCTTTTTAAGATTTATTTATTTATTTGAGAGAGAGAGAGCACAGGGAGGAGAGGCAGAGAGAGATGGAGATAGAATCTTAAACAGGCTCCATCCTGAGCACAGAGCTCACCACGGGGCTCAACCTCACAACCCTGAGATCACAACCTGAGCCAAAACCAAGAGTCAGATGCTTAACCGACTACACCACCCAAGCACCCTGGAAGAATAGTAATTCTTAAACATAATGTTACAACATACTGATCTAGCTAAATCCAGTTGTAGAGTATATCACAAAATAAATTATGGCTAAAATACTCAAGTGTCTCAGTAGTAATCCCACTTATGGGTGAAATGGCATGATACTATTCTTACTCCACTGGTTTGTGCCCCATTACCCCATCCCACCTCCCATCCCAACTGCAGAAAATTTATCTCTATAACCCAGCTACCCACATTACCTCCTCTGTTGTTCCTGGGATCTTGAGAGTAATTTTCTTTTTTTTTTTTTTTTCCCAAGAGTACTTTTCATATGCTCAAAATCAGCGGCTTCATGCATTCCTCTCAATGGCCACCTCTCTACCTGCCTAAGGACATTTTTCTCAGTGTTCCCACTCCCATGTACTGGATAATCTGCTACTCTATTGCTTTCTCTCTGTACCTGAAGTTCTCTTGCTTTTGTTTCAGAGATGGTGGAATACCTACTCCCTTGTTAAAGTTAAGCTTGATCCCAGACTCTCAGAGTAACAGTTCTTGGAACCTAAAACTTTTATGAAAAATCCCCTTCGCTTCTGCTTGCTGTGTTCTCCGTGGGAATCGGGCCTAGTGCCCAGGACTAGGACACCCCACTGGTTTTCTCCATGGGCCTGGCTTCCCTATCTCCTATGTGGCATCCACACACTAACAGATTCTACCTAGAGGCCCTCTTACCCCATGTTTATCAACTGAAACCCAAGTTGGACCTAGGTGTGATACCCAACTTGACAGTTCTAAGCCCACTTATGGGTGAAATGGCAGTCCAACATAATGAGGTGACGTCACTAAGTTTGTACCAAGATGCAAAAATCTGTAGGTGTGACTGGGTGGCGTAGTTGGTTAAGTGTCCAACTCTTGGTTTCAGCTCAGGTCATGATCTCAGGGTCATATCTCAGGGTCGTGAGATTGAGCCCTGTGCCAGACTCCGTGCTCAGTGCAGAGTCTGCTTAAGATTCTCTCTCCCTCTGCCCCTCCCCCCAATAAATAAATAAATAAATCTTTTTTTAAAAAATGATTCCAAAATCTGTAAAGCCATGTGGACCAATAAACTGTTGTGGCTGGGGATTAGGCAAGTGTGGAATGAGTGGTAAAGAGGAATGATAAAATATGAGGCAGGAAAATTAATTAATTTGGGGCAATACCATTAAGACCTTTGAACACTGTGCTGTGTTGGAATATTATTTGATAGATTTAGTGGAAATCATTAAAAGTTTTTAATATAAGTAAGTAACATGGTTAGTTCTGTTTTTTGAAGGACGTCCTTGGCAGCAGTGTGAGATCAATTAACCTAGGGACATTCTATTAGACTAATGCAATAGTACAAGTAAGAAATAATGAAAGCTTGGTAAAAGTCGTGCACTTGTATTAATAAGAATGCTAGAATATTTATTGTTTACTACCGGTAGGTACCAAGAGGAAACCTAGAGGGGAAAAACCGAAGTGGTTAAAAGCATGAACTCTTCAGTCAGACTATTTGGGTTTGAAGCCTGTCTGAACATTTACTATTTATGTGACCTTCAGTGAGCTATTTAACCTCTGTTTTCCAGTTTTCTTCTCTATCAAATGAGAGGAATAATAGGACCTATCTCATAAGTTGTTGTGATAATTGAGGTAATATATGTATTTAGAATAGTGCCTGGCACATAGCCTTATTCTTACTTCTATTCTTACTTTTATTAGTATCATTATTTCCCAAGATCTGTAGCATATAAACAGTGGAACTGCAGTTTAAAATTTGGTTTAAGTCCCTATTCTTAAAATACTCTGCTATACAGAAGGACATATCGGAGTGAGAATTAGAGAAGTAACATAAACAAAATATAAAAGAGAGAAGAATAACTTGAGTTTTCTTATTTGGATAGTTTTCCAGGAGAGAAGGGAAAATGAAAAAACAAAGGAAGAAAAACTTTCTTGAAGAAGGGATTGACTAACAATGTCATATGCAGTACCATATGGCAAGCTCAATTAGTGCTAACAAGTGACTGGATTTCCAAAAGGGATAAATGGGGGGAGAAGTTGGTATCCTTGATCAAAGAATCATATTCATCTAACTCACAAGTTAAAACTTCCTGGCAGGGCATTGCTTTGGTCAGGGAAGAAGGAAATTCTTACTTAGCGAATGGAATGAAACGTGGTCCCAGTGATAATTGGGGGAGATCATTAACAGTTATCCTCTTTGCTTTTAGAGGGAAATACCTATCTTCAACCCTGTGAATTCCAATTTTGTGATTCTCGTTTTTTTACACAGAACCCCAACATTTTAGTATGCTTGGGATCTGCCCAGGCAAATAAGTGGACCTCAGGAAAACATTGGCCGGTTTTTTAAAAATAAGCCTTAGCATCAATAGCATAAGGATGCAAAACTAGAGTTTGATTTTCTCTCTTTTAAAATGAGAACAATTTTCTTGGCTTATTGGTCTACTCCTAATAAGAGGCTGTAAAAGCTTTTTTTTCCTTTACCTTTTGACTAATTGACTTACAAGACACAACACAATCTGTGTCTTAGAATTATTTACTCTTCTTTATGTTGACATTATCATATCCTTGATTATTTAAGAGAACCAAATCTTCTTAGTTTGAATGAGTTAAAGTATTTTTTACAGTCATGTTACCTCTTTACTTTTTAGATCATTTATTGTCACTAAGTAGTTAAATATTGTTTCTCAATGACTCATGATTCTATTTACCAAGTGTTCAAACTTGACAACTTTTGATATTTTCTTCTTCATGAAGTAAAATCCTAAAGGAAATCTTTTTTTCTTTTAATCCACTTTATTGAGGTATGATTGGCATATGAAAACTGTATATTTAATGTATACAACTTGATGAATTTGGAGATGGGTATACATTTGTGAAACCAGCACCCAATCTATGCCATAAATATATCCATCACCCTTAAAAGTTTCCTCTGGCCCTCTTTATTTATTTTTATGATGATGATGATGATGATAAAAACACTTAACATAAGATCTGTCCTCTTAGAAAAATTTTAATAAAGTATTGTTAACCATGGATATTATGCTAGATAGTAGATCTCTAGGATTTATTCATTTTGCATAACTGAACCTTGAACCCTTTGAGTAATATCTCCCATTTCCCCCCTCCTGCTCCGCTCCCTCCAGTAAACACTATTCTACTCTCTGCTTCTATGAGTGACTATTTTAGATTCCTCATAAGTGGTATCATGTAGTATTTGTCCTTCTGTATCTGGCTTATCTCACTTAGCATAATGTCCTCCATATGTCCTCCATCATCCACACTATTGCAAATGAGAGGATTTCCTTTTTTAATGGATGAATAATATTCTATTGTATGTATATATATTTTCTCTATCCATTCATCCATTAGTGTATATTTAGGTTGCTTCCATGTTGTGGCGATTGTGAATAATGCTGCAGTGAACATGAGAATGCAGATAGCTCTTTGAACTCCTGTTTCAAGGGCACATGGGTGGCTAAGGCAGTTGAGGGTCCAACTCCTTGTTTCGGCTCAGGTCATGATCTGAGGGTTGTGAGATTGAGCCCCATGTCAGTCTCCCCACTCAGCAGGGAGTCTACTTGAGGTTCTTTCTCTCCCCTTCTCTAGCCCCCCCACCAAAGTAAATAAATAGGGGCACCTGGGTGGCTCAGTCGGTTAAGTGGCTGCATTTGGCTCAGGTCATGATCCTGGGGTCCTGGGATCGAGCCCCACATCCAGCTCCCTGCTCAGCGGAGAGCCTGCTTCTCCCTCTCCCTCTGCCTGCCACTCTGCCTACTTGTGCTCTCTATCTCTCTGTCAAATAAATAAATAAAATCTTTAAAATAAATAAATAAATAAATAAATCTTAAAAAAAAATACTGGTTCTGTTTCTCTGAATATATACCTACAAGTGAGAATGCTGGATCATATGGTAGTTCTATTTTTAATGTTTTCAGGAGCCACCATACTGTTTTCCACAGTGGCTGCACCAATTTACATTCCCAACAACCAGACCACCTTGCCCAGTTGCATTATTTTTGTAATGAATTCTCATCAGATCTTTAACACAGGCATTTTAAGTCTTTTATTATCCACAGATAGTTTGTTTTACTCTCATCCTTCTCTGAAAGCACTTGCAATTAACTGGAGATCAGAATTTTGTCTTCAGTGTAAAGAGACTGTTTATGAGACTTACGGAAAGGACTGTGCTAGGTACTCTGAAGCACAAACTTCTGAGGACATTGCTTAATAACTTTAAGACCATACCACTGGCCTGAGTCAGAATTTCTGTAACTCTGGTGGAGATGCTGATGGGTTCATGAGACTGCTAACCCATGATCAAGCCAGACAGGAAATAATTACATAGCACTGAATGGACTGATGAAGGATGATTATGGGTTTTCTTTGGAATATTGCTGATGTTTTAATGTTCTATTTTCTGGATATAAGGAACTCCTTTCTTTTCTCTTAAGCTATCTATAACTCATAACAACTCAGTACACTATGCTTTTGTAAACAGAAAAAAAACATTTATCTTTTTCTCCCTGCCTGATTCCTCCAGAATTCAGAAACTCTTACTGAGCGTACTTATTTTCATTGCAGAGTATAATTGTTTTCACAGGTTCAATAAGAATCTGTCCTCCTTATAACAGGACATAATTAGAAACATTGGCTATATAACCAAGGCTTTAACTGGAATATCATATTTGAGAATGATGTGCCTGGAATCAGATACGACCAGAGAGTTTTAAGGAACTAAGGTTGACTTTATGGAGTCAATACAAAGCTCTCTTGGGAAAACTGGGCTTGTATCTGTCTTACAGGGTTCTCAGCCTTATAAGTGAGTAAGGAAGATCAATTCCTGGCAGACACAGGCGTTTTAGGGTATTTTGGGGAACTCAGGAAGAGAAAAAGATTCACCTAAATCTATTAATACTGAAGGTGAAATCTGGTGGCAAATTCTTGCTTGGTTTTATTATGAAAACTTCCGGTAAAATAAATTTTAAAAGGCCTATGCAATCTGTTACCATTCTTGCCGTACAAACACAAATAATCAAACCAAATCTAAGGAGACCAGACTTATTTTGTGATTGAACATAATCTTACTTTGATTATCTTTGATTGAAAGAGCATAAACTGTAGAGAGAAATTTTATGTTTCAGTAGAAAACTGTAGCTCAACCTTGTGGGTTTCAGATTTGAACCCTGTTGATTGTCTTTGAGTGATTTTTCACCTCTGTATAAACTACATGGTTTGTTACCTACCTATATATTACATTCAATCCTGTCATCTTGCACAAATTGGCAATCCTTACCAAATTTTAAATTTTTGCAACTTCCTTCAATAGCTGACTACAATTCTACACACTTGTGCTTCCAACTTTTTCTGGCCTTCCTGACTTGACATCACTGAGAACTAAAATCTGACTGACTGCCCAAATCCTTACTGGGACTCTATTGTTTCATAGCTGGCCCTTCCCCCCCAGGGATCTGAAGAAGTCCTGCAAGCTAAAGCTGGATTGCTTGAAGGTTATGCCAGAGCTAATCATGTCTAGGCACATTTCGTACCTGGAGCTGCTGCTCTGTGGACCACTCATTGGAACTTCCATGAGAAATAGCCATGACTATGGACAGTCTTACCAAAACCTCTCTGATGTCTATGTCACGTCAAAAGCATTTAGACTGCAAGCCAGGAAATCCAGTGGATTACCACTGCCATCCTTACTCCACCATCTAAACACGCTTCAAGCCCAGTGTCTAGGGATCTTCTCAACTTGCTGAGTTCGGGTCTTAGAAACTGAATTTAAAGTCTGCTCCAACCACTAATCTTTGTTTTTCTTTTTATTTCTATAGGAATCCCCCTCATTAAATGCCCAATTGCTTGTACCATCCAGCAAATACTTTCTATTGCTAAGTCTCAGCAGATAGTTTAGTCCTTCAACAACAGAAATGTTTTTTTTCGTTTTGTTTTGTTTTGTTTTAAACAGAAGTGTTCTTAAAAAGCATGGACTAGCTTTCCTAAGTTGTTCAGTTGGAAACTTGGTTACCCTGAACAAAAGAGGGGACTGGCCAAGATGATCTTCTCATTCCCCTCGGCTTGACCAAACTTTAAGCAGGTTCCTTTCTGTCTTAGGTCTCTGACCTGTCCTTCCTTCCAGTGTTTACTTCATTTAAATTAGTTTCTATCCCTTTAAGATGTAAATATTTTTAAAAGTCTCTTCTCAGGGAGTGCCTGGATGGCTAGTCAGTTAGGTGTCCGACTCTTGGTTTTGGCTCAAGTCATGATCTCAGGGTCATGAGATAGAGCCCTGTGTCAGCCTCCACACTCAGCGTAGAGTCTATTTGGGATTCTCTCCCTCTCCCTCTGCCCCTCTTCTCTTTTCCCCCCACCCTCATAAATAAATATTTTTTTTAAATAAAAATATAAATAAATAATTAAAAGCCTCTCGACAGTGTTACAACCCAGGACTGTCTTTCTCAAGGACCTGGGAACCATCCCTTTTGAAATGTAATCATCAGTGAAGATAGTGCCCTTATCTTCCATTTTCTGTGAGAGAATAGAAGCCTAACTTCTGTGGGTGCCTGGACCCATTATAAAACTACCTCCTGTCACAAGGATAGGAGAACGTTTATTCTTCCTTTGGGTAAGGTCAGTTGGCAAACACAGATAGCCTGAGATCTCCTTCTCATGCCAGCATTAAAAAACCCTTCTGCCCTTGTTTCAGTAGTGTTCAGACCAGTTTTGGGTTTTTTTTCCATATTGGTAATACCCTTGAATAAAGTTTTCCTGGCCTCTCTAACTTGGTCAGTTTTTGCTTTGACTATATGCAACCCTCAAAACCTTTTAATTGTCCTCAGATAACTTTAGATGTTATACCAAATAAATAAATAGTTTTGGACCTACACATCTAAAATTTAAAATTACACAAACTACAGGCAATAAACACGTTTAATTAAAAAAAATATGGCTCACAATGCGGGTAAATATTTTTTCATTTACCTGTGGTTCCATATTACTGGATAGATTGCTGTTTTGCAATCCTGGCAAGATTCTTTGCGATTTCACCAAAAATATTTGTACTGCCCTCTTTCCTGAGGTAATGATGTTAGGATTTCTGAAACCCAGAATGCTGCTCCCTCATGAGCATCAGGACCCACCTGGATCCCTGAAAGTCTTATTGAAGCTATGGCTTTGATCACCTACCTGGACTTCTATCTTGGCTAGTTACAAAGGCACACATATAAGCCCTGACTATTCCTTTTATTCCTTATTTTAAAGCTTAACCTGGGGCACCTGGATGGCTCAGTCGGTTAAGCATCTGACTCTTGATTTTGGCTCGGGTCACGATCTCGAAGTCGTGGGATTGAGCCCCAAGTCAGGCTCCATGCTCAGCATGGAGTCTGCTCCAGATTCTCTCTCCCTCTCCCTCCCCCTCTGCCCTTCCCCCTGCTCACGCTCACTCTGTCTCTATAAAATAAATAAAAATAAATTCTTTAGAGCTTAACCTAGGAAGATTCATGAAATCAGCCTAATGGTTTACACCAGCAAAATATAAAGGATAAGGGGGAGGGCAAGTAGAATGATGCAAGAGAGAACAGTGGGGAAATGTATACCCTATAGAGGAATATGTTTGCTTCAAAAAACTTAGGTTTTTTCCCCTCTTCAATAAAAGTTTTATGCCCCCTTCCCATTAACACCTAGGCATAATTTCTCTTCCTTTGGGGTGAAGCCTTTGATTCTGTAAAATGTGTCGTGAATAATATTTGAACAATTTCCCATAAGAAACTATTTCTAAAACTTCCACAATAACAATATTCGTTGCCTGTTGTTAGTGTTATTTCTGTTCTTTAATGCTTAATTTTTCTGCCCTTACTTATACCCTTTTAAATTTTTTACTTGCTCTAGTCCATCTTTTTTTTTATATTTTAATTTTTTTTTAAGATTTTATTTATTTATTTGACAGAGAGAGAGACAGTGAGAGAGGGAACACAAGCAGGGGGAGTGGGAGAGGGAGAAGCAGGCTTCCCGCTGAGCAGTGAGCCTGATGTGGGGCTCGATCTCAGGACCCTGGGACCACGACCCGAGCCAAAGGCAGACGCCCAACGACTGAGCCACCCAGGCGCCTCCTCTAGTCCATCTTCTGAATGCAAGATTTTTTACTTTTCTTAGTTATATTAACTGAATCCTAAAATTTAAATGCATTTTTCTTAAATGTTACCTAGGATAAATGTAAATTTAGTATTCCCACGAGTTTTCAAAGGAAATACCACATGATGAATGCTATGAAAGAATTTGAGGATAATCGGGCCAGAAATGCCACTCTAATAAAGACAGAAAGGCAGCTGCAGTGATTCGTGCCTCTGAAGCTGGAAGTCCTCACAAAATTCAGCAGTTGTAGAGAGAGAATCCGGAAAGGTCTAGTTTTGTGTTCCTTGTGGCATTATTCCTTAAATTGCACAAACTATTTAAGCAATTATTCATTGCTTCTTTGCAGCCATTCTCTTCACAAACAATTTGATAATTTCATGACTCAATGCATTTTAATGGCTTTTCGTGACTTATACACTAAAAAGTGAAACTACATGTTTCCATTTTGAAATAAAGGACATGCTTTAAGAAATATTTAAAGGAAAAAGCAAAACCAAGTGATTTTTCATTGATTAGCACATTACTTTTTTCCTAAATTCATTTGATCTCAATCTCTCCCTACCTCCTCTCCTCTTTTCTTCTTTTTCTTTTTTCTTTTTTTTTTTTTTTTAAGATTGTATTTATTTGCGAGAGAGAGAATGAGAGACAGAGAGCATGAGAGGGAGGAGGGTCAGAGGGAGAAGCAGACTCCCTGCCGAGCAGGGAGCCCGATGCGGGACTCGATCCCGGGACTCCAGGATCATGACCTGAGCTGAAGGCAGTCGTTTAACCAACTGAGCCACCCAGGCGCCCTCTCCTCTTTTCTTATAATACCCATTTATACCCTGCAGTGAAAAAGGTATTCTAAAGAACACGCTTCTGGAATGGCTAAAATCAAAAACTCAAGAAACAACAAGTGTTGGCAAGGATGTGGAGAAAAAGGAACCCTCGTACACATTCCATTGGTAGGAATGCAAACTGGTGCAGCCACTCTATAAAACAGTATGGAGTTTCCTAAAAAAATTAAAAATAGAGGGGTGCCTGGGTGGCTCAGTTGTTAAGCATCTGCCTTCGGCTCAGGTCATGATCCCAGGGTCTTGGGATCAAGTCCCGTATCGGGCTCCCTGCTCGGTGGGGAGCCTGTTTCTCCCTCTCCCACTCCCCCTGCTTGTGTTCCCTCTCTCACTGTGTCTCTCTCTGTCAAATAAATAAATAAAATATTTTTAAAAAATTAAAAATAGAAATACCCTTTGATCCAGTAATCACATTACTGGATATTTACCCAAAGAACTCAAAAATGCTAATTTGAAGAGATATATGTATATACCCCTATGTTTATTGCTGCATTATTTACAATAGCCAAACTATGGAAGCAGCTCAAGTGTCCATCGTCAAATGAATGGAAAAGAAGATGTGGTATATATAGATAGATAGATAGATATAGAGATAGAGATAGAGATACATAAATACATACAATAGAATATTAGTTAGCCATAAAAAATAATGAAATCTTGCCATTTGCAACAACATGGATGGATTAATGCTAAGCTAAATAAGTCAATCAGAGAAAGATAAATACCATATGATTTCACTCATATGTGGAATTTAAGAAACAAAACAAACAAAGGGAAAAAAAGAGAGGGACAAACCAAGAAACAGACTGTTAACTCTAGAGAACATCTGATGGTTACCGGAGGAGAGGTGGGTGGGCAGATGGATGAAATAGGTGGTGGGAATTAGTGCACTTCTCTTGATGAGCACTGAGTAATGTACGGAACTATTGAATCACTATATTGTATACCTGAAACTAATATAGCGCTGCATGTCAACCACACTGGAATTAAAATAGATAGATAAATAAATAAACACAACAGGAAAAAAAACACATTTTTGGAAACAGTGAATTAGATAGACTCAATCAAAAAATGGAATGACCTTTAAAAATATGTAATTTAAGTTTAAAATTATATGCCACATGACAACATTACAGTAGAGGTAGTGAAGAGAGACAAACCCACTGCATTTGTTCTCCAGCTCTGACAGAATCTTCAGGGCGTCTGTATGCTACTGGATGACTGAAAATTCAGAATTGGGTCCTCAACTTTGTATATGTTCAGTTGTTTAATTTCATCAGTTGTATTCCTGCTCCATGAAAATGAGTCACATGGCCAAACTAATGAGATATCAATTTATAAAATGATTTATTAATCTTAACTGATGATACGTCTGTCTAGCTCACAGAAGTGTTTTACATAATAAACATTTCCCACAATGTTTCTTTTATCCTTAATAGGAGAATTTCTCTGTTGAAGGATTTGTCAGAGAATTTGATTTCATTGATTGCACTGTGATTTTCCAGGAGAAAGTCAGAGCATTTAATGATAGGAGTTTTGTGGGATAGACTAGAAAATGTCTTCTGACAACATTTGGGAGTTAAAGAAGGCACCTGTGCAGACCTCTCTTCTCATCTTTTTTTTTTAAGATTTTATTTATTTATTTGTCAGCGAGAGAAAGAGAGACCAACCACAAGCAGGGGGAGTGGCAGAGGCAGAGGGAGAAGCAGTCTCCCCGCTGAGCAAGGAGCCCGATGCGGGGCTCCATCTCAGGACCTTGGGATCATGATTTGAGCCGAAGGCAGATGCTTAACTGACTGAGCCACCCAGGCGCCCCCTTTCTTCTCATCTTTAACAGTGGAATTAGAGACCTAATTAGAAAACAGAAAAGACAATGGGAACTAGTCCTGCAGCACCTGGCAAGACATTTTGAAAGGGCTCCAGAACAAAACAAGGCCTTAACAAATAAACTTACATGGCCTCACAGAGGCAGAAAGTGGGTAGCCCACTTCCTAACAGACCACTTATTAACAAAAACACGTGTAAATCTTCTAAATAAAAAGAACACTAGCAAAAAGCATTAATCCGTCCCACAGAAGAAAACTGAGACAAAGAAAAAAATCCCTCAATTCAGATCAACGAGAATGCTCTGAACTTAGATAAAGCACCCAGGTTACTGCCTTTACCTTAAACACTCAAAGTGAATTAACTATAAATATAGATGGTAATCTTCATCAGTTTGCAGTAGATACCACCACAATTCTTTCTACATTAGAATCTGCCATCTTTACTCAATCTCTTCCTTGGAGTAAACATGCCACACAAATTGTAGGTGTTTTAAATAATTCACAGACTCCCTTTTTCCTAGTCCTGACTGTAATTCTTGGGCCCTTGACTGAAAAATATTTCTTCCTACTCTACGACACCACTCCTTTAATAAGGAGAGACTTGCTTTGCGAAAAAATGGGAGTGTAACATTAAATGTCCACCAAAGAGAATATTTCTAGAGGTTCCTAGGGACTCGTATTCATAATCAAGGGTAGGTGCTCTGGATCTACCTTTATCTTCTCAATTCTATTTGATCACTATTGTTGTCCATCCCTAATGACCCTATTTCTCTTTTCTTTCCTCTCTGTGATAATTGTTAGGTTAGAGCAAACTTACTGTAATGCCATTCTTAGATTGTCCCAAACAGTAGCCAGTACCCTTAATCTTACCAACTGCTGAATATGCCATCTGTCGCCAGACCTCCATGATAAAAACCTCTGGGCAATTCAGGTCTCATCAAATGAGACACAGGGAATTATAGTCGACAGCATTTCCATTGTACCTATGTGGACAAATGACCTTAAAAATCAGGCTTTGACTTTGATGGCTCTCCCTTCCCCAGAAAAAAAAAAACTAATTACAATTGATCAATTAGAGGTGATCTTAAATCTGAATTCCACAGCATTCATTAGATAAGGGGCCAAAAAATTGCCGCTTAGAAGACACTAATAGAGATCCAAATATGTAACCAAGCTAATGCAAGGTGTTGGCCTTCTTTTAAACAACTTTTTTCCTGCCCTTATCAGCTACCTACTTCTTTTACATCCAGGACTTGTGGCCCATTTTGCCTTAACATGTCATGCATTTTGGGGTGCCTGGGTGGCTCAGTCGGTTAGGCGTCTGCCTTCGGCTCAGGTCATGATCCCGGGGTCCTGGGATCGAGCCCCGCATCGGGCTCTCTGCTCAGCGGGGAGTCTGCTTCTCCCCCTCCCTCTTCGGGCCACTCTGCCTGCTTATGATCTCTCTCTCTCTCTCTCTCTGTCGAATAAATAAAATCTTAAAAAAAAACAAAAAATGTCATGCATTTTAGGAACAGTATTCTGAAATATTCTGTAAATCACGAAAGCTGGAAGTTCCAACTTACACAGACCTCCAAAATGTGGCTACTTTTGATTATTTAGGTATTCTACCTGGAAGCATTACTGACTCAGTGTTTATACAATCAAAGCAGTGTTCCCAATGGTGAGAATGTTACAAATAAAGACTAAAAGAGGGACACCTGGGTGGCTCAAGTGGTTGGGCCTCTGACTCTTGGTTTCGGCTCAGGTCGTGATCTTGGGGTCATAGGATCGAGTCCCACGTCTGGCTCCAAGCTAAATGCGGAGTCTGCTTCTCTCCCTCTCCCTCACCCCCCACTTGCGCTCACGCTCTCTCAAATAAATAAATCTTAAAAAAAAAAAAAAAAAAAGGAACTTACCACTAACTCTGGCAGAAGTTGTTAATGATACCACCTCTTTCTTAGGTGGGCTACAGATCATTCTCAAATTACCAATATGAGTGGCTCTAAGTTTCTCATTGGCTAGTCATGGTAGCTTCTCTGCCATTGGTAATATTTCTCTGACAATTCCTCAGGAGCTTACTCTGCCATGCCAAAGGAAGACACTCCTGGAATAGATATGATATGGATTCGAATGGTCTAGATTGATAGTTTTTCTATATGGTTGTCAATTATATACCTGAAATTTGGGGGGAAGACCATTCTTTCCTCACTGCATAAGAATGACACTACATTGGGGCGCCTGGGTGGCTCAGTCGTTAGGTGTCTGCCTTCGGCTCAGGTCATGATCCCAGGGTCCTGGGATCAGGCCCTGCACTGGGATCCCTGCTTGGCGGGAGGCCTGCTTCTCCCTCTCCCACTCCCCATGCTTGTGTTCCCTCTCTCGCGTTCTGTCAAATAAATTTTTTAAAAATTTTAAAAATTAAAAAAATAATAATGACACTGCATGTAGAATAAATAACTCTATATGCATTTATCTATATCTAAGTTTTTTTATTTGGCTTCTTATTGTGTTCCATTGATCTATTTATCAATCCTTGTTTAATATCACACTGTCATATTTTCTGTATCTTTGCAAAAGTCTTGATATCTTGAAGCAAATTATCACAAGTTTCATCTCCTGTTAGAGTTATCTTAATTATTTTTGGCTCTTTGCACTTCCATATACATTTTGGAATGAGCTTATTTATTTCTGTTTTTAAAAATCTTACCTTTTGGGTATGTATGTAGCCCCAGCCTATTGGGGCTACACTTAATCTGTAGATCAAATTGGGGTTATTGACATTTTCCATTGTTGAATCTCTCAATTCATATACCTGGTGTATTCATCTAAGTCTTCTATAGTTTTGTTTTATTTTTAACTAAATAGCTTCTGTCTCCAACAAGTTGTTTTTATTTTCCTTTTAATTTACTTATTTTTATATGTCTCCCATTAAGCATTTAAAAAGCTGATTGGAAGTTGTGAACAAGTGGGTTGATTCATTGAGTTTAAATTTCTCTGGTAGAGTGATCGGATAGGTTATTTGCTGAGAAGCTCTGATATACAGTATTTTTAGATATTTTCTTCAGATCATCAGTTTTCTAAATAGAAGACTATTATTTTCTCTTTGGAGGGTAAAGTTTTATCTACCAGAGTTCTGGGAAGTAAGTGAAGGAAGTTGGGGATCTCAGCATATAGTCTGCACAAGACCACTTAACCCACCTATTTTCGTTTCTGTACCCATACCTTTAACTTTGCCTATGTCCTCCAGACTAAATGCCCTGTGTTTTACTTTCTCCAGTCCTGAATTATTATCATGGGTAGAGTAGAATCAATTTCCCAGAAACATACAATGGTGTGAGTGGGTCTAGAAATACCATTTCTATACAGTTCTCATCAGATCAGTATTATTTAGTATTTTCTTTGGCATCCATTTCAGAGGTATTTGGTATTGCCAGTTTCCAGGTCTTTAAATAGTCTTCAGTGAAAATCAGATTATTTCTCAGTTTTTGCCAATTACTGACTTCATATTCAATTCTGTATTCTGCTAAGTATATCCATCTCTTTTCTAGCTTCCAAAATTTTGTTTTCCCTTTTTCTGTTCTCAACTGCCCTTGTGGGTTAATATTTTTAAGTCCCTTACTCTAGTTTTAGTTACATTTAGAAGGAATGAAATTTGATACCATTGTTCAATTGGCCATCTTAATGTGGAATTTGATATCTCTGTTTTCAGGGATAGTCCTAATTCTTACTGAGATGTTATACTAACATCATGCTTACAAATACATTTAAATTATCTATATCCTAACACTGTGTGTTATACATCATCTATATTATAATGCTCCCTATGCTGTTTTTTTAAGATTTTATTTATTTATTTGAGAGAGAGAGAGCATGAGTAGAGGTAGGGGCAAAGGGAGAGAGAGAAGAAGACTCCCCCACTCAATGGGAAGCCTGATGTGGAACTCGATTCCAGGAGTCTGGGATCATGACCTGAGCCAAAGGCAGACGCATCACCGACTGAGCCACCCAGGTGCCCCTTTTTTTTTAAGATTTTATTTATTTACTTAAGAGAGACAGCATGAACGGGGGGAGGGGCAGAGGGAGAGAGAGAGAAGCAGACTCCCTACTGAGCAGGGAGTCTGACACAGGGCTCAATCCCAGGACCCTGAGATCATGACCTGAGCCGAAGGCAGATGCTTAACTGACTGAGCCACCCAGGAGCCCCATTCCTATGCTATTTTTTTTTAATAAAGATTTTATTTGTTTATTTGACAGAGAGAGCAAGAGATCACAAGCAGGGAGAAGGGCAGAGGGAGAAGGAGAAGCAGGTTCCCTGCTGAGCAGGACGTGGGGCTCAATCCCAGGACACTTGGATCATGACCTGAGCCGAAGGCATATGCTTAACCAACTGAACCACCCAGGAACCGCAACCCTATGCTATTTTAAAGGGGACAATTTATGATCTTTTTCTAAAATTTTAGATATTGTCATTTTGGGCTACCATTTACTTTTTAGTCTTTATATTATTAGCATCATGTGGAATTACATATGCTCACCACAGGCATAGCTACCATCTGTCACCATATGATGCCATTACATTGTATGACTACATTTCCTATGTTGTACCTTCCATTCCCATGACTTACTCATTACCATAACTGGAAGCCTGTATCTACCTACCACTCCCCTTCTCTCATTTTACCTCTGGCATCCATCAGTTTGTTCTCTATATTTATAGGTCTGATTCTGCTTTTGTTTGTTTATTCATTTGTTTTGGTTTTCAGATTCCACATATAATGAAATCATATGGTATTTTTCTTTCTCTGTCTGACCTATTTCACTAACACAATACCATCTAGGTGCATTGGTGTCACAAGTGGCAAGATCACGTCCTTTTTTATGGCTGGGTAATATTCCATTATATATATGTATATATAGCCACATCTTCCTTATCTATTCATCTGCCCATAGACACTTAGGTTGCTTCCATTTCTTGGCTATTGTAAATATTGCTGCAATGAATATATGGGTACATATATCTTTTTGAATGCATGTTTTCATTTTCTTTGGGTAAATACCCAGTAATAGAATTACTGGGTCATATGGTATTTCCATTTTTAATTTTTTGAGGAGACTCCATACTGTTTTTCACAGTGGCTGCACCAGTTTGCATTCCCACCAACCCACAAGGGTTCCTTTTTCTCACATCCTCACCCACACTTGTTATTTCTTGTCTTTTTGATTTTAGCCATTCTAATAGATCTAAGGTGATATCTCATTGATGTTTTGACTTGCATTTCCCTGATGATGAGTAATGTTGAGCATCTTTTCATGTGTCTGTTGGCCATCTGTATGTCTTCTGTGGAAAAATGTCTGCTCAGGTCCTCTGTCCATTTTTTGATTGAATTACTTGAAAACCAGATATTTTTGAAATAACCCAGCAATTGATTAAATTCTGGTTACTTACATTATTCACACCTAGCAAGAGTGTATTTATCACATTGAGCTATAATTGTCCAGTAGTGATACTGTCTTACTTAATAAGGCAGTTTTATTTTTGTTGTAAATACAAAATCAGTGTTATATTTACAGAAGTAGAATCCTTCCCCCTTTTCAATCAGTAATTCTCTTTCTATATTCCCTGTGCCTTCAGCTGAGAATCATCAATAGCAGCATTACATAATCTTTTTTAACATGAGGACATAGAGGTCCAAATAGGTGCTGTGACTAAGCCAGGTTGAATGTTCATTTGCTAAGTAGCAGGAAGCCTTGATTTTTCTGTCTTACAGTTCAGGATTTCTTTTCAAAATCAGTTCCTCTAAATCAGTTTCATAAGAGTTTCATACACATAATTTTGAGTTTCCATCTCTATGGGGAAAGATATGTATAGTATATAAAAAGCTTTTGCCTGTCTGAGACTGAACTTACTCGGGAGATAATTCATTTATATCAATTATTTGCCCACCAAACACTTTTCTGGGTACTGTGGCAAAAGTATTGAACAAGATAACCCAGGTCCCTGTTTTTCTAATGTAGACCTACTGTTTTCATAGTCAGAAAGTATCAGAATAACAAATAAGTAAGATAGTTTTCGATGGAGATAAGAGGTGGGCGTTGTCAGTTTTAGGATGGTCATGGGAGGCCTCTCTGAGAAGCAGAAGAAGGCCCTGAAGCTGTGTTTGTTGCCATGGAGCACCACCTCCGTGCCCCTTCTCTCAGGAGTGAATCATTCATCTCTCAGCTCCTGGGAGCCTTCCCTGATGAGAGCCCTCAACTGAGTCCCTCTCTAGGGAATGTTCACATCTGAAAAGGACTGTTTGCCCTAAGATTCTAGCCTTTTCCCAGGGCAGCTCTCACCCCACGACTGGTTGATATAAGACTGGAGAGATTCAACCACCTTGTCCCAATTCAGGACCCAATTCCAAAGCTCTTTTTTTAGAATTTGGCCAATTTTTTAGGATTGGGTGAGGCCTGTGTTGCAACCATATTGCAGTTCAACTTCTCCCTCTGCCTGATGCTGCTTGTTTTACTCCTCCCACGGGTTTCGATCCCAAGTGCTCCCAGTATACTTTGTGCACATAAATCTCCATCTCAGAGTCAGTGTCTCAGGAAAACTGATCTCTGTCAAATGGTGGACCACTGTTCCATCAGTAAGAAAGTAAAGCACCATTAGAAACACAGTGGCTATAAAGGCCCAGAGATGGGAATAAACTTGCCATGGCTAGAGCATGATGGTGAGGGTTACAGTGCTGGGAGTTGAGATCAGACGGATGTGCAGAACCCAGAAGACAGGGCCATTCAGGCCAAGGTACAGAGTCTGGAATTTATTTTAAATAATAGGAAGTTTTTAGGTGGTTTTAAGAAAAAGAGTATAATGGTCAAAAGATAAAAGATCACTTTTCTGTGTGGAGAATGGATTATATCAAGGGTGGGGTGGAGTGTGGAAATAAAATCAGGAAGACCAGTTAGGCAGCTATTATAGAGGTCTAGAAAAAAAAAAAAAAGATGATATAGGTTGGATTATGATGGTTCTTTGGGACATAGAGAAAAATGGACAAATTCAGGAGGTTTTTGGAGGTAGCCCCCATAGAATTTGCTAATGTATTAAATGTGGAGGGTAATAAATGGAGAAAATAAAAAGATGACTTCTAGCTTTTAGTCCTTGCAGTTCGGTGGATGGTGCTACCATTTATTATTAGGATGAACAGACTGGAAAACTGTAAACTGGGAAGGGAATAAATTAAGAATCTTTTGTAGATGTAATATATTGGAGGTACTTTTTAGACACTTGGATGTATGAATATGGATCTTAGCGGGAAGGGGCTAGAGTTTCAGTGAATCTCTCTATATGATTTACTGGTGATTTGCTGACTTGAAAAGTATTAACAGAAAGAGAACAGATTTTTCATATTCTGACACCCAAACTGTATCTCCTGTTTTTCCCCAAACCAAAGAGACAGCTTCACAGTTTTGATAAATCAGATGGAATGTTACCCAGAAATGCAAAATCTTATGAGCACATAAGCACAAGGAGTTTGGCAATAATATATGACGAGGCAAACTTAAAAAAAGAAAAAACAGTCGCGCACACACTATTTGCCTAAAACCAGTTTTCTATATCCTTTAGTACAGCAGCAAATATCGTCCTGAGTTTCAAGCAAATCCAGTATCATGAGATCTGGGCTGATAATGTGAGACTCTCGTTTCGTGGAGAAAAAAAAAGTTCCCAAAATCTCCATCCATCAGATGAATTTAGAATTGATCTTTGCCTTCTTTCTTCCTACCACATTTATTCCTTTTAGGAACATGTGAATCATAAAATCTGTGTTAATAACTTCAAAGTTGAAAGCAACTAACTTGTGACTAAGACTTATAACCACTGGAGCTTAAAACATTTAAATAAATCCCAGTCCACAGTGTGAAAATGCGTTTATTCAGTCCTTCTACAGATGAAGAATAGAAATGAGTATCGTGGTTTTCCCTCCCCTTTTACTGTCTAGGGCTTTACTGTCTTAATACATCCAGATTTTTGTGGTCACTCACGCCAGGCTTTGGCATAGACTTAAACACATTCCCTGAGCAATAGTTACAACCCAAGCCCTTCTTCCAGCCTGATTACAACACATTAGTGGGCTAGGCTACTTCTATGGAGGACTACTGATCTAGGTGATAGACACAAATAAATAATTACAATAGAAACATCTGAGTGGCTCAGTCCATTAAGCATCTGCCTTCGGCTCAGGTCATGATCAGGAGCCTGCTTCTCCCTCTGCCTGCCGCTCCCCTCCCCCTTGTGATCACTCTCTCTCCCTCTCTCTCTCTCAGACAAATAAATAAATAAAATCTTTAAAAGTAAATAAATAGGGCGCCTGGGTGGCTCAGTTGGTTAAGCAACTGCCTTCGGCTCAGGTCATGATCCTGGAGTCCCGGGATCAAGTCCCACATTGGGCTCCCTGCTGAGCAGGGAGTCTGCTTCTCCTTCTGACCCTCTTCCCTCTCGTGCTCTCTATCTCTCATTCTCTCTCTCTCAAATAAATAAATAAATCTAAAAAAAAGGTAAATAAATAAATAATTGCAATAAAGTGTTAAAAGTTCAAGGACATTATAACCAAAACCAATTGCATCTCCCGCCCCAGCCCATTAAGGAACTTCTGGCGTGTCCCTGCCCTCCCTGCCATCCCCATCCTATTATGCAGAAACAAGTTGTAAGTGAGGGTAAAGAACTAAGGAATCTGACAGGGAACTGGAAGCATCTGTGGAGCCGTCAGAGAGACAGAGAATGAAAAGAACGGGAAAGTGGCTAGTTTAAAAAGTGGTCTTATGAGGGGCGCCTGGGTGGCTCAGGTCATGATCCCAGGGTCCTGGGATCGAGCCCCGCATCGGGCTCCTTGCTCAGTGGGGAGCCTGCTTCTCCCTCTCCCATTCCCCCTGCTTGTGTTCCCTCCCTCGCTGTCTCTCTCTCTCTCTGTCAAATAAATAAATAAAATCTTTAAAAAAAAAAAAAAAAAAGGTGGTCCTGTGAATTGTGAATTGGATCTCCCTCCATGTTCTTTGAGAGACCTAAGTAAAGTTTTAAATTCATTTTAATTGCTTCTGATATATCAGTTCTTTGAACATGACATCATGCTGACATGGGGCAACCTGGAGCCTTTGGATTTACTCAGGTTACAAGAGCAATACATATGGAAAGTGTAGGACATGGTGAGGAGAAATGGTTCAGAAGAAAAGTCTGTGGGAGCACCTGGGTGGCTCAGGCGGTTAAGCGTCTGCCTTTAGCTCAGGTCACGATCTCAGGGTCCTGGGATTGAGCCCCATGTCTGGCTCCCTGCTCAGCGGGGAGTCTGCTTCTCCCTCTCCCCCTCCCCTTGCTTGTGCTCTCTCTCTCTCTCTCTTTCTCTCAAATAAATAAAATCTTTAAAGAGAGAGAGAGAGAAAGTCCAGAGGTGCACATCAGGCTTGCATCAGGAGCAGTAGCAGAGGCAAAGAATATAAAGATAGGACTCAGCTTCACGGTTCAAGGCTCAAGGCAGACACAGAGAAAGAGATGGCAGAATAACAAGTTCTGAGAAGCCCAGCAATGATCAGATATTGTTCTTTTTCCCACCCTCCCTTTGGAAAGCATGTATGTGAGTGTATGTGTTCAGAGGACACTCCAAGCTTAGCAAGAAGCAAAGCCACCTGGAGAGTTGGCTAGTGGTGCTGCTAAATGTAGGGGAGACTAACCTATGCATATCTGATTCCCTGATGTTTTAACTAAAACATTTGTAAGCCTGACGGGATAAAGTAAGATTTTATTTTTCCTTTGGAGAAATAACCACTTTATGTAAAATACCAAAAACTTTTCTTGGTCTCATTTGTGAAGTAAGAAGAAGCAAAAGTTCTGTATCTACAGGAGGCTAAAACTGCTAAAATAGGATCCCGGGCATCCATCCCAGCTGCATTTTATGGCACCAGGGAACTAAGAAAATCCTCTTCCTCCTCTCCTTGGCTCATTTCACCAGCCCTGAGCCTTTCTGAAAGCCAGCCCTCCCTTACTTTTGTCCAATAACATTTCTTTATGCTCAGCTGACAAATTCAGGCCATTTTTTTCCCTCGGGATTTTTTGCTGCAGGTTCCCTATAGTTTTAAAATTATACTCTTCTAACCCATATTTATCTTTCATTTTCTTAAGACAACATTTATTCACACTTTAATATACACCCATTTACCCAAGCCAAAAACCTTGCCTCTCTCTTTTATTATACTTTTTCAGTAGTAATGGTGATTTAACCTGCTAAGTATCTCAGATTCATCCCCCGCTACCACTGCCTTGGTTTAGGCCTTCACCACCTCTGGTCTGCAGAACTGCTACGCATTACTGAGTGATGTGTCACTGCCCAGATTAAAATCCTGTTCCACCCTCCCCTATCCTACAGAATAAAATCTCAGCTCTGAAGCATGGCAGCAGACAAGGTTGTTGGGCCCTGGTCTCTGTTGATTGGCCCTGAATCTTCTCCCTCTTCTATGCACAGTCTCCCTGTGAGTCAGTAACGCTGAACCTCTGGAAATTCTCCAGATGCACCACACTCCTTCCTAGGCACCCATATGCTACTGCACATGTTCTTCCCACCACCCAAGATGACTGACCCCAATTGTCTGCCTTCGGGTCCCAGTTTGAAACTGCTCCTAATTACCTAGGTAGACAGAGGCGTTTCCTCTTGAACTCCTCTCACCCCTCGCCCACTCTTCTGCTATAGCACTTGTCACCCAGCATCATCGTGATGGGACTGTGAATCCGAGGTCTTAGTACACTCTGACCTCCTTCAGGGCACAAACAGCCTGGGGCGGGGCGGGGTGGGGGAGGCATATTTGTAGAAGGAGTAAATAAATGAAGCTGAAAAGAGACCACTTAGAACACAGAAAAGCAGCGGGATCACAGGCCCAAAGCCTCAGTTCGCAGTCCCAGAGATGATCAGTGACACATCAGAGTGATGGCTGAAGGTGGCCCTGTGTCTTTCAGGAACAAAATCTAGGCAGACAGTCTCTGACATGAAGTTCTATTTGACTCTTCTTCAAGTCTGCTAGATCATTTTTACAGACTCGTGTTCCTTGCTCATATTCTCAGGACACATTTTTTTAAACTTTTTTTTTTTTCCCCTGTAAACAGGTGGTTTTATTGTAGCACAGGGACAGGACCCGTGGGCAGAAAGAGCTGCACTGGGATTGTGAGGACTAACTGATTATATACTTTAGTGGGGGTTAGTGGAGCTGAGGGATAACCCAAGTCTCTGAGGAATGTGTGCATGTTAAAAGCAAGGTCTCCAGGACCTTGGAGGGCTAGCTGTTGTTAGGATAAGGTTGCTTTAGTCTTTAATGAAACATCAGCAGAAAAGCAACCATGAGTTTAAAACTTAATAATAAAAACATATCTGGTCTCTCATACCTGCTATAGCAATCAGGACAGAAGTTCTCAGTCACCAGGGTTGGACAGTCTTCCAGCTAAACCACTCCCAGGATTCCCTTTCACTTTGTTTTTGGCTTCTGTTGATTCTTTACTTTCTTGCCATCTCAGCAATGATTCAACATGATGGTTGTTTATGTATTATTAAAAGCATATTATTTAGGGACACCTGGGTGGCTCAGTAGATTAAGTAACCAACTCTTGATTTCAGCGCAGGTCATGATCTCAGGGATGTGAGATCGAACCCCGCATTGGGCTCCTCACTCAGCAGAGAGTCTTCTCGAGGATTCTCTCCCTCTCCTTCTGCCCCTCCCCCAGCTTGCATGCACTCTCTCTCTCTCAAATAAGTAAATGAATCTTTAAAAAAAGAAAAGAAAAAAGCATATTTAACGTTTGTAGTCATTTCATTGGGAGAATCCTTAGAATATCTAAACAACAAGCTTGCCTTCCATTTATCACTTGCCTTCCATTTATCATTTATCATCAGAATTTCCTGATCATGGGATGGACACATGACACAGGCTGAGGCAATCTTAGTCTCCAACTTCTCCAGGCCCATGCCTGGTCCAGGCAGAGTATGTACCCCAAGCAGAGACAATCAGAGACCTTCCCCAGATTCTTCTTAACCAGAGCCAATAAGGGAGAGACACTTCCTCCTCTCCCTGGTTTTGTGCTGTGAGGATGTAGAAAACCAGAATTTCCAGCACTCATTTTCCCCCTGCCATGGGGCAAAAGCCTGTTTGCTATGGGAGAGGTTGAAGGCAAGTAGAGATCAGCAGAGATTAGAGATGGTTTGAAAAAGAGTGATAAAGAAAAAAAGGGTACTTTGGAAGTATCAGGTTTCTAGTCCCAATTGCTGAGATCCTTGGAGCTGCATGAGTTTCTGCATCCCTTCTTTTGATTCTATGACAAATCCCAATATCCTCCTAATAAATTCCTTTGTATGCTTAATTTAGTATAACTTGGATTTCTAGTACTTTTAGCTTATTCCTTCTAATAAAGTATCTTTTTTTTGGTTTTGAATATATGTGATATTGTAAACATTCAGTGTTTTCACTGATACCCAGAATCTCTGTTGGTTTTGGGTTTTGTTGTTGTTGTTTTTGTTTTTGTTTTGTTTTGTTTTCTGAAGACCGCCGTCTCTTTCAAATGAAGTTCTGACTAGCCACAGTGCTGTAGCTTTATAGCATGAGAATGTGGTCTCCTTTGGCATAGCTGAAGATGACATGGGAGTTACTGATTCATCCTGGTCTAAATCAGGACCCTGTTTTTTTTTTTTAAGATTTTATTTTTAAGTCATCTCTATACCCAGCTTGGGGCTCGAACTTACAACCCCTGAGATCAAGAGTCGCATGGTCTATCAACTGAGCCAGCCCCATAGCCTAGCACCCTGCTTTCTGAAACTAAAATAATGGGATGGCAAAGTTCTTACAAAACCAAATGGTAGAGTTTGTATCAGTCAGGGTCTAGTCAGAGACCACACAGTAATTAAATAGAAAAATGTGTTTTTTTTAAGATTTTATTTATTTATTAGAGAGAGAGAGAACACGGGCAGGGGTGAGGAGGCAGAGGGAGAGGGAGAAGCAGACTCCCTGCTGAGCAGGGAGCCCAACATGGGACTCAATCCCAGGATCCTGGGATCATGACCAGAAACAAAGGCAGAAATTTAACCAACTGAGTCACCCAGGTGCCCTAAATAGAAACATTTTAATAGAAAGAATTATTAACTTGTAACAGGAAATTATAGTAACAGGGACTACTAAGGGGTTAAGAGAACTTTAAAAATACAGCAGTAGCAGATATAAGGATTAAAGATGAGTGTAACACCTGAAACCATGAAACTCCTATAGGAAAACATAGGGGGAAAGCTCCTTGACATTGGTCTTGCAATGATTTTTGGGATTTGGCCCCATAGGCGGAGGCCACGAAAACAAAAATAAATAAGCAGGACTATATCAAATTTAAAAGCTTCTGAAGAGCAAAGGATACCATTAACAAAATAAACTGTCTCAGAGAGATATATGCACCCCCATGCTCATTACAGCATTATTTACAATAGACAACATATGGAAACAACCTAAATGTCCATTGACGGATGAATGTATGGATAAAGAAAATGTGGTATATATACACGATGAAATATTATTCAGCCAAAAAAAAAAAAAAATAGAAAGAAAAGAAATCCTGCCATTTGCTATTACAGGAAGGACCCTGAAGGCATTATGGTAAGTGATACAAG
Organism: Mirounga leonina; assembly: GCF_011800145.1. Classification (NCBI taxonomy): domain Eukaryota; kingdom Metazoa; phylum Chordata; class Mammalia; order Carnivora; family Phocidae; genus Mirounga; species Mirounga leonina. Next base: position 15,899,142 of record NW_023270426.1, read on the forward strand.
TCAGACTGAGAAAGACAAATACTGTATGATCTCACTTACAATGTGTAATCTAAAAAAAAAAAAAAGATGAAGAAGAAAAGCCATCAGATTTGTGGTTGTGAAAGGTAGAGGGAAGGGGAGGAGGGATTGGATCAAGGTGGTCAAAAGCTATAAACTTCCAGTTGCAAGTTGGAGGGATGTCATGTATGACATGATGAGAGTAAATCCTAGGAGTTCTCATCACATGGAAGTTAAAAACAAAAACATTTTTTCTTGCTCTCTTTTTTTTTTTTTTGTATCTGTATGAGGTAACGGTGTTAACTACATTTATTGTGAGAATCATTTTGCAATTATATCTCAATAAAACTAGACAAAAGAATAGTTAAAAAAATTTTTTTAAGGCTCAGGGAGACTTGAGACTACTTTAAAACTTCTTTTTGCAATTTCAGTGTATACACACAGACACGTCAGGAATGAAAGACACATATATTTTTTTTAAAGGCCCATCCAACCAAACTAAAACTCTAAACTGCAACAAAGTGTATGTCTAACACGCCTTTTGCTAAGAAAGTGTCTCCCCAGAAAATGTGAATATTACCGAATTAAGAGGACCAGGAAGGCGCACAGAATAAGAAAGGCAAGTCAGGGGCGCCTGGGTGGCTCAGTTGGTTAAGCGACTGCCTTCGGCTCAGGTCATGATCCTGGAGTCCCTGGATCGAGTCCCACATCGGGCTCCTGGCTCAGCGGGGAGCCTGCTTCTCCCTCTGACCCTATCTCTTCTCATGCTGTTTCTCTCTCTCTCTCTCAAATAAATAAATAAAATCTTTAAATTAAAAAAAAAGAAAGGCAAGTCAGTACTGGCCCCAAAAATAATGCCAGGTGTGATTTGCAAGGGGAGCGCAGGGCTCCCTGTGGCACCACTTGGAGAAAGACTGGCTTGATCATCATAATGGAAAAGGATTTAAATGAAAAAAGAAAAGAACCACTGAACAATTTGTGAGTGAACCAATTTGACCATCAATCTAGAAGGTGTTGGCTCTGTGAAATTGCAGTTGGGTAAGGAATAGGGCTTTGCTTAAGTCTAGGAACCCATTTTGCATAAATGTTATTACTTTACATAAACTACTTTACAAGAGAATGCACTCCCAACTCATGTAGAGAAAGGAAGAGGAGCAGTAGAGCTGATGATCCTAAACAAGAACCCAAAATTTCAGTTACTTTCAATCAGTAGTTCTCAACTAGGGATGATTTTACTCCTCTGGGAATTAATGGAAATGTCTGGAGGCATTTTTGATTATCACAACTGGAGGAGGAGTGATAGTGGCATCTAGTGGGTAGAGGCCAGAGATGCTGCTAAATATCCTACAATGTGCAGGACAACTGCAACAACATAGCGTTATTTGGACCCAGATGTCAGTAATGCCAAGCTTGAGAAACCTGCTTTAGATAACCTATTTGAGGAAGTGGTTATTTATTTACTTTTCCTGACAGTTTATATAGCTTAGGCTAATTGCATTGGAACCCAGCTGCTTAACCTTGGAAAAGAAATGAATTATATATTTCACGCCGTCCTTCAAATCTGTGGAAGAGCAAATTGTCCTATGATAGATTTTTACTGCATTAAGCTTTGTTGCAATCCATAAAGGCTAACCAGTTGATACTGTGTGTGTGTGTGTGTGTGTGTGTGTGTGTGTGTGAGAGAGAGACAGAGACAGAGACAGAGACAGAGACAGAGAGAAGGAGAGGGAGACAAGGAGAGTTTTGAGGTTAATAATACAAAAATATTGCATGCAAAGACAATTTGGGGTTTCATAATTTGTTGTGGATAAGTTATGGCTTGGATGATAAACCTAGTGATAATATTGGTTTGATTGTCTTAACATTTCTTAGAGCCCATGAGAGATCAGGATAATAATACTAGGGAAGGCCAAAATAATAAAATTCATTCATTGAATTACAGGTCTTTGATTTTTGTTTTCCTGCTTTTTTTTTTTTCAAATATGGAACTAGGATATTTTTTTTTTCTGGTGCACATGCTTAACTGCTTAACTCTGCTTCTTTGGTGGGTAATTTTCACCTCAAAAACATCAAAAGGTTTTCCCACCCCGTCTAAAATCAGAAAATTTGTAACCTATGTTTTCAGAGACTTTGAAATATAAACTACATCCAGCTGTAAAAGCAGCGTAGAAATGGATTGATTACAGTTTGAAAAATCAAGCTAGACTGACACAGTCTCTGGCCAAGAAATGTATTTGATTCAGCCATCCCATTGGTATCGTGAGCTATTAAACAATGAAGAGTCTCCCTGGCTGCCGAATAAGTATACCAATTCCCCACTTCCTTCCATTTCTGGAGACTTCTCAGAAATGTAAATGCACAGAGGAAGAAAATATAATAAATGTGTTCCCTTGGTGAGCATGAAGGAAAAGTTCAGCAATAAATAACTCAGTGAGTTCACTGTAAATTTTTGAAACCTCTCTTCCAGCATCATATTCTTTTAAATGCAAACTCAAAGCAAAAAAAAAGTCCATCTCAGGTTTGTCTTTTATGACAGCACTGTGGGAGGATTAATAAATGTTGTGAGATTTTTTCTGAAGAATAAAGGCACTTTCAGACTGAATAAAAATGGTTTTATTAGATACAAATACCACTTTCGTCAACATACGTTTTGAATTTCCCCTAAGGTGAGTAGAGAGATAAAGGAGACAGCCAGAGTAACTAGTTGGTTGTATTGTAGTATTCCCAAACATGAACAGAGGTTCAAGGGTTCCGTTTTCTGTATTAAATGACACTGTACCCTCTCCATCTCTACCCTCCCTATTTCTAATATCGTCTCGCTTCTAACCAAGTTGATGTTTGGGAAGTAAAGCTGGGAGAGCTTGCTGCAAACATTCACATATATTCTGTCATAGATTTTTCAGATGTATGGCATGGAGAAGCTTTCCAAACCACTGGTCTGCATAATGGTTGTGCCCCGTGGCCTGTGCTCTGTGCCCTGGGATCCTTGCATCAACAGTCCCATCTCTACCGAGGCTCTGTTGTCAGAATAAGGCTTACTAGTGGATTCTGTGTGATTTAAGCCTATGGTCTCACATAAAGGACCCCTTTTGAGCTCTCTTCTTTTATTTTCTTCATAATTAAGTCTCATTAAAACCCACCTAGGATTCTCTTCAGCTGCGGGGGACATCAATTACTTATTCTGGGATGGCGCTGCAGCTGATTTGTCATCGCCTCTATTTCCTCCTGCAGAAAATTTACTAACACGGACTATTTAAACTTCTGTATATACCTTCCCAGGACATTTTTAAGCATGTACTTCATTTACTTGGGGATTATTCTCAATTCTGTTAGAGCCCAATTAGATCTGCTAGTGTGTGATTTAGGGTGATCTTGGGGCTGAAAGCCTCAGTTATCTAAAACATCTTTGAAGCTCCAATATACCCTATTTTATTGCTTATCTGTCTCTTCTTTAATCTTTCTTGAAATTGATATATCTGGATTCATTAACTTTTTCCCACTCAGGAGAAAATTGAATTGGATGAAGTTGGGGAAGAAGTGACTATGAGAGATGTTTCCTGTTTATGTATAAGTACAGCAAAGTGGATAGAACCCATATAGTCAAACTGAGACTGTTGTATACATATCTATTTTTTTTTCTTTCCACTAAGATTTTTTTTAAGGGGGAAAGGGGTGAGTAGGGGCAGAGGGAGAGAGAGAATCTTAAGCAGGCTCCACACCCAGCACAGAGCCCGATGCAGGGCTCTATCTCATGACCCTGAGATCAGGACCTGAGCTGAAATCAAGAGTTGGACACTTAACTGACTGAGCCACCCAAGTGCCCCTCCACTAAGATTATTTGACCAGCATATAGTAAGTCCACAGGGTATGTATACATATATTTTTTATTACAATATAATCCATATGTCATAAAATCCACCATTTTAAAGTATACGATTCAGTAGTTTTCTAGCATATTCACAAGGATGTGCAACATCTCCACTATTCCATTCTGGAACATTTTCATCATCCTAGACTTATTTTTGACCTTAAAAAATACTTTTTTTTAAGATTTTATTTATTCATTTGAGAAAGAGAGACAGACAGACAGAGAGAGATCATGAACCGGGGAGAGAGGCAGAGGGAGAAGCAGACTCCCTGCTGAGCTAGGAGCCCAATGTTGGGCTCGATCCCAGGACCCTGGGATCAGGACCTGAGCTGAAGGCAAATGCCTAACCATTTGAGCCACCTAGGCACCCCTAAAAAAATACTTTTGATTTGTTATGGTTAAGAGGGAGATAGTGTGGTAGACAAAATAATATACATATACATACACCCAATGTCTACATCCTAATTCCCAGAACCTGTGAACATGTTAGGTTAAATGGAAGAGGAAAATTAAAATTGTGAATGAAATTAAGGTTGCTAATCAGCTGACCTTGAAATGGGAAGATTATCCCAGATTATCTATATGGGTCCAATCACAAGGGTCCTTAAAAGTAGACAAGGGAATCAGAAGAGTCTTTGTTAAAGTCAGAGAAGGAAATTTGATGAGGGAAGCAGAGGTCAAAATATTGCAGTTGTTACAAATGGTGTTGGGAAAATTGGATAGCCACATGCAAAAGAATGAAACTGGACCATTTCCTTACACCACACACAAAAATAGACTCCAAATGGTTGAAAGACCTCAATGTGAGACAGGAGTCCATCAAAATCCTAAAGGAGAACACAGGCAGCAACCTCTTTGACCTCAGCCGAAGCAACTTCTTCCTAGAAACATCGCCAAAGGCAAGGGAAGCAAGGGCAAAAATGAACTATTGGGACTTCATCAAGATAAAAAGCTTTTGCAAAGCAAAGGAAACAGTCAACAAAACCAAAAGACAACCAACAGAATGGGAGAAGATATTTGCAAATGACCTATCAGATAAAGGGCTCGTATTCAAAATCTATAAAGAACTCATCAAACTCAACACCCAAAGAACAAAGAATCCAATCAAGAAATGGGCAGAAGACATGAACAGACATTTTTCCAAAGAAGACATCCAAATGGCCAACAGACACATGAAAAAGTGTTCAATATCGCTTGGCTTCAGGGAAATCCAAATCAAAACCTCAAGAGATACCACCTCACACCAGTCAGAATGGCTAAAATTAACAAGTCAGGAAACGACAGATGCTGGCAGGGATGCGGAGAAAGGGGAACCCTCCTACACTGTTGGTGGGAATGCAAGCTGGTGCAGCCACTCTGGAAAACAGTATGGAGGTTCCTCAAAAAGTTGAAAATAGAGCTACCATACGACCCAGCAATTGCACTACTGGGTATTTACCCCAAAGATACAAAAGTAGGGATCCGAAAGGGTACGTGCACCCCGATGTTTATAACAGCAATGTCCACAATAGCCAAACTGTGGAAAGAGCCAAGATGTCCATCGACAGATGAATGGATAAAGAAGAGGTGGTATATATATACAATGGAATATTATGCAGCCATCAAAAGGAATGAGATCTTGCCATTTGCAACGACGTGGATGGAACTGGAGGGTATTATGTTGAGCGAAATAAGTCAAACAGAGAAAGACATGTATCATATGACCTCACTGATATGAGGAATTCTTAATCACAGGAAACAAACTGAGGGTTGCTGGAGTCGGGGGGTGGGAGGGATGGGGTGACTGGGTGATAGACACTGGGGAGGATATGTGCTCTGGTAAGCACTGTGAATTGTGCAAGACTATTGAGTCTCAGATCTGTACCTCTGAAACAAATAATGCAATATATGTTAAGAAAAAAAAAAAGAAGAAGAAGAAGAAGGTAGCAGGAGGGGAAGAATGAAGGGAGGGAAATCGGAGGGGTAGACGAACCTGAGAGATGATGGACTCTGAAAAACAAACTGAGGGTTCTAGAGGGGAGGGGGGTGGGAGGAGGGGTTAGCCTGGTGATGGGTATTGAGGAGGGCACATTCTACATGGAGCACTGGGTGTTATGCACAAACAATGAATCATGGAACACTACATCTAAAACTAATGATGTAATGTATGGGGATTAACATAAGAATAAAATAAAAAAAAATATTGCAGTTGCTGATTTGAAGATGACTGGAGAGGTCAAGAGCCAAGGAATGCAGGTGACCTCCAGAAGCTGGAAAAGCAGGCTTCCTTAGAGCCTCTAGAAGGCATGCAGCCTTGCTGACATGTTGGTTTTAGTCCAGAGAATCCCATTTCCAGCTTCTGACCTGTAAGATAAAGCTTTTGTGTTGTTTTAAGCTACCATATTTGTGCTAATTTCTTATAGCAGCAATAGGAAACTAATACAGATGGGGAAGGATAGTAGCTGGGAGGGTGAGGGAAGGAGGACAAGAAAGAGAGAGAGAGATACCATTAGGTAGTGTTTGCATGTCTAGTCCCTGTGATAATGTCCCAGCCTGATCAAGTGTCCTCTCACTTGATCCTGTTGGTCTTTAAAGGAATGGTTGGGAGTAGAAGCACTTTCATTATATGCTCGTAGATCATTTAATGTGTTTTGCCTGGTTAGAGTTCAGGAACTCCAGTAATGGGCTTGTAAATGGACTAGGATCTTGACTGATCTTGAGAGTTTAGTGAGTCTTTCAGGAAGCTGTTGGGAAATTGAGTTTGTTAATCATGAAGAACAAAGAGCTGCACATCTCCATTCCCACCTATTGACTTCAGTTCAGGTAAATCTAACATCACAAGACAAACGCCTTGACATCAAGAGGGAAGTAACTTGATTATAGTGCTGTGACTCTGTTTGCCTATGAACTGTTTAAAACTTCAAATCTGGGCGCCTGGGTGGCTCAGTTGGTTAAGCGACTGCCTTTGGTTCAGGTCATGATCCCAGGGTCCTGGGATCGAGTCCCACGTCGGGCTCCCTGCTCTGCGGGGAGCCTGCTTCTCCCTCTCCCCCTCCCCCTGCTGGTGTTCCCTCTCTCACTGTGTCTCTCTCTGTCAAATAAATAAATAAAATCTTTAAAAATAAATAAATAAATAAAACTTCAAATCTGACAAGCTTTAAACGTGGAACATGAATAGTAATGTAATGTGCTTCTCTTTTTTTTTCAGAAAATGTTAAAAGGTTTTGTAAAATCTGGTGTTAGTTTTATTTTTAAAAGAAAAAATAAAATTAATCTAGAAAATAATTATTAATATTCACTTTCTAAAATATGTTAAATAGTCATGCTTCAAGATATCTTATCTGCCAGAATTTTGGCAATGACTGGAAATGCAACAGAAAATATAAGAAAGCTAATTTCTCCTAAATGTTAATTTGAATTGATAGAGAGCTGGTGAAGGCTCTAGATTGACAGATTAGGGGGATGCAGCTTTAATTTTGTCTTTGATGTCATGGTAAAGATTGCCTCATCTAAGCTATCTTTGATTTGGCTTCTGAATCAGGTACCGTGTGCAGAGCTCATAACTAGACTCTCTGGTGCTGAATCCTTAGCCTGAGAGCCATGCTGTTGAGTAGTCTTACTTTGGGATTAGAAGGGATGGCACATGATTATTTTCAAAAACTGCCAGTCTTCCAACAGGGTCATACTGGTAAAAGTGTCGCTGTAAGGCTGTCTCCTGAGCGTCATACAGTGTTGGCCCTGAGTCCCATAGGATGCCCACCCGTACTGACTTCAGGAATTTATAGGAAGGATATTGAGATTTGTCACAGAATCAAAGGGAGGGCTACAGGGACTCATGCAGCTCCAAGGATCTTAGCAACTAGAACTAGAAACCTGATACTTCCAAAGTACCCTTTTTTTTTTCTCTATCACTCTTTTTCAAACCATCTCTAGTCTTTGCTGATCTCCGCTTATCTTCAACCTCTCCCATAGCAAACAGGCTTTTGCCCCATGGCAGGGGGAAAATGAGTGCTGGAAATTCTGGTTTCCTACATCTTCAGAGCACAAAATCAAAGAGAGGAAAACGATCCCCTTCCCCTATTGGCTCTGGTTAGAAGAATCCCTGGGAAGGTCTCTGATTGTCTCTGCTTGGGGTACATACTCTGCCTGAACCAACCATGGGCCTGGAGAAATTAGAGACTAAGATTGCCTCAGCCTGTGTCACCTGTCCATCCCATGATCAGGAAATGCTAGGTCTGTTACAAGGATAAATGGAGGTTAAGCTTAATGTTTAGATATTCTAAGGATTCTCTCAAGGAATTGACTGCAAAGGCTAAATAATAGTAACAGTCACCATGTTAAATGAGTTTCTGAGATGCAAGAAAATAAGGAATCTTCAGAAGCCAAAAAAGTGAAAGATGGAATCCTGGGAGTGTTTTAGCCTGAAAGACTCTGTATAACCCCAGTAATCTAAAAATTTAAGGTGTATGGGGCGCCTGGGTGGCTCAGTCGGTTAAGCGTCTGCCTTCAACTCAGGTCGTGATCCCAGGGTCCTGGGATGGAGCCCCACATCGGGCTCCCTGCTCAGCGGGGAGTCTTGTTTCTCCCTCTCCCTCTGCCTGCCGCTCCCCCTGCTTGTGCTCTCTCTCTCTCTCACTATCTCTCTCTCTGTGTGTCAAATAAATAAATAAAATCTTTAAAAATAAATAAATTAAATAAATAAAAATTTAAGGTGTATCTTCAAACAAGCACACAAAGTTAAGGGAATGAAGGATTGAAGGAACCCAGGCTAGCAGCATCAGAGCTGTTATCAAACCTCAAGGATGAGGGGAGGAAAAGGTTACCAGAACCCCAAAAAAGAATCATAAAAGAGTAGGCCACATCAAGAGAAGCAAGGATCTTAGTTAGTAACATAGCTCTTGCAGGAAAAAACCCAAGTGAATAATTAGCCTAACTTCACTCTCTTTATTTGATCTTCAGCTAAGTGTTGCTCAAACCCTGTTGAAGACACAGGGCAAGGGAACCCTGCTGAAGTAACCCTTTCAGATTAGCCACCTAAGATAGGGTATAAGGAGGATATGTACGAGCAAACAGAAGACATTCGGCACATGTATATTCTAACTGAACTTCTAACCTTTCCCCAATCCCCACCTTTTCATAGCAGCCAGAATGATCTTTCAAAATAAAATTCATTTCCTACCATAACCCAGATTAAAACCCTTCAGATCTTCCCATTCTGCTTGGAGTTTTACAATGAACAATCTCTACACCTTATCCTTCAAGGTTCCATCAACATAATTTGGATCCCACCCATCTCTCTAATCTATCTAGTTTCACTTGTTCTCTTAAGGTCTTTACACTTACTGCTTGATCTTTTGGGGACTTTTCATGCGTCTAGCTTCTTTATAGCCCTCAGGTCATCTCCTCAGAGAAGTCGTTCATGACCATCCCATTGCAATGCTCGGTTATTTCCTTAATAACACGTAATATATAGGGCAGTTATGTTATTTATTCATTTGTCTACTTGCCTATAATCTGCCTTACCTGCTAAAACATGAGATCACTGAAGATAAGGAATTTTCTTACCTTGTTCACTGTTGTATCCCCAGTTACTAGCATGGCACTTGGCACGAAATAGGTGCTCAGGAGTTATGTGTTGAATAACAAATTTGTTGAATGAATGGTTCCTCATCGAAAGAGTCATTTTCAGTATCTCACACTATGTGTCAGTCATTTATGGATGTTACTGATTTCTCAGGAATATGCTCTGTCACCATGGTAGTGCTGATATTAAGTATGTATCTAAAAATGTGAAGAATCACTAGAGATCACTACACCCTAGAAATCCTTCAAGACTAGGAAATGTAGTACAGCTCTCCAGGGAATAATTTTGGAGGGGGGGGCAACTATTTGAGCAAACACAATACTTTTGCTTGGCTTTAAAGAAGAAGCAGAGGCTCACATACAGTGATCATCAGTGAACTTCCTAGGAAAAGGAAAATAGAAGAATATTTGCAGGCTCAGAATACCTGCTGTTGAGAACATCGGAATTGTATATGTATTCTTTGATTATTGTGAAAGCTTAGCCTCACACTAGATCATTATCACAGTGTCAATAAAGGGTTCCTTTCCTTCCTTCCCAAACAAGTATGTGAAAGGGGAGAGAAATTCCCTTTTTGCTGCTGTGTAGGAAACCAGTCATAGAAGGTGGCATAATTAGAACTTCTACAAGTCAACTTGTTTGGTCAACAGCCTCATAGATCCAAAGCAGTGATGTCATGGAAATTGGCCCGAGGGGTTATATCTGAATCATGTACTCAGATAACTGATTAGTGATAGTGTTCAGTAAAATTCTTCTTTTCACTTTTTGAACCACAGCACAATAAAACAATCTCAAAAAAGAACAATCTCAATGAAATAAAATAATAAAATAAAATAAAACTTTTAAGTATTTCATCATACTTATTCCAAATATATAAGCTTAAGTGGTACATAATACTATCAGTAAAGAAGATACAGAGCAGATTGATTAATCAGTTTCCCTCTCAGTCCCATTACCCATTAGAGGTTATTCAATAGACCCTTAACTATTCTGGGGACTCCCGTATGTGTAATCTGGGCAGATAAACTCTTAGCCTTAAATCCTAGGGTAAATCTAATCAGGCCGAGGCCTTGGACATCTATCTCTAGGGATAGAAGCTGACAGCTCTAATGGTGAATATCCAACAGAGATCACTAGATATTTGTCAAAACTTCTTGACCTAATGCAGAGGGATGCTTGGTGCCTTCTTGGCAGGAGTATTTTCCAGAAGTCTGGGAAGAAGATCAGGGATATTCATTTGTGGTTTTCAATTTATTCTGGAAAGGGTAAAAGCAAATCTTGAACTCATTTCTCTGCAAATGTCCTTCAGTCTTCTTGGAATATTCAGAGACTTAAGGCTCAGAAGGATATAGGCCTACAAGTGCCCTCTGGGCACTCCAGCAGAAACTTCCTGACTGACTTTCCAAGCCTATAAGCTCCTCCAGAAAGACAGATGATATCTTCTTCCTGACTTGATTACAATCCACTCAAAACATTTGGGAAGAACATAATGGCAGTCTTGAAGTTTTAAGTGGTCAAAATCATATGTAAGGCTTTGAGTTCAAGTCAGCTTGGCCTAAGTTTTCATTCATTCATTCTCTATTTACTGAATCATTCATTCAGTTGGCTGATCGGCAGATATGTTCTGGGAGCTGCTTTATCTGCAGTAGAGGCTATGGAGAATAATGGATAGCCTCTATTTAAATGGGAGAATTTTAAATATCATACACACAACAGTACCATATATGAGCACAGACATTGCTTTTGATTCAGCCATGGAGAAATCACTACAAATAGAGCAGTGAAGGAAGATTCAATTGGAAAAAATGATAACAGAGCTCAGGTTGGACAGGTAATTTAACATGTGAATATAAAGAAAAAACACCAGATAAACAAGGTGTGGAAGAGTATCAAGGCATGAATGCATTACCAAGCCTGACCCAAATTAGAGGGTCCTGATACTAGTGTAATGGAGGATATCACTGGAAATGTATTGGAACCAGACTAGAAATCCTTGAATTCCAATTTAGGCTTAATCTTCTAAATAACAGGGAAGTTCTAAATGTTCTTGAGTAATAGAATTATAGTATCTTTGAACTGGAAATGCCTTTAGAGATCTAAGTAGTGCTCTCAGAAGATTAATATGAAAAAGGTGGCTGGCTAGATTAGAGGACAGAGAGCCTGGAGGTGAACAGGTAAGAGACAGAAGATAAGGGCTTATACTTTAATGATGACTTCAGAAGTCATATTAAGGAGTCTAATATGTTAGAAGTTATGAAGTAAGAACTGACAGGTTTTAGTGACTGATTATGCCACAGAAGGAAGAAGGGGTCTAAGATAACTCCAAACCTTCAACCCTAGGTGAACACAACTATGGTGAGAAGTCGAAAGGGAATGGCGGGGAGGGGCAGGTAATGACTCTTACAGTTAAGTTCAGCTGAGGTGAGCAGGATATCCAAATGTATTTCCACTAAGCGGTTGGAGTTTTATGACTGGAATTCAGAAGTGTTCAAAGCTAGGGATGCGGATTTGGAAGTCATCTGTGTAAAGGGTTCTGCCAATATTGAAATTATAGTCTGAGAATAGCCACTGACTTCTGAAAAGCCACAGACATTGTGGCTCTTTTATGCGGACACACACAAAAAAATCATTCCCTATGTTTTTGTTATCCCAAGAGAGAGAAGAGTAAGCAGACTATATTCCACAGTTAGTACTTTTCTTTGGAAATCACAATAAATATAATAAAGTCAGTATAGATAATGTAGAACAGTAAAGCCTGTTCTTATTTGTATTTCTCGCCTTGCATATTGTTGGTGGCCCCAAAAGACTTGTTGATTAAATTAAAATGACAGCTAGATTTTGAGATGGTGAATACACTTTAAAAAGGCATTGGGGAGGATTTATAGTGTTCAATTTTTATCCTAAGTGCCTGTTGTTAAGAATATAGAAAAAGCCCACAGAAGTTGGGAAAACCCTGGTTATGTTTTTTTCCAAAAGGAATGAAAAAAGAAGAATTCTTTGTTTTGTACCTTAATTTAATCATTAATAACAGTTTTTGGATCAAAGAAAATCAACCTTAAATCATAATTGTCATCATTAGTCTTCCAAGGCAGTGCTTAGAGCAATGCCATAAAATTTAGTATCTCTTTATATATATTCCTTTTGTCTAAATCATAGAAGCAAAATTTTACAACTGGAAAAATCTTAGTGCTTATCCACTTTCAATGGTAAAAATTTAGAACACTAAGAGTTATTTAACATCTACAGGTCTTATCTCTCAGCATCAAACTGTAGTTTTATAAAGTCTACATTCTTTACTTGATTGAAATCCCCCATTTTAGCAGTGTCTTCTATACATGGTACTTAACAAATACTTGATTGGTATGTGAGTCTGTCAAATGAACCCTAAACACACACACACACACACACACACACACACACACTTGATCAAAACAGGGTTTAGAAAGTCTTTTTTTTTTTTTTTACATTAATTAAGTCATAGAAAAATCCTCTGGGTATCAGGGAAGGTCCTAGGCCTTATGCAGAGAAAGGTAGCTAAGTAAATGCTGTCTTTCGTGGGTGTTTTTCTGAAAGCATTATCAGGCTGGAAAAGGAAAATTAATAATGAGTGATTAGATTTACATCCAAATAGTCATTGGAATATTTTGCCCATGTATGGTCATTAGCTGTGTTTATTTTTTTATTTTTTAATTTATCAGTGTCTACTCAGAGACCTATGTTCGGATTACTCTAGAATTCAGGCTGTAGGGAAAGCCTGAACAAAATGTCTAGATCCCCGAGGAAGTTTAATCAGTGGCTATGGAAACAACATGTAAGCCTGGGATGCAGTCTTTTATAATTTCGCTTCTGCACGTAAGGAGTGAGAAAACCAGCAGCAGGGTCAAGTTGACGGTTTCTCAGAGGGTTGTACTCAGTCACAACCGCAAAACCAGTGGTTGTCCCAAGCACAAGGCTAGGTTTCTTCCTAGCCTTCCACGGAGGAACACATCAAACCAAATGAAGGGCAGTTTTACAGGGTCCACATTAAGTTGTTGCCCTTCTGATTATATTGAACATATACACACACAAAATGTTCAGGGGGCATAAAAGGGCTTCCGGAAGGACCTGTTAAATTTAATAAGCGTAACTGTGAACAAAGCATTCACAGGGTTTCCTATTAGACTGCAGATTCCAGCAAGGTGGAGGCCAGCAGACCTGGCATTCTACAGCTTGACTAGTGTTGACTAGCGTTCGTTTTATGGTGCTGCTCTGCCCTGCTGTGGGAACACTGAGAAGTGCATGCCAAGACTCGGAATCAGCTAATAGAAATGCCTTTAGTCAGAGATACAGGCAAAGCACAAATGAAAAACAGAGGCTTCTCTTTCAATAAGAAATCCACACTAAATATTCGTATTTCTGAGCTTAGTATTATGAATACTAAAGGATCATATATAAATGACTTAGAGGGAAAGTGATTGGTGAAGGTCAGATTGTTTTTAATTCATCCACTTGTAAAGTTGAATTTAATGTTCCTACATACTTCTCATTTTTCCAAGGTAAGATGCTATGTAAAACATGGTACAGGTTTAAATGGGAAAAGCAGGGATAACAATAATAACCGTTAATATTAATTGAGCCATTACTCTGTATCAGGTGGGGTTATGTTTTTTTCCAAAAGGAATGAAAAAAGAAAAATTCTTCGTTTTGTGCCTCAATTTAATCATTGATAACAGTTTTTGGATCAAAAAAAATCTACCTTAAATCATAACTGTCATCATTAGTCTTCCAAGGCAGTGCTTAGAGCAATGCCATAAAGTTTAGTGTCTCTTTATATATGTATTCCTTTTCTTTGTCTTCTAAATCATAGAAGCAAAATTTTACAACTGGAAAAATCTTAGTGCTTATCCATTTTCAATGGCAAAAATTTAGAACACTAATAGTGTTAATTTATTTAGTCTTCACAACAAACTCATGCCATGGCATATTAGCTCTTGACGCTTTTCAAAGTGCTTTCACAGAAGTGTTTTCTGTTGCCCCCTACACCGTGCTGTGAAGGACACAGGGACCCTCATGGTACACAAGACACCTGAAAGACCTTGAGCTGAATAGGTAACCTCAAGGGACGGAATCGGAGTCCAAGTATCCTAACTCCCCGGGCCGTATTTATTTCACTTGCACAAAGATGTTTGGTTTACAGCCCTCAAGAAAAACCATCAACCAAACTAATCTTGATTAAGAAACACCTATCAAAACTGAATAAACAAAGTATTATGACTGCATCTGACAATTATAGGCTTTCTCTTTACTGTTTTTAACACTGGAAGAAAAGAATGCTAAGTCACAAGAACAATAAGGCATAATTATTTATTCCATTATGCATTAAGTAGACTTGGTTTAAGGTAAGTTAATTAGCATTAAGCCCCATCTGAAGACCCAAAATTAATTAACTTGAACTTTCCCAATCTTTCTCCCCATTGATTTGACCTACTTCATTATGTCCAGTTTCTACAATCTAGGCATTCATATGAGATTTCCCAAGGGGTTAATACGACTTGGTCTTGACAAGCTACCATTTTCAGTCTGGTTTTTGTTTTTGTTTGTGTTTTTGTTTTGTTGGCTTTGTTTCATTTTGTTTTTAGTTGCTTTGGGGCAAGCAATGACCATCATTTAGATTTGTAACTTTTAATCTTGTGATGAATTGTATTTGAAAACTGCATTCTAAATTTAGCTTGATTTCCCCAACAAGCTCCTCAAGATCAAGACATTTTATATATTTTGTGTTTTCAGAAATAGAATTCCCAACTTCAGGCTGTCTTCATGACAGTTCACAACTACAAACATAAATTAACAAGTGCAAGGTTTAGGATCAAATTAACATGGGCTTGACAGAAGAGGGTTCCAAACTGATAAGTGGATTACAAAACTTTATTTACAAGTGAGTTGTATGGAAATTGTGATGGGTTTTCCCAAATTAAAGTTAGTACTAATAGCATTGATTTTTAGTAGAGCTTTTTTTAATTAAGAAAATTATATATCATTCGACTCTTGCAAGAAAGGTCCCTATGCCAGCTATGAACCTTCACTTGGCTCACCCCTCTGCCTGGGGCATGGAGCAAGTAGTCCACAGAGCAGTGAGAGGATGCCCCCCCCCCAGGCCTACCCCCTTCTACTGGTACTGGGCTCCCTGGTTCAGCAGGGGTGCGGGTACACAAGTCCTCTGCAGGGAGATAGAAGGAATGTGCTTATGAGAGCCAGGACATAAGCACCCGGTGCACTGCCTCAGGGGAAAAAAAAGGAAAGAATGGGTGGACCTAGAGCTGGGTTGGGGACCAGCCCTCCCTGCAGTGCCACATTCTACGGAAATCTAAGAGTCTGAAAAATTCAAATCTCATCTTCCAAGTTCTTAAAAGGTGTATCTTTTTTTTTTTTTTTAAGATTTTATTTATTTATTTGACAGAGACACAGCGAGAGAGGGAACACAAGCAGGGGGAGCGGGAGAGGGAGAAGCAGGCTTCCCACCGAGCAGGGAGCCCAATGCGGGGCTCAATCCCAGGACCCTGGGATCATGACCTGAGCCGAAGGCAGACGCTTAACCGACTGAGCCACCCAGGCACTCTTAAAAGGTGTATCTGCAAAGAAGGAGGCTAGAAGCGAATATTTTATTCACATTTTTGTTATCTAGGTTTTTTTTAAAACAAAAGGAGCAAACCAAACTTGGCAAAATACAGAACCAGGCAACCTACATTAGATACACTAATAATAAGTAGTAAGTATATAAAAATGAGTTGGGGTGCGTGGCTGGATCAGTTTGTGGAGCATGCCACTCTTGATCTCAGGGTTGTGAGTTTGAGCCCCACGTTGGGTATAGAGATTAAAGATAAAAATATTTTTAATAAATGAGTTCAGGGGCACCTGGGTGACTCAGTCGTTAAGAGTCTGCCTTTGGCTCAGGTCATGATCCCAGAGTTCTGGGATCAAGCCCCGCATCGGGCTCCCTGCTCCTCGGGAAGCTTGCTTCCCCCTCTCCCACTCCCCCTGCTTGTGTTCCCTCTCTCACTATGTCTCTCCCTGTCAAATAAATAAATAAAATCTTTAAAAAAAAATAAATGAGTTCAACCTGGCAAAAATGATACAAATCAGTCAGTGAGACAACTTTTCTGCCTATCAGATTGACAGTAATTAAAAGATTGATGAAATGCAATGTTGGAGTGAAAATACCACACACAGAATAGGAAAAGATATTTGCAAACCATACATCTGACAAGGGACTTGTATCCAGAATATATAAAGAACTTGGGGCATCTGGGTGGCTCAGTCGATTAAGCGTCTGCCTTTGGCTCAGGTCATGATCTTAGGGTCCTGGGGTCCAGCCCTGCATGGGGCTCCCTGCTCAGTGGGGAGTCTCCTTCTCCTTCTCCTTCTGCTCCTCCCCTCTGCTCATGCTTACATTCTCTCTCTCTCTCTCTGTCTCTCTCAAATGAATAAATAAAAATTTTTAAAAAATCTTTAAAAAGGAAAAAAAAAAGAACTCTTACAACTCAACAGTAAAAAGATTACCCAAATGAGTAAATGAGTACCCAAATTACTAAAAATGAGTAAAGGATCTAAATAGACATTTCTCCAAAGAAGATATGTGTAAATGTCCTAAATGTACATAGTGAAAAGATGCTCAACATCATTATTCATTAGGAAAATTAAAATCAAAATCACAGTGAAATACCTCCTGAACCCACTGTGATAGCTAGAATCAAAGACAGACAATAATGAGTGTTGGTGAGGACGTGGAAAAATCAGAACCCACATATGTCGCCATGGGTCTGTAAATGATACAGCCACTTTTTTTTTTAATGTTAAAACTGTTGTTTCTGGATCACTTTTTTTATTTCAGGATATTCTGAGAACTGGTACAATGGATGACCAAACTTTTTTTTTTTTAATTTAAATTCAGTTAATTAACACATAATATATTATTGGTTTCAGAGGTACAGGCCTGTGATTCACAGTCTTATATAATACCCAGTGCTCATTACATCACATGCCCTCCTTAATGTCCATCACCCAGTTACCCCATCCCTCCACCCACTCCCCCTCCAGCAACCCTCAATTTGTTTCCTATGATTAAGAGTCTCTTATGGTTTGTCTCCCTCTCTGGTTTCATCTTGTTTCATTTTTTCCTCTCTTCCCCAATGATCCTCTGTTTTGTTTCTTAAATTCCACATATCAGTGAGATCATAGGATAATTGTCTTTCTCTGATTGACTTATTTCACTTAGCATCATACCCTCTAGTTCCATCCATGCCATTGCAAATGGCAAGATTTCATTTTTTGATAGCTGAGTAGTATTCCATTGTATATATACACCACATCTTCTTTATCCATTCATCTGTCGATGGACATCTGGGCTCTTTCCATAGTTTGGCTATTGTGGACATTGCTGCTATAAACATTGGGGTGCATGTGCCCTGTGAGATAACTACATTTGTATCTTGGAGGTAAAAACTCAGTAGTGCAATCCTGGGTCATAGGGTAGCTCTATTTTCAACTTTGTGAGGAACCTCCATACTGTTTTCCAGAGTGGCTGCACCAGCTTGCATTCCCACCAACAGTGGAGGAGGGTTCCCCTTTCTCCACAACCTCACCAACACCTGTCGTTTCCCGACTTGTTAATTTTAGCCATTCTGACAGCTGTGAGGTGGCATCTCATTGTGGTTTTAATTTGTATTTCCCTGATGCCGAGTGATGCTGAGCACTTTTTCATGTGCCTGTTGGCCATTGATACAGCCACTTTTGAAAGCAGGTCAGCAGTTTTCTCAGAAAGTTAAACATAAAGTTACCATATGACCCAGCAGTTCCACTCCAAGTATATACCCAAGAGAAACAAAAACATATGTCCTCCAAAAAAACTTGTTCACCAGTATTCATGGCAGCATTATATGCATAATAGCCAAAAAGTAGAAACAACCCAAATGTCCATCAACTGATGAATAAACAAAAATAGGTTATGTCCATTTAATGGGATATTATTCAGACATAAGAAGAAATGAAGTACTGATACATGCTACAACATGAATGAACTTTGAAAACATTATGCTAAGTGAAAAAAGCCAGACACAAAAGATCATATATTTTATGATTCTGACTTATGTGAAATGTCCAGAATAGGCAAATCTGTAGAAAAAGAGGTGCCTAGGGCTGAAAGACCAGGAGTAAAGGGGAAAATAGAGAGTGACTACTAATGGATACAAGGTTTCTTTTTGGAGTGAAGACAATATTCTCAAATTAGATTGTGGTGATAGTTATACAACTCTGTGAGTACACTAAAAACCATTGAATTATACATTTTAAATTGGGACATTTTACAGTATGTGATTTATATTTCAGTAAAGCTATCTTTTAAAATGCAGTGTTGGTGATCATACTGCATAAAAGATATTCTTATATACTGCTAGAAATATGCAACCTTTAAAGAAGACAATTTCTTTCAAAATATAATATGCACATATGTTTTGATGTAGAAATTCCAATTCTAGACCTCTCTCCTATTTGCACATATTTGCACATATTTGCAAAAGTTTATACAAAGATGTTTTGTCACAGATGTTGTAATAGTTAAATACAGAAATCAACCTAAACGCTCATCAGGGAGCAGCAATACCATATTATATTATGGTGCTTTCATACTCTTGTTAAAGAATGAAATTTTGTATTTTGGTTTGGAAAATATATCTACTAGAGATGCTAAATTTTTTAATTTGTTCAACCAACGAGAAGAGAAAGATCTCTCCAATTTTGAGCCTAGTTATTTTCCATTACATAGCAAGAGAATTTACATAATTTATATATCTGTGTATTAATATGATATAAGATGAGTGAGATCATAGGGACATCTGGGTGACACAGTTGGTTAAGCTCCTGACTCTTGGTTTCAGCTGAGGTCATGATCTCAGGGTCATGAGATTGAGCCCCACGTTGGGCTCCGTGCTCAGCGCAGAGTCTGCTTAAGACTCTCCCCCTGCCCCTCCCCTCTCTCTCTCTCTCTCTCTCTCTCAAATAAATAAATAAATCTTTAAAAAAAAAAAGATAAATGATAGTTATTAATTATCAAAGGCTTGTAAAAATTTTTAATTTCCTGAACAAATACAATTCCCTAGAGTATATTACAGTTTCCTGTAAAGAGTCTATTTTGGGGCGCCTGGGTGGCTCAGTTGGTTGGGCGACTGCCTTCGGCTCAGGTCATGATCCTGGAGTCCCGGGATCGAGTCCCGCATCGGGCTCCCTGCTCAGTGGGGGGTCTGCTTCTCCCTCTGACCCTCTTCCCGCTCGTGCTCTCTCTCTCTCATTCTCTCTCTCTCAAATAAATAAATAAAATCTTTAAAAAAAAAAAAGAGTCTATTTTGTATTTACTTAAGTTTACAGGTTATAACCTTTAGTAGATGGTTATCACACTTAAAAATTTTAAAGAAAGTATAACTGTGTTTGCAGGAGAACGTTAATAAAATTAACCTTAAAGAACTTTGTCTTAGCTCTAAGTTTTGTCTGCTGTGTTCTTCAGATAACCAACTCTAAGCGCACTCCTTCTTTTTGGAAATTAACCTGATAAGTAGCTTCATCCTCTTTTTTCTCCCTTGATTTTTCTTTACCAATGAGATTTGGAAAGTTTCTTTTTTTTCTCTTTTAACGAAAGCTGAATTTTTCGTGTGTAATTTTTTTATGTCCGCCTAATGTGATACCATGCAGCAACTTGTTTAAATTTGAACTAATCATTGTACACTGGTATGGAAAGATCTTTAAGATATATTGTTTAGTGAAAAACATACTTCTATACATATGCTTAGAACAATGTGGCGAGAAGGAATTGAGATAAGTGGATTGTGTTTTTACTCCATATATACCCAAATTGTTTGACATTTTTATAATGTGCATTAATTCATGAATTTCATATATAATCTCTGATATAGCTGAATAAATTATCCCAGGAGATCCCTGTGTGACTCAAGAAGAATACACAAAAGGACTCACTCACCCTAACTATGAATGACTGAGTAGTTATTCAACCCTCTAGATTTTTCATATTTTTAATGATGATATTCCTTGACCCAAGTTAATTTTCATTTGGCGGAATTTCATGCATTAAAAAAAATGAAGTAAAACATTGAGGAAAATGAGGCATTTAGTGGCGGGGCGGGGGGGTTGTGGGTGGGAGGATGTGTAAGAGTTTATAGAAGAATGGATGAGCCAGGAGCCTCTCTCAGGATTTACCTTCCTCAATCTTTGTCTGCTTTTCCCAGCTGCTACTCTTTCTCTTATAAACCCAGAGATTAGCTGCCATTCCAAATTCTACTACAGGTGATAAGGTTCTCATAATGAAAGTGGGGGGTGTGTGCATGTGTGCCCACGTGTCTTTATAAAACACTTATAAAATAATTAGAATCAACACTTTCCTCTAAAGGTTAAGCTAATGAATTTTAGCCACCTGAAAAAGACACATCCTGTCCTTAACCCAACTCTGTTCACCATTCAGCTAAGCAAGTTTTCATATGTTAAAAAAAAAAAAATATGCAATCACATTTTCAAGATGGTAACAAAAACTATTCAAAGGGGGCTACTACAATGGAGTTTTGTAGGTGGGGAGAGAAATCAGGCTCAACTCCAAATACAGCAAAGAGAAGTGGAAATTTAGGGGTGCCTGGGTGGCTCAGTTGTTAAGCGTCTGCCTTCAGCTCAGGTCATGATCCCAGGGTGCTGGGATTGAGCCCCACATAGGGCTCCCTGCTCAGCAGGAAGCCTGCTTCTCCCTCTCCCGCTCCCCCTGCTTGTGTTCCCTCTCTCGCTGTGTCTCTCTCTGTCAAATAAATAAAATCTTAAAAAAGGGGGGGAGGAATTTATTGCCAAAGAGCAACTTGGGTGGGAGGAGGCAGGGTAGGTGAATGGAGAATTGTTAAGAGGAAACATCAGGGGTGAGAGAAGATTCTGGCTAAGCCCATCTAACAAGACTCTTGCTGAAGGCAGGCCAGAGTAATCAGACCACCTGGGGAACAGTGGAGGGTGAGGAACCCACTCAGATATTGAGGGTGATCAGATAGGGAAGGTGGGAGATTCTGACTAAACCAACTTGACAGGATTCTTGCTAAAATTAGGCAATGCAGAGAAAGACATAGAAGTCCAAAAGTCAGGACCAGGTGAGGGAAGAGTTCCAATGAACCTGACTAAAGTGTGCTCAAGGGCAGACTTTGTCACGTTCATAAAATGCAAAAAAAGTAAGATTCCTAAAATCCTTGCATTCCATGGTAAGCCAAGAATAACAGGCACACCCTGGTTTCCTTTACCAAAACACAGAAACATCATTTATTTTTAATCAAAACTGAACTCAATGCCATCTAATTAGAATTGTTGGAGGCCACATATACTGAATTATAACTATAGTTTGTTCTCTTAATTTAGTGAGCCAGTACTTCGGAAAGCTGGACTCCATTGCAAACAGGGCAAGGGAAAAACAAAAAACACAAAATAACCCTTTACTTATTGCTAAGATATGTCTCTGAGGTTTTTATCTAATACACCTAATGGATATTCTTACATGTAGGACTTCCTGCCCAAGACTTAATCGATGCTTATTGTACAGAAAGCAAAGTCTATTCCCTAAGGAAAAATAGCATATTGGCAGACTATGTGGTAGGAATATTGAGATAAACTGACTGAATAAATAAATGATCAGCTGTCATTGGGTGGTGTGTGCTGTGTAATCAGCAAAAAAAAGAAGGGGGGGGCACAGGAACACACACCCTTGTAATCTTAGTAAATAATTCACAAAAATACCAAGTCATAAGCCATACCTGGGAGGAGAAAGGAGTTCCCTAGTGCCAAAACTGCCCCAGAGCCCCTAAAGAAGAGGCAGAAGAAAGTGGACATGGGCAGCTGGCTGTGCGCCCAGCCCCCTGTAAGCCTCTGCAAATTGGTCTGTGCTGCTTATCTCCACAATGTCCTGGGTCACAACGGCTGGAGAGCGAGTCCTGCATGCCTGCCTGCCTGCCTTAGGCTTTTCCCTCTGTTTAGTCTCTCACTTATACCTCATAAGTGAGGTATGCTACACTTCTCAGCTTCTTCCTTGAAGAGAAATTGAGATTAATTACAACTTCCTATCAAGATCTATGAATTTTTAAATGTGTCATCTAAATGAAATGTAATGAGTCCCCAAAGTACATGGCTAGTGTTTATGAATAGCACTCATCAAAAGTATAATTGTCCCGTGTAAATGGCCCTACTACAACTTCTAATTGTATGCTACACTTTTAAAAAAACACATTTTTCTGGAAAATTAACAGTGTACTATAAACCATAACTACAATAAGGCCTTCTTTGCTCTACTTGAGTTGTATCTTTATTACTTCCTAAGGCCCATTCTCCCACTTTGCAATCCAAGCAGAAATTCTCTAACCGCATTAGGCATTCAGGAAAGCTCAAGCAGTCCACAAAGCCTCCAGGGATGATTCCCTCCCTCCAGAGATTGTCCAGAAGGGGAAAATCACTGTTGACAAGCGAAAAGACTTCTCACCCCTGGAAATGCCAGGGGTAGAATAAGAAAGATGTGCTTCCAAGGCACGTGAGACTCTCCTCCAAGATAAGGCTCCAGTAAGCCTGGAGCACAGCATTAACAAGTCATGTTCCTCTAAAAGGACATAAGCATTCTCTCATCACCCTTCACCATTAGAAATATCATTGCAAATGGTAGAGATAACACAGAAGGACAGAATGCTGAACTGTCAGAAGTACTGGCTCCCTCTCCCAAGACTGACCCCAAGTATGTAAAGAAGGAAAACTGTGAGGAATCCTTGATGGGGGAAGTGCTTTGAACTGGTATGTGCAGGGGATGGTGGCTTTGGCCTGGAACAGGAAGCAGCCCAGCAGGAGAGAAGATAAGGAAATGGGAAATGTTGTTCTGCTTTTCTTCTCCTCTGCCACTGTCTTGGAACAAATTGTCCCCATTCCCTTGCTGAAGTGACTCTGATCCACTGACGTGCTAGAGCTGGTATGATGGCTCCATAGCGACTTGTTATATTTTCAGGAATCTTGCAAGCCACTTTTTAAATACAGCCATTATTAAAAATTAAATTATATGAGCTAACAAATAAGTTACATTAAAAACAAAGGCAACACTCATGTTCATAGTAGCATAATTCACTGTAGCCAAAAGGTAGGATGTCCATCCACAGATAATAAACAAAATGTGGTATATATACACAATGGAATACTATTCAGTCGTGAAAAGGAAGTAAATTTTGACACACACCACAAAATGCATGAATCTTTTTTTTTTTTAAGATTTTATTTTTATTTATTTGACAGAGAGAGAGACAGCGAGAGAGGGAACACAAGCAGGGGGAGCAGGAGAGGGAGAAGCAGGCTTCCTGCAGAGCAGGGAGCCCGATGCGGGGCTCGATCCCAGGACCCTGGGATCATGACCTGAGCCGAAGGCAGACGCTTAACGACTGAGCCACCCAGGCACCCCAAAATGCATGAATCTTAAGGATATTATGCTGTTACAGGATTTCCTTCTCCTCTAGTTCCCGTGGTTCTTGGTCCCACTGCTTCGAAGAATGAAGAGGTAGACCAGACGAAGAGTGGTGGGCAGCAAAGCAAAATTTATTGAGCGATAGTAAAGTGATAGTACAAAGCTCCCAAAGAGGGAGGGTATCTCAGAGGGGTTGCCACCAAAGTTTCTAAGTCTAGGGGGTTTTATGGGCTTGTTGGTGGGCTGTTTTAATCTGATTAACCCTGAGCCTGTCATCCAATCAGGTTTTTGTCATCTATCTATCACGTGGGAAAGGGTGGAGGGCTCCTTCCAGGGCAGTGTAAAATCCTTTTAAGGGTGTTTTCCTCTTAGGGGCGGGGGGGGGGGGGTGTCCTTGCCTGCCTTTCTTCCAGCTGTCCTTCAACACTAAGTGTAACAAGCCAGACTCAAAAAGGCAAATACTGTATGATTCCATTTATATGAGATACCAAAAGTAGTCAAATTCATAGACATAGGAAATGGAATGGTGGTTGCCAGGGGTTGAGGCTAGGAGGAGTGGGGAGTTATTTAATAGTTACAGAGTTTCAGTTTTTTGCAAGGTAAAAATTCTGGAGGTACTTTCACAGCATTGTGAATAAACAACAATACTGAACTATACACTGAAAAATGGTTAAGATAGTAAATTTTATGTTACATGTATTTTACCACAATTAAAAGTAAAATTCAGGGGCGACTGGGTGGTTCAGTCAGTTACGCTTCTGACTCTTGTTTTCAGCTCAGGTCATGATCTCAGGGTTGTGAGGTCAAGTCTCTCAGGCTCCATTGCTGGACAAGGAGCCTGCTTAAGATTCTCTCTCCCTCACCCTCTGCCCCTCCCAGCTCATGCGCTCTCTCTCTCTTTTTTTTTTTAAGATTTTATTTATTTATTTGACAGAGAGAGCGAGAGCAGGAACACAAGCAGGGGGAGTGGGAGAGGGAGAAACAGGCTTCCCACCCCGCAGGGAGCCCGATGTGGGGTTCGATCCCAGGACCCTGGGATCATGACCTGAGCCGAAGGCAGACACTTAACGACTGAACCACCCAGGTGCCCCTCTCTCTCTCTCCTAAAAAAAAAAAAAAAAAAAAAAAGTAAAATTTTAAAAAAATCAAAGGCAATAAAATCTCAATTTCCTGAATTTTGTAATATATGATCATTATATAAGATATTACGATTGGGGGAAACTGGGTGATAGATACACAGAACCTCCCTGTTCTATTTTGTAATTTCTAGTGAATGTATTACTATTTAAAAATAGAAAGGTTTTTGGGGCGCCTGGGTGGCTCAGTTCGTTAAGCGACTGCCTTTGGCTCAGGTCATGATCCTGGAGTCCCGGGATCGAGTCCCGCATGGGGCTCCCTGCTCAGCAGGGAGTCTGCTTCTCCCTCTGACCCTCCTCCCTCTCATGCTCTCTGTCTCTCATTCTCTCTGTCTCAAATAAATAAATAAAATCTTAAAAAAAAAAAATAGAAAGGTTTTTTTTTTTACAATACTCAAAATTCATCACTTCCTAATTATTTTACTCCAATTTGCAGTTATCTATATTCCTGATAATATTTATATGTATTGTACTTGTATGGTGGAAACATTATATAATATTGTGCTACTGCACATCTCCTCTCAACTCCACTTTGAGTTGGCAGCTTGAAATTGGCCCTGGCGGGAGTATTTATGCTGTGGAAATCAGCCAACACTACAAATCAAGGCTCCCCCCTAATGACCCCCAGTCAGCTGTTAAGCCTTTACCAGCAGCCTGGGGTCCAGGTGTCCTCAGGATTAAAATTACGTTAATTTTAACCTGAAGTCCTGTGCATAAGAGAGGAGTAGACAAATAAAGCAACTTGGGCAGTTGCTTAGAAACTTCAGAACTGGAGAAGTACAGCCAAGGAGTGTCCTCCTATATTGTGTCTCCATAGGAGCCTATGACAGTTATTTTTATTTGTCAATTTGGCTGAGCTAAGGGATACCCAGAGAGCTGATCAGACATTATTTCTGGATGCATCTGTGAGGCTGTTTCAGGAAGAGATTAGCATTTGTATCAGTAGACTGAGTAAAGAAGATCCACCTTGACAAATGTGGGCAGGTATCATTCAGTTCTTTTTGAGAATTTTCTCTCTCTCTCTCTCTCTTTCACTCACTCAGTCTCTCTCTCATTTGGGGCTAGGACATCTATCTTCTGCCCTTGGATATCTGATGTCGGAACTCCTGGTTCTCCATCCTTCAGTCTCTGGAACTTACACCAGCAGCCCCGTGATTCTCAGGCCTTGAACTGAATTATAGAAACAGCTTTCCTGGTTCTCCAGCTTGCAGATGACAGATATTGGGACTTCTCAGCCTCCATAACCACAGTGAGCCAATTCCTATTATCAATCTCCTCATCTGTATCTAAATCTGTATCTATACCTATTTATATCTATCTTTATTCTGTTGGCTCTATTTCCCTGGAAAACTCTTACAAATACAGAAGCAAAGGAGGAACACCCAACCTACGGGTTTGTTTTGAGAAGTATATGGTGATTGAGTGTGGGTTTTTTTTTTTTAATTGAAATATGATTGACATAAATATTAGTTTCAAGAGTACAACATAGTGGGGTGCTTGGCTGGCTCAGTCAGTAGAGCATGCGACTCTTGAAATCAGGGTTGTGAGTTTGAGCCCCACATTGGGGGTGGATCATACTGGAGAAAAAAAGGAGTACGGGGCGCCTGGGTGGCTCAGTTGGTTGGGCAACTGCCTTCGGCTTAGGTCATGATCCTGGAGTCCCGGGATCGAGTCCCGCGTCAGGCTCCCTGCTCAGCAGGGAGTCTGCTTCTCCCTCTGACCTACCCCCTCTCATGCTCTATCTCATTCTCTCTCTCAAATAAATAAATAAAATCTTTAAAAAAAAAAAGAAAAAGAAAAAAAGGAGTACGACATATTGATTTGACAATTATATACGTTAGGAAATGCTCACCATAATAATTGCTGTTACTATGCATCACCATGCAAAAGTTACTACATTATTATTGACTATATTCCCTATGGGTACTTTTCATTCCTGTGACTCATTTATTTTATAACTGGAAATTTGTACCACTTAATCCCCTTCCCCTATTTCACCCATCTCCCCACCCCATCCCCTCTAGCAGCCACCGGTTTAGTCTCTGTATTTATCAGTCTATTTCTCTTTTTTTGTTGTTATTTGTTCATTTGTTTTTAGATTCCACACATAAATGAAATCATATGGTATTTGTCTTTCTTTGACTGGCTTATTTCGCTTAGCATTGTACTCTCTAGGTCCATCCATACTGTTGCAAATGGTAAGATTTCATTCTTTTTTCTAAGTGATATTCCATCATATATATATATAAAACACATCTTCTTTATCCATTCATCTATCAATGGACTACTTAGTTTGTGTCTACATGTTGGCTGTTATATATAATGTGCAGTGAACATAGAAGTGCATATGTCTTTTTGAATTAGTGTTTTCATTTTCTTGGGGTAAATACCCAGAAGTGGAATTACTGGATGGTTTGGTAGTTCTATTTATAATTTTTTTTATAGCAGCACCAATTTACATTTCTACCAACAGTGCACAAGAATTTCTTTTCTCCACATCCTCATCATTTCTTGTTCTTGTTATTTCTTGTCTTTTTGATACTAGCCCTTCTAACTGGTGTGAGGTGAGATGTCATTGTGGTTTTGATTTACATTCCCCTGATGGGTGGCGATGTTGAGCATCTTTTCATGTGACTGTTGGCCATCTGTATGTCTTCTTTAGAAAAATGTCTATTTAGGTCCTCTGACCATTTCTTAATCATATTGTTCGCTTTTTATGTTGTTGAATTTTGTGAGTTCTTTATGTATTTTCGATGTTAACCCCTTATTGGATATATCATTTGTAAACATCTGCCATTCTGTAGATTGCCCTTTCATTTTCATTCAAAGGCAGTCATTGCCCTTCATGGTTTCCTTCACTTTGTGAAAGCTTTTTAGTTTGATGTAGTCCCAATAGTTTATTCTTGTTTTCATTTCCCTTGCCTGAGGAGACATATCTGGAAAAATATTGCTAAGACCAACATCCAAGAGTTTACTGCCTATGTTTTCTTCAGGAGTTTTTATGGTTTCAGGTCTTATATTTAAACAATCCCTTTTGAGTTTATTTTTGTATGTGGTGCAAGAAAGTGTCCAGTCTCATTCTTTTGCATGTAGCTGTGAATCTAGGTTTTCTTGACAGTGGGTTTTCTCCAGTTTGGGGCTCTCTTCCCAATGACTCATGCACTCCCTGTCTCCTGAGTGGAGCTGAAGCAGGGTGGGGTCTGGCTCTCTCCCATCTTCTGCTCTTGGGGTAGAAACATCTCCTTTCCTAAATCTGTGGCTACGATAGGGTCTGTGGACAGTTTGAATTTTTAAAATGGGAGACCCAGGAAAAACGTGGCTCTGAACAGGTATTATTTCCCAAATTCTAAAGAAAGCATACTCCTTACATGACAGCCAGCTGAAACCATGGCTGTAGAAGGAACCCCAGCCCCACTCAAGCATCTGCCCCTGGCTAAAACCAAATTTTAAAAGAAATTTGAGAGGATGAGTTTGGGGCCTGAGAAATTTTTAACTTCAGACTTCCAGCTCAAAAGAACAAGAAATTTTGATTTGGGATTTTAATTCCTTTGTACTTAATTATCTCTGGTTCATGAAATTTGCAAAAAGATTTTATCTTTAGACTTTAATTTTTTTCTGGGAATTTGATAATGAGAGAAAATTTACATTCACATTTGATGAAATTCCATATTTTCAGTTTTTATTATTATTATATATTAATATATTTATTCAGTCTCATGTGGAACCTTTGATACACTCTGTTGGGCATTGTAACTGTACATAGTTTAGAATGGGAAGTGGGGAATTGGTTTTCAGCCTTTGAAATGCAGTATCTTTAGTATTGACTAATAAGTGTACTTTCTCACCCATTTTCTAGCCTTCTTGGGTCAAAATCTAAACTCCCACCAACAGTCCCAGAATGATGCCCAGAAGAGAAGTGGATGTTTTGGGAGGAGCAGTTTTATGAGGGGTACTAAACAGAACAGCCAGTGGTTGACCACAGGCTTAGTAGCTAAATAAATGAGTTAAAAGAACAAAGACCTGGGCAATGTAGGAATGGAACTCCTTTCTTCTTCTCCTGGCTTCCTTGATGAAAGCTTTTTCCTAAGCACCCTCTCCCCTTTTTCCCACTCCATCTCAAGAGGGTGGGGTGATTTATCTGTTTGGTAAATCTCTGAAGAATAACCACTAATGCAAATTCTTTGCTCTGCTGTTCTTCCTCTTAGAAGCCAGCTGCCCTCTAGAAGCTCATATCCCCTGCTACTCCCCCAGTTCCTTTGCCCCTCCTGGGTTAAATCTGTTTAATTGTGGGATGAGTATTAGTAAGAACACATGGCTACAGACCTAGGGCCATATCCTTCAACCTCATCTCTACCAATAATAAGATGTAATCATAATGCAGATTTCTATTTTTACTCTTTGTTTTATTTTCTCAGTTTGTCCTTAACTCAAGCAAGGAAGAGAGGTACTATTTATTGGGGGTCCTCTTGGGGACTCCAACAGAGGGTAATTAATATTTTCCAATGAAAAATGCTATTCATTGCAATTCCAGAAGAGTAAATAGCAGAACCTCTTTTTTATTTTATTTTAATTCCAGTATAGTTAAAATACACTGATATATTACTTACAAGTATACAGTTAAGTTATTCAACAATTCTGTACATTACTCAGTGCTCATCGTGATAAGCGTGCTCTTAAACAAAACCTTTTACAGACTCCTAAACATACCAAATAGCTGAATCTTGAAGACATGCAATATCTCAATATTAAGAAGAATTATATCCTCCCTTTAGCAAACATGAGCATTCTCTGATAGCCATCTTTCCCTGAATCACTTATAGCCACATTCAATGGAATATAAATAGTATAAACAGAAAAATATATACTATATGCTGAATTTACCAATTATTTCCATCAGAGAGTTCATTCCTTTGTTTTCTAACAGCAGTTAAAAGCAAACAAATAATTGAATGAGACATTTCCTGAACTCAGAAAGGAAAATCAGTGCAACTCCTTTTATTATAGCAGATCTAAAAAAAAAAAAAAAAAAAAATCAGAGCATTAACAAAAATCCAGAGAAAGACCTCTTGAAATAGAACCTAATTAATTTTCTTTAATAACAAAAATGTTTTACTGAAGGACAAAATGTAGTCCTGGCAAAGCTTAATGCTCCCCTGAACCCATCCTGTGCTGTGTGGCCAAACAGAAGTGTCTAATGTGATGTGACAAAAATAAAATTTAAAAAGGATAAAACTATTGCTCTCAAGAGTAAGATTCTTATCATTCTTCTAGCTAGTGATTGCCTTTGGGCTCTATTATTTTCAGGAACTGTTGATGCTATTCACAGCAGGACAGATACATCAAAACAGAGGAAATAAAGAATAGTGACATAATAAATTTTGTAATATGCCATCAAAAATACTGGAAGGAGGGTGCCTGGCTGTCTAGGTCAGTGGAGCATGTGACTCTTGATCTTGAAGTTGTAAGTTTGAGCCCCATGTTGCATATAGAGATGACTTAAAAATAAAAATCTTTAAAAAAAAAAATACTAGGAGGAATTGTGGATCATTTAGCAATTATTCCTGTTTTATTTTCTTTAAGATTTTTTAAATTGATTTCATTTTAGGGAGAGAGAGAAAGCAGGGGGAGGGGCAGAGGGAGAGAATCCCAAGCAAACTCCCTGCTCCATCCCACTCTCTCCCCACTGAACACAGAGCCTGACGCAAGACTCAATCTCACAACCCTGAGATCATGACCTGAGCCAAAGCCAAGAGTCAGATGCTTAAATGACTGCCCAGGTACCCCCAAATCATTTGTTTTAAAGTGGCACACTCAGAGCAAGAATGAAGATAAAGGAGGAGAGTATTATAGACCTCAATTGTCATTACAGTGGTTCCAAAGTACTTCTGATCATTAGAAATCATTTATTTTTAATGAAGAAGAAGAATTCTAAGTGGCTTCTTTGCAGAAAATGACAAGCTAATTCAAAAATTCATGTGGACATATGGATCAAAAAAGAAATCTCAAGACAATTTTTAAAATATTTTGAACTAAGTGAAAATATAACATAATTTGTGGGATACAGCAAAAACAATGCTTAGAGGGAAATTTATAGCATTGAATGTATGTATTAGAAGAGAAAGATCTAAAATCATTAAGCTTCCACCTAAAACTGGAAAAAGAAGAGCAAATTAAATTCAAAGTAAGCAGAAGTAAAGAAATAAAAATTAGAGGAGAAATTAATAAATTGAAAACTTCTCCATTGAAAACTGAAAATCAATGAAATGAAAAGCTGATTCTCTGAAAAGATCACTAAAACCAAAAAAAGCTTCTAGTCAAGCTATCCAAAAAAAGAGAGAAAACACAAGTTACAAATATCAAAAATGAAAGAGGGAACATCACTACAGACCCCATGAATATCAAAAGGATTATAAAGGAATACTATCTCTGGACAACTCTTTGCTCATGAATTTGATAACCTAGATGGAATGGACCAATTCTTTCAAAGAAACGATCTGCCAAAACTCATACTAGAAGAAAGAGACAATCTGAATAAGCCTACATAACATTAAAGAAATGTAATTAATAAATAGTAACCTTCCAAAAGAAAAAGCACCAGGCCCAGATGGGTTTGCTGGTGAATTCTAAACAAATATTTAAGGAAGAAGTTTTTTCATACTCTTCAATCTCTTTCAGAAGACAGAAGCAGAGGGGATTCTTCCTAACTCATTCTGTGCCTCTCCTGCTGCTCATGCTCTCTCGCACATGCACTCTCTCTCTCAAATAAATAAAATTAAAAAAAAAAAAGCTACAGTAATGAAGACAGTCTGGTATTGGCATAAGGATAAATATATAGATCAGTGGAATAGAATTGAGAGCCCAGAAACAAGTCCTCACATTTATAGTTAGTTGATTTTTTAATGAGGGTGCCAAGACCATTAAATGGGAAAGCAAATGGTAGTGGGACAACTGAAGAGCCATAGTCAAAACAATGAAGTTGTCTAATCTCTTATGAGGAAGTTAGAAAGTGTTCATTTTGCCTGGCAGTTTCTCTTTCTACGGTTCTCAGAATGGTCCCAAATGTACCATTTACGGTCTCTTGGGATCTTCTGATATAATTTCAGAGAAAGAAATGCAACAGGTGGTTGGAAGATTAGGCATGAGAGTTTTCTTTTTAAAGAGTGAGGCATAGGAATAGCTGCAGTATATAAGAGAAATAATTGAGAACATTCTTTAAGCAACCAATATGTTTTACACAGAGGAGAGGCTGCTTCAGCTGACAAGAAAGACTCAGTAGATTGGGAATTTGGGATGCTCTGAGTCAGCCAAATTGTCCAATATAGCTCATTCCAAGTATTCAGATACCATTCTTTGCTTTTTGATATTCTAACTTCCTCATAAGAGATTAGACAAAGCTATGAATTAAAGTAATAAAATTTGGCAATCTTAAGAATCAAATGTTGTTTGGCTTACAACTGTTTCACTTCTTCAGCTGAAAGAGCTTACATCTTGAAAAAATCTCTCATAAATTTTTATATCATAGTCGTAGAAAACCCTTGGGTTTCAATTGATAACTTGAACTAATAATTTAGAAATCTCAACTTGGGGTGCCTGGGTGGCTCAGTAGGTTGAGTGTCTGACTCTTGGTTTCAGTTTGGGTCATGATGTTGGGGTGGTGGGATCAAGCCCCACTTCAGGCTCCCTGCTCAGTGGGGAGTCTGCTTGGAATTCTCTCTCTCTCTCTCTTCCTCTGCCCCTCCTCCCACCCCCACATGTGTGCTCTTTCTCTATAAAACTTTAAAAATAAAAAGAAAGAAATCTTAGCTTGTCAAAAAAAGAAGAAAAAGAAGAAATCTTACGTTGTCATTCATTTTTTAAGTTGTTCAGCAATTAGAAGTAATCACAACACCTCCATGATCCTTGAATTCTGCCTATCTTTCATGCTGTCCTATGGCTGTAGCAGCGCGAAACCCAAAGCCTTTCCTTCAACTGGCATATCAGTACAAGTGAGCCATGGAATGACTTAATTCACTACTTTGCTACTATTTACCATGGGCTATGAAAATACAGTTCCTTAATAGTCACTGGATTCTCAAACCAGGCCAAATAACTAATCTCAGCTCCCCACCACTCCACCCCCTCCCTTTCCCTGAGAATCTATTGTCTATAACCATTCCTCATAAAAATTTCTCCAGCTGTACATTTCTTGAGACAGTATTTGGTGGCTAGTCACAGATTAACTGGGAAAATAGGCAGGAATAAAGCGAAGCTATGCAGATAATACCACACTCAAAAACAGACTCAGAGAGCTAGTCCAGCAGGGCACTGCTACCCATCACTGAACTCAGGAACCACAGCCAGCACCGTTGTCACCCCTGGCACTCGATATTGGATCCAACGACGGGCAACACAGGCACTCTTGTGCCTGCCAACTGGATGCTGCTGCCACTGACACCAGAAAAAAGTCTCCACTGTCCTTGTTTCTTTGTGTCATTGGTTTCAAATTCAAAATCCCAGATGAGTGTATCTGATTGGCAGAGCCTAAATCAAGGGCCCACATCCCAGCTGGCAGAGGAGCTAGGATACTAGATGTCTGTTCATTTCAGTTTCTCTTTGGGGAGGCAAGGAATCCCTCAAACGTGAAGAGCATTCAAATGCTGGACACCAATAATTACACGTGTCCATTACATATATAATACTTTGAGCAAATGCTACTTAATAACCCTACAGTGGCCTCCAAGTGTTGAAGTGAAAGGAAGAGTCACACGTCTCTTGCTTTAAATCAGAAGACAGAAATGATTAAGTTTGGTGAGGGAGGCATGTCAAAAGCCAAGACAGACTGACAGGCAGGCCTCTTGCACCAGTTAGCCAAGTTGTAAATGCAAAGGAAAAGTTCTTAAAGGAAATTGAAAGTGCTACTCTAGTGAATACACAGATGATAAAAAAAAGCAAACAGCATTACCGCTGATACGGGTAAGTTTTAATGGTCTGGAGAGATCAAACCAGCCACACCATTCCCAAAAGCCAAAGCTTAATCCAGAGCAAGGACCTAATTCTCTTCAGTTCTATGAAGGCTGAGAGAGGAAAGGAGGGTCCAGAAGTTTAGAGCTAGCGGAGGTTGGTGCATGAGATTTAAGGAAAGAAGCCTTCTCCATAACATAAAATTGCAAGGGGAAGCAGCAAGTGCGAATGTAGAAGCTGAAGCCAATTTTGCAGGTCTAAGTGAAGATAATGAAGGTGGCTACACCGAACAACAGATTTTCAACATAGACAAAGAGTCTTCTATTGGAAAAAGATGGTAAGACTTTCATAGCTAGAGAGGTCAAAGCCTGGCTTCATTCAAAGCCTCAAAGGACAGGCTGACTCTCGTTAGGGGCTAATGCAGCTGGAAACTTGAATTTGAAGCCAATGCTCATTTACCATTTTGAAATGCCTAGGGCCCTTAAGAATTATGCTAAATCTACTCTGCCTTTGCTTTATAAATGGGACAAAGCCTGGATGACAGCACATCTGTTTACAACATGTTTACAATAATATTTACTGAATATTTTAAGCCTACTATTTAGATCTGCTGCTTAGGGGGGAAAAAAGTCCTTTAAAAATATTACTGCTCATTGACAATGTACCTGGTCACCCAAGAGCTCTGAAGGAGATGTACAATGAGATTAATGTTGTTTTCATGCCTGCTCAGACAAGATCTATTCTGCAGTCCATGGATCAAGGAGTCATTCTGACTTTCATGTCTTACTCTTTAAGAAATACATTTCCTGGGGCACCTGGGTGGCTCGGTCAGTTAAGTGTCCAACTCTTGATTGCGGCTCAGGTCACGATCTCAGAGTCATGAGATGGGGCCCCAAGTCAGGCTCCGTGCTGGGTGTGAAGCCTGCTTAGGATTCTCTCTCCCTCTCCCTCTGCCCCCACCCCAGTGTGTGCACCCGCCTTCTCTCTTTTTAAAATAAATAAATCTTTGAAAAGAAAAGAAAAAAGAGAAGACAAGACAAGGCAGAAAGACAGAAAGCCATTTCCTGAGCCTATAGCTGCCATAGAGAGGGTTCCTCTGATGGATCTGGGCAATGTAAATTGGAAACTTTCTAGAAAGGATTCATCATTCCAGGTACCCTAAGAACCTTCATGATTCATGGAAGAGGTCAAAATATCAACATCAACAGAAGTTTGGAAGAAGTTGAGGTGCTTGGGTGGCTCAGTCGGTTAAATGTCTGAATTTGGCTCAGGTCATGATCTCAGGGTCCTGAGATGCAGTCTCATATCAAGCTCCCTGCTCAGTGGGGAGTCTGCTTGTCCCTCTGCCCCTCCTTCCCCCAGCTCGTGATCTCTAAGTAAGTAAAATTGTAAAAAAAAAAAAAAAAAAAGTTTGGACGTTGACTCCAGCCTTCATGGATGACGACGAGGGATTAAAGAGTTTAGTGGAATAAATAACTGCAGATGTGGTGGAAATAGCAAGAGAACTAGAATTAGAACTGGAGCCTGAGATGTGACCAAACTGCTGAGATCTCATAAAATTTTAATGGATAAGGAGTTGCTTCTTAAGGGTGAGCAAAGTGCTTTCTTGTGATAGAATCCACTCCTGGTGAAGATTGTTGAAATGACAACAAAAGATTTAGAATATTACTTAGTTGATGAAACAGTGGCAGGGTTTGAGAAAATTGAATCCAATTTTGTTTTTTTGTTTATTTTTTAAGATTTTATTTATTTGACAGAGAGAGACAGCGAGAGAGGGAACACAAGCAGGGGGAGTGGGAGAGGGAGAAGTGGCACCCTGCTGAGCAGGGACCCCCCCCCCCGATGTGGGTCTCCATCCTAGGACCCTGGGATCATGACCTGAGCCAAAGGCAGACGCTTAACCGACTGAGCCACCAGGCACCCTTTGAATCCAATTTTGAACGAAGTTCTGCTGTGAGTCAAGTGCTGTCAGTGTTGTATGCCCCAGAGAAATCATTCATGAAATGAAGAATCAATCGCTTCTCGACCTTTTGGCTAAGATCAAGTGAAATGAAGAGTCCATAAGTGCAACAAATTTCATTGCTGTCTTATTTTAAGGAATTGCTACAGCAACCCCAACCTTATCAGTCAGCAGCCATCAACATCAAGGCAAGACCCTCTGTCAGCAAAGATTGTCTCCCTGGAAGCTCAGGAGATAGTTAGCATTTTTTTAGAAATAAAGTATTTTTTAAAGTATGTACACTGTTTTTTTATACATGATGCTATTGCATACTTAACAGAGAACAGTATAGTATAAATATAATTTTTATATGCACTGGGACACCAAAAAATTCATCTGACTTAACTTTTGTGATATGCACTTTATTGTAGTGGTCTAGAAGAGAACCTGCAGTATCTCTAAGGCATGCCAGGATAGGCAAAAATCTCTTTACTAAATGATCCTGTGTATCACGGAAAACAATTCAAGAAGCAATTACTATGATCTGATGGTGTTCTCAAATAGTTTGCTTTCCAGACTAATGAAAGGACTGATATGCAAAGTTTGAATCAACTCTTGGCATACTTGCAGTACGTATTTGAGAACGGCTTAATCACTTTCTATTCTATTTAAGTAAAACCCATGCTATAAGAAAAGGGCTTTTTAAAATTTAATTACTTATTTTGTATGTCATAATGTGAATAGAAAAAAAAATCATAATCAGTATAATAAAGCACCATGAGTACAGCAAAGAAGGAGCTTTAACTTGGAATAACAGTTGCACCCACTATTATTCACAGAAAGGAGTTGGTGGGCAACAACTGCCACGAGTCTGTTTTTTTTTTTTTTAAGATTTTTATTTATTTATTTATTTGAGAGAGAGAATGAAATAGAAAGAGCATGAGGGGGGGAGGGTCAGAGGGAGAAGCAGACTCCCTGATGAGCAGGGAGCCCGACGTGGGACTTGATCCCGGGACTCCAGGATCATGACCTGAGCCGAAGGCAGTCGCTTAACCAACTGAGCCACCCAGGCGCCCCGCCATGAGTCTGTTTAAGGCAGAAAGGTCAGAGACACAACCAGCAAGACAACTTAGCAGTTGTATACCTGATTTGTTAGCACTGGTTTGATGAAATCAATGGGAAAGATAATGTGCCTAAAGAAAGCAGACTCGACCCTCTTATATGTAATACAAATGCTCTCTTGTTATAATATTCTTTATAGTGGCAAGTCCTTCCCAAACTCCTCCCCAGACCTACCCCCATTGAAAAAAAAAAAAAAAGTCAGGGTGCCTGGCTGGCTCAGTCAATGGACCATGTGACTCTTGATCTCAGGGTCATGAATTCAAGCCCCACCTTGGGCCTAGAGCTTACTTAAAAAAAAAAAGTCATAGAAGTACATAAGGCCATTAAAGTATTGTTTTTTTTAAAGATTTTATTTATTTATTTGACAGAGAGATACACAGCGAGACAGGGAACAGAAGCAGGGGGAGTGGGAGAGGGAGAAGCAGGCTTCCCGCGGAGCAGGGAGCCCGATGCGGGGCTCGATCCCAGGACCCTGGGATCATGACCTGAGCCGAAGGCAGACGCTTAACGACTGAGCCACCCAGGCACCTCAGGCCATTAAAGTATTAAGGGGAAAAAATAATGATTTTTTAAAATCCTCCTGGAGTGGGAAAGGCTTTTTAAAATATGAAATAAATTAAAAACTTGATACATCAACTACAGAAATATTTTAAACACTATAAAAAAGTTAAAAAATGACAATTGGCGGGGGGGCGCCTGGGTGGCTCAGTTGGTTAAGCCTTCGGCTCAGGTCATGATCTCAGGGTCCTGGGATCGAACCCCACACTGGGCTCCCTGCTCAGTGGGGAGTCTGCTTCTCCCTCTCCCTCCGGCTCCTGCTGGCTCTCTCTCTCTCTCAAATAAATAAATAAAATCTTTTTAAAAAATGACAATTAGGAAAAAATTATTTTTAAGATTTAAATGGCCAATTTTCCTAATCCCCCCAAACAGGTATTTAAAAATCAGTAATGCAATTTAAAATGTAGAAAAAAAAGTTTTCAGTGTCAAACCTTACTAAAATGGTCTTTATAGAGATTATAATGGAAGGAATCCATAAGCACAAAGAGAATCAAAGAGGAAAGTAAGGCAGCCAAGAAGTATCAAGTTAGGTTTTGGAAAACAGTGCCTACATGAAGGAAAGCCAAAAGACAAAACTACTTGCCCTACAGTATCTCAGAAAGGCTACGGTGCATGGCAAGACTAAAAAAGTTTGGTCAGTCTACATAAGAACTCACATCATGAGATTCCCTCCCCAACTCCACATAGCCAGATTCACGTACAACTTAAAAAATTTTGCTAGTGTGCACATGCACATTTAAAACAGTAAGTTTTCAAAGACTAAAACAGTAAGTTTTCAATTTGGAAAGTTAAATCTAAGTAATATGATTATAATAAATATTCAGACAGAGTTCAGATGACAAAAGAAATACCAATGTATGGCTTCATATGGTCATCAAAGATTCTGTGACAAATCGACTTTCATCCCTTCCAAATTACCCCAACAGTCCAGGGGAAGCATGGGCTAGACAAAAACCATTCCTTCTAGACCAAAAAATTCATCTGACTTAACTTTTGTGATACTCACTTTTGTGATATTCCTTCTAGACCCAAAACTGTCACTTTCTGGATCAATCACATCCCATACTCCTTTGTTCTTAAGAAATCAGAGAATTAGATTAGAAAATCTTCTCCTGGACTAATATTTTACCCTAAAAGGGTATTTCAAAGCTAAATTTGTGAAATCTTTTAATTTGTATTCAGAAACCAGTCACACCATTATAACAACGTACATATGTTTAGTCCTCCTTGGGGAGAGAAACCAAAAAAACCTCCCAAATTATGAACTCTATCTTTATACATTCCAACAAATATATATATATATATATTTTTTAATAAATCAAATACAGGAGTCAAAAAGACTGTAAACCATGCAACATTGTCTTTTATTATGTATGGGTTTTAAAAATTATTTCCTCAATCTCTCCATACACAGACAAAGTATACTGTTTAACATACTGGAACTGGGAAATATTGACCATTGCCTAGATAAGGGAAAATTATCCCTAAAACATGCTTAACCAGGAGGCCAATTCATCTGCCGACCTCCAAGAACATGGAGATGAACATGATAGACAGACTGTCCCCCATCTGAACCTTCATTCACCACCATTCGATAACCCTTCTTCAGGCCCAGATCAGCAGCACATTTCTTGCCCACAATCATTAAATGTCCAAGAAGCTGGAAAAGAAAAAAAAAGTTTCTTAAGCACAGGCAATTTACAAATTCTTGTCATTAAATAACATACTACCAAGTTGAAATATTAAAAGACCACCAACTTGAAACATATCCCTCTGGGCAAATATTTGGAAACTCTTAATACTAATACAACACAATTTACAATAAAAAGCCATTAAGATTAGGTATTTACTCAGGACTAATTCCAATAAACAAATTAAGACATAAATCTGCTCAATTAAAACAATTTTAAAATCATTTTCCAAGTGGGAAATGTTCTTAATAGGACGCCTGGGTGGCTCAGTTGGTTAAGTGTCTGCCTTCGGCTCAGGTCATGATCCTGGAGTTGAGGACTGAGTCCGGCATCGGGCTCCCTGCTTAGCAGGGAGTCTGCTTCTCCCTCTAACCTTCCCCTCTCTCGTGCTCTCTCTTTCTCATACTCTCTCAAATAAATAAATAAAATCTTAAAAAAAAAAAGATTTACATGTTCTTAATAAAGCAAGATATATCTTGCTTTCTTATAACAGAAGAGTACATCAATCAGGATAGGTTTGGTTAAGCTGTGGTAACAAACCACTCCACATACTGGTTTACAACAAAGATACACTTCTTGTGCTCACTATAGGCTCATCACAGGTTGACTAGGCTCTAAATTCTTCATCTTTTTCACTTTGAAACACAGGCTGATGGAGTAGTTTCTGTATGACCACAGTGGCAGAGGGAAGAAAGAACTTGACAAACCAGGTGCTAGTCTCTAATAGTTTCTATGCAAGACATATCACTTCTGCTTGCATTTCCTGGCCAAATTAAGTCACATAACCAGGCCTGCCATCAATAAGGCAGGAAGTATTAAAGCACCCCTGAAGAAGAAGAGCCAGTATTTATAAACTATTTTACAATCTACCATGAGGAGCATTAGGAAAATATTTAATTGAGGCCTATACATCTGGCAAAACCAAATGGTTTTTCTTTCCTTTAACAGCATTAATAGAAAAAATTAATAGAAAAAACATCGGGGTGCCTGGGTGGCTCAGTTGGTTAAGTGACTGCCTTTGGTTCAGGTCATGATCCAGGGTCCTGGGATCGAGCCCCACACTGGGCTCCCTGCTAAGCGGGGAGTCTGCTTCTCCCTCTGCCTCTGCCCCTCTCCCCTGCTTGTGCTCTCTCCCTCTTTGTCAAATAAATTTAAAAAGAAAGAAAAAAACATCATCCCCTGTATGATGTACTGTTTCTTTATTGAGAAAAAATGAGTCTCACCAACTATTCCTTGTTAGGAACCATTTTGTTTAAGAATTGGTGATGATGGATGTTAACTTGACTGACTGTGGTGACCACCTCGTAATATACATATATCAAACCACTATATTGTACACCTAAAACTAACAATGTTATGTGCCGACTATATCTCAATTTTAAAAAATCAAACTATTTCTACACTGCACTCCCAAAGGATTGTCTGTTTTTTCCCTCAATAATACCCTCAGGAAAATGAAAATATGACATCACTTTCAGGTCAAAATTTAGTCTCCCAAATTAAAAAAAAAAAAAAAAGGCAAGAAAATGAATTGTGTTGGTAAATTTACTTACACGTTCATCATCATCTTCTGCTACAGAAATCTGAGATATAGGTTTCTTGGGTATCACCAGAAAATGAGTTGGTGCTTGAGGGGAAATGTCATGGAAAGCAAGACACTAGAGAAAAGGGGGAAAAAATTAGTTTTAGTATCATCTTATAGGCTAAATTTACTCTTTCACACTAGCCCCATGGGAGGCATGTAGTAGATGCTAGGAAATCAGAAGTATACACAATACCTGTGATCCCATGGTTACTTTCATGGAACTTAGTCTAATGGGAAGGCTGACCTTAAACAAAGGTATAAAAGAGTTAAGATCCTACCTACATGTTACAAAGGAAAAGTAAAGAGTGAAATAAATGATTATCACAGAAAAACCCAATTTTGACCGGGGGATCACAGACAAACCACTCTGAGGTAGGGACATTTAAAGAGAAATCCAAAAGTGAAGTAGAAATTAGGCAAGCTCATCCTTGTCTACCTTTTCAGTTTGATCTCATTCAACTCTTCCTGCTCAAATCACAGTGTCTTTCATCTCTCTCCACACTCCCAGGCTTTTTTCAAAGGCCCTTCCCTTTACTGCAATGGTCCTCTCTCCCCTCAACCCCAGCTTTTGTCTAACTTAACCTGATATTCATTCCTCAGTTCCCAGCATATATAAAATTTCTGAAAGAAATCAGATTTCTCTCCCCACTTTCCCTAGGTTAGGAGTCCCCATTGTGCAATTTCCTGTTTTTTTCCTTTACCCCAGCGATGAGCTTTGTAATTATGTATTTGTCTGATATTTTGACTAATACCTATTTCTTCTCACCTTACTCAACTATTTAAGTAATAATATACCTTTTGTCTTTCATAGAAATGAAGATAAGTAGCATTTAGGCAAATTACATACCAAAAAAAAAATGAGTATTTTTTTATCTCTTGTTCTCTACTGAAGGTGGAAGCTGCTTATTAATAGAACCTTCCCTGCTCAACGTCTTAGGACTAATTCTATTTAGTACTCCACACAAAATGCTGTATCATTTAGATTGCTTCATGCAGTTATACTCTTGGGTCTTAGGTGGTTCAAAAATCAATTATTTCAATCATCATTTATAAAAAGCAAGTGAAAATATTTAAAAAGAAATATGCAGGGGCGCCTGGGTGGCTCAGTCGTTAAGCGTCTGCCTTCGGCTCAGGTCATGATCCCAGGGTCCTGGGATCGAGCCCCACATCGGGCTCCCTGCTCAGTGGGAAGCCTGCTTCTCCTTCTCTCACTCCTCCTGCTTGTGTTCCCTCTCTTGCTGTCTCTCTCTCTCTGTCAAATAAATAAAATCTTAAAAAAAAAGAAATATGCATTTTCTAGAACAAAAGAACTTCCCTACCAGTAACAAAGGTATCTAAATAAAATTCACCTACAGGAACCTAATCTAGGTAACATTTTGAATCTAAGAACGCTAAGTGTAAAAAGAATGTTTCCCTTATATTCCATATTTCTTAAAGTTAATTTGACAAAGTTAATTTCTAGCTAAATCAGCCAACCTCCTGCCCAGCTTTATCTGAGATCCAAGCCCATAAATACAACTCGCCCGGAAGTATTTTACACAAGATGTCACATCGACTTGGCCCCCCTAAAACAGAATTTCACCTACGATGAAGTCAACAAAAACTACGTGCTTAGTCCCCTGCCATAAAACTGCTTCCTGTAAAATAGGCAAGGAACCTTTGCTACCGGGCGGGGCCAAAGAAAAGCAAATCCCAAAAGCCGACCCACTCCCCGCCAGAGTCCGCGGCCCGAGCGGGATGGGGGTGGGGTGGGGTTGACTTGCGGGTCCCGGCGTTGGCGGACCTTCGGCCCCCAGCCACCCCGAGGCCGCGGACCCCCGGCCGGCTCCCGCAACGCGGCGCGGACTGGCGCCCGGGAAAGCCCAGGCGGGC
Organism: Mirounga leonina; assembly: GCF_011800145.1. Lineage (NCBI taxonomy): Eukaryota > Metazoa > Chordata > Mammalia > Carnivora > Phocidae > Mirounga > Mirounga leonina. The sequence goes on from NW_023270426.1 coordinate 15,941,898, forward strand.
AGGCTGTGCGCGGGAGATCGCGGAGATTGGGCCCTAGACAGGGCGCGATCGGATTTCTCCCTGTCGGGCAGAGCGCTGGCGAGATTGTGAGATTCCTGACACGGGCGAGGTCCGAGGCAGTCGCGGAGCCGGCGGGCGCCCACACCGAGGAGCCAGCGCGTCCCCCACACGCGCCCAGACCCCACGGTGCTGGCCCGGCGGGTGCCCGGCAGCCTGACCCGCGCCCCGGGCTGATAACGCGTAACCGGAGCGCCGGCACGCGCCAGCGGGCGGCCTCCGAGCTGCCGCGGCCCTGCCCGCTGGCTGGGGGCCCGCGGCAGAGGCCCCGCGGGGCGGCCGAGTGCCTTCCCTTCGCGATGCTGCCCGACCCTTTCCCCTCCGTCCGCGGGAAACCCGCGTGTTCACGGGAGACTGCCCCGCCTCAGCCCCCCAGGGAGGCGACGGCCGGTGGCTACCTGGTCATCCTCAAAAATGATTTTGGCTGGGATTTCCTTGCGAATGATCTTCCCGAAGATCGTGTCGCCACCAGGCCGCGCGGCCTGAGCTTTGGCGATCTCATCTGCCATCTCGGCCTCCCTCCCGCGCGGCCGCCCCGGGGAGAAGCTCGAGAGGAGGGAGGAGCCGGAGCAGAGGGCGGGGGTGCACGGCCAAGCCTGCGCGGGGACCGCTGCTCGGGCGTCCGGGCTGGTCCTGCGCGTGCGCACTGGCGACCGGCACTGCGGGTGCAGAGAGCGCACGGGAGCTTCCAAGAACTGCCCGACGAGACCCGGCGGAAGGGAGGTTCCTGATTCGAGCCTCTAGGGAGCCACACCGAGGTCTTTTTTTTTTTTTTTTCCCTTCTTTCTATCTTTAGTGTGTCTTGGGGAATGGAGTTACTGTATACGCCCTTCTTCACTTGCTTTATGGACACTTGTAGGAAAAATTAGGTACTGTAACTGAAAAGATTTGGATAATCCAAGCAATGCTGGTCGTGTTTGCATTTCTCAGCTAACACTTAATTTCTGAGACACCCTAACACTTAATTTCTCAGCTGCAGAAGGTCTTGGTTCCAGTAAGTAAGCCCTCCTTGCACCAGTGTTTTTCTCCCTCTAGCAGTGGTTCTCACTGCACGTTAAAATCACTTGGGGAACTTTTGAAAAATCCTCTTGAACCTGGCCAAAATCTAGATCAATTAAATCAGACTCCGAGGTTGGGATCCAGGCATCAGGACTTTGTAATCCTCCCTCCACTGTGCAACTAAGACTTCTTCCCAGAAGTAATCAGCGTAACGTAACATGCCCCACCTTAAAGGAAGAACACCTTCCTTAACTTGACATACCCCTTCATATCTTTGCTGCTTCTTAAAACTTTTCTTTATTCTGTGTCCACTTTCTCATCTGTTTTTAACCCATTTCCCTCTTGCCAATGTTGTTAAGGACCTCCACTTACAAGTTCTATGAACATTTCTATTTCTTATCATACTAGACCTCTTGGCATTATTTCCTAATGTTGATCATTTCCTCTTTTCAGGAATAGTCTTCACTCTCCTAGTCTTGTCTCCTATACCCCTCTGGATGCTGTTTCTCCTTCACAGTAAGCCTCCAGTTCCAGACTTCTCAATGGGTTCCATTCTTGGCTATATTCTCTAGCTAACATTTAATTTCCACATGCCCTTATTAAGAAAAATTAATTATAGCTCCAGGACTACTCTATATGATAATATTTTACCAGTTTGTCTTATCTTGTCCCCTGCCAATAAAAATTATTGATAGTGGATCCCTTGAATCTCAAAAGTGACTCGTTTGCTACTGTTGCTATCAAAGACATTACTAGGACAATTGGCAAAATCTAAATAATGCCTATAAATTAGATAGTAGCTTTGAAAGTTGTGTTAATTTCCTTACATAACCATAGCAAAATTATCAAAATTAGTTGATCTGGGGTGGGGTCTTATAATTTAGGTTTCTTTTTTTTTTTTTTTTAAGATTTTATTTATTTATTCATGAGAGACAGAGAGAAACAGAGGGAGAAGCAGGCTCCCAAGGAGCGGGAAGCCCGATGCGGGACTCGATCCCAGGACCCTGGGATCATGACCTGAGCCGAAGGCAGACGCTTAACCATCTGAGCCACCCAGGCGCCCATAATTTAGGTTTCTAACATGTTTCCAAGTGATGCATTTGCTGCTTGCCCTGGAATCATACTTTGAGGCCCACTGATGTAAGAAACTGTCTTTTTTTTTTTTTTTTGTAGGAATAAAAAACACTGAAGTATTTAGGAGTATAGGAGTATCATGTCTGCAGCTCACTTTCGAACAGTAAAGAAATACCAAAAAAAAAATGTTCATATATAGAGAGATAGAAAAGGATAAAGTGATTGTGGTCAAATGTTAACATTTGAGGAATCCGAGTGAGGGGTATATGCAAATTCTGTTATTCTTGCAACTTTCCTGTAAGACTGAAATTGTCAAAATAGAAAGTTAAAAAGAAGAGATATATACTGGTTTGGATAATAAGTGTGGTCATCTTTCACTAAGGCTTTATCATCTGCAGAGCAATGATTCTCCAGTATGTCTCTCTGATCTACCTTTCTCCTAATTCCAGATTGGCCAATGGAATGTAATACCGCCTACTCACCACCTCCATATGGATGTCTGTGAGGCAGTTCAGATTTATTTTTACTCTTTGCACAACAAACAAACAAAAAAACCTCCTCCTGCAAAATTCTACATCCACCATAATACCATTCACCAAACTGCTCAAGTCAAAGGCCATGAAATCATCCTTAACTCTTCTCTCTTATACTTGGCAATACATATCATGAATCCAATCACTTTTCACCTCTTCTACTACACCACCCTAATCCAAGCCACTGTCATATTTTGCCTGGAGTACTTTGAGAGCCTCCTAGCTAGGTTCTGCTTCCATTGTAGTCAATTTGCCATTCAGCACACAAAGTGATTTTTATAAAATATAAATCATGATCTCACTCTCCTGCTGGTAAGGCATTTTATCACAAAATTAATCCAAAATCCTACCTTGGATTATAGGGTTCTTACCTGATCAGGCCCATGGCTGCTTCTCCTGCTTCATTTCCTTCAATTTCAACCTTATTGTCCAGCTTCAACTAAACTGGGTATGGTAGGCAGAAGATGCCCATGTCCTAATCTCTGGAGCCTATAAATATGTTTCTTTACATGGTAAAGGGGATTTCCAGATGTCATTAAAGTAAGGATCTTGTGGTGGGTGAGATTCCTGGATTGTCCAGGTAGGCCCAATATAATCACGGGGGCTTTCATAAGTGAAAGAGGGACACAGGAGAGGGAGGAGATATGATGGAAGGAGAGGTGACAGTCAAAGATTGAAGATGCCCTCCTGTTGGCTTTCAAGATGGAAGGGGTCACAAAGAGGTAACATTCTGGAAGTCAGAAGTCTGAGTTTCACTGGGCTAAAATCACTGTGTTAACAGGGCTGCATTCCTTCTAGAGGCTCTAGGGGAGAACATTTACCTTATTTTACCTTCTAGAAGCTACCTGCATTTCTTGACTTGAAGCCCCTACCTCTGTCTTCAGGGCATCTTCAAACCTCTTCCTGACTCCGCTTCCTTCGTCCACTTATAAGGATCCTGTGATTACAGTGGGCCCACCACACAATCCAGGAAAATTTTCCCATCTCAAAAGCCTTAATTTAATCACATCTGCAAAGTCCCTTTTGTCATATAAGGTAACATATTCAAAAGTTCCTAGGATTTAAACAGGGACATCTTTTGGAGGCCTTTATTCTGCCTACTTAGAGCTCCATGAACTTATGTGAGGAACAAACTAGAATTCTTGTTTAGTTCTGGTCTCACACTTTGAGATGTTAACAAACCAGGACATATTCCTAGAATAAAAATAGTTACCTCATTTATGGAACAGCTGAAGGAACGATACAGAGTTATCTAAGAGAGGCTTCAGTAATGAACTGAGTTTGACCCTATGAGAATTTTATTTTCAAGTATTGGCAGATACGGGGTTTTGGTTAAGTGAATACAGGACCCTAGTTAGCCAGAAATTGTAACAATAAATTATGAATTTTCAGGAAATTGGGCCGTGATTCTAAAACTGGAAATGAAAATAAGCATGTTTCAGTCATTCTTTAAAAATTTGAAGGCACCATCGTGCAATGTCACAAGATCTATTGTTTCCTATATAAAAGACAGTACTTGAGTATATTTGGTTTAATTGCTTGGTTATGTTAAACACTCATCTGCAGATCTAATGGATTATAATTTAAAAAGTTAACTGTTATGTTGCTATCTTGATGACTTGAAATATTCTTTAAAATGACATAAATCACAGAGAAGGAAAAAGGTCTTTAAGATCTTTTGCTTCAAATCGTTCATTCCTACTAAAAAGTAGTTTTACCTGAAAGGCTGTGACGTAGGGAAGGCAAACAACGATTATGCGATGAGGGAAAGGTTGAGATTTTTCTTGAAGTTTGCAAGGTCCTAAGTTAAAATGTGCTTAAATAACATTTCTGACCGTTTGACCAGCAAAACCAAAGAGTAGGGTAAGGTGAGGCTGTGTGGAGGGTAAGACTAGTCAGGCATAGGGATTTGTGTCCCGGACCTCCATTTACTAGCCCTATGGTTTTTGTTTTGTTTTGTTTAAGAAACTATTTATTTCAGAGAGAGAGAGTGTGCACGGGACCACCTGAGCAGGGGGAGGGGCAAAGGGAAAGGGAGAAAAGAAGCTACTCCCAGCTGAGGGTGGAGCCCAAGGGGGGGGGGGGGCTCGATCTCACTACCCAGAGATCATGACCTAAGCTGAAATCAAGAGTTGTCAGCTTAACCGACTGAGTCACCAGGCACCCCTCTAGCCTGTGGTCTTGAGCAAGTAACTCTACCTCACCTTTTCCGGGAATTGAGATACAAATAGCGCTTTGGGAAGCCAGAATTCCAATTAACGGCAGCTATACTTGTTAGGGCTTGGCTCTTATGCACTTTCACAAGTAGACTGTCGCAACTGGGAAACATTAACATAAAGGTTCTTTATTAGATAACCGCAACCTCCAAACAAGAGGTAATAACAGAGACGTTGAAGACCTCCAATAAATAACCCACCCCCGACACCTGACTGCCTCGGAAGAGACCGGAAGTGACTCTGCCCCTAACTAACATGGCGTCCAGGTAATTTCCGTTCTCCTCTCTCCAGTACTTGGGCTCGGCAGCTTCTCGCGCTCTTACCAGACTGCAGCCGTTTAGCAAACTCGTCTCCAGTGTCTTTGTGGAAGGCGGGGCTACAAGGGGGAATCTGCGCGGTGATTGGTTGCGGCACGTTAGGAACGTGACTTCGGGGAGTTGGATAGTCCACGCCGGGCAGTGATTGGTTGCCGAGAGGCGGGGAGGCTCGATCGCCGGAGAAGCGGCCGCCGCGGTGAGGAGAGCCATGGGTCAGGCGGCCAAGGTGACAGGGCCCGGGAAGGTTTGGGTTCGTTGCCGACGGGGAGGGAAAACGGGCGGTCCTGCGCAGGTTGTCTGGAATCTCAGTAGGTGTGGGTTCAGGACCCTCCACGGAGCTTGTGAACGTTGCCGCTGAGGAGCACAGTGACCACCTGCGAAGGGCGGTGGAGGGTTTGTGCTGGTGCGAGGAGGGAGGGTGGCACCAGAGCTTCCGCACTGGTCTCCTGGGGTACCGAAGTGTTTGTTTCTACGTCGTGCAAGTTCTGCCCCCGTTTCATCCCCACACCGAGTGTTTGAGGGACCTTTTTCGCGTCGTTGAGAGGTAGACGAGACGCCAAAGGCAGCCCTGCGCTGCAACCCTCTACTGAGTGAAAGGTCCGATGAGGTGAAAAGTTTAGTCAGATAACCAGATAACCGGAAGGTACACCGAAGTATGGCACCGAGGAAACTGAATCCGGGCGGAATCACTTGCCAAAAATCAACACCCAGGGAGACAGAGCAGAGACCCGTGAGACCTGAGTGCTCGAAATGAGCTTGGGAAGTGATGCCCCCGCCGGGTGCTTCCCTGAGTACCTGGTGTCAGATTCATTTCTTGTCAAACTGGTGCACGTTCCTGGCCGGCGCACACTTCTCAGGGACAAGCCATCCCTAACCTTCAACATCAGCATGCCCAGTTTGGTCCTGTCTCTGTCACTGGCTGCAGTGTAAGCACGGAAAAGGGGGGAAAGGCCTGTTACTGTATAGTGAGGAAAAGCAATGTTTATGGTTGGTCAATAGTAAGACACCACCAAGCGGTGCCTCCTGTACTACTGACTTTGGTGTTCTCAGTACATTTTAGTATATGTCACAGCACCAGGAGAAACAACTGTGAAGAGTTATTCAGATAATTTGAGTGTCCATAATAGCTATCGGTAATACCTTACAGCCAACATTTAGCCTACACTGTCTAGGCACAGTGGATGCAACGATAAACAGACCACCTTTGCCTTCATAAAGAAATTTAGCGGGGGGGCGCCTGGGTGGCTCAGTTGGCTGGGCGTCAGCTTTCGGCTGGGATCATGGATTCGAGAGTCCTGGGATTGAGCCCCGCGTGGGGCTCCCTGCTCAGAGGAGAGCCTGCTTCTCCCTCTTCCTCTGCCTACTTGTGTTGTCTGTCTCTCTGTCAAATAAATAAATAAAATCTTCAAAAAAAAAATTAAGGGGCGAGATTTTGAATTGAAAATACAGTGTATTTTGTGAGCTTATAGTTGGGATTTAACCTCTCTAGAGGGATGCAAAAAAAAAAAAATCTTTTGGGACGCCTGGGTCTCTGAGTCAGTTAAGCGTCCTGCTCTTGATCTCAGCTTAGGTCTTGATCTCAGGATCTTGAGCTGGAGCCCTGCGGTTGGGCTCCACACTGGGCATGGAGCCTATAAAAAAAAAAAAGTCTCTCATAGAATTAAAAGTTAAGACCCGAAGGTTGATTAGAAACTAGCTAGAAGAAGAGAGGAAAGAGTATTCCAGAAAGAGGAAGTAGTATATGGAAAGTCCTTGAAGTGGGAAGTTGCTTGGAAAACTTGAATTCAAAAGAAATTAAGATTCATTCCAAAAACACTTTTGGGGAGGCCTACCATATATAGACGATACTAACGGTAAGTGTAAAGGATACATAGCCTTTGAAGAAGTATGGGACCACAGCAAGTAAGCATTTGATTTCACATACTATGTAGTAAGTGCCCAGTGCTGTGGATGTACTCAGGAAGAGCATATAACCCAGAATTGGAAGAGATAGGTAAGTAATAGCTATCTAATGTGAAACCTAGTTCAGAAATTTTCCCATACACCCTTAATATTAACCCATTATGTGAGAAAATTGAGACAAAAAGGCTGAGTAACTTGTCCAAGGTTAAAATAAGTGGCAATGTCCTGTTCCAACTGATCTGTCTGTAGAGAGTCCGCCTTCCGTATACATTACCTAAATTATCCAATTAGTATAAGTAAATGAGGAAGAGAAGATAATCTGTGACCTAGCTTTCTGCATTTAATAAAAATTGATTAACTCTAAGGTGATATTAGCTCTTATAGTTCCAAGACAGTATTGATGACATTTTCTTATACTGGTTCTATTATTTTAAGTTTTTACTTAAATGCCAGTGAACCTACAGTGTAATATTAGTTTCAGGTGTACACTACAGTGATTCAACACTTCCATACAACAAACACCTGGTTCTCAGCACAGCAAGTGCCCTCCTTAATCCCCATCACCTACTTAATCCATTACCCCCCTCTGATAACCATCAGTTTGTTCCCTATAGGTAAGAGTCTTTCTTGGTTTGCCTCTCCCTTTTTTCCCCCCTTTATTCATTTGTTTTGCTTCTTAAATCCCACATATGAGTGAAATCATATGGTATTTGTCTTTCTCTGACCTACTTTGCTTAGCATAATATATTTTTTAAAGATTTTATTTATTTATTTGACAGAGAGAGACAGAGCACAAGTAGGCAGAGTGGCAGGCAGAGGAGGAGGAGGGAGAAGCAGGCTCTCTGCTGAGCAGGGAGCCGGATGTGGGGCTCAATCCCAGGACTCCAGGATCATGACCTGAGCCGAAGGCAGCCACTTAACCAACTGAGCCACCCAGGCGCCCCAGCATAATATTTTCTAGCTCCATCCACATCATTGCAAATGGCAAGATTTCATTCTTTTTTATGGCTGAGTAATATTCCATTGTATATTTATATGCCACTTCTTTATCCATTCATCAGTCGATGGACACTTGGCTGTTTCCATAATTTTGCTATTGTAAGTAATGCTGCTGTAAACATCAGGGTGCATATAACCCTTTGAATTAATATTTTTGTATTCTGTGGAACCTAGTATTGCAGTTGCTGGATCATAAGGTAGTTCTGTTTTTAACTTTTTGAGGAACCTCCACACTGTTTTCCAGAGTGGCTGCACCACTTTGCATTCCCACCAGCAGTGCAAGAGGGTTCCTCTTCCTCCACATCCTCACCAGTATCTGTTATTTCTTGTTTTTTGAGTTTAGCCATTCTGACAGGTGTGAGGTGGTATCTCTTGTAGTTTTTATTTGCATTTCTCTGATGATGAGTGATGTTGAGCATCTTTTCATGTGTCTGTTGGCCATCTATATGTCTTCTTTGGAAAGATGTCTATTCATTTCTTCCACCCCTTTTTTAACTGGATTATTCATTTTTTGGGTGTTGGGTTTTATAAGTTCTTTGTATATTTTGGGTACTAACCCTTTATCAGATATGTCATTTGCAAATATCTTCTCCCATTCCATAGGCTGCCTTTTAGTTTTATTGGTTATGTCCTTCGCTGTGCAAAAAGCTTTTTATTGTGATGTACTCCCAGTTGTTTATTTTTGCTTTTGTTTCCCTTGCCTCAGGAGACATATCTAGAAAGAAGTTGCTACAGCTGATGTCAAAGACGTTACTGCCTGTGTTCTCCTCTAGGAGTGTCATGGTTTTATGGTTTCATGTTAATCCATTTTAAATTTATTTTTGTGTATACTAGTTCTTAAATTAGGGGGGTTGGCTGTTGTAGTAATGAAATTTCTTTTTTCCCTAAAAAACAAGTAAAATGATTAGTTTTTTTTTTTTTTTTTATTTGACAGAGACACAGTAAGAGGGGAACACAAGCAGGGGGAGTGGGGAAAGGAGAAGCAGGCTTCCCACTGAGCAGGGAGCCCGACATGGGACTCGATCCCAGGACCCTGGGATCATGACCTGAGCCAAAGCCAGACGCTTAATGACTGAGCCACCCAGGTGCCCCTAAAATGATTACATTTACTTAACTTTCCACTTTGCTCTTAATCCCATGCAACTTATCTTCTACCACTGTTGTAATATTAAACTGCTTGGGTTTCTATGATATTCTATTACCTTTAAAGTCTATATTTCTTTTTTTTTTTTTAAGATTTTATTTGAGAGAGAGAATGGGAGACAGCATGAGAGGGGAAGGGTCAGAGGGAGAAGCAGACCCCCCGCTGAGCAGGGAGCCCGATGTGGGACTCGATCCCGGGACTCCAGAATCATGACCTGAGCCGAAGGCAGTTGCTTAACCAACTGAGCCACCCAGGCGCCCTAAAGTCTGTATTTCTACAAACAATCTTTTCATGGCAGTCTCAGCTTTTACTGTCAAACACCTCAAAATTCTTTCAGTCTCTACACATCTCAGTTCCAAAGCCACTTCCATTTTTTAGGTACTCATTGTAGCAGTACCCCACTTCCCAATACTAACATCTGTATTAGTTTCCTATGGCTATTCTAACAAAGTACCACAAACTAGGTGGCTTAAAGCAACAGAAAGGTATTGTCTCCACAGTCCTGGAGGCCAGAAGTCTGAAATGAAGGTGCCAGCAGAGCCATGCTTCCTCTGAAACTGGGTAGAATCTTTACCTCTTCCTAACTTCTGATGGTGGCCATCAATCCGTGATGTTCATTGGCTTGTTGGCTTGCTGGCTCACTCTTGCATCACTCTAATCTCTGCCTCCGTCTTTACATGGCAGTCTGTGTGTGTCTCTGTGTTCACATGGCGTTTGCTGCTGCTTTTAAGGATACCAGTCATATTGTATTAGAGCCCACTTTAATGACCTCATCTTAACTTAATTCATCTGCAAAGACCCTATTTCCAAATAAAGTCACATTTTACAGGTACTAGGAATTAGGACTTCAGTATGTCCTTTGGGGGAACACAGTTTAAGCTGTAACAGTATGGATATACCACATTTATTTACCTGTTCATGAATTGATAGAAATTTGAGTTGTTTCTACTTTTTGACTGTTGTGAATAATGCTGCTATGATTGTTCAAGTCCAAGTTTTTGTGTAAACATATGTTTTCATTTCCTTGGGTATATAAGTATCGAATTGCTAGATCAGGTGATAACACTGTGTTTAACTTTTTGAGCAACTGCCAAACTGTTTTCCAAACAGCTGCAACATTTTACATTCCCAGCAACAATGTATAAGAGTTCCAATTTTCCCTCATTCTTGCCAATACTCGTTACTCATTACTGATTTTCTTTTTCATTATAGCCATTCTGCTGGGCTTAAGTGTACTTCACTGAGAATTAGATTTGTATTTCCCAGATGCCAAATCATATTGAGCATCTTTTCATGGCCTTGATGACCATTTGTCTATCTTTACAGAAATGTCTATTGAAATCCTTTGTCTGTGTTTTTATTGTTGAGCTGTAAAAGTTCTTTAAATGTTCCAGATAAGGGCCCCTTACTGGATATATGGTTTGCAGATACTTTCTTCTTGTCAGGGCTTGTCTAATCTCTTTTTTGATAATGTCCTTTCCCTTCCTCTTTCTAAAATACTTTTTTTTAGTTTTAATAAAGTTGATAAATGTGTAAGGTTTAAGAAATCAAAGTGTTACACAGAAACCAGTAGGTGTATACTTCCTTCTACATACTCTCAATTCCTGCTCCCCAGAGATAAGTGCTTTTAATCATTTTAGCTATTCTCACATTTACCTCCATGTTTCTAAAGAACATACTTAAACTGCTATTCGTTGTGTTTTGTGGGGTTTTTTTTTTTCTGTTGGGAGATACTATTTACTGACTTTTAACAATAGAATTTGATGATTGAGCTCCCCTCTTAAACCTTAGTCCTGGGGCACCTGGGTGGCTCAGTTGTTAAGCGTCTGCCTTCGGCTCAGGTCGTGATCCCAGGGTCCTGGGATCGAGCCCCACATCGAGCTCCCTGCTCCACGGGAAGCCTGCTTCTCCCTCTCCTACTCCCCCTGCTTGTGTTTGCTCTCTTGCTCTGTCTCTCTCTGTCAAATAAATAAACAAAATCTTTTTTAAAAAAAAAAAAAAAACCTTAGTCCTCTCATTTACAAATTTTGGTGAATTAGTTTTCATTTTTTTAAGTACTCTGATTGTATAAAATTGTCCACAGCTGAGTCCTCTTACATTGCCTTTCTTTTCTAATTCTGTTTTTCTTGAAAATAATAACCTTGTTTTTATTATCATTGGTTAGTTTCCTACTTATCTGTTCCCAAAATCAGTATCAGTTTGATTTTTTCCTGGGAACATCTTTTCTGGATCAGTTCAACCTTTTGCTGTAGTCTGGACTTTGCTTTGTAGACTGGCTGCACAAATGGTGACCTGTATTTGTCCTTCACCATCTTCTCTGTGTTGGATCACCTGCCTCACTGGTTCCCATGTTTTTTCTTTTGTAGTTCATCCCCTTGTTGTGGAGTACATTCTTCTATAGCTTTACAAGAAAGGATGTATGGCAGATAAGAGACTTCGTATTTTCAAAAATGTCTCTTTGCCTTTGCAGTTAAATGGTAATTTGGCTATGTATGGTATTCTAAGCTGGACATCTTTTTTTTTTTTTTTTTTTTGGTGGGCAGCAACGCATAGTTTATTGAGTGATAGTAGTGATAGTACAAAGCTCCCAAAGAGGGAGGGGGCCCAAGAGGGTTGCCCTGGGCATTTTTTTTTTTTTTTTAACTTGAAGATCTTATACCATTGTCTTCTCACAGTGATGCTATTTAGAAGTCAGGTGTCATTCTGATTTTCTGTCCTTTCTATGTGAACTGTTTTTTATTTTCAAGGTGTTTCTTTTTATGAGCATCGTACTGAACCTGTATCATGATGTACTATGGTATGGGTTTTGTGTTGGGCACTTGGAGCTTTTTCAATCAAGTAACCGATGCACCTTACTTGGTAACATTTTCTTAATTTTTCCCTTTTTAATTTCTTTTGTCTGTTTTCTCTGTCCTTTTTTTTTTTTAAGATTTGTTTATTTATTTGAGAGAGAGAGAATCTTAAGCAGACTCCACGCTGAGTGCAGAGCCCGACGCTGGGTTCCATCCCAGGACCCTGAGATCATGACCTAAGCCAAAATCAATACTCGGACACTTAACCAGCTAACCCACCCAGGCACCCCTCTGTTCTTTCTTGTTGGAAATCCAGTTAATGTAATTGTTGGTCCATCTGGACTACTCCCTTAATTTTGTTTTCTTGCCTCAATTTCTGAGTTTTTATTCTACTTCTTGGCTGTTTTTCTACCCTTAATATTTGCTATCCTTCATTTGATATCTGAGAGCTTTGGGGCGTTTTCTGAATGTTCCTTTTTCAATTTACTATGGCTTCTTTTTGTTGTTATTCCATCTCTGCAGTCACTTACTTTTCTGAGGAAGTTCATTTTGGTTGTTTGGTTTTTGTTTGTTGTGTTTTATGTTTTTTGCTTCGTGTTTCCTGTTTTTCTTTTGGTGTCTGCCTTTGATGTTATAGGTTTTCTAATATATGTAAATACCTAAAACAATGCCTAGCACAGGGTATACTTAGTAAATAAATATTAGATATTTTATCTAGTGAATGGATTGGAGGGAATAGTGGCAGAGTGACAAATCTGTGTTAAGTAGTCTATGCAAGAGATGGGAGGGTCTGAACTTAAATAATTTTCAGGAATGGAGAATATCGAAAACATTAGAGAGACAGTCCTAAAATTTCCACATGAAGAGTAATAGAGATTTAAAGAATTGTGTAGAGATTTCCAGCTTGAGAAACTCAGTGTCTTCTATTCTCTAAAATTGAAAAGACAGGAGAAAAAACAATATCGGGGGAACAATATTGAGTACGTTTTTAAACTTGAGAAGGGTGAAGTAGGCTTGGCCTAACACTAAAGCCTCTACACAATCTGTCTTCTACCAAAATGTCAGGCTCTTCTATTTTTTTAACATAGTGTTAGAATATTCATAAGTCTCAACATTCCACTTCTCTTTGGGAAATCACAATTACACTTTCCTAAATTATCTGAAACATCTTCCTTCTGGGCTCTCTTAAGATGTAATAAGTTCATGAGTTTGTGTATATGTGTGTAAAACTTTTAGAGCAGATGAAGGCCTCCATATGTTAAGAAAAGTGAGAACAAATACATACCAGACTGACAAAGTTACTTTAGCAGACTGGTTTTGGCAGGGGGATTATTAACTTTTTAACCATCCTTGTTTTTTTTTCCCAAAGAACTTGGTATTATTTTTGTAAATCTAATTTTTTTTAAATTTAAAGATAAATAACAAAGGGAAAATTGTTTTGGCAAACCCTGGTTTTACTGGCTATTTTGAAAAATAGTCCAAGTAACTAAAGAGAAAAGAAATACCTTGTAATCCTTGTAATTATATAAAATGTAAAATTTTTTTCTTTTGAGGTCTGAATTCTAATTTTTTTTTATAGGTTTTACAGCTCTTTAAAACATTACACAGGACCAGACAACGGGTTTTTAAAAATGATACCAGAGCATTAGAAGGTAGGTTTATTTTTCGTCATGTTGGAGTAAGTTCTTCACATGGCTTCTAATATATCCAAGAGAATTTGCATGGTCAAGACCCATCTTAGAGAGTGATCTTCATATCTCTCCCCTAATTTTGTTATGTTTTATGAAGATTAGTTTACATTACACTGCTTTGAGGAGTATCTACTTAAAATTTTTAAAGATCTAGTTTTTATAAAGAATCAGAAAAGATCAGAATTTTAGCATGCTCCATTGCTTGTCAAGCCGTTAAACTTATTTCTATTATATAATCACATTTTCACACTCTCTAGGACCAGATACTTCCATATTATTAATTCCTTGTGTCATTCCAGAAATGATAGCAGCTGTGAAAAAGAATCTATCCCAAATGTTTACAAATTTAGTATTTCACTGTTTTAAGTGGCTTTTATCATATCTAAAAGTCGGAGTTCTAAAGCTTAGGTTATGTATTGGTCATGTGCAGTATCTATCTTCATATATTTCGTTTTCTTTTTTTTTTTTTTTTAAGATTTTATTTATTTGAGAGAGAGAGCACAAGCTAGGAGGAGAGGCAGAGGGGGAGGGAGAAACAGGCTCCCTGCTGAGCAGGGAGCTCAATGCGGGGTTCGATCCAGGAACCTTGTGATCATGACTTGAGCTGAAGGTAGATGCTTAACCAACCGAGCCACCCAGGCGCCCCATCTATCTTCATATATTTCTAAAACTCTTTAAGAGGGCACCTAGGTAGTATCCCCACTGTCCCTAGGAATTCAAGTTTTTTTGTAATTCACCAAGAACAATTTCTTGAATATTAAAATATATGCTTCATATTGTATATGTTTTACCAAATTCATTTAGTTCTTCATATATCCCTGTGGGGTAGTTACTATTATAATTTTTTTCCAATGAGAAAACTGACAAAATGTGAAAGGATTTGTCTCACATCATACTAGTGAGAGGTAGAGCTAGGATTGACCTAAGCAGTTTGGCTCCAAATCCCAAATTTTCAGCACCTAATATTGAAATATATAAAGCATAGAAGGAGGGTTTTCTGGCTATTCTCTATCAACAGCACTTCAAGTGTTATTAAGTGACGTAAGAACAGCTAACATTGCATAATTACTAAGCACTTTACATGGGTTGTTCCATTAAATGCTCACAGCAACAATAAGGCACTTGTCAGATTAGACTAAATTATGCTATAATGATGCCAAAGTATCAGTGGTTTACATGAACAAAGGTGTATTTATCACTCACTTTACATGCCAGCCAAACCACTTTTATATATATTTTGGTGCTATGTCTTTATTTTATTTGTGTGTGTGTGTGTGTGTGTGTGTGTGTGTGTGGTTTAACGTGTTTGTATGTATTGAGTTTTGCCATCTTAAAGCATTTTAATTTTTTAGATTCATGGAAAGAAATTATTAAATGGGATTCATTAGAATCTGATAGCTAGAGGTATATAAATGAAATTGGAAGTAAAAAGCAGGAAACGAAAGTATTTGTATATTAGAGTATATTAGGTTTAATTAAAAATTTGCCAGCCTGTCCAAAGATTTCTAGGACAGTTTTTTTTTAAAAAAGTCTTATTTTTATAATTAGTTTCACATGGGGCAAAACTGTTTCGACTACTAGAGAAGTAGTTATAATGAATAAGGTATAAATTCTTGGGACAGGAATTATAAATTAGAAGAGAAATAATTATATATTTTTTTTCTTTCTCTAGCAGCCAGAATAAAGATAAATGAAGAATTCAAAAGTAATAAAAGTGAAACTTCTCCCAAGAAAATAGAAGAGGTATAGTAATTGAGTCTTTCAATTATGATAAAGCCCTTATAAATTTTCTTAGAAAATGATGAAAATAAAGGGGTTATATGAAATAAAGATTATTACTTGGTAGTTATATCACAACTATAGATAACCTTCACTTGTTTGGTATGGCTCACCTCTTTAGGGTCATCTGCTACACCCTTAAGACAGCAAGTTACCAGGTACAAAACATGGATGTAGCTATGGTCAAATCAAGAGCAGCTCAACCAACCCAGAAACCCACAGAAATTCTATCTTTACTTAAGGCAAGTGACTAAAACTAAGGAGCATGAGTATTAGAACTACAGAAGGAATTAATGTTCATTTAGCTCAGCTAGACAGACTTTTTTTTAATTCCTAACTAGGCAGTGAGAGTTAATCAGCCACAATTCATGAACTATTCTTGCTTTGCCTTTTGGTCACTTGCTCTAGTTGAAGACAGTCAGTCTACTGACACTGATTGGTGAGCTTCTTACTACGCCCAGTACATGTTCATTTAAAAAAATGCACAATGATTCCTTTTTTGTATAAAATCATACTGCATATACATGCATATTGTCTCTATTTTGAGCTTCCTAAGTGTTTCTGTACACTTTACTTATACTTTGTATAAATGTAGGGAAAGTACCCTTAGGAGGAAAACAAAAAATGGAAAATTATTTGCAGGGGCAATCATAATTCCAAGAATTGGTTTGATAAAGAGGAAGGTACAAATTAGAATCTTCCATGTTTAATAAAATTTCTACATGTTAAATTTTTTTAGAAAAAAATGCATTTCTTTTTGGTAGAGAAAAATGCTGTTTTTAGAATAGTAAATATCTGTAATAATCAAGTTAATGAGTCAAAATGAGATAGCCTAAGTGTTTCTATCCCTCCCGTATAAAGTAGAAAGGGAAAGATTTCATTTAACCATCTGATAGGGCAAACAGGGACTGTGTAATTTTTATTCATGGCAGAAGTTAAGATGACATCATAATCAAGTCATAACTTGAAGTTAAAAGATGTATACAAAAGTTTGTATTTGCTATTCAGTAGGCTGATTAATAACAATATGGTAATTATTTTTAAATTTTGAAATCATGATAAAAAATTTTTAAATTGACATGTCTTTATATCAACTGTAAATTCCTTTTATTTGTAAAGCACTAATTTAACATAAAGCAGTCTAGAAATGACTTATTTGTTACATACAAATGTGTATTTTATATAATTCTGCATAGATTAAATATTTAGTAGTGTTTAGTAAATTACATTGTTGTTGTTATGTATTGGAAGGTTCATGAAGTCTTGGCACCACAAAGAATCTTAGGTATCTTTTATACCAGCAGTTCTTAAACTGTTTGGTCACAAGACCCTTTTACCTTCTTAAAAGTTGAGGACCCCAAAAAGTACGTTTCATGTGGTATGCCTTTCAATATTTATCTTAGTAGAAATTAAAACTGAGAGATTTTTAAAATACGTATTTTTTATCTAAAAATAATAAGCTCATTATGTGGTAACAAACATACTGTTTATGGAAAATAACTATATTTTCAAAACATTTAGTGAGAAGAGTGGACACTGTTTTACCATTTTGCAAATCTCTTTAAAGTCTGGCTTAACTCTCTCTCTGTCTCTCTGTCTCTCTGTCTCTCAAATAATAATAATTCAATAATAAATAAAATCTTTAAAAACAAACAAACAAACATCTGCCTTTGGCTCGGGTCATGATCCTGGAAGCCTGGGATTGAGCCCCGCATCGGGCTCCCTGCTGCTCAGTGGGGAATGTGCTTCTCCCTCTACCACTCCCCCTGCTCATGTTTTCTCTCTTTTTTCTCTCTCTCTCTCACTCTCTCTCTCAAATAATAATAAATAAAATCTTTAAAGTCTGGCTTAATAGAAGGCAGCTCAATTCTCATATCTGCTTCCTCATTCAATCTGGTGCAATGTTTTTAGGTTGAAATATATGAAGAAAATTCAGCCTCACACAGATGAAGTTGGAAAAGAGTTAGGAGTATAAATAGACTTTTCAAATAAATTGTGAATATTCTTTGATACTACACCTCAACAAATCGTAAACTTCCTTAAAGGTTAGTTGCATTGTGGAACTCTGTTACCTGTTAGACCAATGGGTGGAGAGAGGTAGATAGGTAGGTAAGCAGATAGATAGATTTTTTTTTTTTTTTGCTCCAGGATTCATACAGACCACCTCCTGCTCATCCTTTCTGATTTCCCTTTATCCCTTATTCCTCAACAAGCCTTGTTTCCTGCCTTAGACCTATGAGTAGACTCAGTTCATGCACCTCCAGTGGATGAGGAGGCCCGTTTTTATTCTTTCTCTCTCCTGCTAAGTCCCTTCTCAGATCTGTTGGGAGTTGAGGCTTTGCTCTTCCACACCTTCTCCATGTTAGTTAATGGCAGCTCCCACCTTTTAATGCTCAGACCAAAAAACTTGATGTTCTCTTTCTTGATTGCCGTCTTTCTCTCACACTTATATCCAGCCTGTCAGCCAATTTTCTTGACTTCAAAATATATCCAGAATTCGACCACTTCTCATCCTCCCCATCATTATCTCCTAGTTCAAGCCACTATCCTCTTTCACTGGATTGTTACAACAGGCTCCTAGTGGGTCTCCCTGCTTCCTCCCTAACTCCCTGGAGCCTATTCTCAGTACTTTTAAAGGCAGATTGAGCCTTTTAAATAAAAAGGCATATCCCATCACTCTTGTACTCACAACCCCCATAGCTTCTCATCCCAAAGTAAAATCTAAGGTGCTTACCATGACCTACAAGACCATATCATCCAGGGGCACCTGGATGGTTCAGTCGTTAAGCATCTGCCTTCGGCTCAGGTCATGATCCCAGGGTCCTGGGATTGAGCCCCGCATCAGGTTCCCTGCTCAGCCGGGAGCCTGCTTCTCCCTCTCCCACTCCACCTGCTGTGTTCCTTCTCTAGCTGTCTCTCTCTGTCAAATAAATAAATAAAATCTTAAAAAAAAAAAAAAAAAGACTATATCATTTGACCTCTATTAACTACCCACCTTAGCCCCCTCCATCCCTCTTACTCTTACAGTCTCAGTGTATTGAGGGCACTTGAATTTACCAAGAACTTTCCTGTCTCAGGGCATTTATGCTGTTGCTTATTTCTAGGATATTCTTCTCCACATGCTCTTAAGTCTTCATTAGTAGACCAATAGATTTAATCTGTCTTTCTCTTTGAATGGATCTTTTACCATGCATGATTTTGTAACATCTTGCACCATTGATTTGGAGAATACAGGTTCACCAAGTAATGCATATCTCCCAAATGTTAACATAATTCAGTATGTAATATTTTAAAATTATATTTATTAATATTAATATCTATCTCATCAGAAAAATCCATAAGCATTGAAAAACTATCAAGCTCATGGTGGCAGATAGTTTCCCTAGAATTCTAATTTTTTCTTGAAAACTTGAATTTTACCATTGTCAGCAAATACAGTTAGTTGTTTTCTTGAAATAAATAACAGAGTCAGCTCATTCATTTTCAAGAAAATGTTTGCCAGATACCCAAGTCTGATCATAGTTTGTCTGTTGCTCATTCATATAAAATGGTATTCCATGGAGAAAGCTCTACTTCTGCTCACAACTCAGTGCAGAAAGCTTTAGTATTATGAGAATCCTTTTGACTTCATGGTATCTGAAAGGGTCTCAAGATCCCTCAGGGGTCCACAGCTTTGAGAATCTTTGTTCTAGTCCACTTCTTCATTTTGCATATGACAAGTTCTGAAACTTAAAGAGAACTTAAAGGCCTAATACTTAATGATAGAGCTATGGAATCCAAGTATTCCGACTCCTAGTTCAGTATCATTTCTAGTGTTTAGAACATCCAACTCTATAAAAGAAAGATTCAACCCTCTCCCAAAGAAAACAGCATTTTGAACATATTAAATATATATTCCAACAAAAAACACTCTGAATCTATTTTGGAACAAAATATGGAACGGATGGATAAAAGTACACATATGTCTGAGTTTCTGTATGCTTGGAATGGTTAGAAAAAGTTAAAGGCAGTATTACCCAAAAAGAAATAACAGTAAATTTACATTTTTCAAAAACAGTGCATTCATAAGGACCATTGAAAAAATATCCAAAGGATTTATTCTGTTTGGTTTTCTTAACAGCTAATAAAAATAGGTTCCGATGTTGAATTGTTACTCAGAACATCTGTTATACAAGGTATTCACACAGACCACAATACACTGAGTAAGTAAAATTAAAAATATTTTCTGACTTCATTGTATTTTAAAATATTGAGCAATTGCAGCATTTCTAATGCTGATTAGTAAAACAGCTTGATTTTGCTAGACAATGTGGTATATCTTTATACATTTGTAAGGCTACCATTTTTAATGCTAGATTATAAAACTTTGTTTTACTAGATTTTTTTCTTTTTCTTTTTTAAATTTATTTTTTCTTCTTAATCTTAACCACTGGTTACATTATAGAACTGTAGTTAAAAGACAATATGACCAGTTTTTCATCGTATTTATTTGGGGTTCTTAATTATTATGTTATCATTTATCACCTACTTAAACTGTTATCATTTATCACCTACTTATCACTTATTAACTGTTCTTTACCTTTTATTCTATGATTAAAGTTATTTTAAAAATGATTATAGGAAATGGAAATATAGTTGAGGATCCTCCATTATACCTCCAGACTCCTTGTAGGACTTCAGCAGAATTTTCTTTTTTTTTTTTTAAGATTTTATTTATTTATTTGACAGAGAAAGACACAGCGAGAGAGGGAACACAAGCAGGGGAAGTGGGAGAGGGAGAAGCAGGCTTCCTGCAGAGCAGGGAGCCTGATGCTGGGCTCCATCCCAGGACTCTGGGATCATGACCTGAGCTGAAGCAGACACTTAATGACTGAGCCACCCATGCGCCCCTCAGCAGAATTTTCATATCACATTATATTTTGTTTTCATTGCCTGAAGTATCTTTGGGGACAACAACAACAACAAAAAAGATGATATTCAAATTTTTGAAAGGCTTCTTTTTTTCTTAAAGTGAACTATCAAAGTATAACATACAAACAGAAAAGTGCACTATTTATAACTATACAGCCAGTGAATTTTCACAAAGTGAAATATCCATGTAACCAACATCTACAGTAAGCTATTTAATAATATTACCAATATCTCCAAAACCCCTCATGTCATCATGTCTTTTCCAGATACCCCCTTCCAACAAGCTAACCACTATCCTATTAATATTATAGATTTTTAAGTTAATATAATAAAACGTTTGAACTTCATATAAATGGAATCATATAGGATTACTGTTTTGTCTAGTTTCTTTCAACATTGTATTTGTGAGATTCATCTGTATTGTTGTGTATAGCAACATTTCTATGACTATTCTTTGAATATACCACAATTCATCCTTCCTGTTCATTTGGGTTGCTCCTAGTTCTGGACTATAATGAATGTTGATTCTTTGAACATTATTGAATGTGCCTTTTAGATTAAAATTTATACATATATGAAAAATAAAATGTACATCTGTGTACATATGTGTATACGTATATATACAAACATATATATATACAGTTGACCCTTGAACTGTGCAAGGGCTAGGGTTGCTGACCTCCTGCACATTAGAAAATTCATGTATAGGGGCTCCTGGGTGGCTCAAATGGTTAAGCATCCAACTACTGATGTTGGCTCAAGTCATGATCTCAGGCTCCTGGGATAGAGCCCCATGTCAGGCTCCACGCTGGGCATGGAGCCTGCTTAAGATTCTCTCTCTCCCTCTCCCTCTGCCCCTCCCCACTGCTTGATCTCTCTCTCTCTATTAAAAAAAAAAAATTCATGTGTAACTTTTGGCTACCCAGAAACTTAACTACTGATAGCCAGCTGTTATGAAAAGCTTTACTGATAACATAAAAAGTACATTAACACATATTTTGTATGTTATATGTATTATATTATAGTCTTACAATAAAGTAAGCTGGAAAAAAGAGAATGTTATTAAAATCATAAGGAAGAGAAAAGACATTTATAGTACTTCACTGTATTTATCAAAAAAGTAATACATGATACTGCTAACCAGTTTTCCAAAGTGGTTAGACTAATTTACACTTCCAGCAGCAGTGTCTGGCTCCAGTTGCTTGACGTCCTCACCAATACTTGGTACTCTACATCTTTAATTTTAGCCTTTCTGGTAGTTGTATAATGGTATTGCATTGTGATTTTAATTTATATTGCTTTGGTAACTAATGAAGTACTAGCACCTTTTCAGTTTTTAAATGGCCGTTTGGATATTCTCTTTTATGAAGTGTCTGTTCAAGTCTTTTTCCCATTTTTCCAAGGGGTTATCTGCCTTTTTATTATTGATTTGAAGAAATTCTTCGTATGTTCTGAATATGTATTCTTTGTTGGATATGTGTTTTATAAGAATCTTCTACTTAATGGCTTGCTTTTTGTTTTGGTAATGTTGTCTTTTGGTAAGAAGTTCTTAATTTTAATGTGATCCAGTTTGTCTGTTTTTTCATTTATGGTTGGTACTTCTGAGTCTTAAGAAATCTTTGCCTATCTCAAGCCAGGTCATAAAGAGATTCTCCTATGCTTTCTTCCCAAAGCTTTATTGTTTGATCTTTTCCATTTGGTGGTCTCTATCAACTAGAGTTGATTTTCGTATATGGTGTGAGATAGGAGTGAAGTTTTTTTTTTTTAATTGAAGTATAGTTGACACCGTGTTATGTTAGTTTCTGGTACACAACATAGTGATATGACAACACTGTACATGCTGTGCTAATCCCATGTGTAGCTACCATTTGTCACTACACAGCACTATTACACTACCATTGACAGTATTCCCTATCCATACCTTTTATCCCTGTGACTTATTTATTTCATAACTGGAAGCCTGTACCTCCCACTCCCCTTCACCCCCTTTTTTGCCCATTCCCCCACCACTGTCCCCTCTGGCAACCACCAGTTTGTTCTCTGTATTTATAGGTCTCTTTCTGCTTTTTTTATTCATTGTTGTTGTTGTTGTTGTTGTTTGGTTCCACATAGAAGTGAAATCATAAGCTTTTTGTCAATTATTTTTTTACATGTGAATGTCCATTTAATCCAGCATCATTTATTGAGAAGACCACTTTTTCCCCACTGCACTGCAGGATCACCTTTGTTGTAAAATCAGATAACTATATATGCATATATCTGTTTCTGAACTTTATAATCTATGTAACTAGTTTTTGTATCCATGCATCATATGCCATAATGTCTTAATTATTACAGCCTTATAATAAATCTTGATATATAGTAGTATAAGTCCTATAGAGCTTTAAAGTTATTTTTAGTTCATGAGAATTTATCAGAAGTTATTAGATCTGAGTTGTATTTATAAGAGCGGTAAACACAGTTAATCTAAATTGCAAATTTTAGTCATCATCTTTAATCTTAATAATGACTGTTAGAGCTTTTGTATAAGATAGCCAACATTTTATACAGGTAGTCACAGCTAAATGTTATTTTTATCATTTTAAAAAGGTATTTTTATTTATATGAATAAAAATTGAAGTTATTTCAACTAACTAAATTTGATATCTATACTTCACATGCCTTGTTTTAGATATGACAATATTGGTTTAAATTTCTTTTTGTCTATTGGTTTTTGTATAATTTAATTTTCCCACAAGATTGAAAATTTTAACTCTTTCATGGTAATTAGTATAGAATGCTGTATTACCTTAATAATGGCCTCATTCTTTCTATTAAGAGATATATGGGTCTCTTTTTCTTAATTTATTCCTGTGGGCCCAAGATATAACAAATTTGATTTTTTAATCTCTGTTTTACAACCACTTTAAGCAAATCTCTCCACAAATTTTAGCAATGTCTATACTGGTGTACAGAAATGAATTCTGCTACTTGGCTAAAAAGTAGAGTTGTGATAGTGTGTTTCTAAAAAATAATCAGATAATGTCCCAACGTGAAAAATAATAGATATTGAAAATAATTAAACTTCATTTGCAAGAATAATCACCAAGTTCAGAAACAGCTACATGAATTTTAAATCCATGTCTCTTTTTCCTTCCCTTTCAAAAAATAACTACAGTGGAAATAAAATACGAACACCTACCAAGAACTCTTTATACTAAATAACTTCTCATTTTTTCCTTTTTATTTATTTATTTTTTTAAGTAAGCTCCATGCCCAGTGGGCTTGAACTCACAGCCCTGAGATCAAGAGTCACATGCTCTACTGACTGAGCCAACCAGGCGCCCCTCTCATTTTTTCTTTTTTAAAAAAAAAATCACATCACTATCCTTGTAGATAATTACAAGTTTCTTATTACAGACCAAATAATTTCATCATTTGAGAAAAACTCATTTTTTAAAACTTTAAAAAATTAAAAATAAAATGCTGAGACTTTACAATCACAATTCCATTATGGTTAGCATACAGTATTATATTAGTTTTAGGCATACAGTATAGTGGTTCAACAATTCTATACATTACTCAGTGCTCATCATGATAAGTATACTTTTAATCTGCTTCACCTGTTTTACCCTTCCCCCTGCCCACCTCCCCTCTGGTAATCATCAATTTATTCTCTAGGGTTAAAGGTCTATTTTTTGGGTTATCTCTTTTTTTCTCTGTTCGTTTGTTTTGTTTCTTAAATTCCACATATGAGTGAAATTATATGCTATTTCTTTTTCTCTTATTTCATTTAGCATTATACTCTCTAGATCCATCCATATTGTTGGCAATTGCAAGATTTCATTATTTTTGGTGCTGAGTAATAGTCCATCTTATACATGTACACCAATATTCCATCTTATACATGTACACCACATCTTCTTTATCCATTCATCTATCAGTGAATACTTGGGCTGCTTCCATAATTTGACTATTGTAAATAATGCTGCAATAAACATAGGGGTGCGTATATCTTTTCAAATTAGTGTTTTCTTATTCTTTGAGTAAATAACCACTAGTGGAATTACTGGCTTATAGAGTGGTTGTATTTTTTAATTTTTTGAGCAATCTCCATACTGTTTTCCTCAGTGGCTGCACCAGTTTGCAGTCCCACCAATAGTGCACGAAGGTTCCTTTTCCTCCACATCCTCACCAGCACTTGTTGTTTCCTGTCTTTTTGATTTTAGCCCTTCTGACAAGTGTGAGGTGATATCTCATTGTGGTTTTGATTTGCATTTTCCTGATGATCTGTGATGTTGAGCATTTTTTTCATGTTTCAGTTGGCCATCTATATCTTTTTTGCAGAAATGTCTGTTCTTATCTTCTGCCCATTTTTAATTGAATTATTTGGGTTTTTGGTGTTGAGTAGTATCAGTTCTTTATATATTTTGGATACTAACCCTTTATCAGATATGTCATTTGCAAATATCTTCACCCATTCCATAGGTTGTCTTTTAGTTTTATTGATTCATTATTTTTAAAATCTTTTCAAATATTGGAGAAACTGGGGCAGGATGAGGAAAAAAAATATTGGGGAAACTATTTTTCTTTCCATGTATCCCTACTTTTTTCTGTGTGTGTGTCTAGTTTGTTTGTTTTTTTGGTATCTCAGGTACATGAATTTGGATTAATCATAATCTTTGATTCATACCATTTTCATCATTAGTCTAGCCTAGCCTTTCTAGATAGTGTATAGAAAAATAATAACTATGACTTAGAAAAATACTGAAATTATTCCCTTGTTCTACACTTTTTCATTGATTATTGACATTTGTCAAAGCCCTCTTTCTCATAGGAATATTGACAGCTGGTTTCATTGTTGGCCTTTATCAAACATATATTTTATAGACAGTCGCCGAATTTGTGAATAAGAAAAAACTATGAATAAGAAATGTATGATGAACAAATTGTGAACAAGAAAATTCAGGGCTTCACATGGCTATATATTAATCATACTTTGTTTCTAAACAGCATTATCCATATTTTTTAAATTTCTTCTCTGGACTATATGTGAAAGACAAACAAAGTACATGTGTGTTATATAAGTTCCAGGAAACTATTCTTTATTTCAAGTGCATTTTTAAACTTCTGTTCTTTGTTTTTTTTATATTTGTCTTCACCTAAAACTATCATATGGTTTTTATTCTGAGGCAAGTTCATGTGATCCAACAAACGTTTATTGACTACATACTGTGCTAGGCACTGAGAATAGAAAATGAGCAAGACAGTTACTGTCCTGGGGTGCCTGGGTGGCTCAGATGGTTAAGCGTCTGCCTTTGGCTCAGGTCATGATCCCACAGTCCTGGGATCAAGCCCCACATTGGGCTCCCTGCTGAGCAGGGAGCCGCTTCTCCCTCTCCCTCTGCCTGCTGCTTCCCCTACTTGTACACTCTCTCTCTCTCTGTCAAAAATAAATAAAATCTTAAAAAATAAAAATAAACAGTTCCTGTCCTAATGGAACTTAGAGTGCTATGTGGAAAACAAATAGCTAAGTATTACAATCCTTTGGGTGCCATGATAAGAGAGGCAGAGGTGTTGTTGAGGCACAGGCACATAGGCAGAGTTCCAAATCCAGCACTTGGTGGGTCAGGACAGGTTCTTAAAAAAAAACAGTTTTTCTTCAAGTTCTTTAATTTGAGCTTATATATATTTGTGTGCTTAATATGTTTAGAGACATTGCTAGAACTGTGGAGCTAAATATTCTAAATATTTCAATGTCCTATAATTTATTTATATCCTAAACAACTCTCTGATTACCAAACTGTTATAAACCATGCCATTGATAGATTTTTTAATTGAAATACAATTAACATGGATTACAAGTTTTTAGTTAACTTTGATGACCACACAGTTACACATTTTTTTCTTATGATGAGAATTTTAAGATTTACTCTTTTTTTAAAAAATTTTTTAAAAATTACTTTTTATTTATTTTTTTTAAGTAAGCTCTACACCTGATGTAGGGCTTGAACTCACAACCCTAAGATGAAGAGTCGCATGTTCGCCAACTGAACCAGGCAGGCACCCCTAAGATTTACTCTCTTAACATCTTTCAAATATACAGTACAGTATTGTTAACTATAGTCACCATGCTGTACATTACATCCCCAGAGCTTATTTATCTTAAAGCTGGAAATTTGGGGGCGCCTGGGTGGCTCAGTCATTAAGCGTCTGCCTTCGGCTCAGGTTATGATCCCAGGGTCCTGGGATCGAGCCCCGCATCCGGCTGCCTGCTCCGCGGGAGGCCTGCTTCTCCCTCTCCCCCTCCCCCTGCTTGTGTTCCCTCTCTCACTGTCTCTCTCTCTCTGTTGAAAAATAAATAAAATCTTAAAAAAAAAAAAAAAGCTGGAAATTTGTACTGTTTGACCCCCTTCACCCATTTCATCCAGTCCCCATACTCTCCACCTCTGAATCACTAATCTGTTCTCTGTATCTGTGAGTTCAGTATTTTGTTATTGTATTTGTTTTAGATTCTCCATGTAAGTAAGATAATACAGTGTTTGTCCTTGTCTGACTTATTTCACTTAGCATAATGCCTTCAAAGCCCATCATGTTTTCACAAATGGCAAGATTTCCTTCCTTGGTTATGGCTGAATTATATTCCACCATGTATATATATACACCACATTTTCTTTATCCATTCATCTGTCAGTGGACACTTAGATTGTTTCAGTGTGTTGGCTATTATAGATAATGCTGCAGTGAACATATGGTACAGATATATTTTCAGGATAGTGATTTCATTTTCTTTGAATAAATACCCAGAAGTGGAATTGCTGGATCATATGGTAATTTTATTTTAATTTTTTGAGGAAACTACATACTGTTATCTGTAGTGGCTGCACCAATATACATTTTCAGCAGTAGTGCACAAAGATTCCCTTTTCTCCACATCCTTGCCACCACTTCTTACTTGTCTTTTGGATAATAACCATTCTGACAGGCGTGAGGTGCTATCTTATTGTGGTTTTGCTTTTCATTTTCCTGATGATTAGTGATGATGAGCACCTTTTCATGTATTTATTAGCCATTTATAGGTCTTTGGAAAAACGTCTGTTCAGATCCTCAGCACCTTTTTAATCGAATTTTTTAATTTAATTTTTAATTATATGTTTGGTTTTTTGCTATTGAATTATATGAGTTCTTTATATATTTTAGATATTAGCTTCTTATCAGATATATGATTTGCAAATATTTCCTCACATCCCATTGGTTGCCTTTTCATTTTGTTGATGATTTCCTTTGCTGTACAAGAAGCTTTTTAGTTGGATTTAGTCCTACTATGTTTTCTTTTATTGCCTTTGTTTTCAATGTCTAATCCAAAAAAATCATTGCCAAGGCCAATGTCAAGAAGCTTATTCCCCTGTGTTTCCTTCTAGGAGTTTTATGGTTTCAGGTCTTATGTTCAGACCTTTAATCCATTTGAGTTCATTTTTATGTATGGTGTAAGATAAAGGTCCACTTTCATTTTCTGCATGTGGATGTCCAGTTTTCCCAGAATTATTTATTGAAAAGACTATCTTTTCCTATTGTATCCTTTCCCATTTCCTTTGTTGTTAATTAATTGACAGTATATGCATGAGTTTGTTGCTGGGCCCTCTGTTTTATTCCATTGATCTATGTGTCTATTCTTATGTTTTTACACAAATACCATATTGCTTTGATTACTACAGCTTTGTAGTATAGTTTGAAATCAAGAAGTGTGATGTCTCTAACTTTGTTCTTCTTTCTCAAGGTTGCTCTGGCTTTTCAAAGTCTTTTGGGGTTCTATATAAATTTTAGGATTATTCTATTTCTGTGAAAAATGCTATTGGAATTTTGATAGAGATTGCATTGAATCTGTAGATTCCATAGGGTATTAGGGGCATTTTAACAGTGTTAAGTCTTCCAAATCATTAGCATGGAATAATTTTCCATTTATTTGTATTGTCTTTTATTTCTTTCATCACTATCTTACAGTTTTGAGTATACAGGTCTTTCACCTCCTTGGTTAAATTTATTCCTAAGTATTTTATTATTTTTGACACGATCATAAATGGGATCTTCTTAATTTCTTTTCCTGGTAGTTTGTTATTAGTATATAGGCATGCAACTGATTTTTTGTACATTGATTTTTTTATCCTGCAAATTTACAGAATTTGTTTATTCTAGCAGTTTTGGTAGTCTTTAGGGTTTTCTATATATAATGTCATATTATCTGCAAATAGAGACCATTCTTCTATTCTTATTTAGATGCCTTTTATTTCTTCTTCTTGCCTAGTTCTGGGTAAGGCTTTCAGTACTGTGTTGAATAGAAGTGATGAGAATGGGCATCCTTGTTCATGATCTTAGAGGATGAACTTTCTGTTTTTTATCATTGAGTATGATGTCAATTGTTGGCCTGTCATATATGACTTTCATTATGTAGAGGTATGTTCCCGTGATACCCATTTTGCTGAGAGTTTTTATCATGGGTGTATATTGAATTCTGTTAAATGCTTTTTCTATGTCTTTTGAGTTGACTCTATGATTTTTTTTTCTCCTTCATTTTGTTAATGGGGTGTATCACATTGATTTGCAGATGTTGATTTGCATCCCTGGTATAAATCCCACTTGATCTTGATGTGTGATCCTTTTCACATATTGTTGAATTTGGTTTGCTAATATTTTGTTGAGGATTTTTACATCTATGTTCCTCAGGGTTATTGGCCTCTAGTTTTCTTTCCTTATAGTGTCCTTTGGTATCAGAGTAATGCTGGCCTCATGAAATGAGTTTGGAAATATTCCTTCCTCTTTTGTTTTATTTATTTATTTATCTTTAATCTTGACCTAAATTTTGATTAAAGCCTTTTTATTTTAAGAAATTACTTTTTAAGTGATACATTTCATATGACCATAATAGATAAGGTTTTTCAGGAGCCTAAAGTACAGGAAATAAATCATGATCTCAGTATAGTTCTTTTTCAAGATCTGACAACTTCAGTAAACTTATGCTGTTATGGTACATTGACATCTAATATAGAGAGCAAAGTCAGAGATTTTATCATCAATAAAGCAAAATTACAGTGAAAAATAGTATACAGCATATAAATACACCTGTGATATATTTGGCCTATGAAAGTGCTAACAGTTAATTTAGAAAAATTCAGTTAAGGGTACTTTTTGATTCCAGAGATTACCTAATAAGGTGAATTGGGTGAAGGGATGGAGTAGTGAATATTTGGCAGGTTTTCTGGTTATTTACCACTCTTTGAATTGATAATTTTGTTTCAGGTATTTCCATCTCCTTAAGTTCTAAATTCCCATCATAGAATCTAGAAAATTCAGTTCCTCAGTTTTCCTTACAGCTTAGCATAGAATTTGACATAGGTGAAGTATATTCACTCACATTCAGAAATGAACTTGAGAAAAGACAGTTGGCATAGAATCTCTTTTGCAGGCAAGAGTAGCATCAGTGGTTGCAGAGTCAACTTACTGATGCAGAAGCGCACTGGTGTGGTGGCAGGAGCAAAAAAATTGAGTTTCCAGCAGCATCTGAAATGTAGCATCTTGTGTTCCATGGTGGTAGAATTGGTGGCAATTTCTTCTAGTGCCCAATAGGCAGCAGTAGTTTTCATCATCAGGCCAGTTTTGTGGTGTGGCTTTGTACATTGTTGCTGGAAGCTTAGCCTTAAGCCTGCCTGATTC
Source organism: Mirounga leonina (assembly GCF_011800145.1). NCBI lineage: Eukaryota > Metazoa > Chordata > Mammalia > Carnivora > Phocidae > Mirounga > Mirounga leonina. The sequence continues at coordinate 15,971,999 of NW_023270426.1, forward strand.
TTAAGCCCTCACAATAATTGCTTGAGTTAGACTAATAACCTTTTTAATAAATGACTTTTCTGCTTAATCGTCCAGAGTCAGCTTCTGTTACTTTTAACCAAAAACAACAGAAGTTGTTACCAGAAGTGAGATACTGAAAATTACACAGCCTAAAATGTGAAATTAGTTGAATGGAAGGCAAGGACAGAGGGGGATAGGACTGTTGTGGACCTGACCTTTACAGTCTTTAGGCTGGTGGTCCTTGTTATGTAGTGATGAAACATGAGGTCAGTGCCTCATCGTGTTTCTTGAGACACAGACCAAGTACCAGCTGAGGCTACAGCAATAAGAGAAATAACCAGAATGTCAAGGTGTTCTGGTTATTTCTTCCTGCTTTCAGCAAAATTCTGAAAAAGAGGATGAATGCAGATTAAGCTAGTTGGTGCAAAGCAAATATGGAAGGAAGTACTATTTTGCTAAGGACACTTTTCTGTCTAAATCCTGATTGAGAGTCTTATACTTGAGATTTAGAGTCTGGCAGTGTTGAAAATGAGAATCGCTCTTATTCACTAACCCTATAGCCAATACAAGCGGGGGGCTTCTGAGTTCTGACATGAAATAAAATCAGTGCCTCAAGCCGTTCCCACTTTCCAAACAAGGATCAGATATACAGTGCATTTACTCAATGGAGCCTATAGTTTTTCATTACTCTAAGGGTATTCATTAATCTTAGGGTTGGGGAATGGGCAGAACATAGAGGCCATTACCAAAGGATGAAAATCTTCATGCTTAAAAATTTTCAGGGTGTTTGCCTGTGGCTACTTGTACATAGAAATGACTAGAAAAAAATAATTTTGAATGGAGTATATTGCCAAGAAACCCCAGGCCTGGCTAGCTCACTTCAACTCTTAAAGCCATCCCTGGGCCCCTGAACTCATATCAATAGAAAGTGAAAGCTTCAGAGCCTCAAAGAAGGGCATCTTTCCCAGTATCCTCACCTCTGGGCAAGCATTTCCCCAACATACAGAACCAGGAGCCTTGAAGAACAATGGACAAGAGAGGGTCTTTGAGTCTCCCAGAAAACAGGATACGTGCTACCAGATTGACTGACTAAGGACTTTATTGCTTTGCCAAAAGCAAGGGGTCCTTGCTCTTCCTGTCCAGCAGCATTTAGGATTTACTGTGGAACAGTGACTGCCATATGTTTCCTATTCCAGGTTTTTATTGCTGTATCTGCTTATTCTTTACGGTAGTCCAATAGGTAACTACCGTGTGGGCCCTGGCTAGACCTAATGGAAAGGCTAGCACATCAGCCAGAGGGACTCAGTTTGAATCTGGATAGGACCTTGGGGGTCAAGTAGTAAATGGATATATTCTGTATATGAAACAAAGGGTATATATTCATGTTCTGTAGCCAAGAGGGTGTACTGCTTGTTACCACAATATCCATTCCTTCTTACCAGCTGAAAAATTTTGTTGGGGTGCAGTGTGCCAAGCCAAAAAAAAAAAGGTTCTTTCTCAGACTACATGACACCTTTCTGACCACCTAAGCAGTTGTGTATTGGATATTGTTGTAAGAAGGGTATTGTTTTCCTGTTAAAAAGGCATAAGTCAACCCAGCAGTCTCCTTTTGCCCTTTTCCCTTCTCCCTTCCTGGAGTATAGATGGTGATGTCACAGCAGCAGTAAAGACAAAAATCACACATGAAGGATAGCAGAGCAGGAATTTAAAAAGAGCCTGGCTTCTTAGTGGTAGTAAAGACCTGCAGTAGCCCAGGATGCCTTAATCTGTATTTCTTGATATGTGAGAAAATTAAATCTCTTATTTTAAACTGTTGTTTGTTGGACTTTTGGTTAATCTCTCTTTTCCACCAGATTGTAAACTCCTTGAAGTTAAATAGACTTTTTTTTAAATTGAGGTATAATTGACATAAAACATATTAGTTTCATTTGTACAACATGATAGCATATTTGTATAAATTGAAAAATGATTACCACAATAAGTCTAGTTAATGTCTGTCTGCTTACATAGTTAGAAATTGTTTTTCTTGGGATGGGGACTTTTAAGATCTACTCTTTTAGCAGCTTTCAGATATGCAATACAGTATTATTAACTGCAATCACTATGTTATACTGAAGAGACTATTCTGTATTCACTTCTGCATTTTCATTTTGTGATATAATGTGCAGCATAAAATGGCACATATATGTTTGATAAGTGAAACAATTTACTGCCATTGCTAATACGTTAAAACCTAAACTGTAATTTGTTCTCTGGTGGTATCTCCAAAGATTGGTAGAAGCAGATGAGAGATAAACAGTGATTAAATAATAATTACTTAGCTGATTTTCATTTTGGTAAACCACATTTATCATCTGGCTCATAACATTATTTTAGTTAGATCAGGTGTTTTTCCTTTTCAATTGAATTTGTTTTAATGATACCTTTTTAAAAATTTTTTTAATAATTCAAATTTACAGAAAAGATGTAAGAGATGTTGAAGGGTATGGAAATTTCCTTTACCCAGATTCCACAAATGCTAACATTTACCACATTTGCTTTATTATCCAACCCTCATTTTTTTTCTAAATGTTCTGAGGGTAAATTGTAAACATAATGCCTCTTTACCCCCAAATGGTCATTTTAAAAATCATGACAGCCCACTAAGATTAGATTTGGAGAAAGAGTGTATTTCTTAAAAATACTTTCATATATGTTTGCTAAATTTGCAAAGATATTCTCTTATAAAACCACAGTGTAATTATCAAAACCAGAATATTAACATTGATACAACTCTACCATTCAGATGTTTTCATTTGTCCTAACTTGTCTTCTCTAGTAGAAGAAGAAAATTCCCTCTGGTCTAGGATCCAATTGAGGATCACACAAATAGCATTTAGTCACTATTTTTTTAGTCTTCCTTAATCTGGAGCAATTCTTCAATCTTTCTTTGTCTTTCCTGACCATGATATTTTTGAAGAGTATATCCAAGTTATTTCATAGAATGTGATGTGAGCATTTTTTGATCCTGATACCTGAATTCAGCTCTCCTGGGAAAAAAAAAAAGGAAAAATCATTGATCTTTACAAAATTTCTTATCTTAATTAAGAGTGCTCTCTCACTTGACCTCCAGTAGGATGTCTCACCGAAGACTTATATTTTTTGTTGTTGTTGTTTGACTGAGTTTCTCAGTGGGACACTGTTGACATTTTGTACAGCATAGTTCTTTACTGCACCAGGTTGTCCCATACATCTCTGGCTCCTGCTCTCTAAATGCCAGTAGCATTCTCACTTGGTACGACAACCCAAAACACCCCCATTTGAGAACCACTGTTCTGTAAAATTCATTTACAGTCTTTAAGTTAGGAAAATGGTCTTGCTTTTTATATAGTAGGCAGTTCAACAAATTTTCAAGTTGATTGTTTTAATTATCAGTAATCTCTCATCAGATAGGTGATAATGTATATTAGCCGAATTCTGTTCAGGTAGTTATGTTTAATAAATCATAAAGGGTTAAGTTGATCATAGATGTTTTAATATAATCTGAAATGAGAATCCTGTTAACAGTTTTCCATTTAAAATCAAGGACTTCACTTTTGAAGTTATCTGAAATGAAATATTTCTGGAAGATTTACCTTAAAATTCAGTATTTTACTGTTAGAAATTTTAGAGGGAAATGAGTATGTTCATTTTATTTTAATTTTAATGATATCAATTATTCTTTTTGTTTTTCTTTCAGAATTGGTCCCTAGGAAAGAGCTCCTTATAGAAAATGTGCCATATTGTGATGCACCAACTCAGAAGCAATGAGTTTTCTAGGATAAAATCAAGTCTTTTAGTTTTTAATCTTAAGTACATAACTCTGGCAAAAGTTTTGGAAATGCAAGTATTTCAGAACCAGCCTATTGAAAATGAATGAATTAAAGTATCACTTCATAACTAAATTTCACATTAAAAGGACATTGCTGAAAACTGCAGAACATAGTTAAATATTCCTAGACAGCATTAAATAAGACATGTTATTTGCTTTAAAAAATCAAACTTTATAAACTAAAATAAATGCTCAGGAAGTATGTCATACTCATTTCTCTTTGACCTTGATGAGTATTTTGGTCTTTTTTTTTTTTTTTAAGATTTTATTTATTTATCTGACAGAGAGACAGGGAGAGCGGGAGCACAAGCAGGAGGAGTGGGAGAAGGAGAAGCAGGCTTCCCGCTGAGCAGGGAGCCCGATGCGGGGCTCGATCCCAGGACCCTGGGATCATGACCTGAGCCGAAGGCAGATGCTTAATGACTGAGCCACCCAGGCGCCCCGAGTACTTTGGTCTTAACATAACTAAGAATGCAGTGATTTGACAAGTTGGTGGGTTTTCCTCCCACATGAAATGAAACTATAAGATTAAAATTATTAGATTAAATTTGTGTTTAGTTCCATAAACATTAAATTGGTCAAAAAAAATCACAATATGTGCCAGCTCTCCACAGAAGGTGGCCTTTGTTTCCTAAAGCACTGAAATTCTTTCTTTTTTTTTTTTTTAAGATTTTATTTATTTGACAGAGACACAGCGAGAGAGGGAACACAAGCAGGGGGAGTGGGAGAGGGAGAAGCAGGCTTCCCGCTGAGCAGGGAGCCCGATGCTGGGCTCGATCCCAGGACCCGGGGACCATGACCTGAGCCGAAGGCAGACGCTTAATGACTGAGCCACCCAGGCGCCCCAGCACTGAAATTATTTCTGTAGCTAACAAATAATTATTCAGTTTCCTTTCAGAGATAGAGTATCTCTCTGTTCCTGTAAAGACATTTTTCTAGTAAGTCTTCTGAAGATAGATGAATAAAATATCAAAATCACCTAGGATCACTATGGAATAAAGAAATCCTAATTTTTTTTAGGAAATAATGACCCTTAATCAAACTATGTAATACATCCTTAGTAGAAATAGTGTACCTAGGCCACAGCTAGACTTTATTGTGAAAATGTAATATGTGGCTACCTTCTTTCGATTTTAATCAATAAAACTTAGATGGCTTTTCTTCCACATGTCCCATCCGTCCCTGACGTGAGTGGCAGTATCACAAAACAGTGTGTCATTCTACCATCTAATGGTGGGAACTAAAAAATTGTATTTAATATTCTTCTTGTTTCTCTTTTATCTGTGTATCTTTACCATTCTCGTCTTAGTGAGCAGTGTGTTCTCTCCCATTCACTGACCAATTCTCCCATTCAGTAATGATACAGAGTTTTCAATTTTTATAGGATTCTTAATGCAAGCTTTGTTGGCAAAACATGGGTATATCCATAGTGGATATAAAATGTCATATTTTAAAATAATTTAAAAAATGATAAAATAATTTAATTTTAAGAGATCAAAGATTTTGCTAAATTCCTCAGACATATTACACTTAACATTAAGCCATTAACTATCCTTAATGCCTTCTAATACTTGTGAGAAGAGTGTTTAGTAGTCTGTGAAATGGTTTATACATGTCAAACGATTTGCAACGTTAATTTTTCATCTCCCATGTGTAGTTATTATTTATGTGGAAATTATACCTACTTGTTTCATATTTGAAATTTGCTCTTATAAAAGAATGTTGAAAGTTGTCACAGTACAATCACTGATAAATTCCCTGACTTAGTATTGTTTCATTAAGTATCTATATTATATATTTGGAGGAACATTGGCTGACCTAGGTTAACTTAATATATTTTAATTATTTTAGTAATATTGAACATTTTTAGTAGTTCCTAGCTTTTTTTCGTTTTTTAAAGGATTTATTTATTTATTTATTGGACAGAGAGCATGAGCAGGGGGAAGGAACAAGGGGAGAGAGAGAAGCAGGCTCCCCACTGAGCAGGGAGCCCATTGCAGGACTCCATCTCAGGACCCTGGGATCATGACCTGAGCTGAAGGCAGATGCTTCACCGACTGAGCCACCCAGGCGCCCCCCTAGCTTTTTTTCTTTAATCTTAATTCCTGTGTTCCATTCTTCATTCACATTAATTTAAATATCTCAACAGATTTTTTTTTTTTATAAACTTACCATTAGGAGCAATAGAGATTAATAATTCACATGCATATTTTATTAAAGCCAGTGGCTTTGAGATTTTCTTCAAGATGTATGTATATCTTGTATATATATAAGAAAAAAGATCGTGTTTATATTAGCAGACAAAACTATAAAATAGTAATAGACTTTTTTTAAAAAACTGTGTAACTTAAAAATGAAAGACATACTATGTTCCTAGATGGGACAACTGAAAATTATGGACATGAACAATTTAAATGTTATCTATCAAAATCCTGAAAGATTAAAGATACATCTATGTAAAAATATGTAACTTATGGGGGCACCTGGGTGGCTCAGTCGTTAAGCGTCTGCCTTCGGCTCAGGTCGTGATCCCAGGGTCCTGGGATCGAGCCCCGCATCGGGCTCCCTGCTCAGCGGGAAGCCTGCTTCTCCCTCTGCCACTCCCCCTGCTTGTGTTCCCTCTCTTGCTGTGTCTCTCTCTGCCAAATAAATAAATAAAATCTTTAAAAAAAAAAAAATGTAACTTATGTAATCTGTAAAAGCTACTATAAAAAAAGTTTACAGAAAATATTTGCTGCCAACATAATGATTAAAAGAGTTTTAAGATATAAGTGCTCCTATGACTCAGTAAAAGATAACTCAGTGAAAAATGGACAAATGATATAAATAAAAAGTTCACAAAAGAAGAAAGATTAAGCCTCTCTACTGATCAGAGAAAGGTAAATTAAAACAATATGAAACTTTTTGTTCATCAAATTTGCAAAAGTTAAAGAAACTGATCATATCCATTATTTGTAAAAGTAACATGGGTGTGAGGAAATGGGCACTCTCAAATATTTCTGGAAGGGATGTAAGTGATAGAGCCTTTTTGAAAGGAAAATTGACATCAAAATTTAAAATAAACATATTGGGGCACCTGGGTGGCTCAGTCAGGTAAGCATCTGCCTTTGGCTCAGGTCATGATTCCAGGATGCTGGGATCGAGCCCCACGTCGGGCTCCTTGCTTAGCAGGGATCCTTAGCGGGGATCCTCCCTCTCCGTCTGCCTGCCATTCCCCCTGCTTGTGCTCTCTCTCTCTCTCTGTCAAAAAAATAAAAATCTTTAAAAAATAATAATAAAATAAACATATTACTCAATCTTTCATCTCCATAGCACACAAGAATACTAATAAATGAACACTCAGATATATGTATAGGAATTTCTGTAGCATTGTTTATAATTGTAAAAAATTGAAAATGGCCTAAATTTCCAAATTTAAGGCAACAATTATAGGAAATGTAGCTTTGGGATATTATGCAGGTGTTGAAAAGACTGATGCAAAATATATATACCATCAAGTGAAAGAAGCCAGTCACAGAATATATGTTATCTATGAATCCATTTACATACAAAAGTATTTGTGCACACATTTGTGCATATATGCATATATATATATATATATATACACACACACACACACAAATGAATAGAAATCTACATACCTTTAAGAAATAAACATGCTTAATGTTAGTACAGTTGACCTTTGAACGAGGGTTGAACTGCATGGGTCCATTTATAACGTGGACCTTTTCTTTTTGATAGAGTACAGTACTGTATATTTTCTTGTCCTTATGATTTTCTTAATATTTTCTTTTCTCTAGCTTTATTCTAAGAATATAGTATATAATATACATAACATACAAAATATGTGTTAATCAACTATGTTATTAGTAAGGCCAACAAGTAAGCTATTAGTAGTTAGGTTTTGGAGCAATTAAAAGTTATATGTCGAGGGGTGCCTGGGTGGCTCAGTCGTTAAGCGTCTGCCTTCGGCTCAGGTCATGATCCCAGGGTCCTGGGATCGAGCCCCGCATAGGCTCCCTGCTCTGCGGGAAGCCTGCTTCTTCCTCTCCCACTCCCCCTGCTTGTGTTCCCTCTCTCGCTGTCTCTCTCTCTGTCAAATAAATAAATAAAATCTTCAAGGAAAAAAAAAGTTATATGTCCATTTTCAACTGCGTGGGAATTCAGTGCCCCTAACCCCCCAGGTTGTTCAGGGATCAATTGTAGTTAAGTAGGAGAATGAGATTTGGTGAAAGGACTGGTAAATTGGGGATTTTTATTATGGTAATTCCTGCATGCTTAAGTACTTTTTACAGTGTGTAGATCAATGAATAATTTTTAAAGGACAGTACTTAAGCTACTAGTGATTTATTTAAAACTTAATTATGCAATAGTAAAAATATTAGCATCTAGTATATTGGACACTCATGAACCTCATTCCCACATTTGACAGAGGTTACATTTTGCCATATTTGTTTAAAGATATCCTTCCTTATAAGTCACAAAATCTTATAAAGCTAAAGTCCCACTTTTCTTTCTCTTGTCTCTTTTCAGGTATAATTACTGTTTTACAGCTGGTGGATATCATTCCCATACTTGTTTTTATACTTTTACCAAATGTATGTGTATTCAAAACAATGTATTGTTTTGAGGTTTTAAAATGAAAATAAATGGTGTTATGCTCCATGTGTTCCGTAACTTATTTTCATCATACTTAGGTTTTAAAGATCTATTCTTTTTTTATTTTTTTTACATGGGATTGATCTATTTTGTTGCATAAATATCTGGGTCTTTTATGTCTTATTCCATTGTAAGAATGAACTAGTTTATTCATGTCTCTTGATGAACAATAGTATTGTCTTGTTTTTTGATACTGCAAACAAATTTACCAAAAACTCCAGCACATGAATTCTTGTACCCAAAGTTTATCTGAATTTATATGAGGAGGCAGAACCATTGAGGCATGGGGTATGTGCATATTCAATCCTTCCAGGAATTTTTAAATTGTTCTTTAAAATAGTTGTACCAGGGCGCCTGGGTGGCTCAGACGGTTGGGCGTCTGCCTTCGGCTCGGGTCATGATCCCGGGGTCCTGGGATCGAGCCCCACATCAGGCTCCCTGCTGAGCGGGGAGCCTGCTTCTCCCTCTCCCTCTGCCTCCGCCTGCCGTTCCCCCTGCTTGTACTCTCTGTCTCTGTCAAATAAAAAAAATAAAGTATTTGTACCAGTTTATATTCTAGTCAGCACTGTGTGAGAGGTCCCATTTTTCCATATCCTCACTATTGTTTTATATAACTTCTCTCATTTTTTTCAAATTGATGGATATGAAATGGTATCACATTTTAATTTGCATTTCTGGATTACAGATGAAGTAGATCATCTTGTGTTTATTGGTCATTACAGTTTTCCTTTATGAATGTGTGTTCATATCCTTTGTTCACTTTTTTCTCTTGGATTGTCTGGCTTTTTCTTACTGATCCCTTTTTATATATTAGGTACTAATCCTGAGTCTGTTATCTGTGATGTAAATGTCTTCTTCCATAATGTAACTTGTCTTTTAACACTGTTTATATAAACCTGTAGTATGGGAGTTTATTTTAGTGTGTCCATTTTTAAATTTCTTTTGCTTTTGTACCTTTTTAAGTAATTCTTTTCTACTCCATAGTCAGAGGTGTTCTAATACATTTTCCTTTAAACATTTAAGTTTTGCTTTTTATGTTTGGTCCTTTATGCCATCTAGAATTTATTTTTGTTTATAATATGAGGGAGAGGTTTAATTTTATCCTTTTTTATGAGAAAAGTTTGCCTCAGCATCATTTATTGGATAGCCTATCCTTTTCCTGATTACATGTAAAACAATGTGATCATATCCCAAGTTACTATATATTGGAATCATTTAAGGACTTTGTTCCTACAATTATCCCTCTCCACCAAATCTTTTTTTCCCCCTCTCTCCACTGGATTGTTTTCAACAGCATTCAACATTCTGAAATATTTCCCATCTTAAAAAAAAAACTTTATCGAACTCACCTCCGTCCTTGAGCTTCAACACTATTTTTCTGCACTTTTTTACTACGAAGCTTCTATGCTTACTGTGCCACTTCTTTCCCAACTCTGTCTTATAGAGCTCCCAATCAAGACTTAATCTCTGCCACTCCAATCAAACCCTTGTCCCAGGTACTGGTGACCTCCACTTGGAAGTCCAAAGGTCAATTTTTAGTCCTCATTTTATTCATTCTCTCAGTAGCAGTTGGCATAATCAATCATCCCTCTTCTTTGAACGGAGAGACCTAGACACTCTTTCATTGTAAACCTATTGTGAGTATGATACAGACATGAATGCAAATAACAAAAATGCCTGCCTTATCTTGTTTGTCATTTTAGATCCACTTTCAGCCTTTTTTGACCCTGCTTGCAACCTTATCTGGGAGTACTGACCTGTATGAACCAGCTCAAGTGGCTTCTGTACCCTCTGACTTTTGGCTGGTTCTCTAATGAGAGATGCTGGCAGGAGATCAGAAGGAGGGAGGAGAGTGAAGGCAGGAATTTATCTTTCTGACTATCCCTGAGAAGTTGCCTCAGACTGCAATATCCCTCAAAGCTTCTCTCAAGGTGAGTTCTGTACAGTTCTCTCCTTCCAGTTTGGGTAAGAGCTTCCCTTTCCTCTGCAGACCTGGGGTTGCAACAGCTCATCTGCTACTATCCATGTGGGTTCCCCTACACTCATAGTTTTGTAAATAGTCCCTTTACAAGTAAATCATTCTCAAACTGCCGTGTTTTAAGTGTACCATCTATTTCCTATTGGGACTCACTAATTCACTGCCCTAGGGGAATTTACTTCTGGAGGTGATAGATAGACAATAAACAAAATTAATAAGTAAATTAGAAGGAAAGGCAGGAAAGGGAGATAGGGAAGCTGGGAACAGTAGGGTGTTGCAATTTTAGATGTGATCAGGGAAGTTCTCATGAAGAAAGTGATAGTTGAGTAAAGACCAGTGATAGTTGAGTAAAGGTGAGGATGTGAGGGATCTAGCCATGCATATATCTAAGGGGAGAGCTTTCCAAATAGCAAACTGCTAGTTTCATGACTGGTTCATGCCTGCTGTCTTTGAAGAGAACCCAGTGACAGGAGCAAAGTGGTTAATGGGGTGAGTAGTAAGAGATGAAATTGTAGAAATGATGTGGTAAAAGGAGGTGGGGAGTGGATTCCAGTTTATGTGGGCTATTAAAAGGACTATGGTTTTCACTCTTAATAAAATACAGAGCCGTTAGATGGTTTTGAAAAGAGAAGTGATATGATAAGATTTTAACTTTTAAAGAGATCACTTTGGCTATTATGCTGAGAAGAGACTATGAGCAAGGTTGAATGCATGGATATCAATTAGAAATCTGTTGCATAAATTAGGTAAGAGGTGATAATGGCTTAGACCAGAGTGGCAGCAATGATGGTGATAAGAAGTGGCCAAGATTCTGGATATATTTTGATAGAGCTCATGGTTTTCCTGATGGATTAAATGTGAGGTGAGACAAAAAGAAAGGGGTCAGGGATGATTCCCAAGGGTTTTGGCCTGAGCAACTGGAAATATATTGTTGCCATCAATTATTATGGTGAAAACAGACTAGGTTTTGGACAAAGATCAGGAGTTTAGTTTTGGACATGTATTGATTGAAATGCCTATTAGATATCCAAGTGGAGATATTAATAAGACATCTAATGTAATAGCTGGAGTTGAGGAAGTTGTCTGGGCTGGACATACGTATTTGGCAGCCATTAATATAGATAAACTACTTAAAATCATAATATTGGATGAAATCACCAAGAAATTGATTATACCTAAAGAAGGAAAGTTGAGTCCTAGATTACTCCAATGTTAAGAGGTTAAGGAAATAAGGAACGATAAGCACAAGAGACAGAGAAGTTTCCAGTAAGGTGGAATGAAACCAAAGAGAATGTAGAACAGAGGTTGGCAGACTGTGGCTCAGAGAGACTAAATCTGACACACTGCCTTTTTTTGTAAATAAAATTTTATTGGAATACTACCACATTTGTTCATTTATATTTTTCCCCATAGCTGCTTTCATACTATAATGGCATAGTTGAGTAACTGCAACAGAAACTGATCCACAAACTCTAAAATTACTATCTGGTCCCCATATAGAAAGTTTGTTGACCCCAGGGGTAGAGTCCTAGAAGCCAAGTGAAAAAAAGTGTTTCATTGGAGAGGGAGTGTTGCAGGGTAATTGCAATTAAAATTCCAGTAGGATTTAGACAAATGGAGGTGGTTTTGATGACTATGGCAAGAGAATTTTAGTGATGTAATTGGGGAAACTTATGCTCGTGGTGATTCTACCCATATTGACCTTTAAATTCATTGTAATCACAGTTAAAAGTGCAGTAGGGTTTTTTGAGGAACTACTAAAATTTACTCAGAAACTTATGAGAAATAACAAAGGTCCATAAATAACTAAGTCAGCTATGACAAAAGAGTAAAATTAGCTATTCATATGCAAAAAATGGAACTTTGATCCATACCTCAAACTATATATATAAAATTAATTCAAAATCAATCATAGACTTAAATGTAAAGCCTAAAACTGTAAAACTTCTTGAAATAACAGTAGAGAATCTTTGTGACTTTGGGTTAGGCATAGATTTCTTAGATAAGACACAAAATACACCATACATTAAAGAAAAATTTAAGAAACTGGAGTTTATCAAAATGTAAAACCTTTGCTCTGTAAAAGGTAACTGTAAAGAGAATGAAAAGGCAAGCACAGACTGGGAGAAAATATTCACAAATAATAAACTGATAAAGAACTTGTATCCAGGGGCACCTGGGTGGCTCAGTCATTAGGCGTCTGCCTTTGGCTCAGGTCATGGTCCCAGGGTCCTGGGATCTAGCCCCACATAGGGCTCCCTGCTCAGCGAGGAGCCTGCTTCTCCCTCTCCAGATCCCCTCTGCTTGTGTTCCCTCTCACTCTCTGTCAAATAAATAAATAAAATCTAAAAAAAAAAAAGAACTTGGATCTCAAATATATAAAGAACTTTTAAAAGGGGACAACCTAATTTTTAAAACAGATCAATATTTGAAAAAATTATCAAGTTATCAAATTATCAAAAAGATATACAAGTGGAAAATAGGCACATGAAAAGATGTTCAACATCATTACTCTTTGGAAGTTAAAATCACAATTGAATACTGCTACATACCTTTTCTGGTAGCTAAAATTAGAATGAGTGACCATGCCAAGGGTTGGCAAGGATCTAGAGGAACTGAAATTCCCACACATTGCTGAATGCAATGCAAAATGGCAGAACAAATTTGAAAATCTATTAAGAAGTTAAACATATACTCCCCATATAATCCAAACTTTCCACTCCTTGGTATTTAAGAGAAACGAAAGCATTTATCCATGCAAAGACTTACTGATACTGCACAGCAAAGGAAACCATCAACCAGATGAAAAGGCAACCTATGGAATTGGAGAAAATATTTGCAGATCATATCTGATAAGGGACTAATATCCAAAATATATGAAGAACTGATATAACTCAATAGCAAAAAACAAACAATCCAATTTAATAAATGGGCAGAAGATATGAATAGACATTTTTCCGAAGAAGACGTACAAATGGACAACTACATGAAAAGAAGCTCAACATCACTATTCATCAGCGAAATGCAAATCAAAACCACAATGAGATATCACCTCATATCTGTTAGAATGACTCTTTTCAAAAAGACAAGAGATAAGTTTTGCTGTGAATATGGACAAAAAGGAATCTTTGTACACTGTTGATAGAATGTAAACTGGTGCAGGCATGATGGAAAAACAGTATGGAAGTTTCTCAAAAAATTCAAAATAAAACTACCATTTGATCCAGCACTTCCACTTCTTATCCAAAGAAAATGAAAACACTAACTGGAAAAGATATATGCACCCCCATATTCACTGCAGCATATTTACAGTAGCCAAGACATGGAAGTAACCTGTCCATTGATGGGTAAATGGATAAAGAAAATGTGATATGTGTATATAATATATATATATATATATATATATATATAGGAATATTATTCAGCTATAAAAAAGAATAAAATCTTGCCATTTGCAACAAATTGGATGGACCTTGAGGACATTATGCTAAGTGAAATAAGACAGAGAAAGACAAATATTATATGATCTCACTTATTTGTGGACTCTGAAAACAAAAGGCCAAACTCATAGGTACAGAGAACAGATTGGTAGCTTCCAGAGACAAGGGGTGAGGGGTGGGCAAAAAGGGTGATCAAAGGTGGTCAAAAGGTACAAACTTCCAGTTGTAAAAAAATAAATCATGGGGATGTAATGTACAGCATGGTGACTGTAGTTAATAATATTGTATATTTGAAAGATGGGAAGAGTAAATTTTAAAAGTTCTCATCACAAGAAAAGATACTACAACTATGTGTGGTGATGAATTTTAACTAGACTTATTGTTATTTTACTTATTGTGATTATTTCATAATACATACCAACACTGAATCATTACATTGTACACTGAAACTAGTATAATATTATATGTCAATTATATCTCAATAAAAAAGACTTATTTCTAGCAACTTTATTTGTAATGGCCCACAACGAAACAACCCAGATGTCCATCAGCAGATGAATGAATAAACATTTTGTTTATCATATCCATACAAAGGAATACTTCTCTGGAATAAAAAGAAATGAGCTATTGTTACATGCAACAACATAAATGAATCTCAAAATACTTTATCCTGAGTGAAAGAAACAGATAAAAACAAGTACATATTTTATGATTCTGTTTATATAAAACTCTAGAAATTACAAACTAATTCATAGTGATAGAAAGCAGATCAGTAGTTGCCAGGGGATGAGGGCATGGGGAGGGATGGAGGGTGAGATTAAAAAGGTACATGAGGAAATTTTGGAGGGTAATGTATATGTTCATTACCTTGATTGTGGTAATGGATTCATGTGTGTATGCACATGTCAAAAAATGTACAAAATACATGTGTACATTTTAAATATAGTTAACTATATCAACTATAATACAATAAAGCTGTTAAAAAAATACTACAAAGCTATAGTGATTTTTTTTTTAAGATTTTTATTTATTTATTTGACAGAGACACAGCGAGAAAGAGAACACAAGCAGGGGGAGTGGGAGAGGGAGAAGCAGGCTTCCCACCGAGCAGGGAGCCCGATGCAGGGCTCGATCTCAGGACCCTGGGATCATGACCTGAGCCGAAAGCAGACGCTCAAGGACTGAGCCACTCAGGCACCCCTATAGTGATTTTCTTTTTAAGTGTAGTATTGGTCGAAGAACTGAAAATAGTAGCAGTTGACCATTCTATACATTCTTAATATTTCTTTCAATAATTACCTGTGTCTGTAAATACTTATTTTCACCCTTTTTCTTGAATAATAGTTTAGTAAGGTACAGAATTCTATGTTGGCTTTTTTTGCCCTTAGCACTTCACAGATACTTTGTATTGTCTTTTAACCTCGTTTTACTGCTGACATGTTTATTAGCAGTTTAATTCCAGTCCCTTTTACCTTATTTGCCCTTTCTTTATGATTGCTTTTAAGATTTTTGTGTTTTCTTCGGTATTCTAGATAGGGATTTTATTTTTGTTTATCTTACTCAAACTTGGTGTATTTCATTTTTCTGAGGATTCATGCCATGCTTCAATTTTGGAAATTTCTCATCCATTATATTTTCAATATCTCACAAATATTCTCTACAGTTTTTTCCTAGTGGAGCTTCTCTTAGGCATCTCTCATTGTGCTTCATTCTGGTACTTTGCTCAATTTTACTGGTTTAGTATCTGCTCTAATTCATTACTACTTTCTTCATCTGTGGCTGATCATTTTATTCACACCATGCATTTCTCTTGTAATTTCAGTGACTTTATTTTTCATTTCTTGTCATTATGTTTGGTTTTTTAATCAAATACACTGTTCCTTTTGCACAGTGACTTGATCTAAACTTTATATGTTTCATCATTGAAAGATACTAATTTTAGGGGTGCCTGGGTGGCTCAGTCATTTAAGTGTCTGACTCTTGATTTCAGCTCAGGTCACGATCTCAGGGTCATGGGATCAAGTCCCATGTTGGGCTCCATGCTGGGCACAGAGCCTTCCCCTCCCCCGACCCTACTCACATGTACTCTAAAAAAAAAAATACTAATTTTATAGTATCTCTCAGAATATTCTATTATATCAACTGTCTAGATTTTCAATACTCCTTTGTTCATGACAGTCTTTACTCATGTGTCCTTAATTTTTTATGTGTGTATCTTGAATGGCAATTGTTATTTCTCTGAAGATCTCATGTGGAATTGTAGATCATGGGAGTGTTCCTCCAAAGAGATTTTATACATGCCTTTTTCAGGTAATGCCAAGAGTACCTTGGAGATGTCCATACCACTCAGGTAATTTAAAACTGATACTGAATCACTGAATGGTGTAGTGATTTTCTTCTCTCACCAGTAGTTTTTTTCCTCCACCCAGAGTCCCTGGATCTTTGCTCTCTCTCTGGCCTTATGAACAGTTTTTCAGTCCCCTTTCATGGTACTTGCAGCTCTTTGAAGGGGACTTGCTTTACACAGAGGTCTCACTTCTATCCATGCTACACCCCAGTCCAGGGGCTTATCACCTGTTGATATGCGGGAACTAAAATCTAAGCCCCTCGGTATTAAGGCCCAGGTCCAGGTCCCCTCACAGCCTCCCAGGTTACCTCAGTGTCAGTTTACAATTACAATCTGTTTTGGCTTTCAGTTATCTTTACTTTCTAGCAAATACGAATTTCCTTTCTTTTCTTGTGAGCTTAGCCGTGTAATATGAGCCAGAATACAAAGAAATACTAAAAGACTAATGTTGTAATGTTAAAAGGACACAGAAGCCAGATTGAAAGAACTCTTCACTCAAATTTGGGACAATTTATGGATCAAAAATAATAATTAGACTATCATGGACTAATACATTAAATAAAAAATAAAATAACCCATTAGTTCATAAAGACATTCAAGGAGAGAAAGAAAAAAAAAAGGTAAGGTTTTTTGTTTGTTTGTTTACAGACTTTGAAGTTTTCTTCAGCCTTGAAATTCTTCAAAATAAAAGTTGGAGGAAATTAAAAATTGAATCTCATTCAGCATTTTGTTGGAGGGGAATGGTTCTACGTTAGCTTAGTTCACATGTCGCCAAACTCAGAATTTCAGATACTGATTCTTTTAGAAACAAGTCTCTAAAATGTCTTTCTGACAATCCATTGTTAATATCTCAAGGCTTCTGAGTATAAGAAATCTTATTCAGGGGCACCTGGGTGGCTCAGTAGGCCCAGGGTCCTGGTATCAAGCCTTGTGTCCCAGGTCCCTGCTCAGCAGAGAATCTGCTTCCGCCTCTCTCTCCACCACTGCTCCCCCCGTGTTCTCTCTCATTCTCTCAAATAAATGAATAAAATCTTATAAAATAAAGTAAAAATTTTAAAAATTTTTAAAAAGAAATCTTATTTAATGAAATGTGATTCAGGCCTTCAGTTTAAGAATTTTGTTCTGCTGTAATCTTTTTCCAAATTTCAACTGAATACAATCTATTTATTCAACCAACATTAACTGAATTGCTCAGGGGCAGTCTGAAAGATAGGTGCTAGAGATTCAAAGTTAAGACCAGCAAAGGAGGCAGTTGTAGTATAATTACTGCTATACAGGGATTAAACAGAGTTTTAAGAATATAAAAGTAGGGGCGCCTGGCTGGCTCAGTCATTAAGCGTCTGCCTTCGGCTCAGGTCATGGTCCCAGGGTCCTGGGATCGAGCCCCGCATCAGGCACCCTGCTCGGCGGGAAGCCTGCTACTCCCTTTCCCACTCCCCCTGCTTGTGTTCCCTCTCTCGCTGTGTCTCTCTCTGTCAAATAAATAAAATCTTTAAAAAAAAAAAAAAAAAGAATATAAAAGTAATTTATTAGAAAGTGGTTGATAAAATACAATAAATATACAAGATGATGTACTTTTAATTTCTTAAAGAAGTAAACAGTTATAAAATAACACAGCTAACACTATTTTAAAATATCAATGAGAATGAAAAAATGGAGCTTTGTTTGTGAGACAGGAGAACTTTGGGGAATCTTAAGATACAAACTGCTTTATGTAGCTCTTTTGCTCCTCTTTATCTTTTACTCTGGTAACAGAGTGAAAGTTCTACTGTGTTAGATAAGATTCCCAGAGAAACAGATTTTATGTATGCAAGAGATTTAAATTAAGGAGTGTGCTCAGGAATAACCTCTGTGAGGGAGTAAGGGAGATTGGGCAGAGGGAGTTTTTGAACTGCCACACAGCTGCAGAGGAAGACTGGAGATGAAATGGCCTTCAGAATTGTGCTGAGTTGAGGCAAGGGGACCAGACTTTTGTTTCCTGGCATCAGCTGTAATGGAGGACAGGCGGACCCCAGGGAAGAAGCATAGCCTCACTAAGGCAATTCCCTTCAGTGGTATAACCAGAAAGAGCAACATTTGTGAACCTTCAGCAGCCAACACTTCCAGGAGCTAGGGAAATGAATGCCTCCTTCTGAAAGGGACATCTGGGCCATGCACAGAATCTGCTATACCAAATAAGGCCTTTCCATAATTAGCTGAAACTGAGCAGGAGAAGCACAACTCTAAAGCTGAGCGTTTTCCCTTCTGGGAAGTAAGTACCCCAGAGACAGTTTGTCACCTATTCAGACCAAAAGAAGAGAGCAAACCTGTTAGAAAAAGCTAATTACAAGCTGAGATTCAAGGTGAATTCATTCATGGGGTCATTCATTCATTCAATAAATGTCTATCTAGCATCACCTAGAGAAAAACCTGGCAAAAAGGGAGGAGACTGGGTTCTAGTCACGATTCTGTCGCTGAAAATGTGGTCTTTGAGCAAATCATTTATCATCCCTGGACTTGTGTTTCTTTTCCTGTACAATGGGAAGTATGGACTAGATGATGTATTAGTTAGAAATATTTTAGGTGTGACTAACAGATTCCCAGAGAAACAGATTTTGTGCATGCAAGAGATTTAAATTAAGGAGTGTGCTCAGGAATAACCTTTACCTAGCTAGAGAGAGAGGGGGAAAGAGGAGGGAATTGGTTTAAAAAATAAATGTGCATCTCACAGAAGCTGGGTTGAAACTGAGCTTCAGGAACAGACTGGATTGCTACAGGCTATCCAGAGACACCCTCCACCCCAACCTCTGCGCTTGCTTCATTCTTCACTATTGCTGCAGCCCAGCTCACTCTGATTTTCAGTTCACATGAGGAAAATAACACAAACAGCCACTCTTGAGTTTTCATTTCCTATATTCAAGACAGCAGCCACACCCAGGCTAAAATCCCTGGGTCTCAGTTCCAGATTGTCTGAGAACAGTGCTTGTTGGCCATATATGTATGAAGAGAACAACCTCTGATTCAAACAACTGCGCCTAGGTGAGGAGAACCTAGTGGGGAGAGAAGTTTCCAGAAAACATTTAGGACAATGCTATGCTCTGTGGCAGCTAACTTGTCCACTGCTGCTATCTCTAAAACCCTATGATTGAATTAAGCAGCTACCTAAGTAAAATATGATTCACTTTTCACTGATTCTTAAATGATGCTTTAAACTATCATTTAAAAATTATAGTGCTTGGGCGCCTGGGTGGCTCAGTTGGTTAAGCTACTGCCTTCGGCTCAGGTCATGATCCTGGAGTCCCGGGATCGAGTCCCGCATCGGGCTCCCTGCTCGACAGGGAGTCTGCTTCTCCCTCTGACCCTCCTCCCTCTCATGCTCTCTGTCTCTCATTCTCTCTCTCGCAAATAAATAAAATCTTAAAAAATAATAATAATAATAATCTTCAAAAAAAAATTATAGTGCTTAATTAAAATACATAAAGTGTGAATGGAAATTTGACAATTAAATGAGGGAGGTTGAAGTTTAAATCCCTCAGCAAAATGCATTGACAGCTTCACTCTTCTATTTTTTTTTTTTCAAAGATTTTTTATTTATTTGACAGAGAGAGACACAGCGAGAGAGGGAACACAAGCAGGGGGAGCAGGAGAGGGAGAAGCAGGCTTCCCGCCAAGCAGGGAGCCTGATGCGGGGCTCGATCCCAGGACCCTGGGATCATGACCCGAGCTGAAGGCAGACGCTTAATGACTGAGCCACCCAGGTGCCCCCTTCACTCTCTATTTAGACCCATACAAAACTGGTAATAAACCCATATTAACCTGGTAATAAAATATCAAGAAGTACAAAATGTTTTCAAAAGGGGAAAATGTAAATGTTTAAACCACTTGGACTAAAGATGTTTTCTCTTGATTTGTGATTGGTGTGTGGCTTAAACCAATTTCTGATATTCACTTACAGAGAAGTTTATTTTCTATAACCAGGAGTGTAGCTATCATAAGAGTTTTTAAAGTGATTGACAGAAACAGGCTATAGACACAGGGTAAGGATACAGTCTTTAATTTAGGTAGAGGACACAGTTCATCTGCACTAAAACAGGGAACACAGCAGTGTTGCCAGTACTGGGTACAAACTTCCCTGATCTTCAAGTCCCCACAGAGATATCAAGCTGCCAATGAAATGACCTGACTTGGGAGAATGATCCAATCAGGTCCTCAAGAATTCCATTCCCTCTCCTCTCAGGGAACTTTATACCACATTAATCCTTCCTTCCAAACCATTCTAAAAACTCTCACCAAATGACTGCCTAGGGATGATTTACTGGAGAAGTTTATATTGATTCACTCAGTCTTACCTTAAATACTTGGAACAGCTAAATTGGCTTAGACTGGATGAATCAGTATCAACTCCTATGAGCAATTCCTAAGCAGGATCAGACCATCTGTCTGCCAAAGGCCTATTTCTATATCTGGGTTTCACTGATACAAGGAAATAGAGAAATACATAATTATTTGGTAATTTTTTTTACAATCTAGAGCAGGAGTTGGCAAACCATGGCCATCAGCCCAAATCCAGCCTTCTACCTGGTTTTGTAAATAAATTTTGATTGGAGTACTACCATGCTCATTTATTTACATGTTGTCTATAGCTATTTTTTTGCTAGTAACACACTGTAGGAACACTGAGTAGTTAGGACAGAAATTATATGACCCACAAAGCCTAAAATATTTACTATCTCATTCTTTTTTTGTTTGTTTGAGTAATCTCTACACCCAACGTGGGGCTTGAACTCATGACCCCAAGATCAAGAGTTGATGCTGAACTGACTGAGCCAGCCAGGTGCCCCTACTATCTCCTTCTTTACATAAAAAGTTTGCCAACTCTAGTCTAAAGATAAATTTCTTACATCTGTATTGGCAGTCTAGAGCATTCCAAATTAGTCACATGATTATATACAGTTCTGCTTTTAAAGACCTATGTTTTCTGAATGTGCCTTCTCATATAGGCTTGTCTCAAAAGCATGATTTAGAAAATATGTTCTTTTCAATAAATGGTAATGGGCAAATAGGATATTAATATGAAAAAAAGATACTGGACCATATCTCACACCATACTAAGAAATCCATTCTGAATGTTGTGTAGACTTAAATATGAAAGAGAAAACAAAGCTTTTAAAGGAAAAATAGAATATGACTTTGGGGGAGGCAAAGATTTCTTGAACACAAAAAAGTAATTAACCTTAAGAAAAAAAAAAGATCAGTTGGGCTACATTTAACTTAAGAAGCTCTTTGCCAAAGACACATTAAGAAAATGAATAGGCAGGGACACCTGGGTGGCTCAGTCAGTTAAGCGTCTGCCTTTTGGTTAAGCGTCAGCCTTTGGCTCACGTCATGATCCCAAGATCCTGGGATCGAGTCCCACATTGGGCTCCTTGCTCAGCAGGGAGCCTGTTTCTCCCTCTGCCTGCCACTCTCCCTGTTTGTGCACTCTCTCTCTCTGACAAATAAATAAATAAAATCTTGAAAAAGAAAAAAGAAAATGAATAGGCAGACTACAGAGTGGAAGAAGATATTTGTAATACGTGTATCTGATTCATATCCAAAATATGTAAAGAATTCTTCCAAATCAGTATACAAAAGACTAACATTAGAAAAATGGGCATCAGACCTGAGTAGATATCTCCAAAAGGGGATTTTTTTAGTCGATGAACCTGTGAAAAATGTATTTGAAGATAGTGCTTACCATGGAAATGAAAAATGGAAGTGGAAGGCAGTATCAGTACATGCCTACTAGAATGACTAAAATGTAAATGACAGATAATAACAAGAGTTGACAAGGATATGGAGCATCTGGAGCTTTCATATGTTGCTGACAGGAATGTAAATTGGTCCAACTTTGGAATCCTGTTGGGCTGTATTTACTAAAGCTGGGCATAAGCATATTCTGTGACCCAGCATTTGCATTCTGAGCTATGGAACTATGTTTACCAAAGACATACAAAAATGGTCAGTAATATATTAGCCCAAACTGGAAAGAAATTATTAGAGTATTACTAAGGCTCTGTATTTTGATTGAAGTGGGAATTGCAAAGTGTTCACTTTGTGAAAATTCACTGAGCTTACACACAATTTGTGTGCCTTTCTGTATATATGTATATTATGCTAACAGTGAAGATTTTGATTTAAAAAGAAAGTTCAAAAAAAAGTGCAGTTTACATTAGATTGTTAGCTCCTGTCTGTGATCTTGGCATGGTGACTTGAACACAACACATATTTGAAAAACAAAAAAAAAATTGGGGGGACTTATAATGGTATAAATTAAACCAGTAAGTGAAGTTCACAATTCTGTAATATTTTAAGATTCAAAAATTATCAGTTACCTTTTAATTACATCTGGCACTAGGAAGCTCCCTAATAGCAGTTTATATATAAGCCCACATTTGTTGCTTATTGTGAATATACCTCTATTCTGACTGTTTACACTAAAAATAAAGTCTGGCCATTTTTTCCAGGAACTGTAGCACTTTATTACTTCCCTCCACAATACTGAACAAGTAAGACTAAAAATACTGTTCATTGAGATGGGTCATTAACTCTTGTACTTGGAACCTGGGCTGCTAAAACCTCATTTGCCAAAACATCATGTGGCTTTGATACACAATGCAGGAAAAGAAAAGTTGTGGGTTCACAGTAACTGTAATGCAGGTATCTATTGGAATAAGGTTTTGATTATGTCTGCTTATGATCACTCTAATTCCTCTATATTTTATATCAGTATGGCTGAGTAATGGTTGATACAGGAAATACTTAGAAGTATTGAATTTCTCTAAATGTAAGCTGTCAGCACATAATGCTCTGCTCATACACTTGCATTTAATTATGTCATTTGTTTTAGGAATAGCCCTATTTTAAAAATACTTTTTACTTGTTTCTCAGAAAATATTTTCAAGCAGGCAACACATAACACATAATTCCATCTGCAACAACACATTTAGCTAATGTGCTTTTGTGGCACCTTGATAGAATATCCTATTATAGATGTAGAAAATGAGGTAGAATGACAGAAGGTAATAAATTATTTAAGATCACAAAGCAAATCAGGCCAGAACTATTACTGGGATTTTGCTCAGGATGAGCCATTTGTCAAGTGGTATTTTTGTGAAGCATGTGCTATGGCCTAATTACTAGGGCACAGTTCTACATTATTGGTGCCTATGTATATTTGACTCTCATCTCCCAAGTCATACACACTTGTTTGTGTATCTCCAAGGCCAAAATGTTTCCAAGAGTATCTCACCTGAGACTAAATGTCTGCTCATTCATTCTGTCACCCCGTGTATTACTTAGGGTTTTCCAGAGAAAAAGAACCAATATATATAAATATTTATATTTATTATAAGAATTGTTTCACACTGTCATGGAGGCCAACCACCATCTGCCATCTCCAAACTGGAGAATCAGAAAGGCCACCAGTGGAATTCAGCCCAATCCAAAGACCTGGGAAGAGGGGTGGGGTTGAGGAGCCCAGTGTTGTCAGTTCTGATCTGAGTCTGAAAGCCCAAGGACCAGGAGCACCAATGTCTGAGGACAGGTGAAGGTGGATGTCTCAAATCAAACAGAAAGAATGAATTTGCCCATCCTCAACTTTTTTATTCTGTTCAGGCCCTCAATGGATTAGATGATGCCTAACCACATTGGTAAGGAGATCTTTTCTCAGTCTACTGTTTAAATCCCAATCTTCCAGAGATATCCTTACAGATACATCCAGAAATAATGTTTTACAAGCTGAGATTTACTACCTCTCCAGAAATAATGCTTTACCAACATCCTTTAGCCCAGTGAAGTTGACACATAAAATTAACCATCACACCCAGCTGAATCAATATTTATTAACACCCTCCACTAAGCTAAGCATAACACTAGATAGTAGCCAAAATACAAAAGAAATTTGACTCCACCCTCAGAATTTAAAATGTAATAGTATTCTCTTGTGTGAGCCCACTATCATTGAGAAAAAAAAGAAGGGGGGGAATAAAGCAAGCCACCTCAGAATACCCACTCTGTTTTTCCAGAGGATGGAGTAGAGCTCTCATGGACTTCTTTTATTACAGAATGGAGAATCTTTTTTTTTTAATTAATTTTATTATATTATGTTAGTCACCATACATTACATCATTAGTTTTTGATGTAGTGTTCCATGATTCATTGTTTGTGTATAACACCCAGTGCTCCATGCAATATGTGCCCTCCTTAATGCCCATCACCAGGCACCCATCCCCCACCCCCCTCCCCTCTAAAACCTTCAGTTTGTTTCTCAGAGTCCATAGTCTCTCATGGTTCGTCTCCCCCTCTGATTTTGCTCCCTTCATTTTCCCCTTCTTACTATCTTCTTCTTCTTTTTTTAACATATAATGTATTATTTGTTTCAGAGGTACAGGTCTGTGATTCATCAGTCTTACACAATTCACAGTGCTCACCATAGCATGTACCCTCCCCAGTGTCCATCACCCAGCCCTCCCATCCTTCCCACCACCCCATCACTCCAGCAACCCTCAGTTTGTTTCCTGAGATTAAGAGTCTCTTATGGTTTGTCTCCCTCTCTGGTTTCATCTTGTTTCATTTTTCCCGCTCTTCCCCTATGATCCTGTCTTGTTTCTCAAATTCCCCATATCAGTGAGATCATATTGATACTTGTCTTTCTCTGATTGACTTATTTCGCTTAGCATAATACCCTCTAGTTCCATCCACATTGTTGCAAATGGCAAGATTTCGGTTTTTTGATGGCTGCATAATATTCCATTGTATATATATATACCACATCTTCTTTATCCATTCATCTGTTGATGGACATCTTGGCTCTTTCCATAGTTTGGCTCTTGTGGACATTGCTGCTATAAACATTGGGGTGCATGTGCCCCTTCAGATCATTACATTTGTATCTTCGGGGTAAATACCCAGTAGTGCAATTGCTGGGTCGTAGGGTAGCTCTATTTTCAACTTTTTGAGGAACTTCCGTACTGTTTTCCAGAGTGGCTGCACCAGCTTGCATTCCCACCAGCCGTGTAGGAGGGTTCCCCTTTCTCCACATCCTCGCCAACATCTGTCATTTCCTGACTTGTTAATTTTAGCCATTCTGACTGGTGTGAGGTGGTATCTCATTAAGGTTTTGATTTGTGTTTCCCTGATGCTGAGTGATGTTGAACACCTTTTCATATGTCTCTTGGCCATTTGGGTGTCTTCTTTGCAGAAGCGTCTGTTCATGTCTTCTGCCCATTTCTTGATTGGATTATGTGTTCTTTGGGTGTTGAGTTTGATAAGTTCTTTATAGATTTTGAATACTAGCCCTTCATCTGATAGGTCATTTGCAAATATCTTCTCCCATTCTGTCGGTTGTCTTTTGGTTTTGTTGACTGTTTCCTTTGCTGTGCAAAAGCTTTTTATCTTGTTGAAGTCCCAATAGTTCATTTTTGCCCTTGCTTCCCTTGCCTTTGGCAATGTGTCTAGGAAGAAGTTGCTGTGACTGAGGTCGAAGAAGTTGCTGCCTGTGTTCTCTAGGATTTTGATGGATTCCTGTCTCACATTTAGGTCTTTCATCCATTTTGAGTCTATATTTGTGTGTGGTGTAAGAAAATGGTCCAGTTTCACAGAATGGAGAATCTTTATGCCTAACAAGAATATATTCTGACTTGTTTCATTTTTCCTCCTCTACAATTTCTAGAGAAGAAAATGGTTCTGCTAACTTACACACATAATTTTTTCTTTCACACTTTTTTTCTCTATTTGCAGCCCTCTTTTTTCATACTTCCCATGAGCTCTTTTCCGTAGGTGAATTGTGCAAATTTAATATTTTATTAATTGTTAAATATTGGTACTGAAAAGAACATGGCAAGTTATCATTTATTCATATGTATACATAAAGTTAGAAATCATTTAAATAACTAAACTCTACCTGAAGAACATTCACAATAAACATTGTGTAAAGTCATAATTTTAGTGATAAAGCAATTAGCAATATAAATAATATATCACTCCCCAAACCTTTCAGACAGCTCTGATTCATCATTACATAATGCTCACATGGATGAATGCTCCCAGAAATTGTTTGATTTCAAAAGAAAGAGTAGCTAAGGTTTTCTACCTTAATATCTCTGTGAAGACCATAAAGTTCTGCTCAGTTTTCTTTTTTTTAATTCTTTTTTTTAAGATTTTATTTATTTATGAAAGAGAGAGAATGGGGGGTGGGCAGGAACAGAGGGAGAGGGACAAGCTGACTCCATGCCAAACATGGAGCCCAACACAGCGAGGCTCCATCCCAGGACTCCGACCCCAAGATCACTAAACAAGCCAAAACCAAGGGTTGAACGCTTAACCAACTGAGCCACCCAGGCACCCCTTATTCTTTTTTTAATTCTTTTTTAGAAAAGATTTATCAATTTTTTAAAAAGAGAGAGTGAGCAAGGGTGAGTGGGGGCAGAGGGAGAGAATCTCAAGCAGACTCCCCGCTAAACCTGGAGCCTGACCCAGGGCTTGATCCCATGACCCTGAGATCATGAGCCCAGCCGAAACCAAGAGTCTGAACCCAACCAACTGAGCCACCCAGGCACCCCTCATTTTTCAATATTGGGATAGAACTTCATAATTCAAAGATAAAACAGATTTTTCACAAACACACACAAATATAATAAAAAGTGCTTAGCCATCCAAAAGTCCTGAGATGGAGTATTCCAGAGTAGGGAAGAAAACAAGCTTTGCCACTAGCTTTGTGTGCAGGTTCAGGTTATCTAACCTCTCCTGTGTCTCAGTTTTCTCATCTGTAAAGGGAAAATAATAGTTCCTTCTTGAGATTAATTAATAAATTTTAACTACTTAGAACAGTGCATGGCACATTGTAAATTCTTAATATGTCACCTATTATTTGCATTATTTGATAATGACACTGAATCAAAAGAAACCAGAGCTATTGCTAAATGAAACATAAAACAAAATGAACAGAAATGAAGACCCACACATCACTGAACTTGCCTTTGCGTTTCTACTGTGTGTTTATTGCAGATGAATCCCCTCCAATCCTATTTTGGCTGGAGATGACACACTATCTGCTTCTTGTCCATTGGTTTTATATCAGCAGGCTTCTTTAACAGAGTGACAGGTGGGCTGGCATGGACACAGGAGGTCATGAATGTGGGACATACCCTGAACTTTTCAATGCCATTCCCAGTGATTCCCTCAGAAAGACAGATACAGATGATAATATCATTTTTTACCATTTATCAAATCTTTGCTTCTTACTCTGCTTGCTGCCAAGCTTTCAGATTTGTCCCAGATTCAAGTCTCCAGACCTCTCCCCCCCAAAAGTACCATAAGTGCTGACTTATTTCTTAGCCAAGGTAATTAAATCATTGTCACCCCATCCATTTTTTTAAAAATAGCATATTATTTTCTCTCCTTCTTCCTAGCACTGTTTCTTAGCTAATTTACTTGACTCATCGTCACCCTATCCATTTACTTAAAATAGAAAATTGTTTCTTTCTTCTTCCTTTCTAGTCCTAAATGGAACTCAATTGACTGTAAAATGTGATTCTTTCTTTCTTTCCTCCTGATGTTTTAATCTAATCTGGAGCATCTTTAACCCAGAATTGAACGTCAGTGACCATCAGAAAGATGGTCTTTGGCCTTCTTGGGCTTACCCCAAATAAGTCTGGGGCGTGGACTCCACTCTTAGGATTGGACATGTGTCTGTAGGATGAGTACTGGCAGGAGGATGTCTGGAGGCACAACTACCAACTTGAAAAGGCGACTTTCCATTAATCTGACAAACATTCTGCTTTCTTACAATCAATATTATTAATCAGATAAAAAACATGCAATTTTCTACATAAAATAAAAACTCCCCCAAAATGGCTTGTTACTGTGGGTGAACTCATCGTGTTCTGTTTAAAGGCAGTCCTTCAACATGTGCGTTAGCTCTTACCCCCTCTCACGCAGTAACGGACATTGCTGCAGTCATTCCTGCTCCTTGGCTCAGGTTAGCAATTTTTCCCTCTCCACGAAATCATTTCCATCAGCCTACAAGCATGCCATTGTTTCTATCATCTTTAATAAAATGAACAAAAGGCTTTTTTGACCTACTTTCCCCTCCATCTACTGCCCATTTTCTTTTTTTTTTTAAGATTTTATTTATTTATTTGAGAGAGAGAATGAGCTAGAGAGAGCGAGCACATGAGAGGGGGGAGGGTCAGAGGGAGAAGCAGACTCCCTGCCGAGCGGGGAGCCCGATGCGGGACTCGATCCCGGGACTCCAGGATCATGACCTGAGCCGAAGGCAGTCACTCAACCAACTGAGCCACCCAGGCGCCCCTACTGCCCATTTTCTTTACAGTTAAATTTCTTAGTGGCCATCTGTAAACTCTTTCTCCATTGTTTCCCTCCCATTTTCTTGAATGTACTCCAATGAGGCTTTACCCACCTTGCTCCACCAAATCTGTTTGTGGTAAGGCCATCAAGAGACCTCACTGGATCATTCCAATCATCAGTTCTCAGTCCCCATCTTACCTGACCAGCAGCATTTATGACACTGATCACTCCCTCCTCTTTGATGTACTTTCTTCACTGGGCTTCCAGAATCCCAGGAGGAGGTTTTCCTCCTACTTGCCTAGCTGTTTCTTCTCAGCCTCTGGCTAACCTGGTCTCTTCTCTCTCTAACCTCTTAGTTCTGGAGTGTGCCTCAGGATCAGTCCTGGGCCCTCTCTTCTTCTGTGTCCACATTCACTCCCTTAATGATCTCTTCTGTTCTCTGGGCTAAAAATGTCACCTCTAATCTGACAAATCCCAAAGGTATCTCATCAGCTTTGATCTTTCTCTTGAATTCTTTTTTTTTTTTTTTTTAAAGATT
This sequence comes from Mirounga leonina, assembly GCF_011800145.1. NCBI lineage: Eukaryota > Metazoa > Chordata > Mammalia > Carnivora > Phocidae > Mirounga > Mirounga leonina. The sequence continues at coordinate 16,001,138 of NW_023270426.1, forward strand.
TTATTTATTTACTTGAGAGAGAGAGAACACATGAGAGGGGATAGGGTCAGAGGACGAAGCAGACTCCCCGCTGAGCAGGGAGCCCGATGCGGGACTCGATCCCGGGACTCCAGGATCATGACCTGAGCCGAAGGCAGTCGCTTAACCAACTGAGCCACCCAGGCGCCCTTTCTCTTGAATTCTTGACTTACATATCCAACTGCCTAGTTGAAATCTAATAGGAATCTCAAACTTGACAGATCTCAAACAGAGCTCCAGATCTTACTCTTCAAACCTGGCCCAACTGCAGCCTTCTCCATCCTGGCATCTTGGCATCCTGGACAACTCTGGCCTTCCATCTGCTCAGGTCAAAATCTCAGAGTTAGCTCTTTGACTGTTATGGTATCTCACACATCCAGTTTGTCAGGAATTCCTATTTGACTCTTCCATCAGATATTACCAGAATCAAACTACTCATCACCTCCTTGGTTACTACCCTGATTAAACCACCCTCCTCTCTCACCTGAACTAAGCCAGAACTCTCTTCCTCTAAGCTAAACCCCATTTCAGTAGGCAGAATGAGCTTTAAAAAGGTCAGACAGACCATATCATTTGTTCAAAATCCTCCAGTAACTTCCCATTTTAATTGGATCAAAAGCAAAACTCTTACGATAGGCTGAAGGTCCTATTTAAGCTGGCATCCCATTATCTCTCTGATTTTATCTCTTTCTACTGTCCCCTTCACTCACTGGCTTCTTTGCTGTTACTCCATTACCCCAGGCACACTCTTCTTCTGGCTGTGCTCTCCGCCTGAAATGTTCTTTTCCTTAGCTAACTCCCTCCCTTCCTTCATGTCTTCCCTCAGTGAGGGACCTTTCTCAACGAGACTTGCTCTAACCACTTGGTTTCCTACTACAGCTGTGGCCGTGCATGCATGCACACGCTCACACAGGGGCAACACATACCACTGGCATTTCTGATTATCCTGTTCTACTGTTCCCTTTTTTCTGTAGTCATCACCCACTAATATATAACTTATTATATTTGTTATTTATTGTCTGTATTCTCACTAAAATGTTAGCTGCTTGAGGGTAAAAATCCTTGTTGTAGTCCCAATGTACTAGAAGCATCTGTGCAATATATATATTTGATGAATAGTTGATATTATAGGAAAGTTATTTCTGTCTGATAAAACCAAATGAGAATTCTTTTTTTTTTTTTTTTTAAGATTTTATTTATTTATTCATGAGAGACAGAGACAGAGAGAGAGAGAAGCAGAGGGAGAAGCAGGCTCCCAAGGAGCAGGGAGCCCGATGCGGGACTCGATCCCAGGACCCTGGGATCATGACCTGAGCCGAAGGCAGACGCTTAACCGTCTGAGCCACCCAGGCGCCCCCAAATGAGAATTCTCAACTGCTGCAGTGGCATGACGGTCCTCCATATTTTAGTGTGGGGTGAGGCCCACAGCTACCACTGGATCTGTTCGTAGTCACTGATTGAGCCACAAGTTAATGCATCTTCTAGGACAAGTATTTGAACTGTGTTCATGATAGGAATTCAAATTGAGTGGAAAACTGGGTAAAAGAAAAGTGGATTACGCAGTTCCTGGAAGAAGTATGGCACAATCTCAAGGAAGGAAGCCTGGCATGATAAACTAAACTAAGTCACAAGGCCTGCAATTTCAAGAGGATTTCTGGGGACTGTGCAATGCCTCAGATGCGACCTCCCCCTAAGCTCTATCGCCGTTCTAATCGCCACTGTGGAGGATGTGTAAGGGCAGGGAAGCGTGTGGATAATCCTACAGACTCCTTAAACTTGGTAGCACCTTAGACCCCAAGCAATCCTGACACAGACTTCTATAGGAGGACAGAAAACAGGGAAGAGGAAACTGTTTCCCTACCTATTTTAGAAACGTTAAGATGAGCACTAGCCGCCTGGGGCACAGCTGCGGTCCCAGCGAGGTCTGCTCGGCCACAGAGGATGACGGCGACAGAAGCAGGAGCCGAAGCACGAGGTCCAGCCGTGGAGCCGGGCAGAGCGGCACAGCGCCGAGAAGTAGTATCCAGGTAGAGTGACAGCATCTGGGGCAGCCCTAACCCGTGTGGAGGAGCCAAGAAGGGCGTGGAGGACAGCAGTAGCAGCGTCAGCAGCAGCCTGAGGAAAGGGGAGCGGGGACCCGGGTGAGGCCGCTGTCGCAGGCACGACGACGGGCCGGGAGCGTAAAACGGGCTCCTGCGGGAACAGCGGCTTGGTTGGATGGAGCACAGCCTGGCAGCTCAGAGTAGAGCTGAGGTGTCCCCTCAGTAAGCGGAACAAGCCGGTCAGAGAAAGACAAATGCCATGCGATGCTCACACTCACATGTGGAATTTAAGAGACAAAATAAAGGAACAAAGCGGGGAGAAAAAAGACAGGGTCTTGACTCCAGAGAACAGACAGACCCTTACCCGAGGGGAGTTGGGTGGGGGCTGGGTGAAATAGGTGATGGGGATTGAGAGTACACTTACCTTGGTGAGCACTGAATAACATACGGAATTGTTGACTCCCTGTATTGTACACCTGAAACAAATACAGCACTGTATATTAACTACACTGGAAGTAAAATTTTAAAAAATAATGCTAATAAAGAAGATCCCTTTACAAGATGTGGTCTTATGAAGAAGCAGGGCTTTATAGTTATGAAATGTAACTTCTGTATTTGGTAACTCATGACTCAGTGTCAGGTTGGGTACAGTTGTTTTATAAAACTAAATTAAACATTAATTCATACAATTTAATTTTATTTTAGACTTTCATATTTCAATCTCCATTGGCAAGTTTTCTTGCTAAGTATAAAGTCAATGTATGGGTGTATATAGTAAATGCATGAATGAATGGAATATTTGTTAGAGGTGCACTGCTAACTTCATGCTTAGTAACTGTATGAGACATGTCTCTCATTGTCTACCCAATCTACAGCACCATATAAAGAATCTGCCCCATAGACTATAAACATAGAGCAGCCTTGGTCCCTGGTGACTTTCTAGTTCCCATGAAATCCATTGGAATTTTGGCTTCAGTCTCTGGTTTCCGTGAGACTTATGCCCTTTATCTGAGTTATTCAAAGGCTCTATTCTCTTTAATAAAAGACATTTGACTCTAAAAGCAATTAAGTATCCCTCAGTTTTTCTGGAGTGCAAACTCAAGCAGCCTAGCTTCTCACCTTCTTTCAGGGCATACATTTTGTTATGGACTGAATGTCGGTGTACCCCCCCACACACACAAATTTATATTGAGGCCCTAACCCCCAGTGGGGCTGTATTTGGAGAGGGCACTCAAAGGAAGTAATTGAGATTGAATGAGGTCATAAGGGCAATGCCCTGATCCTTTAAGATCAGTTTCCCTTATGCAAAGACACCAGAGCCCTCTCTGAAAATCCTTCAGATAGCATTTACAAGCTTGCAATTGATTTTGGTTTAATATAGCACCAAGAAGCGTTGCCAAACATCCTATTTTTTGTATTGACAATTCTCTTGCCCTCTTTTAATTCCTTATAATTCATTTCCTTTTAATTATCCTGTTGCTCAGACTAAGGCTTCCAGTAAAATATTCCTTGGAAAGCAGTAAAGGCGGCGGCTTTGTCCCAGTCTTGACTCCACAGGAAAACCTTTTAATGTTTCACCACGATTAATGATGTTTGTTGCAGTGTGTATCAGTTATTAACCAGTCTGAAAAACAGAAACCATTTTAGGAATGTCAGAGGGTAGTTAACACAGAGAACTAATTATAAAATTGTTAAAAAGACGAAGGAGCAGAAAGGTGAAAGTGGTTCTCAGAGCCCAGGCATGCTGTACTTCTGGGCAGCTGGGGCACAGCTGGTGAAGCTGCTCCCGCTGCTAGGGCCGGGAACAGAAGGAGACAAATGGTTTCTTTCCCTCTGCCACCTTTCACGTCCTCGCCAGCATCTCCCCTTGGCAGAACCTAACCAAACCACAGCAAGGGAGCAGGGGAAACAGAATTGTCAGGCTTCCAGCCCCCTGTGATAGAAGAGAAAAAGCAAGTGCAGAAATAAAGCTGACAGCTACAAGTCAAAAGCTGCACGGTATCCTCCTTCAGACTAGGAAAGTTTTTGTACATTCATAGTCATCGAAGAGGTTTTCATGTTTGCTTTACCTAATGGGATGATTAAATGGACTTTCTTTTTAAATCTTCTAATGAATACAATAAGGAAATTAGGTTAAGGATTTCCTCACTCTTGAATGTGCTTTGCATTCCTGCGATAAAACCTGCTTGATCATGATGTATTTGTAAATATACGTATATGTGTTTTCTGTGTATAGGCCAGATTTTATTGCTAACATTTGTTTTCCACTTTTATTGTGATATAATTGACATACAACATTGTGTGAGTATTTGCTAACACATTTGTTTGGGGCTTTTCATCTGTGTTTATCACAAGACTGACCTTTCGTTTTCATTTCTCCATTCTGTTCTTGTGTAATATTGTATCAAAGTTATACCAGTGGTGCCTTTTTCCTCCTTTTGTATTCTCTAGAAATTAGCTGTTATTTGAATTTTTTTTTTTTAAGTCTCAGATAAACTCTAAACCTAGTGCTTTAAATTAGGGTGTATTTCGATTCATGGTTTATGTTCATTCATATTTTCTCTTTCTTTTCGAATCTGTTTCTGGAATTAATCTTTTTCTGGAAAATTATCTTAAGGTTTTTAAATTTAATAGCATAAAATTGTTGAGATGTTTTATTATATTTTTTTAAATCCCAACTCTATTGTTTAGGTTTTCCTGCAAAACATAGTAGCTTAACATTTATGATTGTTATGATTCTGTGAGTTGATTGGATGGTCTCTTCTGGTCTGGGCCAGTTTGGGGACCAAATGGTGTAACGTGCCTTTTCTCACATCTCTGCTGGTTGGCAGGCTGGACAATCTAGAAGGGCCTACCCAAAGTTTTCTTTTACTTGTGAGTTAATCAGCTCCTATTCACTGCAATTTCTGACATATTTGAATTTTCCTACATTTTCCCTTTTGTGCTTTTCATTTGTTTCTCCCTTTTTGCCTTCTGCTGAAGTAAATAACTTTTCTTTACCCCTACTTTATTTCAGAATTATACATCTTTTTATCTATTCTGTTAGTGGTTACTTGAATTTTTATCCTGCATAGATGTCTTTAAAATATCTCAAGTTTAAAACTATGTCTAGTCCTTCTGACTATTTCTCATCAGTGTGTTTCTGCCTAACTTCCAGCATCTTCTATATTATTGTTCTCTTATATTTCGGTTTATTTTTTAATATTTTATGTTTTGACTAGGCTGTACATAGTAAAAACAAATTTTCTTCAAAGCTACAAAAAGCTGTACAGTGAAAGATTTTTTTCCCATCTTTGTGCCATGCTTTCAAGGCCCCCTCTGCAGAGGCAACCATTAGTACCAGTTTCTTGTATATCCATCCAGAGGCAGAATATGCATATACAAGTGTATCAAGTGTGTACATAAAATTTTCTTTTCTCATGTAAATGTTGGTATATGACCCATACTGTTCTACATGTTGCTTTTTCATCCAAAAATACTTCTTCAAGATTATTTCATATCAGTACATATATAGAGCTTTCTCATTACTAGTAATAATTTATATATTTATAACATATAAATATAAATTTTATATTATACATATAAAAAGATAATAATATAACGGCTTTATAATTTTTTATAATAGCCATTACGTGCACATATCCCAATGTGTTTTTTTTTAAAGATTTTATTTATTTATTTGAGAGAGAGAGAATGAGAGAGAGCAAGCACATGAGAGGGGGGAAGGTCAGATGGAGAAGCAGACTCCCAATGCGGGACTCGATCCAGGGACTCCAGGATCATGACCTGAGCCGAAGGCAGCCGCTTAACCAACTGAGCCACCCAGGCGCCCTCACAATGTATTTAACAAAACACCTACTATGGGTATTTAGGTTGTTTAATGTTTTTGCTACTAAAAACAATATTGAAGTGAAGCATATTTGTATAAACCTAATTTTGCATACAGGTATATATATCTATAGTATAAATTCCTCAGAGGGCATGCATCACAGGGCATGTATGTTTTAACTGCAGCATATTATTCTCCAAATGAATTTCACTGCTTTCCTATAGATGCCCCATTAAAACTTCCTGTTACAAAAGTGTTGGTGAGCATGTGTGGAAAAGGATGTAGAGAAAAGGGAACCCTCGTGCATTATTGGTAGGAATACAAATTGGTGCAGCTGCTATGGAAAGCAGTATGGAGGTTCCTCAAAAAATTAAAAATGGAACTATCATATGATCCAACAATTCCACTTCTGGGTATTTGTCTGGAGAAAATGATAACACTAATTTGAAAAGATATGCACCCCTATGTTTATAGCAGCATTATTTATAAAGATATGGAAATGGATGGATAAATGAATGGATGAATGGATAAAGAAGACCTGAGATATATATATGTACATAGATATGCTACTCAGCCATAAAAAAACAAAAGCTTGCCATTTGTGACAACATGGATGTACTTTGAGGGTATTATGCTAAATGAAATAATTTATACAGAGAAACACAGATACTGTATGATGTCACTTATATGTGGAATCTAAAAACAAATGAAAAAACAAAATGAAACTCATAGATACAAAGAATAGATTGGTGGTTTGGTTGCCAAAGAGGAGGCCGTTGGGGGTGGGCAAAATGGGTGAAAGGGGTCAAGAGGCACAAACTTCGGGGCACCTGGGTGGCTCAGGCGTTAAGCGTCTGCCTTCGGCTCAGGTCATGATCCCAGGGTCCTGGGATCGAGCCCCACATCGGGCTCCAGCCCTGCATCAGGCTCCCTGCTCTGCGGGAAGCCTGATTCTCCCTCCCCCACTCCCCCTGCTTGTGTTCCTGTTCTCGCTGTCTCTGTCTGTCGAATAAATAAATAAAATCTTAAAAAAAAAAAAAGAAGCACAAACTTCCAGTTATACAATAAATAAGACATAGGGATATAATGTACACCATGGTGACTATAGCCAATAATATTACATGGCATATATGAAAGTTGGTAAGAGAGTAAGTCTTAAAAGTTCTCATCACAAGCAAAGCAAATTTGTAATTTTGTATGGTGAGGGTTGGTATACAGTGTATACAAATATCCAATTATATCATTTACCTGAAACTGATGTAATGTTATATATATAGGCAACTTTAACCTCAGTTTTTAAAAAGTTTATTCAAAGAGTTTATAACTTACATACTCCATTTAAATTGCAGTTTGTTTGTTTGTTAATTTTTTATTTTTTAAGATTTTATTTATTTATTAGAGATAGAGATCACAAGTGGGGGGTAAGGGTAGAGGGAGAAGCTGACTCCCCACCAAGCAGGGAGCCGGACGTGGGGCTCGATCCCAGGACCCTGAGATCATGACCTGAGCTGAAGCCAGACGCTTAACCGACTGAGCCATCCAGGCTTAAATTGCAGTTTGGAAGGACATTTGGTACATTCTAATTAAAGGACTGAAAATTAAAAACGCACACACACACACAAACTTCTTGTTTTGGACTGAATGTTTGTAAATACTCAAAATTCGCATGTTGAAACCCTCATCCCAGTGCAGTGGTATTTGGAGGTGGAGCCTTTGGAAGGTGATTAGGTCATGGAAGTGGAGCCCTCATGAATGGGATTAATGCCCATAAAAGAAAAGGCAGAAGAGCTAGCTTGCTCTCTTTCTGCCATACAAGAAGTTAGCCATCTGCAACCTGGAAGAGGGTTCTCACCAGAATGTGAGCATCCCGGCATCCTGAACCCAGACATCCAACTTCTGGAACTTGAGGAAAAAAAAATTCTGTTGTTTAAGGCACAGTCTACAGTATTTTGTTAAAGCATCTCAAGCTAAGATATTTACCATGTACAGTTCTCCAAGTTCTTTCTGCCTTTGTTGACTGGGTATTGTTACTCAGGGCAACTTTGAAAACTACCTATTACAGAGGACAGAATTACCATCAACCTAGGTCCCTGAGTAAGTTAGTTCATGGATCAGACCTCTATCCCTTCATGGATCAGACCTCTATCCCTATCTCTTCCTTTCCCATCATCTGTTCCCACTACTAGGAAATTCTGCACTGGACTATTTCATATACAAGAAATTCACTTCTGTTACATAAATGAAATTGTGGGGTTTATTTGAAAACTAGCTTGTACCTACCTGTAATCACCTTCAGGTTCCATCATATATGTGTGGGGTTTTTTTTTTTAAGGTTTTATTTATTTATTTGACAGAGAAAGACACAGCGAGAGAGGGAACACAAGCAGGGGGAGTGGGAGAGGGAGAAGCAGGCTTCCCGAGGAGCAGGGAGCCAGATGTGGTGCTCGATCCCAGGACCCTGGGATCATGATCTTAGCCAAAGGCAGATGCTTAACGACTGAGCCACCCAGGCGCCTCACCATCATATATGTTTTTACCAGTAATATATATTTAAAAAAAAAAAGATGTCTCCATACCCTTGTTAATAGTGTGTTAGAAACTCTTGTGTTGTTTACAAATCAGATAGGTAAAGAACCCATCTTACTGGAGTCTTAAGTTGCATTTCTTTTACTGTGACTCAAGTCAAAAGTCTTTCTATATATTTTCATATGTTAAGAACCATTGGTATTTCCTTCTCTGTGAACTATCAGTTCACATCCTATGCCCAGTTCACTATACAATTGTTGTTTTTTTTCTTTTGTTTATGATATGAATTGCAAGATTTTTTTCCCAGATTGACATTTGTCTTTTAATGTTTTTAGGGGATTTTGGAGGAGTTTCTTGGGTTGTTTTGTTTTGATTTGGTTTCTCTTTTGCTGTGCAGGAATTTTTGGTTTTACATGTAATAAGTTTATCAATATTTTCTCTTACAGTTTCTGGGATCACACTTAGAAAAGGCTTTCCCACTTCAAGATTTTTCATAAATATTATTTTGTATTTCCTTATAGTATTTTTATGGTTTTAATTTTTTTTACATTTAAGTTTTTGATCCACTTAGATTTTATTTTGGTGTGAGGTTTTAGTTAGGTAGAGATTAAATTTATTTTTTTCCCTGAAATCTACCAGTTACTCTAACACACTATTTGCCTAATTTATATTTTCCACAAGACTTGAAGTGCTACCTTTGTCATATACAGATGACTTATGATGGGGTTATTTCCCAATATAAATATTTCCCAATAACCCCATCGTAAGTTGAAAGTACTTTAAATTGAAAATGCATGTAATCTACCTAATCTACTGAGCATCATATCTTAGCATAGCCTACCTTAAATGTGCTCAGAACACTTATATTAATTAGCCTACAGCTGGGGCAAAATCATCGAGCACAAAGCCAATTTTATAATAAAGTGCCGAGTATCTCGTAATTTATTGAATACTGTACTGAAAGTGAAAAACAGAATGCTTGTAAGTGTTATCAGTTGTTTACTCTCATAATTGGGCGGCTGACCCGCTTCTGTGGCTCACTGCCACTGCCCGGCATCGCTAGAAAGTACCGGACTGCACATCGCTAACCTGGGAAAAGATCAAAATTGAAAATTCCCGAAGTGCAATTTTCTACTGAATGTGTAATATACTTGCACCATCATAAAGCCAAAAAAAATTATAAATTGAACCATTGTTAAGTCGGAATTCCAACACATGTTACAACAATTTTCACAACAATTTTCATGTTTTCTTTCCTGTTCTACTGATTTGTCTGTGTGTTCAGACGCCAGACCACATTATTCTAATTATAATCTTGATTTAAAAAAATGTTTGGATGTCTTGTAGAGAGAGTTCCCATTCATTACTCTCCTATATCATAATTTCCCCAAATATTTGGGTTTATTTTTCCATGTAAACTTTACAATAAGCTTATCTAGTTCTCAAAAATCGATAACCTATTTTTGGAGGACAGAGGGGGAAATGACCTATTTTAAACACCAAATTAGTCATTTTTGCTGTTGTTTTATTAGGTTAATATTTCCTAGTCGTGTGATTACCATTGTTTCTTGGATCTCACTCTGCCTTAGTTTAGCTTTCTTTTCATTCAGAAAGTTCTTTTCCTGAATAAATATTTTCATAAATATTATTTTGTATTTCCTTATAGTATTTTTATAGTTTTAATTTTTTTACATTTAAGTTTTTGATCCACTTAGATTTTATTTTGGTGTGAGGTTTTAGTTAGGTAGAGATTAAATTTATTTTTTTCCCTGAAATCTACCAGTTACTCTAACACACTATTTGCCTAATTTATATTTAATTTATATTAGACCTTCCTGAAGGTCTGCGAGAGGCAGCCTGCCTTAATTGCTTTGTCTGAAATGTCTTTATTTCTCTTTCACTTGTGAATGATAGTTTCACTCGATACAGAATTCTGTTCTGACAGCTCTTTTCCTTCAGCACTTTGAAAGTATTATTCTTTGCTTTCTGGTTTCTGCAGTTGCTATTGATATATCTGTTATCGATGAAATTGTTCTTCCCAGTGTCTTTCAGATTTTTCTTTCTAACTAAAGTATTTTGAAGTGTCCATCTTTTCTCAAGGTTGCCATGACAGTTTCCTTTTAATCTGTGCATTTTGTGGTGTCACTGCCGTGTGTCTGGACATGGATTTATTTTTATTCATTATTCTCCAGTCTTTGTCCAATTTCCGCTGATTTGGGAATTTATTATATTCATCATTTCTGGAAAATTCTTAGCCATTATATTTTCATATATAGCCTCTCTTATATTCTCTCTATTCACTCTATTCACTGGTTGGCTCAGTCAGTTGTGTCCAACTCTTGATTTCGGCTCAGGTCACGATCTCAGGGTTGTGAGATTGAGCCCTGCATTGGGCTGGTCATGGAGCCTGCTTAAGATTCTTACTCTCCCTCTCCACCTTCTAAAAAAATTAATTAATTTTAAAAATCCTTTCAGACTACTTCGGGCATTTCAGTATATCCTTCATGTCTCTCTCTCTTTTTAATTTAATTTAATTTTTTTAAGTAATCTTTACACCCAACGTGGGGTTCAAACTCACAACCCTAAGATCACGAGTCACACACTCTACTGACTGAGCCAGCCAGGTGCCCCTGTCCTTCATTCATCCTTCATTCTTCATTCCTTCATCTTTCACTCATTCTTATTTTCCATCTTATTATCATTTCATCATATATTCTGAATAATTTTCTCTGCTCCATCATCCATTTTACTGTTTTTTTTTCGGTTGTGTATAATCTGTACTTTAATAGGTTCATTGAATTTTTCAATTCAAATCACTGTTTTTCATTTCTAGAAATTATATATATATTTATTATATATATAAATATAAATATATATACATATATATGTATGTGTATATATATACATATATTTTAAGATTTTATTTTTAAGTAATCTCCACACCCAACATGGGGCTTGAACTCACAACCTGGAGACCAAGAGTCACATGTTCCACTGACTGGTCCAGCCAGGTGCCCCTGGAAATTATATATTTTTCAAATCAAAATTGTGTGTTGTCTTTCAATGTATTATCCTATAATTCTGTTTCCTGTTTTTCTTTAATCTTTTTTCTTTTAAAAATTCATTATTATTGGGGCGCCTGAGTAGTTAAGTGTCTGCCTTCAGGTCACGTCATGATTTCCTGTTCCTGGGATCCAGCCGTGTCAGGCTCCCTGCACAGCAGGGAGTCTGCTTCTCCCTCTCTCTGCTCTCTCTCTCTCTGTCTCTCTCAAATAAATAAATAAAATATTTTTTAATATAAAATAAAAATTCATTATTACTATTAATAACAATATTTTTTCATTTTCTTTCATCTTTTTAATAATTTGAAAAATAATTATTTTACAGAAATATTTTTCTGTAACTAAGTTCTTGCATTTCCTTATTCTCCTGTTTATTGGGTTTTTGTGGACATAATGTTAGATGTTTTGTGATTTTTTTTTATTGAGTATCTTGAACGGGTTTGTTTTTTTTATTGTGAACCTTGAGTACAAAATTCGTGTCACCACTGCTGAAGAAGCATCCCTATAGAGCAGTTAGGGATTTGCTACTGCTTGGCACCCTAGGTGTTTTTCACTGGGGTCCAGCACCAGTTTTAATATTAATGGCTAGGCTGAGAGTTCCCTCACCATAGGGGTAGAATAAATTCAGATTCCACATCTGAGAGAGGCTTAACTTTACGTTTTGTTTCTCAGTGGGGGAGTGGGGATCTCTATTCCAGAGTCCTGTTCAGAGCAAACTTCCTTGATGTTTCTCTGATTTGACAGAGTTTATCTACCCAGAGGGGAAACCCTTCCACAGGTCATTTCTTTTTATAGGAAGTATCAGTTCTATATCTCTGCTTTGAAAGGGCCAAAGCTGTTATGTTATGTTCTCCTATGATTATTACACCCCAGTCTCCAGCTCTTAGGATCAACATTTGTATCCAGTAATCTGCCTTAGTATCAGTTCATACACTTCCCACTGTAGAAATGAATTATCTTTCATTTCTGGCACCTATGAATTTTTCTTTCTTGTAGGCTCATTTACAGACTTTAAACATTTCTCTATGTTTTATGCAACATTTTTCTGAATTTCAAAATTCATGTTATGGATTTTTTTTTATTTCTGCTTAGCTCAGAATATAAACTACTTTTCCATTCTGTTCTTTCATAAACGGAAAAGTATTAAGTTTCTCTACTTCTTACCTTTCTTTGTATGTTTATTTTTGGCTGGTTATTTCTCAAACTGTACATCTGATTTTTTTTTTTTAAGGTTTTATTTATTTGTTAGAGAGAGTGAGAGAGCAAACACGAGCAGGAGAGGGGAGGGGCAGAGAGGGAGGGGCAGAGAGAGAGGGAGGGGCAGAGAGAGAGGGAGAAGCAGACTCCCCCATGAACAGGGAGCTTGATGCAGGGCTGGGCCCCAGGGCCCTGGGATCATGATCTGAGCCCCAAGACAGACACTTAACCAACTGAGCCACCCCGGCGCCCCTCAGCATTCTTACTTTTCTTTTCTTTTTTTTTTTTTAAGATTTTATTTATTTGACAGAGAGAGAGAGAGAGCACAAGCAGGGGGAGTGGCAAGCAGGCAGAGGGAGAAGGAGAAGCAGGCTCTCTGCTGAGCAAGCAGCCCGATGCTGGGCTCGATCCTAGGACTCTGGGATCATGACCTGAGCCAAAGGCAGCCGCTTAACTGACTGAGCCACCCAGGTGCCCCGTATTCTTACTTTTTAAATAGTCTTGTGAGTCTTGAGTCATGCTGGTTCTTGAACCTTCCCTGCCCACCTTTTCGGAATGATGCTTCATTAGTCTCATTAGTCTTCTCTCTTGCTGTTGTCTTCCTTTTTCCCTCTCAGCTTTTTTTTTCTTTGTCTTCAGATCTTCACAAAGCCTCTTTACCCAACACCAACAAAAGGGTTATCCTTTTACTTTCTCTTTCATGTATGTGTCCTTTTATCTTTTCCTGTCTCTGACTCTGTTCTTCTTATTCTTCCTTTGACCTGAGCTGAAGGCAGATGCTTAACTGACTGAGCCATCCAGGCACCCCTGTACATCTGATTTATACTGACCATTTATTTTAGGACTTTGTAAGGTATCAAGAAAGTGCATTTATATAATGAGGTGCAACCAAGCAAAACTCCTAGCTTTCTCTTCTGAACTCCAGGCAGATCTTATTCAGAACTTAAGCAACATTCTTTTAAGAGTAAACATCCCTGTATTGTTGGGTGCCTGGCTGGCTCAGTTGGTATAGCATGCAACTCTTGATCTTGGGGTTGTGAGTTCAAGCCCCATGTTGGGTGTAGAGAGTACTTAAATAAATAAATAAATAAATAAATAAATAAATGTTAAAAAAAAAGTAAACATTAAAAAAAAATCCCTGTATTATAAGATCATTACAGAACAAGTGACTTACACCCTTGTTTACCTGCAATCTGATGTTATGCCTTCTGGTTTATAAAATTTTTAATAACAATTATCTGGCTTTAATAAAATCATAGTAAAAATGTCTGTTATGTTATCCAATTCTCTTTAAACATCAAAGGACTTAGAGTAAATTTGTCCTAAAGTTCTGGAAAAATATGTGCCTGTATCAGTGATTTTGTATGCGTTCTTTTTTTTTCTATTTTATTTATTTTTTGTTTGTTGGTTTGTTTAAGTAAGCTCTATACTCAACATGGGGCTTGAACTCACCACCCTGATATCAAGAGTTGCATACTCTACTGACTGAACCACAGGCCCCCTGTATGCATTCTTATGTCAGACACTGAATAATATATGCCATAATGTAATTCATTTTTGTTTTCATTGCCAGAGAACATGAAATCCAAACTAGTGTTTGTTGACAATAAATAAATTTCTGGTGCATGCTACATAATTTCTACCCCTGAATTCCCTTCATATATTTTGTTTTTCTCAAGATTATAAAATTATGGTCTTATTTTGCATGATACTTCCTTTATAAGCTATGATATTAATAATTCATTAACTACTATCTTCTCATGTATTATTCTAAATGAACTTGTTTTTCCCTATTCTATACTTCAACTGTCAAATTATAAATTCTTGCCTTTTTATCCTATGCACTTTCTTTTCTCTTCTAATATAACCACTATTTCTTTAGGTTTTGTCATATGCCACACAGGATTTAAGATTGCTAAAATTACCTTAACTTTGTATAAATGTCAACAATTTACAATGCACTTTGTTTGGAATTCATTTTTAAGTCATTTTCTCTGATTTCAGAAAATGAGTTGTCTTTAACCTTTACAGGTTTAACCCCTTTGCCTATGTCCCTTGATCCATCTCTCAGACCATCATCTGTCATTTACTCCTTTATCTTTAATGTCTTCATATCCATGAACACACTCCAAACTCTCATAATACCTGCATCTTCTTCAAGCATTTCCTCAAAAGTCACCTTCTCAGTGAAATCTACCTTGACCACCACCAGTTTAAAATTTCAATCCCTCTCTGCTCCATATTTCTTTTACCCACTTTTTTTCTCTTTAGCACTCATCTCCAATGCATACATATACATACATATACAATCTTATTTTTTTAAGATTTTATTTATTTATTTGACAGAGAAAGTACGAGTGGGGGGAGGGGCAGAGGGAGAAGCAGACCACCCCCCCGCCCCCCGCCCAAGCAGGGAGCCCAGATGCAGGGCTCAATTCCAGGACTCCAGGATCATGACCTGAGCCAAAGGCAGACGCTTAATCAACTGAGCCACCCAGGTGCCCCTACAATCTTATTTTTTTACTATCTCTCTACTTGACATATAGTAGGCACCCAATAAACATTTGTTGAATGAATGAATAGTATTATTGCTTTTCATTTGCCCAACCTGTTGAAAGCATGGTATTTTATCAGATATCTAAATTTTAATTTGCTTTGATACTCTTACATTCCACACATCCCACAACTACTATTTCCTTGCTAGTATGTATTTACTTCATCTAAGTTACTGCTTTCACAGTGAAATCTAAAGGATGGTGTTAGCTATGAGTAAATGTTCAGAAAACAGAAGTCAAGTCTGGATCCTTTTTTCCTTCTTCTTCAGTACTACCTTCTTCTAAGTGGTCATAGTTGTGGTAAATGAGTCTTTTTACTCTCTCACTTCTGCTCGCTTAGTATAATTAGGGTTAAGTTATCTTCTGAGTCAACAGCTGAGAAATGTAAGAATTCATTCGTTTATATATTCTTTCTAGAAAAAGTCTGTGTATGTTTGTAAGAAGGTTATCAATTTCTGAAGTTATAGGATTCGTTTCTTGTGATCAGCTTTCTTTTCCTTTGAGTTTCATCAAAGTCCTAATGGAACAAATGCTCTGTTTGTGCAAAAGAGTAATAGATCAGATCAGCAAGCGGATTCTGTCTCACACAGGCCAGTTTCATGGGTGCACAACCTGTGTAATCACGCAGGCTCCCAGGTTCAGAAGGATCCTGAACTTGCTTTAATATTCTGCTATTGCTCTCTGGGTAGTCTTACTTACTTACTCACTTTATTTATTTTTAATTTTAATTCCAATATGGTTAACATACAATATAGTGATTCAACAATTCTGTACATTACTCAGTGCTCATCATGATAAATATACTCTTAATCCCCATCAACTATTTCATCCATCCTTCCACCTACCTCCCCTCTGGCAACCATCAGTTTGTTCTCTAGAGTTAAGAGTCTGTTTTTTGGTTTGTCTCTCTTTCTCTTTTTTTTTTTTATTTTTTACTTTTGCTCATTTGCTTTGCTTCTTAAATTCCACATCCGAGTGAGATCATATGGTACTTGCTTTTCTCTGGCTGACTTCTTTCACTTAGTATTATACTTTGACTCCATCCATGTTGTTGCAAATGGCAAGATTTTATTCTTTTCTATGGCTGAGTAATATTCTATTGTATATATTTATATATATAACACATCTTCTTTATCCATTCATCAGTCGATGGACACTTGGGCTATTTCTGTAATTTGCTATTATAGATAATGCTGCAGTAAACATAGAGGTGCATGTATTTTTTCAAATTAGTTGTTTTTATATTCTTTGGGTTAAAACCCAGTAGTGCAGTTACTGGCTCATAGAGTAGTTCTATCTTTACTTTTTTGAGGAATCTCCATACTGTTTCCCGCAGTAGCTGTACCAGTTTGCATTCCCACCAACAGTACACAAGGGTTCCTTTTTTTTCCACATCCTTGCCTACACTTGTTGTTCCTTGTTTATCTGATTTTAGCCATTCTGACAGGTGTGAGGTGATCGCGTTGTGGTTTTGATTTGCATTTCTCTGATAAGTCATGTTGAGCATCTTTTCATGTGTCTGTTGGCCATCTGTATGTCTTCTTTGGAGAAATGTCTGTTCATGTCTTCTGCCCATTTTTAATTGGATTATTTTATTTTATTATTTTTTTTGGTGTTGAGTTATATAAGCCCTTTATATATCTCAGATACTGTTTATTGGATATGTCATTTGCAAATATCTTCTCCCATTCCTTAGATTGCCTTGTAGTTTTTTTATTGTTTCCTTTCCTGTGCAGAAGCTTTTTCTTTTGATGAAATGCCAATAGTTTACTTTTGCTTTTGTTTCCCTTGCCTCAGGAGACATACCTAGAAAAATGTTGCTTTGGCCAATGTCAGAGAAATTGCTGCCTGTGCTGTTTTCTAAGATTTTTATGGTTTCAGGTCTCACATTCAGGTTCTTAATCTATCTTGAGTTTAGTTTTGTGTATGGTGTAAGAAACTGATCCAGTTTCATTCTTTTACACCTAGCTGTCCAGCTTTCCCAATGCCATTTGTTGAAGAGACTTTTTCCCACTGTATATTCTTGCCTCCTTTGTTGAAGATTAATTGACCATATAATTGTGGGTTTATTTTATTCTTACTATTTTTAAATAAGTAACCTCACATTTTCATTTTGTACAGGGCACATGAATTAGGTAACCAATCTTGATCTCAGTACTTGTTCACCTCTGAACAAAAATTCTTGGTGAAAAGGAAGAGGTGCTGATGTCCAAAAAAAGTTAAAGTTCCTTATAAATCAGGTTTTCTAGGTTAGCTCGGGAGGCTCATAATCTCAGTCCATGAGAAAGAGGACTTTGATCTAGGAACAGTTGCTCTGGATTGTCTGAGCTGGAGTTCCTTCTGCCCAGGCTGAAATCTGCAGTGCATACCTTTAAAGGAGCCACAGTTAGATCCCAAGAACAACAATGGAAGCCATGAAACAGTGGACTGATAGTTTCAATGTGCTGACTGAAATGGCTGTCAAATTAGAATTCTGTAAACTCTCACTATTTTGAGTGGAGATCTTAAAGTTGAAAGTAAAAGAATGGCAAAAGTTAAACCATATAAATACTAACCAAAAGAATGCTGATGTAGCTTTAATAATATCGGATTTAAAACAAAAAGTTACTATTATAGATAGAGAAATACTTAGTAATAATAAAAGGTCCAGAGGCCCCTGGCTGGCTCATTTGGTGGGGTGTGTGACTCTTGATCTTAGGGTTGTGAGTTCAGGCCTCATATTGGTTATAGAGATTACTTAAAAATAAAATCTTAAAATAATAATAATAATAATAATAATAAAAGGTCCAGATCCAGTTTACTAAGAAGATATAAATTTCCAAATTTGTATAGACTTAAGAGGCAAAATTGACATTAGACTAAATCAAAATCATAATTGGTGATATTAAACCACCTCTTTTGATATTGATAGAATAAATAGATATAAAAAACAGGAAATGGGAAGGAAATTTAAACAATGTAATTTGCAAGCTTGACTTAATGCAATATAGAAAACACTGCACTCACAACTGCAGAAAAATGTTCATTTCAAGCACACGAAGAACATTTTCTCTCTTTTTTTAAAAAAAATTTTATTCATTTATTTATTGGAGAGAGAGAGAGAGAGGACGTGGGGGAAGGGGCAGAGGGAGAGAATCTCAAGCAGATTCTCCACTGAGCTCAGAGCCTGTTGTGGGGCTGGATCTCAGGACTCTGAGATCATGACTTAAGCTGAACTCAAGAGTCAGATGCTTAGTGGACTGAGCACCCAGATGCCCCAGAACATTTTCAAAAATGGAAATTGGACTGGGCCCAGTGTCTTAAGCCCCAGGAGGGCAGAAGGCCAAGGTGTCTGCTAACCTCAGAGTGAGTGGAGTGGCCACAGATTTCCATGATCCCAGGAGCAAGAGGGGCTGCTGAGGAATCTACTCTAAGTCCTGAGAGGTTAGGTCACAGCAGCAAGATCAACTAGGCCTCAAAATGTGAAAGTATGCAAGTCACTCTGAAAAGATAGATTCACTGCAGAAAGGAAACTCTGGGTAGTTTTTCTACCAGAAAAACAAATGTACACATGAATGTATATTTTTTTATGGCTGAAGCTGGTGATTCAGAATTACAGGAGGAACCATAAGGGATGGTAGGAGCTGTTCCTATAGTATACAGAGAAAATGTAGAAGAAAAGCAAAGATATTGACTACCAATGGCTCAGAATTATAGTCAGCCTGATGGGTTGATACAAATATCTGGAGTAGATTTTGCTGCTTATGTGGAGCAAAACCCCAGACAAGCAAATAGGCTGATGAGCAAACCCACAATGGAATAAGAACATTATGGGTACAGGAAAGAAAGGACAAGGTTCTGTTAGTACCCCCTCCTCTCCTCCCAAGGAGGAGACCCCAAATATTCTTGAATTTGCTGGATACTGGAGCTTACAGGTGGTTATTTCTGGTTTTTGTTTGTTTTGTGTTTGTTTGTTTTCTAATGTATTTTGGGTCTGTACTGTGCTTACTGTTCTCTTGTCAGTCTCCATGATTGATACGGATGTTCCCGGTACAGAGTATCCTGGTTGGATTTATTCAGTATAACTTTGTTAATGACTTCTATTACAATTGGCAAGATTCATAGTCAAGAACAGTCTGTTCTTGCTGAGACTGTATGTTAAAACAATGTGTCATACCAAGAAGAAAAAAAATACTTGGTTTTCTCATACACAATTTCACATACAGATTTTTACCACTGCTATCTCCTTGTTCAACAGTCCTGAGACTGGTAGAAGTTAACAGTGTTTTCTGCGCTGAGCTGAGGCTTAAACAGGAAAGTGACTGTCATTATTTCCATCATGCAGTTGTTCCTAAATTTTGCTGCAAAGCAGATCTCCTGGAGGGATTTTTAAAAATCCCAATGCCAGATAAATTTTCTTATATGTATTACTTGAGCCTGTACCTTTTTTTTCTTCTGGTGCCAACTTTTGTTAAAGGTAACATTACTTTAACATTAGAGTTTGTGACATTTATATATTTTTCTTTAACCATACACCTTTATTTTGTTCTGTTTTCACAGTTAAATGAATTCAATATTGCATACTTTGTTCTTTTGCCATAGTTTCTTCATTTATCTCTCAGTGAAAGTAAATCCTCAAGGAGTTTGTTGAAGAACTCCCTGAATTCCTCCATATTCAGAATTGTACTTCCATTGCTTTTATATCTGAGGAGTAATTTACTGGGCATAAAATTCTTGAGTCACACTTTCTTTCCTTGAGGACTTTGAGTTATTTGAGGACATTATTTTACTGACTTCTAAGCAGGGCTATGAAGAAATCTGAAACACAGTCATTGTGACTTAAACTTTTACCTGGCACACCAAAGTTTTCTTTCTTTATCTTCGATGCTCAGTAACTTTTTTGCTAGGATATGTTTCATGTTGGTTGGTTCATAATAGAGTAAAAGATAAGTTACCTTTTATCTGGAGAAAAAGTTTTCTTGATTTATGTCCTTAAATACTTAAGATGGTCCTTTATCGGGGAGATTCATACCTTTGAGGATACCAGTTATATACCAATTATATATATGTTGGATCTACTTCCTCATCTTCCTTTATGTAACAGTACCTATAGATAACTTAAAGCAAATATTATTCTAAGTGAGAAAATATTAGAAGTGTTCCCTTTAAAAACAGGAATGAGAGAAAGATCATCTTTTCTATTAAATCTTATATTGGACATCCTAACCATTGTAGAGGCATAAGGTTTAGCAAGAGGGAAGTAAAATGGTCAATATTTGCAGCTGATTCTATTTACATGGAAAACCCAAAATAATCCACAAATTAATAAGATGTCAGATGTAAGACAAAATTTAGTTTCATTCCTACATTAGCACCAAACACCTAGAAAACATAATTAAAGAGGAGAAACTATTTGCAGTAATAGAGAATGTCAGGGGCACCTGGGGGGCTCAGTTGGTTAAGCTCTGACTCTGGGGTTTGGCTCAGGTCATGATCTCTTGGGTCATGAGATTGAGCCCCAGTGGGGCTCCCCTCTCAGTGGGGAGTCTGCCTGACATTCTGCCCCTCCCCCATCTCACACGTGCATGTGTGTGTGCATGTTCTCTCTCTCAAATAAATCTTGAGAAAAAAAAATACCAAGTCTGAAGGAATAAATCTAATAGAAAATATCCAAGACCTCTGTAGAGAAAAGTTGAAAACTTTGTTTAAAAAAATACCTGTCACAGATACCTGGGTGGCTCAGTCGGTTAAGCATCTGCCTTCGGCTCAGGTCATGATCTCAGGGTCCTGGGATCGAGCCCCACATCGGGCTCCCTGCTCAGTGGGGAATCTTCTTCTCCCTCTCCCTCTGCCTGCCGCTCCCCCTGCTTGTGCACATGCTCTCTGTCAAATAAATAAAGTCTTAAAAATAAAAAAATAAAAAAATAAAAAATAAAAAAACCTATCATAACACAAATATACTACACTAATGCAAGATGTTAATAATAGGGGTGGAGGGATGAGGGTTGTATGGGAACTCTCTGTACTTTCCACTCAATTTTTCTGTAAACTTAAAACTACTAAAAAGAAGTCCATTTTTAAAAAAATGTGCTTTGAAAGAATATGTACAGATGCAATAAAACTATATAAAAACAAGTGAAATAATGAATAGCACTATAGCTACTTATCAAAATTCTTAACAAATAGATGACTTGTTTTTTTTTTTTTAGATGACTTGTTTTAATACTTTATATATCTGTCTTATTGATTGACAATTTATTAGTTAATGGATTATGGAAGGAGGACTGAAATTATTTCTTGGTGGGCAAAAGAATATGCTGGGCAGGTCTTACCTGAAGCAAAAAGCTATAATAAACCCCTTTAGTTCTTTTTATTTTTCTACACCAGGAAATCACTGTGGAGATCATTCTTTTTACTAAAGTTAGTTATTTCTTTTAAAAAAATCTTTCGCCTTTTTCCCTTTAAGAAATTCCCATGAAGGGCGCCTGGGTGGCTCAGTCGTTAAGCGTCTGCCTTTGGCTCAGGTCATGATTCCAGGGTCCTGGGATCGAGTCCCACATCGGGCTCCTTGCTCAGCGGGAAGCCTGCTTCTCCCTCTCCCACTCCCCCTGCTTGCATTCCTGCTCTCGCTATCTCTCTCTTTGTGTCAAGTAGATAAATAAAATCTGTAAAAAAAAAGAAAGGAAAAGAAAAGAAATTCCTATGAAGTAGTCAAATGGTCAAAATGTTAATATCCCCCCCCTCAAAACAAGTTAATTTCCTTTCTCTTTTAAGGCATCAGGCTCTTTTTTTTTTTTTTAAAGATTTTATTTATTTATTTGAGAGAGAGAGTGAGAGAGAGAGAGCGCACAAGAGGGAGGAGCAGGAGAGAGAGAAGCAGACTCCCTGCTGAGCAGGGAGCCCGATGTGGGACTCGTTCCCTGGACTCCAGGATCATGACCTGAGCCGAAGGCAGTCGCTTAACCAACTGAGCCACCCAGGCGCCCGGCATCAGGTTCTTTTAAGAGATTTTAATAATTTTTCTCTTTGTATTTAACCTACTTTTTAGTAGAGCAGAATATTTAATTCTTCATTGTGAGAAAAGAGAAAAATGAAAAAAAATTGTCTTGGAGACAATACATGAATAGCAGAGTAATTCATGTAATAGACAGTGCCCATTGAATCTGACATGTAAGCAATTACTGTTCATAAGGAGATAACTCTAGTTAATACAAAACTGTTCATAGTAATGGAAAATAAACCAGGAAGAAGTCAACCTCCATAATACTGATGATTTATTAGAAACACACAAATGATCATAAAATAACCATGTAGGTACTGTAAATTCCATTTCAAGTTTTCACATACTATCCTTTATGAACAAATGATATATGGAGCTCATCAAGAACGTAACTGAAGCAGGAGTATTTTGAAGTTCAAAGGTTATATGTGAAATACTTTAATGATATGGCCATATACATCAACTTTATCCTTAAAGCAATACCATGCGTTTTGTCTTTCTGCCCTGATTATTATCATCTCCTATATAAAGCCCAACTCCTTAGTACGATGTAGTGTCTTTCTGTGGATCCAGCATCATTTCCTCCCCATGCCCACAGTCACCTTTCTCTGACCCTGCACTCAATTCTCTGGATCTCTAAAGGTGTCACATTCCCATCTCTCCCTGATTTCATACATTCTGTTCTTCTATGCCAAAAAAAGAATCTGATGCTTCTTTTCATTTTTGGATAATTCCTCTGAAGCATCTGCTCTTTTTGGAATCCTTTTTGGATCCCTCCAGGCGGGGTCAAATGTCCTCTACTAGAGCTATCTCTATGATAAAACTAACCAAACTGTGCCCAACTTCCTCTTCACACTAGAGTAATGCTGGAGCCGGAAGCTGTGGTGGCAACTTCTTGATTCAGCAGCTTCCTGGTTAGAGCTAGAGCCAGAGCAAGCGTGGGCCAGGTGTCCGTGTGGTTACAAGGCAGGGCTCAGAGATAAAACACTCATCTCACAGCCAGGCTGGCCTGAGAACAAGGTAAAACCTAGAGTTATATTGTACGTGAAGGGTCAGAAACAGAGAAGAAGCAAAAAGTCGTTTGTGGGTACAAGAGGGAGAACTTGGGAAGACTTCAGAGGCAGGGTGCAGTCAGACGTGGTGTGAAGTGCAAAGAGCTGTTAGAATCCACAGCTGTGCTGTGCTGCTGGGTTTTCCTTGTCTTCCACTATTCTCCATCTCCTCCCAATAGCTTAAGTGCAGACTTCCATCACTCAATTTCCACTGCTTACTATCGGACCTGCTGCACAGTTGGTAGACAGCATATATCTGTTGAATTACACTGAGTTCTATTAACCATTCTTTAAAGACCATTTTTTTTTAAAGATTTTATTTATTTACTTGACAGAGAGCACAAGCAGGGAGAGGGAGAAGCAGGCTCCCTGCTGAGCAAGGAGCCCGATGTGGGGCTCGATCCCAGGACCCTGGGATCATGATCTGAGCTGAAGGCAGACGCTTAACCGACTGGGCCACCCAGGTGCCCCAAAGACCATTTTTTTTCAAAACCTCTCATGTAGGTTACTTATCTAGGAAACCTTCTCTCATCCCCACTGATTAGGATTCTGTTCTTACATATACTCATGGTATGTTTTTTGGTATCTCTCAGTCTCTTTCAGTGTTCCACCTTGTCTCATTACATGTGTTACATGTGTTTGGATGGGTTCTGGGTTTGTTTTTGTTGGTTTTTTTGTTTTGTTTTTTTGTTTTTCTGTCTGAGTGTATCCACCCTAGTGGCAAGATTACTGTCTGAATCATCTTTGAAGATCCCAGTAGGAAGTGTTACAGATTTTCTATGCGTCTTCAGGTGGTTGCTATGTATGACTCCTATTTCCCACCATTTCCAATATGTTTTAGCCCTCATTCTCGATAATGGAGATACTGAAGGAAATGGTAGAAGGAAAAACAAGCTTATGGAGAATCCAAAAGTCTAGTTCACTGTCTTCAAAGGAAAAGCAAAGAAAATAAATATATAATCCTCAAGTAAAGTTACTATCAAAACCAACCTGTATTCTTTTGTACAAGATAGGATTTTGTTTTAACCTAGTATCATGGTTGCCTGGTCTTACTTTACATTGGCTATATAGTTCTGCTTTGTAGTATTTTTGGAATTTGAAATTAGAAAGCCATGTACCACTTATACCTTAATCCTCTGATTGAAGTGTAGCTCACTGTAACTAAGAACTGATGGTTAAAGAAAGAACAAAGAAAAAAACCATCTGGGTTTGGTATGTGCCAGAGTGTGATGTATATGCATGTGTGTTCTCATATATCTATAATTATCTGTTTAGCACATATTCATGTTTATTTTAGAATTAACAAAGAATAAAGGAGAATTTTTTGAAATATTTATTTAGAGATCTGGTACTGAGCTGCCCAGCACCGTAGCTACTAGCCATGTGTTGTTATTGAGCATTTGAAACATAGCTATATTGAATTGAGTTGTGCTTTAAGTATAAAAAAATATAAACAACTTTGAAGGCTGAGTTTAAAAAGTAAGATACATCATTAATATAGTTTTATGTTGGTTGCATGTTGAAATGACAGAATTTTTACAAATTTATGTACATAAGTAGCATATTATTAAAATTAATTTTATATGCTTATTTTTACTTTTTTCATGTGGCTACTAGGAAGCTTAAAATTACATGTGTGGCATGCATTATGTTTCTCTAAAACAGCATTACTCTGGTATATGCTATAATTTAGTTACTTTTACTTTAAAAACATTGTAAGGAAGTTGTGGAAAAATTTCCACTCCAGTAGAGGAGACTAATTAATTGATAGTCTACTGTGCTGCAGGCTCTGAGATTTTACATGAGCTATTTCATTTAATTCTTCCCAAATCTTATTAGATAGGTGTTATTCCTATTCTAAGATAGGTAGACTGGGGCTCAAAGAGTTTAAGAAAATTTCCTTAAGCCCATGATCAGACAGCTACTGTCAATAAAACTTACTCATATCTCCCTGACTTTAGAGATCATTCTCTTTCTACTAGAGAATAATCTCATTTGCCTTTCCTTTTCAGAGACTGGCACCATATGCTACCAGAAATTCTAATAACATCTACAATTATGAGGTCTTACCAGACCTTACCAGGTCTTTGAAGCTGATTACTTCAAAATAAGGTCTTATTTTCTTTTTCACCCAAATGAAAATAACATTTAAGCCCCTCATATACCAAATTATCAGGAATTCCAGTCTTTTCCCATGGTTCATAAATGTAGACATAAATGACCAAGAGTTGTTTACTAATGCCCAAGTATTGATCCATTTGTCTTGTGGATTGACAGTAGAGTGGAAATTCAGATACACTTCTGAGGCTGGAGGGCCACCTCACAACCTGTCTAGAAAAGGGCTAATTCAGTGACAGTGGTTTTGTTTTCTAATGCTGTGTAACAAATTACCATTAGTGGCTTAAAACAACACCCATTTATTAGCTCATATTATCTGTAGGTCAGAAGTCCAGCATGTCATTGCTGAATTCTCTGTTCGTGGTTATCACATGGCTGAAATCAAGATGCCTGCAAGTCTGAGCTCTTGTCTGGAGACTCGGGGGGAAAAAAAAAATCTGCTTCCAAGTACATTATTGTTGTTGGCAGTATTCATGCTCCTTGTGGGTATAGGACTTAGGTCCCTGTTTCCTTGTGGCTGTCCACCAGGGGCCATTCCCTGTTTCTGGAGGCTAACTGTATTCCTTGTCATGTGCCCCATACCCCATCTTCAAGCCAGCAATGGCTCATCAAGTCTTATTCATGATTATGAATTTCCTTGACTTCTCCTTCTGCCACTAGTGGTAGAAAACTCTCTACTTGAAGTGCACCTGCAGTGACATGGTGCTCACCCAGATAATCTTCCTTTAGAGTCAACTATGAAATATAACATAATCAGGGGGATATCTCATCCTAGTCACAGGTTCCAGGAATGAAAGCACAGCATATTGGGGGGAGTGGGTGGTACATTTTCAGCAATCTGTCCACTGTAGCCCTGGCGATTATATAGGGCAGGCACACCACCACGGTGGCAATGACACGAAGCTGACTATCACAACTCTCCCAGCTACTTAGCTTTGCTAGTCATAGGGACGAAAGCAAGAGTTGTTTTACTCTCAGGTAAGGAATGGAGAACATGAAAGATCCTGGTGTGCTCCTTTCCCTTTCTTCCAATTTTACCCTCAAATCTTACTAATCATAAACTTCCTTTGCAAAAGCAACACAAAGGTTAAGTGTGTTAGGCGGAACTGTAACATTTCTGTCCTACCTGGTTTAAGGGCAGCAGTGTCTAGACACACTGAGCTATGTTGGAGCTTCCTCCTGCTGAAGCGCTAGTAAACCGCAAAGGTGGGAGTCCCACTGGTGCCTTCTGAATGGCTTCCTAACAGGTCACAGGGGCCAATTCTCCTGGTTTCTCTGAGCCAAGGACTTTCCTCAAGGTGCAGGGAGTAACGCTCTCCTCCCAGAACAGTACAGACCGCAGTCCCTCTTGGTTACCTGCCTTTTGGACTTTCCCCACTCTCATATGCCAATCTGCCAATGCTCAGCTCAAAATCCATCGTGGTTTTTGCTCTTCCGGGGAACTCGCCCCTAGTTAAGTGCTAGTTACTGAAGTTTTGTTTGCCAAACTTTGTGCTCTCCTAAGTGCCACATCTCCTTTCTCTTTATTGCTACTATTGTTTACTTGAGAGGTTTCTTATAGCTTATTCCTTTTTAATTTTAACAAATGTATCAAGGAAACTTTTCTCACTATCATATGTGGAAAATCTGAATTACCTGCCATATATAGGTAAGAATAAAAAAAAGAAAAAAGAAAAAAAAAGGGAATTCTTAGTCACTGGTAGTCTCTAAGCTGACATAGCAGAATGATTCTCAAAAGGCTCCTTTCTTCTTCTCTAGTTGTCACCAGGGGCATTTTTATTACAATTCCTAATGCTTTTGTTGTTGGTGGTGTTGGTTTTATTTTTGTTTTGTTTTGTTTCATTTTTTGATTTTTGGTTTTTGTTTTGAGCTGAGGGGCTATATTGCAATTACTGTTAATCCTTGAACATCATGAGTTTGAACTATGTGGGTCCACTTATAGACGGATTGTTTTCGATAAATATAGCACAGTACTATAAATGTATTTTTTCTTCCTTAGGATTTTTTTTCTTCCTTAGGATTTTCTTAATAACATTTTCTTTTCTTTAGCTTATTTTATGGTAAGAATACAATATAAATACATGTGACATACAAAATATGTGTTATATGGGATGCCTAGGTGGTTCAGTTGGTTAAGCTTCTGACTCTTGATTTTAGCTCAGGTCATGATCTTAGGCTTGTGAGGTCAAGCCCGGTGTTGGGCTCCACACTGGGTGTGGGGCATCCTTAAGATTCTCTCTCTCCCTCTGCCCCTCCCTCCCCTGCTCACGCTCTCTCTTTCTAAAAAACAAAAAAATATGTGTTAGTTGATTGTTTATGTTAGAGGTAAGACTTCTGGTCTACAGTATGCAATAAACAGTTAGAAAACACTGATCTACTCCCTTTTTCCCAGAGACCCACCTCAAATTCCTTTCCCTCCAAGAGACCTTTTCTGACAATACAGACCTCAGTGATCCCCTCCACTGCATTCATAAGGCTACTGTGTCTAATTATTCAAATGTTGCTGTGTGACATTTCATTAAGGACAAAGACCATGCTTTATACTAAGTTTTTCCCACAGCACTTGGTATGCTACCTGGCAAACAGCAGGCATTCAATGAATATTTGTGGTTTGATAAACAGCAAGGGGCAGCTCTGGGTAAAAGTGTGAAGTGAAGTTTGACTTAGGTTCTTCTACCTTTGACTGCTTCCATCACAGAAAGGGCCATGGATTATGATACTCCTTTGAACTGGTCATTTTCTACTTTCTCAATCAGTTCCAGGTGTTTCCTGATTTTTCTCTCTCCAAATCACACTTCATGTGCTCTGTGTCTCTCATGTTGACTACTAGCTAAGGTATTTGGTGTTTGCCATTAGATATTATGCTGCTTATAAAATTTTTTTGTATCTTCTATCATCCAAGACAGACATATGTGTACATAATAGATGCTCAATAGATATTTATTGTATAAATAAATGAATACATGTTATATTGTTTGTGTCTTGGGGTGTTGCTGTTATATCTTTAGGGAAAAGTACGAAATCACCTAACTAATTCATTTAACATTTTGGTCAAGGGAATTTACTAAGTCTATTAACAAGTATACAAACACTTTCTGGTTTTGACTTGGAATAATAAAAATGAAATCTTCCCTTTGCCTTTCTTTTGGTCCTTCTTTTGCTCCTTCTTTTTGGTCCACTTGGCAATTTAACTGTTCTTTTCAAGGAGCAATGTAAGTCTCTATAGCTTTACATAGAACTGATGGTTCCTTTTCTATATTCTGAGCAAGCCATACATCTAGTTAGGGGTGACCACATAATTTATTGTCTAAACCTGGACACATTGAGAATGAAAGTGGGCACAAAAAACTATTAAGCCAGGATAAGAGGTGTCCCTGACAAACCAGGAAGTATGCTCATACTACTTTGAAAGTAGTTATTTGCTAACTGTATGTCTCTTGTTGTTCAACTATAAAGCTATTCTAGGTCTGGGCCTTATTTCTTTTAGCTTCCTTGTTATCTAGAACTATGCCTACCACTGGTGGTGGTAGAAGAAATGTTAGTGCCTCTTTAAAAATGTTCATTTAATTGCATATTATACTATCTAGATGTAGAACTCAAACCATCCCATTTGGGTCCTATTATGAGCCATTTTCTCAGTATAAAAATATAGGGTAATGAGCTTAATTATATGCTTGTGTAATGATAGTAGCTAGCATTTACCAGAACTTAGCATGTGCCAGGCCCAGGGCTAAGAACTTTGGTGAGTTCTCTCATGGATTTCTCACAACAATTCTTGGAGGTAAGCATTATTATGGTCTCATTAAATTAGAAGAAAAGATACGTTTAGAAAGATTAAGAATCTTGCTCAGGGTCACCCAGCTAATTATGTAGCAGAGTTTGAACCCCAGACTCTCACGCCATACACCATCTCTCCTATATGTGAGCAGTAACTAGTACTAAATTTTGGAAAGTAATTTTAAAATATTAATACCATACTTTTAGGAAAAATTCATGTGCTTTTACATGTTTAAAGGAAAATGTATTTAACTAAGTAAAGATTGAAGAATCAGATCAATGTGGCGGCGATGTGAGGTCATGAGTAGTGACAGACAAAGACATTCTTGCTATTGTTCTTGGTGTTAACATCTCCATTTGTTATGACACAAATATACCGCTAGTTTTGTTGAGATCATTTTCTTGCTTACGAACTAGTAAGTGTGCAAAGCAGTTTGTAATACAAAAAACCTTTGTACTACAACAGTTGGGTTTACTTTTAGCAGCATTTTCAGTGTACATTATGTGAATAAGTTATAAACAGTGTCTATTTTCTACCTTGTCCTTTTGACAAGATTGTACTTGGAAACAATTTTAATGATAGTCATCATTAAAGCATCATTATATTAACTCCAGAAAAATTATTATTTGGTATTATCATAATTACAAACCATGTTTTGACATTGATGAAACACATTATCAGTGGTTCTTAAACAAAAGTAGTCTAATTTTATAAAAAATAATCTAAATTGTAAGAATAATCTGTAGCCTTAAACTGTTTTAAATCATAAAGGATAAATAAAATATGTAAAGAAACTATGCTATAAATGTGATACTGAGCAAATAATTATACACACAGACTTTCATACAAAAGGTATCCTTCAAGAATTGTATTCTTAATTGATTTTTTTTTCTATTGACAAGAGAAGTGTATGAATAGCTGTAGCAACTGAAATTAGATATTATCAGGGTATTCAGTTGCATATGATGTGTTATAAACCTATGGGAAACCTGAAAACAAATGTTTATGTAATGAACGTTAACCCTTATGAATAAATGATAGGAAATGCTACTTTTAAGGCATTCACACAAAATGACTACGTTAGCAATTCAAAGGAAGGGTTACAAACATACCAGACATATTAAGTTCAGGAATTTTCTGGGCTTTTTTTTTTTTTAGCATCCCATGTTTCTTTTAGTTTTGAGGTAATTATAGATTCACATGCAGTTGTAGGAACTTCCTGGTTTTTTTGTCCTAGAAAATTTTTAGAATTAATATGCCTTTGAATTTCAGGCCAGAAAGCTTCCTCTAGTTTATTATGTTATTCCTATTTTTTTGAACTAGGATACCAGGATATCACTGGTCAGAAAAACTGCATTAAATGTCAAGTTTTCACTGTACTCAGAATAACTAGAAAATTGAAATGCTTTTATTATAATGTAGATAAGGATCTATGGTTAACTAATAGAAATTGGGACAAAGAGCAAATTTAAAATAAAAAAATTGGTCTTTTTTTTTCTTTGCACTTTTTATCGTCTCAGGGGATTTAAACATTTTTTTCATTTACTCTAGGCGCCAGGGTACATCAGCTGAACAAAACAGACAAAATTCCATCTTATATTGGGGAAGACAGGCATTAAGAGATAAACATACAAAATAAATAAATTATAAAGATTGTTGCAAGGTTTAAAGTGTCATGGAAATAAAAAAGCAGGTTAGGAAGGAATGAGAGTTGGGGTTGGGGTAGTTGCAATTTTAAATAGTGTGGTCAGTCTAAGCATCACTGTTAGGGTGAGATTTGAGAAAGGAGTTAGAAGAGGGAAAGTGGACATTGAGGGAGAATGTTCCTGGGAAAGGAGCGACACTTCAAAGGCCCTAAGTAGTAGTCTGGAATATTCAAGCAACAAAGGGTAGTTGGAGCTGGAGTGAGACAGGTGAAGGGAACAGGCAAAACCAAGGGTTCGTAGGTCACCATAAAGACCTTAGCTTTTACAGACAATGAAATAGGGAGCTGCTGGAGGGTTTGGGCCAGATGAGACCGGAGCCGACTTTTCTTGTAAGACAGTGTTCTGTTTGTTGCTCTGACAATAGAGTGAGTTAATGGTGGGCAGAGAGACCATTTAGCAGGCCAGTGAAGTACGATCCAAGTCAGAAGACGGAAGTAATGCACTGATTGGTCTGATTCTGATTTACTCTGAGAGTACAACAGTCTTGCCTGACAGCTTGGAGGTGAAGATCAGAGAAGAAAGGGAGCCAAGGACTCCACAAAATATTTGTTCTGAGCAACTAGCTAGAAGGACCTGGCTAGGTCTTGAACTGCTTTTTGAGCAAGCGAGAACTAGAAACTTAGGGGGAAAAGAAAACTAGTATTGTACTAATATAATCAATCCAGATGAAGAAGACGTACATATTACTACATCATATTCTAAGTGTTGTAGGCCTGAAAACTTACTGTAGGCATTCGGTGGAAGGTTGATTGCTGGATGGGGACTCTCAGGTATTTCTGATTTCTGGGATATATAAAACATACAGCGAAAGAAGATTCAGAGATCCAGGAGACAAGTAATTTCACGCTTTTCAAATGTCAGGTGGCACTTCTAGGCCATGAAAGCCAGTTGGTTATGACAGATTCAATGATTCTGACGTTTCCATTAATAAAAAGCGGTGGTCCGGCGATTTCAGGGCATCTTTCCCTCCACCGCTTCCAACCGAACCGACAAGTGGTGCCAGGGCTCAGCGCCCAGCCTGGCCAGCCCGGGAGCGTCAGCGGTCCCCCCTGGAGCGCAGGCACCGCCCCTCCGCGCGGTCCGGGGAAGGGGCGCGAGCCGCCGTTGCCCGCCGCCGGGCGGAGGGCGAGGAGGGGCTCTCGTGCGCTCCCACCCAGCCCTGGTCGCCATCTTCCGGCGCGTCCCTTCCCGCGCGGGCTCCCACCCCGGCTCGCGGCCCCCCGCTCCCTCAGGAGGGGGCTTCCTAGCCCGCGCAGCTGCAGGGCGCCGCGCGTTGCGGGGGTCGCGGGCTGAGTCCAACGCCCCGGCGGGGCAGGGGGTGGGGCCGGCGCGGCGGCAGCTGCGCGGCGGCGCTGCCCTCCCGCGGCTCTGCGGGCGCGCGCCGCCTCTCGCTCCGCCCGCGCGCGAGCCTGGGCGCGGGGGGAGGGGCCAGGAAGCGGCGAGCGCGCCGGGGAGCGCAGCTGCGGGCGTGGGGGTGGCAGGAGCCGCGGAGCCGGCACCGGGAGCGGCTGCGGCTGGAGCCCGCGGTCGAGACAAAGGCGACGGTGAGTGTCCCGCCGGCCCGGCTCGCGCGCCGGCCCCCACACCTCGCCCTCGCGGCCTCCTGGGCGGGGGCCCGCAGCCTCGAACCCCCGCCGCCGAGGGCGCGGCGGGGAGCGCGGCCCGGCCCTGCCCCCCGCGCGCTGCGGGCTGCGGGCTGAGCCTGCGGCTCCATTTTCAGGTCTGGGCGAGGTCTTCCTGCGGACCCTGCCTTTGGTTTTTCTTCCATTCCTTCTGGGGAATGGTTACATGCTCAGTTCAAAACTGACGACAGGCGGGCGGCTGAGGGAGCCAACCGCCAGCCTGATGTAAAATGGAAATGAAAAGACCCCCTCCCCCCAACTTTGCAGGTCTGGGAGTCGGGAGGGGAGGCGCGAAGGGCGGGCGGGGAGGGCCGGGGTCTTCCAGGTGAGGGTTTGGGGGGGGGGGCGGGAACCCCTGCTCGGGAGCCCGGGCTCTCGCCGGAGGCGTGCTGCGCGTTCCGCCCGCGGGTCTCGCGGCGCTTCTCTTTGGGCCCCGGAGAGGGAGCCCTGCCCGACCACCTACGCGGAGGAGCTCGTGTTACTCTTACAGGTTGTCCTTCCTTCGCCGCTTCAGTTGTGATTTTTGGTGACGGCGTGGTAGGTAGAGGCTCGCTGATGCCGCATTTACAGCTGAAAAGCCCCGGTGGGCTGACTTCGTGTGTACTGGAAACATTGGAATTTCTCCTTGTCTGCTGCTATTTCAAATGATAAACTTTTGTAGGGGAATTTGGTGCTGATGTTCAGTTTACAGAATTGACATACTTTGTTTTAAAGAGTCTGGCTTATAGTAGGTGCTCAGTAAAATATTTGAATGAACGAATCTTGAAACATGAAAACTGATCTCACAGCTAGGAAAATTTAGGCACATACCCTCTTGACTCAAGGAAAAAAACGTTGGCAAACCGCATGCAGTTTTTGTTTATATGCTGCTTTTTTGTTTTTACCCACCATATTGATAGTGTTGATGATCAGTTGTTATCGGTGTTACAAGTGTAGAATATGTAGTTGAAATGTGAAATTTTTCATTTTGAGGGGAAGTTGGTTGACATTTTCTGTTGTTTAAAAATAAGTGTTAAAAGGTAAGTGTTATTTCTGCTTTTCTTTCGAAAGAAAGAAATTAAAGGAGAGGTGTTTGGATTGTATTTTGTTCTTTTGAGACGCCCAAAGTCTATTTCATTATGAATAAATAGTTTATGTGCTTTTGGCGGGCCGTGGCGGCATGGTCTTCAGTTGCTTTTTGAGCCAGAGGCTCTCTAAAGTTAGGGGGGAAAGAAAACTAATGTTGCACTAATTAAACCCTACCATTTATTCAACCGGTATTCATGGAGCAGCCATTAGGTGGTGGCACCTGTGTTGGTAACGTTTCTAGAAGCAAACAAAACCCACAATTATCGCTTTAACCTGAGCGTGAAGTTCTTTCCTCATTATCGATGTTGCAAGTAAGGACCGACTTACACCCCTACTGACTACTTACAAGGGAAGCTGGCAGGTGGAGTGCAGGAAGTATAGATCCCTAAGTCTACTTAAAGGTTAATAAGTAACTTCATAGGGCTGAGATTATTAGGTTACATTTTCTTATTGTCAGTTTAATAAAATCAATCTACATTTTAAAATGAAGGGAGGAGGAGGTTTAACCAACTTTTTTTTTTTC
Source organism: Mirounga leonina (assembly GCF_011800145.1). NCBI lineage: Eukaryota > Metazoa > Chordata > Mammalia > Carnivora > Phocidae > Mirounga > Mirounga leonina. Next base: position 16,035,213 of record NW_023270426.1, read on the forward strand.
CCTCCTTCCATACTGGATGATTTTGGTACAGTGTATTTATTGAAGAGTAATGCACTTCTGGTTGTTTTCTGTAAATAATCTTTGTTATACGACATTTTTTATTTTTCAGAATCTCCAAGGAGAAACAGTGGATTACTTTTCTACAAGAAATGTTTTAAATAAAGCACCTATTTGGAAGCTTTATTTTGATCTTTTAGTCACTATTTACAGATAAATACAGTATTGACTTGATCATGCTGAAAAGGGAAGGAGTAGTAATAATTTGTGCTTCCATATTTGGACTTTCCTGCTAGTATCGCAACTGTGATGGAACTGCTTACTAAAAGGAGAATACTGTTTGTAGTATTTATTCTGAACATAAGGTTGCATTGCCTGCTTTTGTCTTATATACACAGGATTTTTTAAAAAAGTGCTTATTTTGTTTGGTCTCATCAGAAGGCCATATTGATGTGTTCCAGTGTCATTTTTTTGATCATTACAAAATAATGTAGATTAAGAATTTTGTCATAGATGGCATTTCAGTTTAGGTGGATCTTTTGACTTGTTAACACCTTATACATTATTGAAGATAATGTACTTTCAGATAGAACTTTCAAAGATTTTTAGGTTGGCTGCTTGCTTTTTGTGGTTGTGCCTGGGAGTAATATGGAAAGTAATCCCTTAAGTTTTAGTGGTAGAGAGTTGTATTTTTCGTTGTTTGTTTTTTTTAACGTATGTTTCTTGTGGGAAGAGTTACTTTGACAATATACTTTTTTTTTTTTTTTAAGATTTTATTTATTTGACAGAGAGAGTACAAGGAGGGGGAGCAGCAGGGAGAGGGAGAAGGAGAAGCAGGCTCCTCGCTGAGCAAGGAGCCTGATGTGGGGCTCCATCCCAGAACCTGGGGATTATGACCTGAGCTGAAGGCAGATGCTTAACCGACTGAGCCACCCAGGCATCCCGACAACATACTGTTGATAGTCTGGTGCTGATGAGAAACCTCGTAGTAGGTGATAAAGTGATGTTTAAGAAGTGTAAGCAAGCTGTGATATGTTGAATAAAAAATGCTTGGTGTATTGTATTTGGATACAAGCTTCATCATCAGAGTTCATGACAGTCAACAGTATTGAGACATATTAAAATTTTTTCAAGAAATAAGAACCCATGGGGTGCCTGGCTGGTTCAGTCGGTTAAGCGGCTGCCTTCGGCCCAGGTTGTGATCTCAGGGTCCGGGGATCGAGCCCCTCCTGGGTTCCAGCTCCCTGCTCAGCGGGGAGCCTGCTTCTCCCTCCCGCTCTGCTACTACCACTGCTTGTGCTCTCTTGCTGTCTGTCAAGTAAATAAAGTATTTTAAAGATTTTATTTATTGATTTGACAGAGATACAGCGAGGGAGGGAACACAAGCAGGGGGAGTGGGAGAGGGAGAAGCTTGCTTCCCACTGAGCAGGGAGCCCCATGTGGGTCTTGATCCTGGGGCTCTAAGATCGAGACCTGAGCCGAAGGCAGACGCTTAACGACTGAGCCACCCAGGCGCCCCTAGATAAATAAAATCTTAAAAAAAAAATAGGGTTTTGTACCTTAAAAAATATTGTATTTTCAAAGTATTTCTATCTCAGAATAGTTTATAATGTTTTGAGTCTAAATAAATTCCAGGATCATCCCATTTTATAATTGTTGGAGTATTTGAAATGTTGATGCTTTCATCCTTAGGGTATGTGTGTGTGTGTGTGTGACAGGATGGGAGTAGGGAGTTTGTTCATTTTTTTTTTAAGACCCCTCAGAATGCTTTACAAAGTGTTTCCTTTATCAGATGTAATTAATAAAGTGATTAAGAATGATGTCCATAAAAAAGCATTGCAGCTGTGCTCATTTTTGTATAGATTGTTAGTATCAATTAGCATTTGTATAAAAACATTTCCAAAGTGCTTTGTAAGTAATTTCTCACATTCTCTAGGACAGGTTGCTATTACATTTTTTACGTCCCAGGTGTCGCTTTTTGAAAGTGTTTAGGTTTTCATCTGCTTTAGGATGAGTCTGGGGTACTTTTGTTAACGCTTTGTAAGTTTTTTTTCCTCACAACTGGAAATGCATATTGGTTTTCATCTGTTATAGTGTTCTTAATCTCAGTTCTCATGAAATATTTTAACATTTTATTGAAAAATGTTAGTAATATTTTTGAGAGGAATATTATGGGTTCCCTGTGCATTCTTGAGAAGAACTGAGTGAAATGTGTGCTTATCCTTAATTCTTACTTACTAGTTAGGTGAGGGAATTTATCCTGATTTTTTTTTCCATACCATGTGGAAAAACTTGAAATTTAGCTTATTAATAATTAACTGTGTGCATCCTGCTACCTCACTTCAAAGCTTAAGAATACTGGAACTTTTCTGTAATACAAACAAACAATGAACAGAGCAGGATTTAGCTGAACGAGTTATGGGAATCCATCCAAAGGGAGTTTCTGAACTGAAAGCCTAAAGACTTGGTAATAAGTTGTCTTTATCATGACACCATAAAATACCTGCAAATGTATTTTAGTCAAAATGGATTACAGTAAAACAAACTCCCTCTTTTTCCTAGAAAGCATTAGATAACTCCATGTTAAATTTAGGTATCTTTGAAATTGACTAAATGATGAGCACTGATATTTTCATTTTATTTCTTACCCAATTAGAAATTCATGCTAAGATTTCTTGTTAAACCTTTGGATTATTGTAAGCATCTGTTAGTAAAACATAAAATCATTTTGTTCCATGTAGCTTAATAATATACTTCCACTTTTTGATTAATAAAGCAAAAATGATTTTTTTGTATATTCAGCATTGTGTATATTTTGCACTTACGTATGGTGAGAACCCATGGGTATTTGTGGAACTGGTATGTGCAGTGGATGGGACTTGATAAAGCTTAAGGAGAGAACAACTCTCTCCCTATACCTTCAAACTGTCCCTATAGATTAAGTCTTTCCCGGCCTCTGGATGAGCTTTTAGGAAGGTCAGGTACCTTTTCTAGTTAGTTTTAGGTAATAAAAATTCTTGTGCTTACTTGTCAATGATAGTGTTACTTTAGTCATTGGAAGGTACAGTTCAGTATAATATTCAGTGTTAAAACTGTTACACAATTTAAAACTTCTCTCTATGGCTCAGAACTTTGTGAGCCCAGAAGTCTGCTTTGGAGCAAGAGTCCTAGTAGGTGTCTTTTATTTTACCAGCTTCTCTTGACTGTGCTGTCCATTCACCTGTCCAGGGTCCAGGTCAGTGGGGAAAGAGAAGTGGGGGGAAAGATGTGATTTTAATGTGGCTCATCCTGTTGTGCTCTGGGCACTGGTGCCTTCTGAATCGGGCAGGTTGTTCAAAGTGGACTTTCTCCAGAAGTGCTGGAAATGGTTTTCTTGGGGATTCCATGTCTGGGAACCTTCCAGCTACAATTCTTGTGATACAGTTCTTCTGTTACTGCCCCTTCATCTTCCAGTTTCCCTCATCTGCAGGCTCACTATGCCCAAGGAGAGGTTTTGCTTTAGTCTTCATAGTAGTTCTATAACTTTTTAACCAGACCTGCCCTTTACTAAGATTATTTCATAATATGCAGTTTCATGCATTCCACTAGGACCTCAACATTGTACCTTTCCGGCTCTTTCTGTTAATTACCCCACTTACACAGTACTTCTGTGTCTGGGACCTATAGAATGTTGCTGCTATACTGTCCCAAGCCCTCCTTCCTCCACATCCATGCTTTGAATCCATGGTCCACTGTTAGAAATTTTACTTTTGTACACCCTCAGTTCTCTATAGCAGTTCTTTACTCACCTGTAGTTTGCTCCCCTCCCCTCCCCCCCCATCTAGACTAGCCTGTACGTGGCATTTGAGTATGGCTTGAGGGAAAAAAACCAAACACTGATGCTGACCTCATCTCCCTGTAAATTAGGAGGGTCCTTCATGCTGCCCACAGTTCTGTAATCTTAAAAAAAAAATTTTTTTTTTTTTTTTAAAGTAATCCCTACACCCAATGTGGCACTCCCAACTCAGGACCCTGAGATTAAGAGTCCCACATTCCACCGACTAAGTCAGCTAGGTGCCCCAGTTCTGGAATCTTAGTACATTTCCCTGGTTGAATCACTCTCCCACTCCCCTAAATGACTATTTTACATCTCTCCTTAAAACTCTAGTACCTCTTTGCATTTTCTGCTGACGACCTTGCTTCCTGTATATTAAAAATGAAAGCAATCAGAAAAAAACTTTTTCATCTCTTTTCGCATCTATACCCACACTCTGCATTTTCTATTCTGCTGTGATCATGGGTTCCATTCCTCTTGCCCTTGGTTCTATCCCCTTCTCCTGTCAAGGATATTGCATTGCCTCAGTATTCATCCCGGGCTCCTGCCTGCCAGTGAGCTATGTCATCACCGTTTTGCCATTTCTACTTGATCATTCCTAATCAGGGTAGAGATATGCTGAAGTATCTCCCATCTTTAAAACAAACAAACCTCCCCCAGCACCACATTTTTCTTCAGCTACCGTTTTCTAAAAGAGTTATTTGTGGTCAACAGTCCTTCCTATCTCTTTTGGATCCATTACATTCAGGTGGTTTTTTTTTTTTTTTTTTTTTCCACTCTACTCTTGTTGACCTTACCAGTGAGCTCCTTGGTAATTCATTCCCTAGTCAGTTCTCAGTCCTAGTCCCCTTGGATGCAGCAGCAGCATCTGACATGGTTGATAATTTTCTTCTCTTTGAAACCTTTTCTCCCCTTGCTTCTGGGACACTACTACTTATTTGTAGTTTCTTTTTCTGGTTCTTTTTTGTAGCCCCAACTTCTAAAAAATAAGGCAGTGTCCCAGAGCTCTATGTTTAAGTCTCTTCTATATTTATATGTAGTCTTTCGTAATCTCATCCTATTCTCTAGCTGGAATTATCATATATTTCAAACTAAAAATGTTATCTTCAGCTTGGGTCTCTTTCCTAACCTCCACACGTGTACCCAACTGCTGAGTCAACATTCCTAATTAGATATCCCATATTTCATAAGTCAAGACTGACCTCTCCATCTTTGTTTCTCTCCTACTCCAATGATTGCTCTTATCCCATCTCCCTCATCTTCTAGGTGTCCACCCCATCTTTCAGTTTTTTGTGGCTGAAACCTGGTAGACATTCTTGATTTCACTTTCTCACACCCCCACATCTAATTCAAAATAATGTATCATACCTTAAAGTCTACCATAAGACCACTGCTGACACTCTTCTCTAAGCAACCATCATCTCTTGCCTATCTTATTTTAGTAGTCTCTTTCCTGGTCTCTTTGCTGCTTCTGCTCTTTTCTGTTCTCAGAACAGTAGCAGGGTGATCCTTTTGAAATGCAAGTTGAATTATGTTACTTTGATGTTCAAAATCCTTTGGTGGCTTTCCTTAGAGTAAAAGCCAGAATACAACAGGGCCTGCAAGGCCCTCCATCATCTGTGCCTCTTACCTCTCTGACATGTCCTATTACTTTTTCCTTGGTTTATTCTCGAACCTGCCAAGCAGTTTGGCTTTAGTGTCCTTAGGGAAAGACCTTTCTTTTATTCACTGCAGAATATCCAGTATTCAGAACAGAGACATGCACATGATGGGCATTTACATTTGCTCAATGAATGACCACTTATCTTGTTATTCATGTCTTTGAAAACAGCTTTTGTGTATGTTTGTATAACCAAAAGTATTTTGACTAAAAATATATATATATATTTTTTAAAGATTTTATTTATTTATTTGACAGAGAGAGACACAGCAAGAGAGGGAACACAAGCAAGGGGAGTGGGAGAGGGAGAAGCAGGCTCCCCGCAGAGCAGGGAGCCCAGTGTGGGACTCGATCCCAGGACCCTGGGATCATGACCTGAGCTGAAGGCAGTCGCTTAACCGACTGAGCCACCCAGGCGCCTGACTAAAAATATTTCACTTAAAACCATGTAGTCCTGGAAAAATTAAGTAAGAAAATTTAGATACAAGGAGAGAAAGTATGTTCAAATCAATTTTTGTGTATGCAAAGTGAAAATACATGGGGAGGGCGCCTCGGTGGCTCAGATGGTTAAGCGTCTGCCTTTGGCTCAGGTCATGATCCTGGAGTCCCGGGATCGAGTCCCACGTCGGGCTCCCTGCTAGGCGGGGAGCCTGCTTCTCCCTCTGCCTCTGCCCCCCTTTCTCTCTCTCTGACTCTCATGAATAAATAAATAAAACATTAAAAAAAAATTAAAAAAAAAAAAGAATACATGGGGAAATGGTTATGGACAGAGGAGGTAGGAAAGGAACAGGGAGGTAAGGTAAACAAAATAAAAAGAAAAGCCTGATTTGGAAGTAGGGTGACAACACAAACCATTTTTGGCTTGCTCCGTACTTCTTTTGGGCTTTTTCTTGAATTCTGAGTGTTGGTGATTTACATGGACTTAGGCTCTTGAAGTTGGGCTATATTACACCTTTCTTTTATCAGGGATATTGGTTCAAGAGAGATTGGGATCCAAAACTTGGTTGGTTTTCTATTGCCAAACTCCTTTTGTTAAAGTAAGTTGCTGTTATCAAGAAAGTGCTTTATCGGACGATGTTCTTAGCATTTCTTAATTTTTTTGTAGAGAGTCCAGAGGTGTCATAGCTTTAGAGAGAGATTTTCAGCTTACACAAATTTATTAGTATGCTTTGTTCTCTCAGTATTACACTGCCTATTTACCGCCCCCCTTGGAAAAGGCGGGGCCTATAAGTAGTTTTACTGTAGTTCTGTGGTAAGCTAGCAGCTAGCTACATTAATGTGCACAATTTTATTGAGTAATATTTATAAGCATGTTTGTGCTCATAAATGAAAAATACTTGAATATGTATAAATGCATTTTTAAAACTGTAATTTAAGTAATATTTAGGTAGGAAATAGGAGTGCCGGGGAAATTAATGATAATGCACACTTTCAGTATTTCATTATGCTGAGACAAGATTTTGTAAACCCTTTTAAAAATTAATTAATTTTGGAGATTTTATTTTCAAGCAATCTGTACACCGAACGTGGGGCTCAAATCCACAGCCCGTAGACCAAGAGTCACACGCTCCACTGACTGAGCCAGCCAGGTGCCCCTAAAATTTATTTTTAAACTCTTTTTTTCTAAGTTATAAGTGTCATTTCCTGTTGATTAAAAAAAAAAAAAATCTTTTAGGGGCACCTGGGTGACTCAATTGGTTAAGTGTCTGCCTTTGGCTTGGGTCATGATCCCTGGGTTCTGGGATCGAGTGCCTTGTCCGGCTCCCTGCTCAGCTGGAAGCCTGCTTCTCCCTCTGCCACTGCCCCCCCCACCCCCGTGTGTGTGTGTGTGTGTGTGCGCACAAATTCATGTCACAATTTCAAGTATGAAATACCCATCTTGGATTAGTAAGATCCTTCTTTCTGGGGCACCTGGGTGGCTCAGTCAGTTAAGCATACTTCTCTTGGTTTCGACTGAGGTCATGATCTCAGGGTTGTGAGATCTGGCCCTGCATCCGGCTTTGTACTGGGCAGTGGGCTCTGCGCTGGGCATGAAGTCTGTTTAAGATTCTCTCCCCCTTCTCTGATTGTCCCTCTCCCCCCTCTCTTGCGTGCACTTGTTTTCTTTCTCTCTCTCTTTCTAAAAAATCCTTATTTCTGAACTGATAAGTAGTCAAACCTCTAAATTTATTTCAGGTATATTCGTAGTCTGAGGCCTACTGTGGCCTGCTTTAACATCATAATATTCTAGGTGGATTGTGAAGTAATCAAAATGATCATATTGAGAAAAGTGAATGTAAGTAATAGGCTGTGAACCAAATCTCTTAAGGGGTTGTCAAAGTATGCATTCGTTTGTTCATTTAACAGATTTATCAAACTACTCTTCCCATTTTACTCAGAATAAAATACAAACTGTACTCTCCCAGAAAATACAAACTCACTCACACTGTCGATATAATATGGACCTGACAGCCACTCAGAGTGGCTCACCTTTGCTCACTGCCTTTAGCCACAAATTAATTTCTCAAACAGGCCTTGCTTGTTCTTGTGTTAGGGTTTTTATACTAGTTGTTTCCTCTGTTTGAAATGATGGTTCCCAGATCTTTGCAAGGCTGGCCTCCTATCTTGAAGATCTCAGCTTAAATATCACCTCATTTCCTCGCCACTCAGTTTAAAGTAGCACCCTCCCATCACTGTTACACTTTCTTTATAGCATTTGTCAGACTTTAATATGTTTTTAATTTAAGTGTGTCCGAAAATAGATAATAACCCTTATGAGAGCAAGGAACTCCTTTTTCTTGTTCCTTGCTGTCACAATGCTCAGAATACTACATGACACTAGATAAGTGTTTAGTAAAAAAGTGTTGAATGAATAAAAATAGTAATCTCATCTATTCTTTATTGTGAATGAATTTTAGTGTAGTGATGTCTTAAAGTGTCAAAGATGTATTCCTTCTAACCTAGGGGAGTAGGAAATGGGAATATTCAGGCAAAAGCCTGATTTAAGGAAAGTATGAAATTGCTCTGATGATCCTTAGATCAGAGTATTGGGTAGAACTAGTGGTGTGTTGGAGCTGGTGAGCTGATCTTGTGCATCTTTCCAGCTCCATGTTCAGTGACATCATGTTGGCAGCTCGAAACTGGTTATGGTAGGACTGTTTATGACATGGGAATCTGCAAAAGCTATAAATCAGGGCCTTTTTTCCAGAGAGGTAGTTGTTAAATATTTATCAGCCAGCCACTGGGTGGAACCATATGAAATTGTTGTTTTTATGGATAAAAAGTGCTTGAATATCGACAAGCATTTTTTCTTATGGTTTAACCTAGCGGAGTTATTTTGGTTTAAAGATAATTTCCTCATTGTGGTCTGTGAAGTCAGTTCAGTCCGTGACTTACCTCAGTGCTGTATCTTTTTTGTTTTTCAAAGTTGCATCCCCTTCACATCTGATGATGATTTGTAGATTCTTTTATTGTGTAAAAACTGGTTATTTGTGTGTTTGTATATTAATTGCTTAACTATACACCTTACTTTGACTAGTTCATTCCAAAGCAGGCATAAAAGATCTTGAGAGGCCTTTGAAGGTGTTTTTGGTTTTGCTACTGAGTTGCTACGCCCATGGTAAGGTGTTCTTTTCCTGGTGAAGAAAGCAGAGCTGATTCAATTTGAGTCATAAATTATTAGGTACCTTTTATTTTAAAATTTGCTTTTCAGAATGATTTACATGATTTACATAAATATACCTGAGTTCAGTTTTTTTTTTTTTCCTGGCTTTTTTGTTTTCTTCTTTTGCCCGTTATCCTCTAAGTGCTTACCTGATGTCTCTGATCATTTACTTCCTGTTACTCTGATTTTTTCTGTGAATCCGTATCTCTGAATCAATGAAATTATATGGTCCTATTTCTCAGCTTTAGTTGTTTTTCCTCTTTGTCTCTCCTATGATCACCTGGACATACCGTGCCATTTTCCACCCTTATCTCCCCCCCCCCCAATTCTATAAAGAGACAGATTATTTTCTTACAGGCACCTGCGGAGATTTAAAATTTTCTTGAGGAAATTAATTTAAAAATTGAGCTTTGTCGATTTACTGACAGTTCTTGAGTGACATTTGCATTATGTTAACTCTGAATAAGTGGATTTGAATTGTTGATATTGAATTAAAATATGGCACCTATATTTCTTATCCTTTAACTCAGGTTCTCTCTCTCTCATTCACAAGCATTAAAAAAAGTTGTGTTTGATGCAGAGCATCAGAGTATATGAATAAGCTAAAGAAAAAAAAAAAACACATCCGTAATTCTACCATCCTAAATAACCACTGGTCATGTTTTGTTGAGTGTCCTTCCAGGCACGTCGATGAATAAGTGGTTTTTCTTTTTTTTTTTTTTTTAACCGAAATAAAATCTTAGTACACAATTTAGCAAATACTGTGATCATAAAAGCATTACTTTTATTACTTTAGTTTGAAAGAATCTCTTTGGAAAGTGAAAATTTTGTTTGACAGTGGGTAAAGCTGTAAGTAAAGTTATGATTAAAAACAATGGTGTTTATGGAGAGTATAATTGTGGTAAGTCACCTCGACTCAAAAATTACTTGAGCAGTAATTTTTTCTTGAGAGCTCTTTTACCATTGCACAATAGCTTGATTGTGTTATACCAGCTAAGGAAAACAGTACATGATTTTGTGTACAGTAGACTTATTTTAATAATAGCCCTAGGGTAAAATAAGGGGTTGTAGATAAGTTCATATTTTTTGGTCTGCCCCAGTCCTATTGATGCCTTAATATTAAAATAATCTTATTTATTTACATATTTATTTTTAAGATTTTATTTATTTATTTAACAGAGAGAGAGAGCAAGAGCAGGAACACAAGCAGAGGGAGTGGGAGAGGGAGAAGCAGGCTTCCCACCAAGCAGGGAGGCCGATGTGGGGCTCCATCCCAGGACCCTGGGATCATGACCTGAGCCGAAGGCAGATGCTTAACAACTGAGCTACCCAGGCGCCCCAATATTAAAATAATTTTAGAAGAAAAATGTGTTTTATTAAAGGCTTTTATCCAGTCTGTGACAATTTCATTAAATATTGCTACCCTTTTTAATATGTCAGAATGAGGAGTGAGGGAGTTCTTGGAAAAAAAGTTTTAGTTTAAGAATTCGTGTATTAATGTTTGAGTTGATTTTTGTTTTCATGTATGTGCAGATCCTTGTGGAAGAATCCCTCATATATATTGGTATATTCCATGCTTTGGAAATCAGTCCTAATCTTATCAGGTAGCTGTTTTGGACTAAAAGTAGTTTTTAAAAGCTAATCAAGAGTCCTTAAGGGTTGTATAATTTAAATGACTTTTCCTTTATCACAGCTATATTCATTAGCTATGGTAGAGTAGAAAGTTGGTTTCCTACCTTGTTTTTATTGTTTTTTTACCTTGTCTTTTTCTTTATTGTACTACTGCTTGCTCTCAAGCTCCTGTGCTCTTTATCTCTTCTTAAATAGCTGAAGTAGTCATTTCTCTTAACGTAGTGCTACTTCCTGAATGGTGCATACAATACTGAAAACATGTCTCATGTGGTAAAGAAGAATAAAAAGCATTATAGTTGAGAAATGATGCATTTTTGTGTGAAGGGGAGATTGGCAGTTAGTTCCTAAAAAAATGTTTTTCAGCGAGTGATCACATGTTTGTAAATGTTGGAAGGTTCAGTGAAATATTGATATAAATTCAAGGAAAGTGTCTAGAATTATTCTGTACATTTTGCTGTTTAAGAAATAGGTATTTTTAAACTTCAATTTCACAGTGAATTTTTAGCATTTTTATATTTATTTTGTGAATAAAAACCTTGTTTTTATAAAAAGGATACATACAAAGCTCAGAAATTAGTCACATAATAAATGGCAGAACTACTGTTCAAAATGTCTGATTTTCAGAGTCATTGACTTGGGAAGCATTGTTAAGTGGCAGAAAGAATAGGAACTTTGGAATTAGGCACACCTTAGTTTGATCCATAACTTTGCCACATATTTGCTGCGTGGCCAAGGCCTCAGTCTCAGTGATTTTAATTTTATTAAGTGAGGTTAATAGGCTTGGTAGGATTAAATGAGGTACACCTCAGTACCTGGATTGTAGAAAGTGTTAATATTTCATTTCCTTTTTGCTACTCCATGTTACTTTAAAACATCTCCAGAGTCAGTTGGACATTTTACTTGAAAGTGAATTGCAGTCAGGAAACTGGAAATTCATGTAACCCCGGGTGGACTCATATTGTAGTGTCCTTTTAATCTGCCTATTTTAGGAGGAGAATGGTTCTTGAGACTCTTTTAAAAAGTATTTTGACTTCAAGGAAAGTTTTGAAGTTAAAAGCTGAAGTAGAACAGAGTGAGGCTGAGTTCATTATTGCTGGCCAAAATGGTAAGAAAGTAACTAATCTCTTGGTTTATAGTGTAACAGTTGTGTGCATAAAGATGTCTGTTTATTTATTTAATTTTTTAAAAATTTTATTATGTTAATCACCATACATTACATCATTAGTTTTTGGTGTAGTGGTCCATGATTCACTGTTTTCGTATAACACCCAGTGCTCCATTCAGTACGTGCCCTCCTTAATACCCATCACTGGGCTAACCCATCCCCCCACCCCCCTCCCCTCTAGAACCCTCAGTTTGTTTTTCGGAGTCCATAGTCTCTCACGGTTCGTCTCCCCCTCCGATTTCACCCCCTTCATTTTCCCCTTCCTACTATCTTCTTTTTTTTTTTTTTTAACATCTAATGTATTGTTTAATTTTATTTTTAAGTAATCTCTACACCCAACATGGGGCTCAAACTCACAACCCTGAGATCAAGAGTTGCGTGCTCTTCCAACTGAGCCAGCCAGGCGCCCCAGAGATGTCTATTTTAAAGCCTAAGAACTTACCCTTTGCAGAAGAAGAAAGTTACTAAAATATGGAAAAAAGTGTTCAACTTTAATAACAATACGTTTCTCTTACCAGATTTAGGATTTAAGAAGTGGTGCCAATTCACCTCAGTACAGTGACATAGGTACGAAATTTATTGCTGGAGGGAGTATAAATCTGTAGAACCCCCCCCCTTTTTTTTTCCAAAAGCATTTTGACATATATATCAAAGACTGGTATTTTTGTCTCTGAGACTGTATCCTAAGGAAATGATCCTCACCCTTTTTTTTTTTTCTACCCTATGGCAGCTTTATCGAGATAATAGATGTGATACTGTGAGTTACAATAAGAAATAATCTATTTGGTCTTCCCTGTTCTTGGTGCAGAGCTCCTAAAACCCTTGGAATTTCCTGAGAGAGCCATAAAGGTGTCTTTTGTTATGTTAATGAGGTGACTTTTGGGAAGCACATAAAGATGGCCGCTGGTTGCCAGGAGAACCAACCCTGCGATGAGAGGTTTGGAACTTTGAAGTCCCACCTGTCTGACCTGGAGAGGGGCCAGGGGCTGGAGGTTGAATTGCCAGTGACCAGTGATTTAATCAGTCATAACTGTGTAATGAAGCCTTCGTAAAAATCCAAAGGATGGGGTAGGATAACTTCCTGGTGGTGAACGTACGGAGATGCTGGGGGGAGTGGCATGCTCAGAGAGCAAGGAAGCTACAGACCCCTTTCCTTTTTTTCCCTGTGTATCTCTTCCATTTGGCTGTTCCAGAATTATATCCTTTCATAATAAACTGGTAATCTCGTGACTGAAATGTTTCTCAGATTTCTGTAAACTGCTCTAGCATATTAGTCAAACCTGAGGAGGGAGTCATGGGAACTTTAGAAGCACAGGTGACAGTCTGGTCTTAGGATTGGCCTCTGAAGGGCAGGGCAGTCTTGTAGGACTGAGCCCTTAGCCTGCCTGTGGGATCTGGTGCTGTCTCTAGGTATGTCAGGATTGAGTTGAATTATAGGACACCCAGGTGGTACTGGAGAATTGCTTGGTGTTGGTGTGTTCTGCACCTCAGGATTGGTGTCGCAATTGTTATTCACATATCATAATCCACCTTTTAAAGTATATAAGTCAGTGTTGTGCAACCATCAGTACTGTCTAATTTTAGAATATTTTCATTACCTCAAAAAGAAATTAACAGTCATTCCCCATTCCTCCATTTCCCCCAGCTCCCGGCAACCACTAATCTGTTTTCTGTCTCTCTGGATTTGCCTCCTTTGGACATTTTATATAAATGGGATCATACAGTGTGTGTGTTTTTGTGAGTGGCTTTTTTCACTTAGCATAATGTTTCAGGGTTCATCTATGTTGTAGCATGTATCAGCACTTGATTGTGTCTTGAAGATGAATGTTAGTTGTATGCATATACCACATTTCATTTATCCATCAGTTAATGGGTATTTGGGTTTCTACATTTTGGCTATTATGAATAATACTGCTATGAATATTCATATGCAGCTTTTTGTATGGATATATTTTATTTTATTTTTTAAAAGATTTATTTATGAGAGAAGCGCAAGCAGGGGGTGGGGCAGAGGGGGACTCCCCATTGTGTATTACTGATAAGTTCTTTCAGCCAAGATCATTCAGTGTTAGAATGTTAGTATTGTATGTTGCCCTAACAATTGTCTTATAAATAAAGTCATTTTGGGCTACTGCTAAGAGAATCACTTTATGCTACGGTTGAAAGACTAAAAAAAGTCAGCTATCAACTCTGAAATGTGCTTTTATGGCAGTCAATATCACTTGAGCAAGAGGAGGGGGAGAGAGAGAGAGAATGTCAAGCAGACTCCCCGCTGAGCGCAGAGCCAATCCCTGGGCAGGATCTCGCAACCCTTGAGATCATGACTTGTGCCAAAATCAAGAGTCAGGCACTTAACTGACTGAGCCACCCAGGCACTCCGGCAATGTACATTTTAAGCTTAAACATAATCTATCTGTGAGCATTCTTTGCAAGATACAAACAGTACTGTAGGATTTTCAGGTAGAAAGATATTATAGAGGGAATTTGATACTTAAAAAAAAATCATTGGATAGTTTGGAAGAATTGGAATCAGAACCATCACTGGATTATATGTTTAAGAATATAAGGCCAGGGGCACCTGGGTGGCTAGTCGTTACGCGTCTGCCTTCGGCTCAGGTCCTGATCCCAAGGGTCCTGGGATCGAGCCCCGAATCCGGCTCCCTGCTCCGCGGGAAGCCTGCTTCTCCCTCTCCTGCTCCCCCTGCTTGTGTTCCCTCTCTCGCTATGTCTCTCTCTGTCAAATAAATAAATAAAATCTTAAAAAAAAAAAAAAAGAATATAAGGCCATAGCTGAAGGGTCAGGAAGGTAAAACCAGGGACCCATCATAGGGATGCTGAATATGTGATGTGACTGCTTCTTGCTTGCATCTGGTGACTAAAGTTACTGTAACTGCTTCTAATCACATTGATTTTGTTTTGTCATTGCTTACCACTTAAATCAGCAGTGGAAGGATAGCTTCGTCATTTTCTTTCCTTCACTTCTGCTTTCCAAATCTCTAAAGAGGCCTTCTTACTGGTAGAACCTGATTTACATTCTGAATGCAAACTATAACTTGAAGTCTGGGAAATGTAGTTTACTGGTTTTATTTTGTTTTAGCTTTCCTGCACCTGAGATACAGGTAGGCATATATGAGGAGTGGTAGGAAAGAATGAATACCAGGTGCTACTTGAGTAACCTCTCTAGCATTCAGCAGAAGCCTCCATATTTTTTCAGTGATAAGGCTTTATGTCTTTACATGCAGTGTATTTTGAAGATGGTAAGATGAAAAAATCCACCTTAGACTTGATTTGTTCAGGAAATTTTCTTTTCCTATAATGTGAGCCCTTACTCTTCTGTTACTTTCATAAAGTAGCATGTCTATTGTAATATTTCCATTTGGAAATACACTAGTGTTTGTAGAAAATTCTTTTATACTGTGTTTATCTCTGGGTTGAATAGGTGAAATATTTCTGAAGAATATAACTGTAAAATATTATGTTTTTCTGGGTGCCTGGGTAGTTCAACTCTTGATTTCAGCTCAGGTCATGATCTCAGGGTCATGAGCTTGAGCCCTGCCCAGCAGGGAGTCTGCTTGAGATTCTCTCTCTGCCTCTCCCACTGCCCCTCCCCCTGCTCACTCTCTCTCTCTCTGCCTCTTTCTAAAATAAATAAATCTAAAAAAATCTTGTTTTTCCCTTATTGCTGGTTTTTCACAGGATTGAATTAATATATAATTATTTTTTTTTTAAGGATTTTATTTGAGAGAGAGTACACCTGAGAGAGACAGTGTATGCGTGCAGAAGCAGGGGGAGGGGCAGGCAGAGGGAGAAGCAGGCTTCCGGTGAGCAGGGAGCCCGATGCAGGACTCGATCCCAGGACTCTGGGATCATAACCTGAGCCGAAGGCTGACGCTTAAACTGACTGAGCCACCCAGGTGTCCCCTAGTATGTAATTTAAATGTCTTTTTAAAATCGTTTATGCTACCTCAGTTCATTATTTTGTCAACATAGGAAAAGCTATGGTAATCTTTAAAAAGAATATGCGAGCTAGTAAAAGTAGCTTTTCCCCTTATAAAATTTAGAATGAAAACATGTATGATTTTTTGATACTGGGCCCCCCCTTTTTTTTTTTGGATTTATTTATTGGGTTGCCTGAGTGGCTCAGTTAAGAGTCTGACTTCGGTTTAGGTCATGATCTCAGGGTCCTGGGATGGAGCCCTGCATAGGACTCCTCGCTCAGTGGGGAGTCTGCTTCTCCCTCTCCCTCTTCCCATTCCCCAGCTTGTGTGCACATGCATGTGCTCTCTTTCTCTCTCTAATAAATAAAATATAAAAAAAAAAATAGTTGACTGGAGCCGAAATTAAGAGCTGGACGCTTAACAAATGAGTCACCCAAGCGCTATGATAGTTTTTTAAAGAAATTTTTATTTCGTCAGAAAATTTTGAGAGTATTACAAGTCAGTATGCTTTTCTATCAAAGTATTTATACCTCCCATATTTTGTGTTCCGTAGTCTTGAGTATGGTGAGCGTATCATTAAATAGCCTTTTGCTAAATAACTTTCAGATGCTATGTCTTAGGTTCTTTAATATTAAGTAGTTGAGAATATGTTGCTATCTATGTAGCTTCAGTTGGCATCTGTTTGCAGGAAAAAGTATTAAGTTGACCTGGAAACCTGACTCTGCTTTATTTATTTTTTAAAGATTTTATTTACTCAATTAGCTTGCGTTGGTGAGCAGGGAGGTGGGAGGTGGGGTCAAAGGGAGAATCTCAAGCAGACTTGGTGCTGAGCATGGCGCCTGACGCAGGGCAGGATCTCACGACCCTTAGATCATGACCTGAGCCGAAAACAAGAGTTGGGCACTCAAGTGACAGTCACCCAAGTGCCCCCTAAGTCTGCTTTAGTGATGCCTGTTGACTGCTTGCAAGGAGCATGGAATTAGGTTTTGGTATAAGCATTTTTGGGTGAAATTGAAGGGTTGGTCCCCATTTTTTCCTCCCAGCTATTTTCTAATTTGATGATTTTTTTTTTTTAAGATTTTATTTTATTTATTAGAGAGAGAGAGAGAGACAGCTAGAGAGGGAACAGAAGCAGGGGGAGTGGGAGAGGGAGAAGCAGGCTCCCGGCTGAGCAGAGAGCCCGATGCGGGGCTCGATCCCAGGATCCTGGGATCCTGACCTGAGCCGAAGGCAGACGCTTAACGACTGAGCCACCCAGGTGCCCCCTAATTTGATGATTTTTAAAGAGTTGATAGTATTCTGTTGCTGTTCTCATTAGGTCTAGAGCACTGTTATTCTATATCTGCAAGTTAATGTTGTCTTTGAACTTTCTTGTATATGTACCCTTGAAAACTTTTTTGAGAAACTTTGTACTTCTTCATAAATTTTAAAACTGACATTAAAATCTTAAGTTTATGAAATTACCAAAGATGTAATTTCTGGAATACTGTATGTTGTCTATGTTTTTAAAGAATATGTTGCCAAACACCTTGACCCTGTTTGTTCTGCTTATTCACTTTATTGCAAAGAACTGCTGTAAAATTTGGTAGTCCTCACTGTCAAGCCAGATCGTGTATGTTTTCTTAAAAGTGGCCTGACGTTTGCAATGCTAATAGAAATAGCAGCACCTGCACTGAACAACCACTGGACAACTGTTTGCACTACCAAATTCTGACATCGATTGATTAGGCAAGGAGTCTTGCCGTGAATTTCTTTGAGTATTTCTTGCGTTGCTTAAATGAGACTTTGTGTCTGCCAGTTACGCCTTCGGTGCACTGGAGACTTACTGAAAATCAGTACCATGTTAAGGTTTGAGATGAGTGAAGTATGGCTTTCTTCTACAACGTGGAAGAGTTACTGTGAAAGGGAAGGTGGAGAAAGAATGAATGATGCCTAGACACATCAATTTTATTTATTTAAAAAACATTTAAAAAATATTTTTTAGGTAATTCCTATGCCCAACATGGGGCTTGCACCCATGACCCCTAGACCAAAAGTCGCACGCTCAACTGACTGAGCCAGCCAGGCGCTCCAAGGCACATCAATTTTGGACAAGAGCATAGAAGGAAGTTGGAGATGTGGAAATGAAATTTCCTTACAACTGTCCAGACCTATCCTCTGTAGTACCTGGAAAGTACCAAACCTTACACTGGGTTGAGGACCCTTGAGTTAAGGGACTAGCTTATCTTCTGCTTTAGTTGGCATTGTGTATTTATCCTTTTAACTAAATTACCTCCTTTTTAATTTTGTCTTGAAATCTTTGTTTTGACAGACAGCAAAACTGATCTTTGTGATGAAACCATTGTGGTTTTCATAGTACTCTATAGACCATTGAACATAGTCATCAGGACCTCATGGATGTGATTGCCAGTACAGAAATTAGAAAAAAAGAAAACTGATTATCTACCTTATAATTTAGGCCACGATAAGATCTTGATTTTCCAGAGTTGAGTATACAAGAGAAAACCTTAGAAATACTGGAAGAAAACATGAATCAGTATAAAAACTCTTGGGTGTGGGGAAACTTTCACAAGCCATCCAGCATATAGTAATCCCCCTTATCCATGGGGTATGCATTTCCAAGGCCCAAGTGGATGTCTGAAATCATGGATAGTAGTGAGCCATCTGTTACTATATTTTTTTATACATAAATACCTATGATAGAGTTTGATGTATCTAGTTAGGCACAGTAAGAGATTGATAACAGTATCTAATGATAGAAAAATTGTAACAGTTACTGTAATAAAAGTTATGTGAATGTGGGCTATGTCTCAAAAGAGCTTTTTTTTTTAAAGTTCATTTATTTTAAAGATTTTATTTATTGAAATAAGTAGAGCAGGGGGAGGAGCAGAGGGAGAGGGACAAGCAGACTCCATACTGAGCATGCAGCCCGAGCCTGGGCTAGATCCTATGACGCTGAGATCATGACCTGAGCCGAAACCAAGAGTCAGATGCTTTAACCAACTGAACCACCCAGGTGCCTCCTTTTATTTATTTTTTAAAATAATCTCTACACCCAGTGTGGGGCTTGAACTCACCACCTCAAGATCAAGAGTCACATGCTTTTCCGAGTGAGCCAGCCAATCACCCCATCTTGATATATCTTACTGTGCTATACTCATTCTTCTTGTGATGATGTGAGATGAAAAAAGGCCTCTGTGATGAGTTGAAGTGAGGTGACCTACATAGGCACTGTAATGTTAGGCTACTCTTGACCTGATCATAATTCAGTAGGCTCATGTGCTTGTGACTGTGGTTGACGGCGGGTAACTGAAACCAGGGATAAGGGGAAGACTACTGTACTTTTTCTCATTAAAAAAGTAAATCTCTGGGGAGTCTGGGTGGCTCTGTTGGTTGAGCGTCCTGCTCTTGTATTTGGCTCAAGTCAGGATCTGAGGGTTGTGAGCTTAAACCCCGCATTGGGCTCCCTGCTGTTCGTAGAGCCTGCTTAAGATTCTTTCTCTCCCTCTGCCATTGCCCCGCTTTAAAAACAACAACAACAACAAAAAACTCATAATTACTGTTTCATGGCCATAATTTTTTTAAAAATACAGAATCTTACCTGTTTCAGAAATACAATTTTAAAAATACAAGTAAAAGGTCAATATTCTCATTTATATCTAAGTTATCTTGCAAATTTCATATATTTTCCCTTTTGCTTTTTTTTTTTTTTAAAGATTTTATTTATTTGAGAGAGAGAGAATGAGAGAGAACACATGAGAGGGGATAGGGTCAGAGGACGAAGCAGACTCCCTGCCGAGCAGGGAGCCTGATGCGGGACTCGATCGCAGGACTCCAGGATCATGACCTGAGCCGAAGGCAGTCGCTTAACCAACTGAGCCACCCAGGCGCCCTTCCCTTTTGCTTTTAAGCTTGGAGAAACCTTTCAAAGAGGTGTTGTAATAAACATGACCCAGTACCCATAACCTTCCTGGTGATTCCTTTGCTAAGTTCAGGGGTTATTTGGCTCTTGGGAACAGACAGGTTGTACATACACAGGAGTGGGTGGAATTGAAATTGTTAGGGAAGCTGGCTCTTGTGTTCTCTTGGAATAAAGTACAGATCTTCCTCAACTTAAATGGGGTTATATCATAAGTTGAGAATATCCAGAATCTAAAAGGCATTTAATACACCTAACATACCAAACATCATCACTTAGCCTGCCTTACCTTATTCTCCAAACACTTGCATTAGCCTACAGTTGGGCAAAAAGCACTAATGAAAAGCCTACTTTATAATAAAGTGTTGAATATCTCATGCAATTTATTTAATGCCGAAAATGAAAACCAGAATGGTTGTAAGTGTATCTGTCATTTACCTTCAAGATAGCATGGTTGACTGGAAGCTGTGGCTCACCCCTGCGGCCCAACATCCCAAGAAAGTATTGTACCCCATGTCACTAGCCCAAGAAAATATCACAAGTCAGAATTTATGAAGTACAGTTTTTACTGAATGTCTGTAGTTTTCTCACCATGGTAAAGTCAAAAAAATCCTTAAATCAGGGACTGTCTGTATTGATTACTAAGCTGTTTTAAGATGAGGATCTTCATACTGAGTAGTAGTATATATACTTGTTAATTGGATATTTGAATGGTTGAACATAGTTATTTTTACAGTATATAGATAAATTTTAATAATATAAAAATGAGAACTTTTTTTTTTTAGGATTTTATTTACTTGACAGAGCACAAGCAGGGGTAGGGGCAGAGGGAGAGGGAGAAGCAGGAGAGCGAGAGGGAGAAGCAGGCTCCCCACTGAGCAGAGAGCCTAATGTGGGACTTGAACCCAGAACCCTGGGATTATGACCTGAACCGAAGGCAGATGCTTAACCGACTGAGCCATCCAGGCACTCCTGTTCTTTTTTTTTTTTTTTCCTGTAAATTATATCCCCCCTCCCCCGAGCAATTTGTCAGTGGCTACTTTGAGGCCCTAGTGTGCCAGGGCCTGATTGAAATGCGTACTGAGTGCTCTGCAAGAGAATGACACAGTTTACCACATCTTAAGTCCTTAGGAAGGCAGTTGGGACAAATTAAATATGTATTGACTTTCTCAAAATAAGTTGAAATTTCAGCACCCTATGCATTTACCAGAAAAATACCACACTGAGTCACTCTTCTGGTGATTGAAAATGAACAGCTGGTAGAAGAAATCTCATGTTAATGATACTGTTACTGCGGGAGGGCCACTACGTAAAAGATGCAGAGACTCATCCTTTAAGTAATATTCAGAAACATCAGGAAGCGTTATCCTTCGGCAGATAGGCTGAAATAAATGGAGACATTCCTGGGTTCACAGATGAGTATATCAAATCTGGATCAAATTAAAATGTATTAATACAGGACGAAGAGGACAAATTATTGATCAGTTTGGGAACTATTACTTATTTTGCCTTAAAGGTAAGATATGTTGTCCCTTTTTATTATCAAATATGTTTTTCTTTTGTGGGATTAAATAAGAACATTGAGTTATTCAATAAATACTTAGCACCAGCTGTGT
This sequence comes from Mirounga leonina, assembly GCF_011800145.1. Taxonomy (NCBI): domain Eukaryota; kingdom Metazoa; phylum Chordata; class Mammalia; order Carnivora; family Phocidae; genus Mirounga; species Mirounga leonina. The sequence continues at coordinate 16,056,597 of NW_023270426.1, forward strand.
GCCAGGGACTTACGTAGTAGGAGTTCATTGGAAACTAACATTGTCTTAATAGAGCTTACTTTCTAGTTGGTGAAGACAAGCAGTGAATGAGTGAAATATATAGCCAGATAACTTCAGGTGCTACGAGGAAAAATAAAACATGGGAGCAAGGTGGAGACTGTCAAGGTAGGGAACAGGAGATTGCAGTTATAAATAGGATGGCAAAGGAAGGGCTCAGTGGCAAGACAATAAAAAGACAACTGTTAGAGCATCATTTATGATAAATATTGGCAGCAACCTAAATATCCATCTACAGAGGATTAGTTAAATATATTATGATACACCTATATAGTGGAATACTGTATAGCAAATAAATAAAAGTCAGGGCACCTCGGTGACTCAGTTGGTTAAGCTTTTGCCTTCGGCTCAGGTCATGATCCCAGGGTCCTGGGATCGAGCCCCACATCTGGCTCCCTGCTCAGCGGGGAGCCTGCTTCGCCTTCTTCCTCTGCCCCTCCCCACACCTCCTCCCCACTCATGCACATGTGCTCTCTTTCTCAAATAAATAAAAAATCTTAAAAAAAAAAATAAGTCATACCTATAAGAATCATCTCAGATATAGGAAATAATAAAAATTAGGTATGGAATGATAAAAGGAGTATGCTACCATTATGTCTACTACAAAAATTTGTATATTTTATATATGTAATTTTATAAATGCATGGATTATCATTGGAAAGATACATAAGAAAATGTTAATAGTGCTTATCTTTGGTGTGGAGAACAGGATGATTGGTAGACAGAGTGAGGTGTAGTAGTTCAAATTCCGCCCAAGTGTCCATTGATAGATGAATGGAGAAAGAAGATGTGGTATATATACCCAATAGAATATTACTTAGCCATAAAAAAGAATGAAGTCTTGCCATTTGCAACGATGTGGATGGAGCTAGAATATTATAGTAAGCGAAATAAGTCAGCCAGAGAAAGACAAATACCATATGATTTCACTCATGTGGAATTTAAGAAAAACAAAGAAAAGAGACAAACCAAAAAACTCTTAACTCAAGAGAACAAACTGATGGTTACCAGAGGGGAAGTGGGTGGGGGGATGGGTTAAATAGGTACAGGGGACTTAAAGGGGTGAGCAGTCAGTTAAGTATAGAATTGTTGAATCACTATACTGTACACATAAAACTAATAAAGCACTGTATGTTAACTGTACCAAATTTAAAATAAAAAAATATTGAAAAAAAAAAACCCCAAACCAAAAAACTTTGAGTTCATTGAAAAAAATTCACATCCCATTTATTTTGTATTTATACTACTTAGTCAAAGTGAGCAAATACGGTGTAAAGTAAGAATGTAAGGACTGTTTGCCCAATTAGAAAGTGATGGAGGGGTGCCTGGGTGGCTTAGTCGTTAAGCGTCTGCCTTTGGTCATGATCCCAGGATCCTGGGATCGAGCCCCCCATCGGGCTCCCTGCTCCGTGGGGAGCCTGCTTCTCCCTCTCCCACTGCTTGTGTTCCCTTTCTCGCTGTGTCTCTCTCTGTCAAATAAATAAAATCTTTAAAAAAAAAAAAAAAAAGGTGATGGAAAACGCATGTATTTATTATACCCAGTGGCCTAGATAGTGAATAAAATTGATAGTTAATAGAAACACGGACTCAATTCTATTGAGCTGGAGACCTTGTTGTTGACATCTTGGATGATGGATTGTAGGGATCATGATGGTAACATTTAGATTCGTGTGCTGTTTTTTCACTCTTCTAATCAAATGGAAGGTGTTCATTTCCTAGGGCTGCCACAATGAGGTACCATCACCTGAAATTTGCTGTCTCACCGTTCTGGAGTCTAGAAATCCAGAAATCCAAGGTGTCATCAAGGCCAGGCTCCCTCAGAAACCTGTAGGAATCCTTCCTTGCCTTTTCCTAGTTTCTGATGATTTACAGGCAGTCTCTGGCATTACTACCTTGCAGCTGCATAATTTACAATCTCTGCCTTCCTCATCATATAGCATTCTCCCTGTCTGTGTCTTCCCATGGCTGCCTTCTTATAAAGACACCAATTATAGTGGATTAGGGGCCCACCCTACTACAGTATGACTTCATTTTAACTAATTACATCTGCAACAGTCCTATTTCCATGTAAGGTCATATTCAGAGATAGTGGGGGGTACGTCTTCAACATGTCTTTTCTGGGGGCCAGTAGAGGGAAATGGACACAGTTCAACCCCAAATAGAGGCTTGTTTCTTTCCTGTTACAGCCTTCCATATATACAAAACTGTTTTGTGAAGTTGTATGAAAAGATAAGTAATGTTTCACAATTTATTTTTAAAGACTCTTAATAGAAAAGTTTTTTCTATAAGGAGAGAAGATCTCATCTCTGAATCAAATCAAACTTAAGAGTGAAGTCTACTAAACGTTATGTTTTAATGAAAATACAGTATTTTTTTCTCTTAGTGTTGTAAAAGTATGAGGATTGTAAATAGTAGTGAGTTAGAGATGACACTGAATGACTAATTCATACTTTGTACTTGTTAATAAAGTCATACCATGAAGATAAATACCGCCTATTTTCTTGCGCTTTTGTGCTCATGTAAGGATGGCTTTTTCCAGATCAGTTTGACCTAAAGATAAAATTAAATATGGCAGCAGAGAGGACAGAGTATTTAGCTCCCTTCTTAGTTTTTCTTTTGTACCATGACCATTATAATTCTATAAAACATTAGGAAAACTTTAAAAATTCTTTCTCCCCTTTCTCTCTTCCTCATGTATAAATCAGAAGCCAAGTATTTGTTAGCCTACAAAGTCTTTTTAAAAGTTATTCCTTAAATACGCCTTTTTGATACCTTTTTATCCTTTGTGAAATGAGCATTCTATCTGAATAAACCTACCAGTTGTCATTTAGATTCCCTTCTGTGTCCCCCCCGCCCCCACTCAGGGTCAAAAAAAAAAAAAAGGAAACTCTTAGCAGTCTTAAAGTGCTTTTTTCCCCTCTGAAATGTTCATTAATAGAGGAAAAACATGTATTCAGCTTTTTTATGAGTAATTCCTCTGACTTCTTTGTGAAACAGGCAGTTTTAAGATCTTAGATCTTAAGACATTATATTATGTTCTTAATAGGGTAGGCTAGGGTAATGTGCTTTAATTCAGCTGCCACCTAGTCATATTTAAAATATTTTATAAATTCAGGTATCATAGACTGTTAGAATTGATTTGGTCAGTAATTGCTTAGTCTGGCGTTATCTCAAATGCAGGAATCTTTTAATTTTTTTTGTTTCAAGTTTTCATTAAAATTCTAGTTAACATACGGTGTAATACTGGTTTCAAGAGTAGAATTTCGTGATTCATCACTTTACATATCACATCCCCACAAGTGCCCTCCTTGATTACCCATCACCCATCAAATGTAGGGATCTTTTTTTTTTTTTTAAAGATTTTTATTTATTTGACAGAGACACAGCGAGAGAGAGAGAGAGAGAGAGAGAGAGCACAAGCAGGGGGAGTGGGAGAGGGAGAAGCAGGCCGCCCGCTGAGCAGGGAGCCCGATGCGGGGCTCGATCCCAGGACGCTGAGCTGAAGGCAGACACTTAACGACTGAGCCACCCAGGTGCCCCAAATGTAGGCATCTTTTTAGTGTTCCTTATTTTTAAAACCTTAAGGGAGTGTGAACTCACCACTTCTTTAGCCAACCCAGTATCTTTTGGAGGGCAGTTATACTTTATATGGTTCTTCCTTTTTTTAAAACAAAAATTGCCTTTCTGAAACTTCTATGTAATGGCTTTGGTTCCATCCTCTTTGATAACCCACAATAATGCTTCCTCTTTCTCAAACTGTATGCTTTGGCCTACACATATTTGAAGGCTGTCTTGTCTCCTCTGTTTTTTGCTGGGCTAAATCTCTAGTTCCCTTAACTCTTACATGACATCTTTTTCAGACTCCTCACCATTCAGCTCTTCTTTGGATATATTCTTTTTCTAATTTTTTATTTTTTTAAAATTTGAGTATAGTTGACATACAACATTAACATTAGTTTGACGTGTACAGCAAAGTGATTCCCCTCTATGTTGTGTACTTCCCACAAGTCTAGCTACTGTCGCCGTATGATACTATTACAGTATTGTTGGCTGTATTCAAATGGCTATGCTTTTATTTCTGTGACTTACTCATCCCATGACTGTGTCCCTGTATCACCCACTCCCTTCGCCCACTTTGCCTGTCCCCCCCCATTACCTTGCCTCCCCTCTGACAAAAACCATCAGTTTGTTCTCTGTATTTATAGGTCTAATTCTGCTTTTTGTTTGCTTATTCATTTGGTTTTTTTATATTCCACATGAGTGAAATCATATGATATTTGTCTTTCTCAGTCTGACTTATTTTACTTAGCATAATACCCTCTGGGTCCATGCATGTTGTTGCAAATAGAACAATCTCATTCTTTTTTTAAGGGTGTGTAAATACCTTCTCCCATTCAGTAGTTTGCCTTTTTGTTTTGTTGACGGTTTCCTTTACTTTGCAACAGCTTTTTATTTTGATGAATTCCCAGTAGTTTATTTTTGCTTTTGTTTCCATTGCCTGAGGAGACATGTCTAAAAAATGTTGTTAGGGCCAGTGTCAGAGAAACTACTGGTTGTGTTCTCTTCTGGGATTTTTATGGATTCCTGTCTCACATTTAGATCTTGAATCCATTTTGCGTTTACTTTGGGTATGGTGTAAGAAGGTGGTCCAGGTTCCTTCTTTAACACACAGCTGTCATATTTTCCCAGCACTGTTTGTTGAAGAGGCCATCTTTCCCCCATTGTACATTCTTGCTTCCTTTGTCATAGATTAATTGACCATATAGGTGTGGTTTATTTCTGGCTCTGTATTCTCTTCCATTGATCTGTGTGTCAGTGTCGGTGTCAGTACCATACTCTTTCGATTACTACAACAAGGTGGTGTATCTTAAAATCTGGGATTGTGATACCTCAGCTTTGTTTTTCCTTTCCTGGTTGTGTTCTGGTTTATAAAAATGTCTCTTAGGATCTGGTACCCAAAAACAGATGCCATATTCCTCAACATGTGAATCTGAAATTATAGGCCTAAGTTACTTTTCATGATGTGGAGGTGCAAGCAGGATTGGTAACTTCTGCAATATAAGTGCCCTGAAGGGAAGGTACCTGATACACTGGAAGAGCACCTAATATAGATTTGCGGGTTGGGGAAGCTTCCTGAAGGAAGTGATGGCCATATCAAGTTCTGAAGAGTACGCCAGGCAGAGGTGGACAAGTGTGATGCCCTGTAGTCACGAGAGGGAGAACCTGGTGTTTCATGAAACAGAATGAAATTGAAAATGGCTGGATGATGACACAGTTATGGGGCATTGAGTGGAAGAGGCAGTAAATGATGTTCAAGGGAAAACTGGGGAGCACGTCATAAAGGCCCTTAGAAATTGTATTAACTGAACTGTTCCTGAGGATAATAGTGAATCATTAGTGGCAGTTTTAAGTAAAAAAAAAAAAGCAAACACCACCAACCATCCCATTTTAGAAGGATCATTCTGTCCCAAATGCCAACGAATTGGAGGGTTTGAGATGTGCCAGGAGATCACTTAACAGCTATAATGGTAATTTTTAGATATAATGGTGGTGCCCAGGCCTTGACCAGTGGCTTTTGGGTTGGAAAGAAACAGACTGGAATAGTTCAGAGAATTCCGTTGTTGTTTGGCTGTAGTGGGGAGGGATGGAAAGGTAGGAGTCAAGGATTTGGTTTGAGAAACTGGGTAGATGAGAGAATTTAATGAAAATCATTTGAATGGGGAGGGGGCGCCTGAGTGGCTCATTTGGTTAGACGACTGCCTTGGCCTCAGGCCATGATCCCAGGGTTCTGGGATCAAGCCCCATATCCGGCTTCCTGCTCAGCAGTGAGCCTGCTTCTCCCTTTGCCTGCTGCTCCCCCCCCCCCACTTGTGCACGCTCATGCTCTCTCTCTCTCTCTCTGTCAAATAAATAAATAGAACATAAAAAAAAAAATCAGGGGCGCCTGGGTGGCTCAGTTGTTAAGCGTCTGCCTTCGGCTCAGGTCATGATCTCAGGGTCCTGGGATCGAGCCCCGCATCGGTCTCCCTGTTCCGCGGGGAGCCTACTTCTCCCTCTCCCACTCCCCCTGCTGTGTCTTTCTCTGTCAAATAAATAAAATCTTTAAAGAAATAAAAGAAAAAAATCATTTGCATGGGATTGGAATAGAGGAGTGCTGGGGAAGAAGTGAGGTTCAGTTAAGCCTGAGACAGAGATAGCACATGCAGGTGGGGTGTACTATATGCATTTGGTTATGTGAGGCTGAACTGAAAGACATCTAGGCTGGAGAACTTTGGACTTTAGATAGAGCTTGACTGGGAAAGTAGGTTTGGCTGTCATCAGTATACATATGGTAGCTGAACTTAGGAGAGTGATCTGAAATAATTTAGAGCATTGGTACAGTGAAAGAGGAGGGCACAGGCCAAAACTCTTAAAGAACTGTGACCTTATTATATTTTAGCTAAACACCTTTGGTGTTTTTGATGGGATTATTTGGGAACCAGCAAAAAGAAAGAAATCAGGGCTGCTTTAATTTATTTAGTAGAAACCCACCAAAATTGTTTGATTGGAGGAGTGAAAATGGTTCTTAAAATATCTCCCTTAGTCAGCTCTCAGTGTCTAAAATTCATATTATTAGAGGTTCTCTACTTTGGGGTAAGGCATTGTTTCTAAAGGAGTTACCTGTTAAAATGTAGATGTCCCTAAAGACCGCTAAAATACTAATTGGTGGTGGTGATATTTTTAGGTCAGTAGGTTTTTTTCTGGAATTCACACTGAAGGGACAGATAGGAATTTGAGAAAGATGAGGCTTGGGAAACATGACATTGTTAGGAGTATGGGGCACAGACCTGGATTTGTGCATTGAGGTTACCAAGCACCTGGATAAAGAGATAAGGAGAGTAAGAGCCAGAGACTGTGTGTGTGTGTGTGTGTGTGTGTAAAATGGGGATGGTGAGTTGGAGAGCAAAGAGGTAATGTCATTAAAAAGACATAAGAGAACATTTGAAAAGATAAAGAACTAAATAAATGGAAAATCCTGAAAGTATTTCAGTTATAAATTAGGGCAACCATGTAATTTATCATCTAAACTAGGACATATTGAGAAAATTTATTATCTAAACTGGGACATACTGAGATAGAAAGGGGACTGACTTCTGAGTAATTACATTGTGAAAACTTGCATAAACTGGGGCTATCATTAGCAAGTAAGAACAAATGGTCACTGTAGTTATAATGTGCTTATTTTAATATAGTGTAATAAAATAGTATCAGTTTTTAGCTACCATGTGCCAAGCATTGTACTAGCTATGCACTTGATACATCTTAATTACATTCTTAAAATAATCCTCTGAGGTAATTGGCTGTTGTTTTTATTTATAGTTGATGAAACCAAATCTCAGGGAAGTTGGCCTACAGTTCTCCGTGGCAGTCAGACTTGGACACAATGAAGTGATACAAACAAAATCCAAGTAAACTCTTAAACACTACATTGTACTGCAGTGGCTGTGGGTGTGCATCTGTATTTAAAAATGCCCTTTGACTTGCTCAGAAAATTACTCTCGTCATATTACATCATGTATTAAATCCCATTCCCCTTCTGATAGTCATTTATCTGAAGGCTTACTTTGTGCCAGACTACATTATCTAGGCATTTTATGTGTATTAACATAATTTAAACTCATGATAGCCTTATGAATTATTTCCTTTTTATAGTTTAGGAAGTTGAGGCATGGTGAGTGACTTGTCTAAACTCAACATATTTAGTAAGTGGCAGAGCCAGAATTCATGCTCTGACAGACTCCAGAGCCTGTTTTCTTAATTGCTCTCCTCTACTGCCTCCTCTGGTCCATGTTCTTTATGTGGACCTGTCTTCATTTCTCTTGGGAGTGGGTTTGTTTTGGTGCCTGGTAAGTGTATATAAGAAAGTTTCCACAGTGTTTCCAAAGTGGTTGTACAACTTTGCATTCCCACTGGTAGTGCATCTTTATTACCACGTCCCAGCCTTTTCCACCAGTTTTGAAACTCTGGTAGTTAGAAATACATTCATTCTCCCTGTTTAAAAGTTTTGCCTCATTCACAGCTATTCATGTATATACTGTCATTTCTATCCATTTCTGTAACCCTACCACGTCCTACGCTTTTGGGTCCAGGAACGTTAACAGCACCAGTGAACAGTAGCTAGAGGCAAAATGGCTTGAATCTCTAATAGTATCACCATTGGCTAGGATATTATTGCCCAGATAACTTTTCACTTAAACTGTGTAACTGCATGGTTATATGCCTTTCTTTACAGTGTACTTAAGGAGGAAATAAATGGTAGTGATTTATTACAGTGCTAATAGGTTTTATAGTATATTGATTAGTTTAGAATTTGGGGGCAAATTTCTTTACTTTTTTCAGTGTGTAAAATGAAGAAATTGAACTAGATTTCTCATAGATCTTTATTGTTCTTGCCAGATCTGTATTTCTTTGGGAAGAAAGAAAGAATTAGCATTTGACTTAAATGAGCAAGGAGATGGAACACATACTTAGTACATATTTTTCTTTCAGTATCAGAGTAATTTAATAGGGTCAAGGCCTGGTAATTTAAGCCATTATTCATTGAGGAAAAGTGGAAACTAAACAGAAATGTTACTGTAAGACTTAAGGCTTTAGCTTCTTGTAGTTTGACCGGCTTAAACCTAAGACTTTTGAATTGCAGTGGATTTGGGCACTTAAAAATAGATTTTTATTTTTAAATTCATAAGAGCATCTGAGGGTTGCAAGGAATCATAAAGCTGGTCTAGATCAGCTATCTGGTATTTTCAGATCGCTGCTGTAATACTCCGACTGCTGATGATAGGTATCCGAAGGCAGGACGTTCCCTTTGAGGCAACAGTGACTCAGAAAGATGTTCTAATATGTGGAAGATAGAGCCTCTGCTCATTCATTCTAGTTGTGCCATTTGTGCTGATGCAGAACTAGCATGATTTTTCTCTGTGACTGCCCTAAAAGTATTCTAAGGTAGCACTACTAACTCATTTCTCTAAAGATGAAGCCCTTTTTTCATAGCAGTGTGATGGAACTGAGACTGTTAACTTGGAGAATACATATCTCTGGATAGAGATGGGCTTACACACTTCTGATATTATCTAAAATAAAATTTAATGATTAAATTCAGCTGAAGAAATAATGTAATTTTCTGTTATCAGTATAAATAATAGGCAGATGGGGATAGAGGTGCCATTTAATATGTAAAAAGCACCAAGCCATGTCAGCAGTTAACAATTAAAATGGATCTGATTTGATGATTTCTTCATTAATTCTAAGCAGAATGTGAAATACGGTATAGTAGTGATACTGGGATGAATGCTAATAAAATTACTATATTAAAATGTTTTTGGTTGACAGTGAAAAAAACTTTTTTTATCTAATTCCTACCAAATGTAATGAAAGCCTGGGGTACGTTGTGGACTGCAGTTGAATGAGTAATAATGAAATCCTCTAAATTTTCTTTTTGCCCATGCTGAATTATATGGGGTTAGCTAGAGTGCAATTTTTGGCATATGCTTTCTTTGTGATCGGTAATTATGGTTTTGATCTTTAACATTGAGATAATATACTTTTCAATGGAATTATTTTTCAGAAAAAAAGATAGTGGCTGTGATTTTCATAGTTACTGCATTGAAAGGGTCTTGCTTTTCATATTAATCAGTTTTGCTTTCAGTTATTAATATGCAATGAATTTGATTTAAAATTAACTGCACATATTTAAGTGTTCAGTTTAATAAATTTTGAAGTTTTTATACCTGTGAAATTATCTCTACAATCAAGATAATGAAAATATCTGGCACCTCCAAAAGGTTTTTTTTCAGCCATTTGTGGGTCTTTTTGTCCACCATCCTCTGTTCCCAGGCAATCAACTGAATTGCTTTCTATCCCTAGAGATTCTAGAGTTTTGCGTGTATGAATTCTACAGAATATACTCTTGGTGTGGCTTCTTAGCATAATTATTTTGAGATACATCCATGTTAAATAGTGTATAATAGTTCATTATTTTTCTTAAAAGTAGTAAAATATTGAATGGCTTTACCACACTTAGTTTATCGATCCACCTCTTGATGGATAATTGGGTTGTTTCCACTTTTGGGTATTAAAAATAAAGGTGCTAAGAACAGTCTTTTGTGAACATAGACTTTCATTTCTGTTAGGCAAGACCTAGGAATAGCTGGCTTGTATGTTAAGTGTGTGTTTAATTTTTTAAGAAACTGCCAAACTGTATTCTAAAGTGGTTCTACCATTTTACATTCTCATCAATAGCATATGATCATTCCACTTGCTCCATATCCTTGCCAATGTTTGTATTTTCCTAATGAATGATAATGTTAAGGTATATTTTCATGTCCTTATCTGCTGTGTGTACATCATTCGTGAGTATGTTAAAATCATTTGTTCCTTTTTATTTTTTTATTTTTTAAAAGATTTTATTTATCTGACAGAGACACAGTGAGAGGGGAACACAAACGGGGGAGTGGGAGAGGGAGAAGCAGGCTTCCCGCTGAGCAGGGAGCCCGATGTGGGGCTCAATCCTGGGACCCTGGGATCACGGTCTGAGCCGAAGGCAGGCACTTAATGACTGAGCCACCCCGGCGCCCCCATTTGTTCCTTTTTAAAATTGGGTTTTCTTGGGCGCCTGGGTGGCTCAGTTGGTTGGGCAACTGCCTTCGGCTCAGGTCATGATCCTGGAGTCCCGGGATGGAGTCCTGGGATCGAGTCCCACATTGGGCTCCCTGCTCAGCAGGGAGACTGCTTCTCCCTCTGACCCTCCCCCCTCTCATGCTCTCTCTCTCTCATTCTTTCTCTCACATAAATAAATAAAATCTTTAAAAATAAAATGGGGCTTTCTTAATGAGTTTTGAGCATCTTTCTTGTATTCTTTCTGAATATAAGTCCATTTTCAGATCATGAGATTTGCCTCTCTTTTTTTTTTTTAGCATGTGAGTTGTCTTTCGTTTTGTTAAGTGTCTTGCAGATAGCAGAAATTAGTAATTTTGATGAAGTCCTGTTTGTCACTTTTGTCTTTTACCTGTCATGCTTTTGTGTTTTATCTAAGAAATTTTTGTCTAAGACCACAAAAAATTTCTACTATGTTTTCTTTGTGGAATTTTATAGTTTTAGGTTTTACCTTTAGGTCTGTGATCGATTTTGAGTTAATTTTTATATGTGGCACAAGGTGTGGACATCCAGTCATTCCAGCTCTATTTGTTGAAAAGGTTCTCCCTTTCCCCACTGAAGTAGTGCCTTTGTAGCAAGGTTTATTTCTGGACTGTCAATTTTGTTTTCTTGATCTGTCTCTTTTCAGTACCACACTGTCTTGATATTTGCAGTTTTATAACAAATCTTGAAGTCAGGTAGTATAAGGCTTCCAATATTAATTATCTTTGAAGTTGTTTTGGCCATTCTAGCTCATTTGCATTTCCATGTGAATTTTAGAATCAGCTTCTCAATTTCTACAAAAGCTGCTGGGATTTTGATTAGAAATGCGTGGAATCTTTTGCTCAAATTGGAGAGAATTGACATGTTAAGATCATTGAATTTTGAACATAGTGTATCTCTCCATGTATTTGTCATTGTTACACGTCATTTGATAATTTGTAATTCATATTTTCCAGTGGTAATATTTCCAAAAGTGGATTTTTTGATTGTTCTTTGAACAGTTCTATAGAAACAGTTGATTTTTTAATTCTAGCCATCTCTTTTCTTAATTTTGTTTTCAGATGAAGCATAGCATCCTAGTTCATTGTTAGTTTAGATTGGAAGAAACATGTAAGCTTACAAAATGTAATGTGTCAGTATCTTTCAAGGAGTGATTGGTATTATCCCCAGTATTTTGTCTTCATTTTTTAAAAAACAAGATTATTTATTTGAGAGAGAGCGAGCTGGTGGAAGGGCAGAAGGAAAGAACCTCAAGCAGACTCCCCGCTGAGCACAAAGCCCCACGTGGGGCTTGATCTCACGGCCCTGAGATCATGACCTGAGCCAAAATCAAGTCAGACACTTAATTAACTGAGCCACCCAGGCACCCCATTTTTTTAAAAGTAATCTCTACACCCGGTGTGGGGCTCGAACCTACAACCCTGAGATCAAGAGTTGCATGTTCTACCTACTGAGCCATTCAGGCACCCCGTCTTCATTTTTTTTTTTTTTAAGATTTTATTTATTCATTTGAGACACAGAGAGAGAGAGAGAGAGAGAAAGCATGAGCAGGGAGAGAGGCAGAGGGAGAGGGAGAAGCAGGCTCCTCGCTGAGCCAGGAGCCCGATGTGGGGCTCAATCCCAGGACTCTGGGATCATGACTTGAGCCTAAGGCAGATGCTTAATGATCAGAGCCACCCAGGCGCCCCCGTCTTCATTTTTTTAATGAAATATTAATATTCTTCATAATATGGAACCTTGAAACTTCAAACTACTATTACTTAAATGGTTGAATTTGTAGGTAATTTCAGGAAAGTAATTCTGATGGAGGCATTGTTATTTGTTTTTATGGGATTCTGAGATTTCATTCAAATTACATATTTTAGAGAATCAGTTACCTTGGTATTGGTTTTGGGAGAAGGAAAGTATATGATAAGGACTTTGAGGTTTGAGGCTTATGCACATGAATCACATTGCAGCTTTCGGAGATGGAGAAAACTGAGAAGGCAATGAATTTGGGATTTTCATTTCAGCTTGGACATGATTTAGGCCTGTTTGTTGACTGTGTTAAGTGCTTATATGTTTATTTGGAGGCTTATAAATGAAGAAATATATCTTAGGAAAAAAAATATTTCTTAGGTCAAAAATAGGTCTGAGGTCACACAGCTAGTAATCGCAGAATTAGAACTCAAACCTAGGGCCTGCTGACTCCAAAATCAATGTAGTCATTAGCCCTATACTATATTGTATTGTCAAGGCAGAAAAACATGCTTGGCTTTGATAGTAATTAATGTTCCCTGTGAGCTATTATAAAAATATAGCAGAGTTTGCAAAGTCAGATGCCAGCAGGATCCAGACAGATAACTGAGTTGTGTTATGAGAGAGTGATGACATCTGCAGGCAACTGCAAAGCCTGTGACCCACCCAAAGGATTAGCTGCTAATCAGCTCCAGCAGATTGTTACCATGTGGGAATGTGGGCCCATTACCGCTAGATCTTCTAATTTTTTTTTTTCCCCCAAGAGAGGTCAGAAATCTTGATTTCCATGTTGAGTCTTCTTCTGATTTATAAATGTAGGCAGCTGTCCTTTAACATGAGTGTAGGTCAACCTTATTTGTGTCCACCACACATAAATGTGTGTTGGATTCTACCCAGTGGGCAACTTCTGCTAAGAGTTGTATCTGGTATTCTGTGGACACAACAATACATTTATATGATGTGAAAGGGTGGTAACCGTGTAATAAGCACTTAGCCTTTGAAATGCAAGTTGCTTAGTTTGAACATGGGGTTTATTGAATCTGGTATTTAAGTTCAGTTTTCTTATGGATCAGTTAATATAGATGGGGGAGGAGGGAATTGTTCCCTGTAGCCTTTTGCTTCCTAATTGCATGCTTTCATTTGCACATAGGGCCAGTTGCGAGTTTGTGGACGTTTGACTGAAACCTGGAACCCAAATGAGAAGAAACCTTCAAGGAACAACTTCTATTGACAGTGAGTCTGTAATCATCTGTATGCATAATATGGAATGTTCTCAACCCAGAGATAGCTAAATGGGTGACTCCATTGACAAGGAGTGGTGAGTCTGACTGTCCCCACTGATAATTAACTAAATCCTTTTCATAAAAAGAGAACTCCTCCTCCTCCATTCTTAGCATTTACTCTCTGTTGAATAGTAAATTAATTTTTGTATTACAGAGAATGACAGCAGTGCAGTTTAGGAAAGTTCCTTGTCCCTAACAGTGTATTTAGTGTATGGTTGCAGTTTGACTTTTTTTATTCAGTTAGGCACATCCTTTGTCATTGTATTTTTCTCTTTTATTTCTTTGCCTAATTATACCATCTTCCAAGGCCTGTCTTCTTGAAATATTCAGCCTAACATTAAAATGATGGTCATGATAATTAACAGCATCTACTCTAATCTTGGTTAATGGTAGGTGCCCTTGCCTTGGGAATCATTTTAGGAATAGATCCAGTTTTGGCGACTGAGTAATAGAAGGGAAGTCTGTAAGAGGATTCTGGGAAAGGTTTTCTTGGTTTTGAGAAAGAAGGAAAAAGTTGATCCCTCTACTCCCTAGAGGTGGTTTTATCTGGATGGGACATCTGGAACTGCTGTAGCCATTTTGCTACTAGCCTGAAAGTGATGCCCTTATGTAAAGTAAGGCAGACTCAAGAGAACGGCAGAGAAGTAGAACTGGGGCTCCATGTAATGTATGTAGAATCACCCTAACTGTGGATTTCTTGTGATGTGAGATAACAAATTTCCTTAATGTTAAGCAGTTTTGCCCTTAGGTTTTCTATTACTGGCTGTAGAAATCCTCTCATTTGATTTCTCCTCTTCCTGATTACCCATTGTCTTTAGTGTCTCATTCATTTATTTCTCCTTGATTATGTTCTGTGCTGTCCAGTAATGCTGCTTTGTATATGTTGCTTTTGAGGCATATTGTAAACTTTGTGAAGTTTTTTTTTTTTTTTTTAGATTTTATTTATTTATTTGACAGAGAGACAGCAGGAGAGGGAACACAAGCAGGGGGAGTGGGAGAGAGAGAAGCAGGCTTCCAGCTGAGCAGGGAGCCCGATGCGGGGCTCGATCCCAGGACCCTGAGATCATGACCTGAGCCGAAGGCAGATGCTTAACAACTGAGCCACCCAGGCGCCCCAAAACTTTGTGAAGTTAAGGGCTCTGTTTATATCTCTCCTCTAATACCAGTACTGTCTTCTTAATAAAGCCATCAGTGCATATTTACTGAATTGAATTGTTTGAACAGTTGAGTATTTGAAAAACCAATCTACAGAATTGAACAATTAGAGATTCTTTCCTTCTTTTCTTTCTTTACTTTCTTCTTTTTCTTTTTCTTTCTTTCTTTCTCTCTCTCTCCCCCTCCCTCCTCCTTTCTTTCCGTCCCTCCCTCTCCTTCCTTCCTTCCTCTCTCCTTCCTTCCTTTTCTTTTTCTTTTTCTTTCTCTTTCCTTCTTTCTGTCTTTCTTTCTTTCTCTCTCTCTCTCTCTCTCTTTTCTTTTCTTTCTTTCTTGTTTTATTTATTTCAGAGAAGGGGGAAGGGCAGAGAGGGAGAGAGGGAATCTTAAGTAGACTTCCCCGCTCATGAAATGAGCCAAAACCAACTGACGGAACCACCCAGGTGCCCCTACAGAGATTTTCTTTTAGTTCAAATCCTTTTCTTTAACCACACTGCTTCCCTGCAGGATTATAAATGAAGTTTGGCTTTTAAGATGATTATTGTATAACACATATTCAGGTGGTTAGTTCTACTCTAAAAAAATGGTGCTCATATTTTGTCTTTTGCTTTTCTTTGACTTTACTGTTAATATCAGATCTTTTCCTATATATTTGATTACTGGCTTTCAGTGTAATAAATTTCACTATTCTCTGGCGTAAAAACAGGATAGTTTATGTTCTATTTTCTCTGCTCATTATAGGAATAAGGGACATAAAAAGTAAGAAACATCGTAATTCAGAAATAATTAGTATTTGACTTTGAAATGCACATTCAGAAAAAGTCTCCCTAAGGTGTACATCTTTGATCTGCTCTTAGGACCTAGTTGTGTGTCTTTGTGTGTGGGGGGGTAGGTTTCATGGTGAATCTAGTACCTTGTAAGAGGAGTCTTGAGTTACAGGATGGATTATTTAGTCACTTCTATTTTAAGGCTCTATGAAACAAAAACACTTTTTTTCCTAACTCAAGCTAATCATGTACTCTTCACTATTTAAATTCTACTGTTGTGATCTTGAAAAAGTCGGATGTAAACCTCTTTTGCTTTGAGAAAATATATGGTGTTGGTTTCTGTTGTGTTAAAAAGGAAAATCGTAAAGCCTGTGGGTAATTTTGTAAGACATTTTGAGTTAATTTTTTTTTCCTTGATGGGTTGTCATTAAAGTTTGGGGGAATAACTTTTTAAGAAGGTAGTGAAAGTTGTATGATATGCTTAACCTATCAATTTTAATTCAGTAATACCATTCAGTAATATTAGAAGTTGAAATCACTGAGGTCAACTGTAATGTACTTTATTTCATAAATACTACGAAGAGTTTGTTAGAATGGAACATGTGCCCTAACCCAAGGCAGTCACAGTAGGCATGTGATCTCAGGTAGATGAATCAGAATGATCTTAGGCTATTTGCTAGGAATGCTAGGATAAAGGCACTTTTTTTTTTTTTTGGCTGAATTTCAACAGAAATCAAAATGTACTCATTAAACTCCTGGAAGCTACCTTCTGACCATAAAAGGAAACCAGTTGAATAAGAAGCAAACACTGAAGGAAACCAGTTGAGTAGGAAGCAAACACTGAAGGAGTAGAACAGAGAAAAACCATGCCCTGACCACTAGATCCAGTCTTCCCTGAAGATAGTATACTTCTAGACTTCATTTAGTTTACATGAGCCATTAAATTCAGTTTAGTCCAGTTGGCTTTGGATTTTATGTTTCATGTATATGAAACCGTCTTAACTGATAGATCTTTTATTCTAAACTATATAATGATAACTCAAGGGACTTAATGAAACTTGAATTGTGAATTAGGCAAATAAGTCTCTGATAATGCAGTCCATTATCAGGTTTGTAAGGTGGCAGAAAAGGCCATTCATTGATTGATTACAAGGATTCAAGTATTAAGTAGAAGAGTTAAGGTGGTAAATAAATACATAGTCCATGCCATTGCTAAGTAGTTTATTGTTAACTGGAATAGGCTATCATGATGATAGTAATCCTACTATATACTAGTAGGATTATTAACTGAGATTAATAAACTCTTACTAGGGGTGCCTGGGTGGCTCAGTCGTTAAGCGTCTGCCTTCGGCTCAGGTCATGATCCCGGGGTCCTGGGATCGAGCCCCACATCGGGCTCTCTGCTCGGTGGGAAGCCTGGTTCTCCCTCTCCCACTCCCCCTGCTTGTGTTCCCTCTCTCGCTGTGTCTCTCTCTGTCAAATAAATAAAATCTTTAAAAAAAATTAAAAAAAAAAAATCTCTCACTAGGCAAGATGAGAGTTGTAGAGGAAAAGGAGTATCCATCATCTCTTGTGATTAGCTCTTTGGTGGAGACGCCTACTGAACCCCTGCTACCTCTGAAGCTGGTAAAACAATTGTGGGGAACCTGGAATTGGCAATCTTTAAAAAATATATATATATAAATTATTCATTTTTTCCTAATAAAGCATTAGAAAAATGTACAGTCCTCAATCCCATATTCAGATTTTTTTTTGTTTGCCTTATTCAGAATCTTGAGGCCAGATATACTGGGGTTTCAGAATTCTTCAGATTTTAGAAAGGTTAATATAGTACACACACTGTATTAATACCTCTTTTTTACTTAAAGGACAAAGCGGTTTCTGTTATTAATAATACAAATAATCCTTACATGAGTTGAACTGCTAAATGACATACTCTGTATACTTTTCAACATTATCTTAACTATTTAACAGTTTTTTTTAGTAATAGCAGTAAAACATGAGGGACATTCATTTCATTTTTTTTTTTCCTCAAAGATTTTATTTATTCATTTACTTGAGAGAGAGAGAGAGAAACAGCATGAAAGCGGAGAGGGTCAGAGGGAGAAGCAGGCTCCCCGCCGAGCTGGGAGCCCGATGCGGGACTCGATCCCAGGACTCTGGGATCATGACCTGAGCTGAAGGCAGTCGCTTAACCAACTGAGCCACCCAGGCGCCCCATTTCATTTCTTTTTCTGTCCAAACTATCAGAACATAACTTTCTTTACATTTGAAAAATCCCCTTTTCTTTGATTTTACCTACACATCCCCCATCTCATTTCACCCATTTCTTAAACTTCTTTATTGCATTGCCCACACCTTTACCAAACTACAGAATCTACAAGTAGTTACATCTGACACCTAAGTAGAGCTTAGAAAGTCAAAGTCTTCTCTCCCAAAGGTTTCCTCACTTCATTGATAATTCTTCAGAAAAGAAGAAAAAATGCTATTCACTCATACATTTCATACTTGGACATTTCAGCAAATGAGCAAGGCAGGCTTTTCTTCTCATTCAAAACAAGATTAGATAGAGTAGTTCTACTGATGCTACAACCCATAAGTCTGGGAACCCTGGGTACTGTTCTGCTCTATAAGAACGTTGTTTCGTGGAATAAAAGTCTATATAATTTGTGGTTGGTTTCAGTCCATACTGTGTTGAATAATTAGTAATAGCAGGGAAGTGAACTCATTCATCAACATAAAGATCTTTTTAGCTATGAGGAGACAGCAGACACATCTGTGTATGGCAGGGTTCTTACTGTTGGAATCATTTTGACTACAATATAGTCGGTATGGGAGCTGTCTGTTTTGTTTTCTTGCTGGTGAGGAATAGGAACTGATGTAAGTTGGTGAAGATTTGCTGGAGCCAGAGTATAAGCCTTTGTTTGGTTTTCTTTTGGCTATTGTAATACTGCATAGGTGGCTGGGTCCTATCGTATTCAGAGTGAGGGTTTCTGATTCGTAACCGTGCTGGTGAGGAGGAGATGCTGGTGAGGAGGAGATGCTGCTGACGAACGATGGGTGACATCTGTTCGTCAGTGGTTGACAAAGAAGGATGCGATTTGAATTGGTCTCACTCAAATGTAAAATAAAGGTATAACAAAATAGTTTTGATTCCACACATCCTTTTTAGAAATGCTTTGGAGATCCTCATATTGCCATACTGTATTCAAGACCTGGGCTGCTGTCTTCACCACTTACAGCGATGATCTGTCTCCTCTGCCCTTGGTTATGTCTCTATCCCCCCTGAGTTGGCCAGGACTTTGTTGTTCTCCATGTTTTTGCTGGTGACCTCATGCAGAGCACAGCAGATGGTCTCATCAGACAGTACATGGGGGCCAGAGCTACTGGGAAGCTGGTTGGCCAGGTCTCTCACGGTGTATTTACCTGTGAGCTTTTTGTCCCAAACATCTAGCACCACATCCCTCAAAGCAGTTTCTTCAGATGGAGCATCTATCATTATCTGCTTTCAGAAGTCCTACAAGCATGGGCAGCCCTTTGTATTTGTGGATGGTCACCTGGATGTACTCTGCAAACTAGTTTCCAGCAGAGGCTCTGGAGAGATCCAGCAGAGCCCTCCAAGGTAGCTGGGATGCAACTTTCTGGTAGAAGAATCAGATACGGTTTTACCACTGATGGATGCCACAGCATCTCCGCCCCTTTGGAGTACTTCGGCAGTCTTGGGATATGACCAGCTCCATCCCGTTGATCCTCTTGTGTCCTCCCCTTTTTTTCGCCCGCTGACAGCCGGGCTCCAAGTCCTTGCTGGGAGATTCTTTTCCTGGTAAGGCATCCAGTTAATTCAGCCCCAGCAGCCAGGCCTGAGGGGCCTCCAGGTGCAACTGATTGGGCAGGTTCCGTGGGGTGCAAACGCAGTTCACCACAATCTTGGTGTTCTAATCACATGTGTTCACACATGTGTGGATCCCATGCAAAAGTGAGTTTACTAGCACCTCACAGGGTTGCATGTGCTGCTTCACTTCCTCCCCTGTGGAGCTGGCAACCCGTCGTATTAGGCAGAACAAGTGAAGTCTGAAATTTAGTTTTGTGATCATCATGAAAAGAAGAGCTATTCCATCCAGAATAACTGGAACATTCATAGTGTCTGTTAAGGTTGAGAGAGCATCTTGATTGATTGTCATCTTTATAACATCACATGGAGGTAAATTCCAAAGGACTCCTGTAGCAAATTCCCTTACTTCGGCATCAGTAGATTTTCTCATCAGTTGGAACAAGGCAGGTATCCTACCAACATTTTTTTCTATTGCTATTTTATTTTCATCTGTAGACTTGCAAAAACAAGGTTTCGGAGGGCACCCCACAGCATTCCTCCAAACTTCCAAAACTCTGTCGTCCAAAAAGTCGGACGGATGCTTGATTCCTCCTTACCTGTACCCCTCCATCTGTACTTTGTTGTTGCCAAAGCACAGGTGCTGCAGGTAGGCTGCTGCGTTTGCCTCCCCTGATGGCCAGGGTGCTGCAGCATGTGAATGACTTCAGGCAGCTTGGGGTCATGCCAGGCAAACTCCCTGGGGTCTTTCTGAATCCTGTCTGTTGATGGGGATCTTGTGCCAGCATCACATGTGGTGTTGCATGCTGCAGCCTGTTACAGTTGCACTCCTGCACTCGCTGCTGTATTGGCCTGTAGGGCTCTGGGCAGGTGGTTCGTGTGTTCAGAGCATAATTATTTCTTTGGTATGTAAGGGTGCTTTGCTGGCTGGACATCCTTTGCACGTTTCCAACACCTACGGTACCTGGGCGATATAGTGCTGCCTATGATCTTTGGATTTCTACGGTTCCGTGGTTTGGTCTGCGATAACATTGGGCCGTAATAGGTCTTCCCCTCCTATATTGGAGTGATGAGCAGGTTGGGAGACAGAGCTGAACGAAGGTCTTTCCCAAGCTGGTTGTACTGCCTAGCACAGGAACTCTAAGCCTTTCAGGCTGTCTGGCCGATGTGGAACCATACTCTTCCTAAAGGGCATACTGCTGCTGTGCAAGTTGTTCTATGTCATGAACAGTCCTTTACAGTGAAGGTCACAGGGTGTGGTGCGGTGGTCATCCCTCAGTGTTTGGGGAACAGTGACCCCACTTGGCCTTGGGATGGGAAGCTACTTGAGTCTGTGCCTCCCATCAGGATCAGCGGGGACCCTACTTTGGTAGTGGTTTGGTACTGAGAGGTTGGTCAGTTGGGATTGGAAGTCTGCTGGGAGGTGACTGATCCAGCCCTATGTACAACTACGGGGGAAGCGAGTCTGTATGCAGAGTATGGTGAGGCTGCCTGCTGAGCAGGTAATGGAGTGAAGGAATATGCACTGGGGTTCAGTGGTCGGGAGTCACTCACTGACACAGAGCCAAATCTACTCTCCAGAGAAGTTTTCTGTAACTCCTTTGAAGGAGACGTGCCTCCTGATAACAAAAGAAAGACTGCTCCAGATGGAGCTAAACTAACTCTTCTCATGGCCCGATTAGCTACTGATGGCTGAACCACTGTTTGTCCTTCGGCTCTTGAGTTTCTCACCAAATGGTTATTAGTTGATCCCATGAATAAATGCTGTGGTCTGTTGTCTGTCTTACCCAAATTCTAGCTGTTGTGGAAATTCCTTGCTTCTACTGGTATCTACTCTTGGAATAAGAATTCATTTTTGTTGGACTTCTTGAGGTACCCAATGATCTTTCATGGAGAGATGTCTGTGCTGGTGAATAGAGGGTCCCTTGTGCCAGTGCTGTCCTGATGACATCATTGTTGGGATGAACAGTGTCAGAAAGTCCAGGTTCTTTTATACCAGTATTTGGCACATCTGTTGATCTCCAAGGAAGTGACTTCTCAGTTGAGCTGCTCCTTTAGGAACGTGGCTGTGGCATCTGGTTTCATGCCTGGGCCAGTGGAGGCAGCTTCCTTTCTGTGGTTGCTGCTCCTCCACTAGTGAAGTCCTGCTCAGGAGTGGGCATTCCTCCTTCCAGGTTAGGCAGTGGCTCTTGTCACTCTGGGAATGAGGTCCATCTGCACTGAGGGGTTGCCGCTGTGGCCCTGGAAAAAATTTAAAAAGTGGGTGCAGGGCTGCCCGACTCTCCCTCCCCCAGTTCCCCCCTCCCCTGAATTAGCTCTCCCACCACCCACAGCGGTGATAGCTAACTTGCCCCTCTACCTTGTGCCCATGGTGTCACCTCCGCGGCCAGCATTGACAAGGACTCATTTTTTACTTGAGAAAACTTAGAGACATTAGGTGATTTTATGGAGGTTCATGTAGCTAGGAAGTAATAGAGTTGAGATTATACTCTCTATCTGTTTGGCACTGATATCCCTGTGCTAAATAAACCTCTGTTGCACTGCCTCTTCATGGTGCTGTACCGCTTAAATTCATCTCTTTATTGTGAACATTAGGAAGGTGATTATTCTTTGTTAAGTTTAATCAGCCAATCTAACAAATTCACATAGTATTTCTATTAGTCTTGCAATTGATTCACTTAGCTTTTCTGGGAATATAGTCTATTTGTAATTAAACATAGTTCTAAATTTTGCTTATCCTTTTCAAATTTTATATCATATTGGTTCACTTACTAATTACATTGGCTAGAACTTGTGGCACATTGTGATTACAGTGAGCATCTTGTCTTGTTAATTTAATGTATCTAATGTTTCACTAAATGCTTACTTAACATTAATTGGAACATTGATATTCTTTCACCCCTGAGCATGAAGCCCAGACTTTAGTACTCTTTATAAATAAAATATAAAAGGGATTGGAGTACTTCTGTTAAGAGTTTTTAAAAATCTGGGGCGCCTGGGTGCTTCAGTCAGTGAAGCATCTGCCTTCGGCTCAGGTCATGATCTCATATAAATAAATAAAATCTTAAAAAACAAGTTTTTAAAATTCCTATTTGGACATCTTTGTAGGCCAGACTTTAAAGTCTTATTTGTTGCTGTGTCAAAATTGCTATAAACTAAAACTTACTGTTACTTCTACCTACTTACACCACTCTTCATTTTTTTTCAAGATTTTATTTATTTGAGAGAGAGCAAGCATGAGCAGGAGGAGGGGCAGGTGAAGAGGGAGAAGGAAGCTCCCCGCTGAGTGGGGAGCTTGTTGCGGGACTCGATCCCAGGACCCTGAGATCATGACCTGAGCCGAAGTCAGATGCTTAACCAATTGAGCCACCCAGGCGCCCAATACTGCACTTCATTTTTAATCTCTTATAGTCTGTACATAATATCTTTTACCTCTTCAGTATATTCATTTTTATACACTTAAAAATATGTTGAGTTCTATTTTATCTATATATTTTAAAAATTTTTTGTGGGGGGCTAACATGTAGTAGGAGCTCAGTGAATATATATTGAATAAGTTAATTTTTATAATTATCTGATTAGTGAGGCATCTTGATAAGCCTATGTTTGGCTAATGATAGGAAAATATTATATCAATTTTAGAAATGGAAAAAACCCAGAAAATACATATTTATTATTGTTGTAGTTTCTTGGTTTCATGGTCGTATGGCTGATTTCAGATATACCAATTTCCCTGACTTGATAGCATTTTGCTGTGGGTACCAGTCTTTTAGAAGCTCTCTGGTGGGTTTAGGTATTTCTCTCTCTCCCTCTCTCTCTCTCCCTCCCTCCCTCCCTCTCTGTCTCTATCTCTCTCTCTCTCTCTCTCTCTCTCTCTCACACACACACACACACACACACACGTTAGGAATAATTCATTCACCAAATGTGAGAGAATGAGGAAATGTGTATATAAAAGAAAATTATTAAGGAAGTAGAATGGGATTGCTCCATTCAGATATTGCCCCTGAATGGTTCAGAGTTTCTCCTGTTAAACTTGAAATTATCTGTAAAGAAGTAGCTTTGGAGATTTTTAGGGAATGGAATAGTTGGTATTAGCTCTTTAGTTTTGTCAGTATGATACAAAATATCTGTCTCTATCTATAGGTAGAAAATATTTTTGGAAGTCTGGTAATAGTGTTACAGTTTAAGGGAATGAAACTGATATTAAATTCCTACTTTGGTTAATGATCCAGGGTTTAAATATCTGGAAACAATTGCCATTTGAGGGTCTGTGCTTTGCTTAAGTAAATAGAATTGGTGGCTCAGTGTTGGGCCCATTCAGCAGCTAACCCATAGTATAATAATCCTTACCACAGCAGCTGGAATTTATTGTAGCTGTTGCTGTATGTTTTCACTGTAAAGGCCATGATTTCCATGAGGAAATCATAAAAGCAGCCCTTTTGTGGTTTTGATTACAGAGTGTTTTCTGGGCAGCATGAGAAAATGCTCTGCTTGTTTTGTGCTATGTGGATATAAGACATGCTTTTATAAAAGAAGCCATTTCTTCTTTGAAAAGTAGTCACATGCAGGAAACCTATTTTCATTTTTTTATTAGCATCTAATAATATTTGTGAATGGTTTTAATGTACATGTTCACTGAAAAAATGCTTAGAGGAAATGATACTAATTAAAGGAAATGTGTTGATCTTAGGGTGGATATAGAAAATTTCCACTCAAGACCATATTCCCCATAGTCATCTGTTTCTGTAGTTTTCTTTAAAAATCGTTGACCCATAGAACTCACCACAAGTTGAGTGCTATGTGTATTGTCAGTGGGTATTTTAATTTATTTTAATTACAGTGTAGTTAACATACAGTGTTATTTTAGTTTCAAGTGTACAGTATAGTGATTCAACACTTCCAAACATCACTCAGTGCTCATTAAGTGTACTCTTAATCCTCTTCACCTATTTCACCCACCTCCCCTCTGGTAGCCCTCTGTTCTCTATAGTTCATAGTCTGTTTTTTGGTTTGTTTCTCTCTCTTTTTTTTCCTTTGCTCATTTGTTTCTTAAATTACACATATGAGTGTGCTCATAAGGTATTTGTCTTTCTCTGACTGGCTTATTTCGCTTAGTATTATATGCTCTAGCTCCATCAATGTCATGAAAAAATGCCAAGATTTTCCTCTCTTTTATGGCTGAGTAATATTCCATTGTATATACACACACACCACCTCTTCTCTATCCATTCATCTATTGATGGGCACTTAGGCTGCTTCCATAGTTTGGCTATTGTAAGTAATGCTGCAATAAAATAGGGCTGTATATATTCCTTTGAGTTAGTGGTGTTGTATTATTTGACTAAATAACCAGTAGTGTGATTACTGGATCATAGGGTGCTCCTATTTTTAATTTTCTGAGGAACCTCCATGCTGTCTTTCACAGTAGCTGTAGCAGTTTGCAGTCCAACTAACAGTTCATGAAGGTTCCTTTTTCTCCACATCCTGGTCTACACGTGTTGTTTCTTGTCTTTTTGATTTTAGCCATTCTAACAGGTGTGAGGTAAAATCTCATTGTAGTTTTGATTTGCATTTTCCTGATGATGACTGATGTTGAACATCTTTTCATATGTCTGTTGGCCATTTGTATGTGTTCTTTGCAGAAGTGTCTGTTCATGTCTTCTGCCCATTTTTAAATTATTTTTTTTTATTTGGTGTTGACTTGTATAAGTTCTTTATGTATTTTGGATACTAGGTCTTTATTGGGTAGGTCATTTGCAGATATCTTCTCCATTCAGTAGGTTGTGTTTTAGTTTGTTGGTTCTTTCTTTTGCTGTGTAGAAGCTTTTTATTTTGATGTAGTCACAATAGTGTATTTTTGCTTTTGTTTCTCTTTCCTTAGGACATATCTAAAAAGATGCTGTTATGGCTGATGTCAAGAGAAATGACTGCCTGTGCTCTCTTGTAGGATTTTTATGGTTTCAGGTGTCTCATTTAGGTTCTTAATCCATTTTGAGTTTATTTTTGTTTATGGTATAAGAAAGTGGTACAGTTTCATTCTTTTGCATGTAGCTGTCCAGTTTTCCCAACACTGTTAGTTGAAGAGACTTTTCCCCATTGCTAATTCTTGCCTCCTTTATTGAAGATTAATTGACCATATAATTATGGGTTTCGGGATGCCTGGGTGGCTCAGTTGGTTAAGTGTCTGCCTTCAGCTCAGGTCATGATCCCAGGGTCCTGGGATTGAGTCCCACATAGGGCTCCCTGCTCAGTGGGGAGCCTGCTTCTCCCTCTGCCTGCCACTCCCTCTGCTTTGTACTCTCTAACAAATAAATAAATAAAATCTAAAAAAAAAAAAAAATTATGGGTTTCTTTCTGGGCTTTCTTTTCTGTTCCACTGATCTTTGTGTCTGTTTTTGTATCAGTACCATAATGTTTGGATTATTATAGCTTTGTAATATAAATTGAAGTCTGGAATTGTGATACCTCCAGTTTTGTTTTTTAAGATTGCTTTGGCTATTTAGGGTCTTTGGTGGTTCCATATAAATTTTAGGATTTTTTCTTCTAGTTCTGTGAAAAATGCTGTTGCTATTTTGATAGGGATTGCATTAAATGTGTAGATTGCTTTGGGTAATATAGACATTTTAACAGTATTTGTTCTTCCAGTCCATAAGCATGGAATGTCTTTTTTCATTTCTTTGTGTTGTCTTCAGTTTCTTTCATCAGCGTTTTATAGTTTTCAGAGTACAGGTCTTTAGCCTCTTTGGTTAAGTTTATCCCTAGTTATTTTTTTATTTTTGGTGCAGTTGTTACTGAGATTGGTTTCTTAATTTCTCTTTCTGCTGCTTCATTACTAGTGTATAGAAATGCTATGGATTTCTGTACATTGGTTTTGTATCCTGTGACTTCACTGAATTCATTTATCAGTTCTAGTTGTTTTTGGTGCAGTCTTTAGGGTTTTCTTTCTTTTTTTAAAGATTTATTCACTTTAGTGAGAGAGAGCACGTGTGTGTGTGTGTGTGCTCGCGCATGTGCGTGTGGGTGTGAGGGGGTAGGGGCAGAGGGAGAAGAGAGAGAACCCTAAGCAGACTCTTCACAGAGCGTAGAGCCTGATAGGGGGGCTCAATCTCACAACCCCGAAATCAGGACCTGAGCCAAAATCAAAAGTCAGAGGCTTAACTGACTGAGCCACCCAGGCACCCCTTTAGATTTTTCTGAATATAGTATCATGTCATCTGCAAATAGTGAAAGTTTTACTTCTTTACTAATTTGGATGCCTTTTATTTCTTACTGTTGTTTGATTGCTATGGTCTTGTTATTGGTTTTTTTTTTTTTTTTTTTAGATTGATTTATTTTAGAGCATGCGCACATGTGAGTGGGGGCAGGGGAAGAGGGAGAGAATCTTCAAGCAGTCTCCTCGCTGAGCACAGAGACCTACGTGGGACTCAGTCCCACGACCCATGAGATTATGACTTGAGCTGAAACCAAGAGTCCGACACTCAACCAGCTAAGCCACACAGGGATCCCTTGTCATTGGGTTTTAATGGCAGATAAGGAAGAGTAAATTTTGCTCTTTAAATGTTGGCTGACACTTTCATGCCTAATTACATTCCTAAATATTCTGAGTTATAGTTACGTTTCTCTGGTTCGCTCATATATTTCAAGCAGTTTACAAGGCAGATTTACCCGTAAACAAATCTTCCTAAAACTTTAATCTTTTTCTTTTTTTTAAAGATTTTGTCTATTTATTTGAGAGAAAAGAGAGAGTGAGCGAGCTGGGGAAGGAGAAGAGGGAGAGGAACATGCAAACTCAATGCTGAGCACCAGGCCTGACTTGGGACTCCATCTCAGGATCCCTGAGATCATGACCTGAGATGAAACCAAGAGTTAGATGCTTAACCACCCAGACTCCCCAAACTTAAATAATTTTTAATGTCCAATAAATTAAACTTGTAAACTTGTAAATTTAGCATATCAGTTTTTTCTCTTTTAAATATCTTAATAAACAGAACATAAAATATCAAAATAAATTATTACAGATATATATAGTAGCACTAAAATATTAATACTGTAGTTTTGGTTGACTTCATCATTTCTATATCGATTTCTATATTTTCCCAGAGTTAGAAAATTATCCACCCAAAAGGAAACAATTACTGTCAAGGCCAGTTGAAGTAATTTGGTTAAAAATCATGACTGTGGTGCTGTTACTAGTAAAGCTATTAGGGTCAAAAACTATAGATTCGAATGGATTTCAGGGCAAAGAAATTTGAGACTATAGAGGCCTAGGACCTAGGTGTGCCTGCGAAGGCTGAGCTGGCTGTGGTTAGGATGGGTGCTTTTCTTAGGCTGAAGTTCTGCCTCTCACTTAATAGGACCTTTGGAGTCCATTCCTTTCATCTACATACTTGAACACGTAAGTTTTTAGTTTTATGCAATTCTCTGTACTTACCTGAAATGCTGGTCTTTTAAATGAGTTGGGAGTAGTAGGTGGGACAAACATCTTTCTAGGTCCCACTGTTAATTCCCCCCCCCCTCAGATTCAGGGTCCCACTTCATCCTGGTGCTCTAAGCATATAGTAACTCACTCATTTTTAAGTTCTTTATATAGGATGGAATTCTGAACCACTTATTTCAGCTATAGTTCTCTACACTAGGGCCACAGAAAGTGATTTGGAGAACAGTTTCTGCCTCTCTGAAGAACTTTTTGTCTCACGAACAATGACAAATCTGTATTGAGATGAAACATAAAAGCTGTAGTTTCACTTCTAGATACAGCCACACTGTGTAATGGCTCCCCTTGTCCCTTAACCAGTACGGGTTTTCAGTTGGACCTACAGTATTCTCAGAAAGTAGATCATCTGTAGTAGAATCACCTTAGACTCAAAAGAGACTTAAATAGGGACTTATCATTAGAATTCGGTATCTGAAAAATACTGTTCTAATTTATAATACAGCATGATACCAATAAAAATACCAGAAAGGTTTTAAAGAATTAGGCGAGGTGAATTTAAAATTTAAAAGACAAAAAATAAGATTACCCAGAAAAGTTATGAAAGAAAAGGAACTAATTATCTTATATATTAAAAATGTATTCTAAAACAGTAATGATGGGGGTACCTGGGTGGCTCAGTGATTCTTGGTTTCGGCTCAGGTCATGGTTTCCTGGTCGTGGGATTAAGCCCAGTGTTGGGCTCCATGCTCAGTAGGGAGTCTGCTTGGGATTCTCTCTCCCTCTGCCCCTCCTCCTGCTCGCTCACTCTTTATCTAAAATAAATCTTTAAAAAAACCCACAAAACTATAGTGATGAAAAAAATAAAACAGTAGTGATGAAAACATTGTGATTCTGTATATGAGACAGGTCAGTAGTACAGAATAGAAATTGTTCCAAATTCATAGGGAGGTAGAATATAATAAAAGTGCATTTCAGATCAGCATAGAAAGGGATTTTTTTTTTTTTATATTGCAGTATTATAGCAGGGTAGTGGTCCAAAATAAACAAAAGAAACAGATCCTTACCTTCAGAGGAAGAAAACACATTTTTTCCCCTTTTTATTTATTGGAGTTAGGGAGGCATTTTTTTTCAAGATTTTTTTTCACAGATTGGAAATACAGATACTCTAATGCATTGTTAGTGGGTGTGCAGTTTGGTATATTCTGTTAGAAGGAAATTTGGAAAATATTTGTGAAAATCTAAAATGCCTCCTCAAATTCAGTCTGTAAACTCTTTGATTGACCATGTTCAGAAGTGTCTTGGAGTTTATCCCACAGATAAATCCTGTAGGTTTTGGGTTCACTCCATCATACTTTACATGTGTGAATATACGAGATTATTTTGTGCATCATGTTTGTAGAAGTAAAAGATTAGAAACAAAAGTAAAAGATTAGAAACTTTCCATCTATTGGAGAACTGGTTATACTCATAAAATACAGCCTTTATAAATTGAGGGAGGCAGTTTTTTAAAAGTTACTGATACTGCCTGATTTCCAAGATAAAGTATTAAGTGAAAGAGCAAGGTGCCAAATGATATGTGCAATCACATGAAAATACTTTAAAAAGGAAAAAATATATATGTGCATTCTTCTATGTGTACAGAGTATCTGTGAAAGGGTACACAAGACGCTAATACCAGTGGGTGGAGGAGAACTGGATCGCTAGGGATAATGGTGAGAAGATTTATTATTCATGATTTACTCTTCCATCTTTTGAGTAATATATTACACCATGGTAATATATTGGTGTATTACTTATCTTACCAAAAAGAAACACACACAAACATTAATATGTAGTACTGAGAAACAAAACATATTTATCCTAATTTTCATCTTTATCAACTCATCAGAATCTCTAAGGGTGAGACCCACTTCCAATTACATTAGAAAGTTTTTTTATTGTAGTATAAATCACATAACGTAAAAACTACCATCTTAAGCATTTTTAAAAGTATAGTTTAGTAATACATTCACATTGTTGTGAACAGATCTTCATAATTTTTTCACCTAGCAAAAATGAAACTCTAATACCCATTAAACAAAAACTTCTTTTTACTTCCTCTTGCCAGCCTCTGGTACCATCATTTTACTTTATGTTTCTATGAATTTGAGTACTTCAGATATAAGTAGAATTACTCATATAAGTGGAATCATATGGTATTTGTCTCTTTGTGACTGGCTTATTTCAGTTAACATAATGTCTTCAAAGTTCGTCCATGTAGCATGTGACAGAATTTTCTGCCTTTTTAAGACTGAATAGGATTCCATTATATGTATATATCACATTTTGTTTATGTATTCATTGGCTGATGGACATTTGACTTCCTTCCACCTTTTGGCTATTGTAAATAGTACTGCTTTGAACAGGAGCATGTAAATATTCTTGGAGACTCTGCTTTCAGTTCTTTTAAATAGATAACCCAAAAGTAGGATTGATTTGGTGGCATTATTTTTCAGTTTTTGAGGAATCGTCATATTGTTTACCATAAGAGTTGCACCATTTTAATTTTACAGCACACAAGAGTTCCGATTTATTCACATTCTCACCAATACTTATTGTCTGTTTTTTTTCTTTTTCTATTCCTTTTTTTTTTCTTGGTTACTAGCCATCGTAATGGATGTAAGGTAATCTCAATACATGCTTTTAACAAGCATTATAATCATATATTTCTTGTATATTTAAAAAACTTTATCAGGTACATTTAACCTAATGACTTCAGTTTGATCGCCTAAAATGCAACAAATAGTTACTTTTTAGAACTTTTTCTCAGAATGCTTTGTTGTTGTAACTTGAGATGTGTATTGTATAATCAGATCTTAAAGGGGTAGTACCTTTACGATGCCTTCCCTGTTTTTCTATTTAACCATGATTGAATGACCCAGGAAGAGTCTAGGCTATATTTAACCCCAAAGAATTTTGCCAACTTTATTTTCACTTACATAGTTGAAATTCTAAGGTTCTACATGTTATGAGAATTCCAGCTGTGTACCAGCATTAAAAACACTATGATTTAATAAAAAACTGTCATTTTCACTTTGCAACATAGTATTTGACCTCTGTTTACTTTTATTTATTTTTTAAAAAAGATCTTGTTTATTTATTTGAGAGCGAGCACAAGCCAGGGGAAGGGCAGAGGCAGAGGGAAGAGCGACTCCCCGTTGAGCAGGGAGCCTGATGTGGGACTTGATCCCAGTACCCTAGGATCATGACCTGAGCTGAAGGCCGACTCAACCAACTGAGCCACCAGCTGCCCCTGTTTACTTTTAATTGAAAAGTTTTACCTTTACAGTCTTGACAGTTTTGTGTTAACTCTTCTCACAAGATGAATCCAGTCATAAATTGTCTTTAAGAGCAAGCCAAGCAGTGTTGAAGGATTTATCCAGAGAAAAAAAGTACATGAGATCCTAGTGAAAAATGGAAAAGGGGTATAAATTGTCTTTCAATTTTTTTTTCTCCATCTCCAAGAAAACTTTAGGGGCATTATTTATTTGAGAGAGAGAGAGTGAGCGAGAGAGAGCACAACTGGGAGAGGGGCAGAGGGGAGAGGCAGACTCCCCCCCAACCTCTGTTGAGCAGGGGGCCCAATGTGGGACTCAAAACAAAATTAACACCTGGTAGAATATTTTCCATTTTAAGTAATTTAATTGCAGTTTTCTTTTCCTGACTTGAAGTTTCTGAACTTACTACTCTGACATTATCATCACAGAATCGCCTATTCTATCTTGCAAGTATTTATTCTTTAGAAGTATTTAGTAGTAGTATTTAAAAGTAATGCATCATTGTGTGAATATCTAGCTATAACCTACAATTACATTGTAAGTATTAGAAGTCATTTAAAAATAATTTTTGCTAGACTTTAAGTTTCACTATGCAGTTTATGACTTCATTTAAATAAACTGAGCAGTTGGATTTACTGTATTTGGTGTGAGTGGTAAAGAAGGGAGCTGAGTGGTAGTATGGCTTGGGAAGGGTGGGGGTTTAATCCTCACTGTTAGTTTTGAGAAAAGATAATGAAATCCTTTATATCCCTTTCCATAGACGTGCATTTCAAAGACTTACATTTTAATAAGAATTGGTTGTGCAGCTGCAACCCTGGCAACACAGACTAGGAGAAAAGAATTGGGGCAGAATTCCAGAAATCAAGGCAGGCAATGGTCTCATGTGGAGCTGAGCTAATGAAAACTGATAAAAATATAAAGCACTTAGTAGAAGTAAGACCAGGCCTTTCTTTGGCATAGTGGATGTTGAAATTTTCCTTACTATATTTTATTATTTAATAAGTCAAAAAGCTGTCATAAGCTGCTTACTCAATAAGAGTAGCTGCATTATATTGTCCTTTAGTATAAAAATACCCTACAGACTCTGGGAAGCTAATATTTCTGTGCAGTGTATCTAAAAAGTAATTGTTGCTGGCCCATTCTTGGTAAAGTATTGAAAGCACAATGTACCAGGCTCATCAGATTTTTAAAAACAAGTTTTTAAGTTGTAATTTAAGAAATAAATGCTCACAGTAGTTTTAATGTAAACTTCTTGCTGTTATTGGAATCTTGAGGTGCCCTCAAATAATAAAATTTGTAAACATATTCTTTTCTCTCAGCCCTATGACAGTGGCTGTAGAATCTGTCATTAAACCGTAATTTAATTATTACCAACATTTAGGTTGTGTCTGGGGTCTTCCCTCCTGTCATAAGAAGTATTGCAATAAAACATTTTTGTGCATATATTTTGCTTTTTTTTCTGGATTACTCTCAATTACTTTTGGATTTTCAGAAGTCATACTAACACATTAGCTGTAAAAATTTTTGATATTTTCTAAATGTACTACCAATTTACATAATCTTAATTTTTCTAGGAATGAGTTTTTTCCTTATATCTTATTTGGCTCTTTGGTCTTTTAAATCTTGACTTTTTTTATCTTTAATTCTGGAAAAATTTATCCTCATCATTTCTTGACATGTTTGCTTTTCTCTTGAAATGTTTTTCTCTCTTTCTGGAACTTCTCTTATCTGGATGTCTTTTTTTTTTTTTTTTCCTACTCCGTATTTCCACTTTATTCATTTTTATGGTTTCTTATTGTGACTTTATAGTACTAATATTTCACATAGTACTAATATCCCTAAAGTACTACTATCTTCTGCCAACTTCAAAAGTAAAACAGCCTGTGATTTTACCATCAAAATGAGTTTATTCAGGATTAATCGAAAGTGCAAGCTACGGCAAACCATAGGCAAGTCCGGAGATGAGAAAAGAGGAACATGACTTTATTGAGAAAAGGAGAAAGATGGGAGGGAAAGTACATTGGAGGAAAGCTAGAGTTGAGGGTGGTGATGGCTTCTCATTGGTTCAGGTACATATTTTCGTATTGGCTGAGCTTGTTGCTGGACAAGGAGAAATTCTTTCTGCTCAGTGGGAATGCGAGTGACTATGAGTAGTAGGATAGGAGAGCTCCCCCTTCTGGTGTCCTGACTCCAGTTTTAATGAACTTTCCTTCATTCAGTTTTATAGTCACATGGTTATTGCTCAACAATATCTGCCAAGGGGTTTGGATGCATACTGTGGGTTTTTTTGTTTGTTTTTGTTCTGAAATTAAAGTATGCAAAATAAAAATATCTGTCAAAATAAATGTATGTATACATACATACATATATAC
Organism: Mirounga leonina; assembly: GCF_011800145.1. NCBI lineage: Eukaryota > Metazoa > Chordata > Mammalia > Carnivora > Phocidae > Mirounga > Mirounga leonina. Next base: position 16,090,222 of record NW_023270426.1, read on the forward strand.
ATACTTGTATAGTGAAATCCTATATTCAGAAATATATGCTGAGGGGCGCCTGGGTGGCTCAGTTGGTTAAGTGTCTGCCTTCGGCTAAGTCATGATCCCAGGTCCTGGGATCAAGCCCCGCATCGGGCTCCCTGCTCATCAGGGAGCCTGCTTCTCCCTCTGCCCCTCCCCCTGCTCATGCTCTTGCTTGCTCTCTCTCAAATGAATAAATAAAAAATCTTAAAAATATATATATATATATATATGCTGATATCTTTTTTAAAATTGAAGTGCAGTTAGCACACCATATTGTATTAGTTTCTTATGTACTACATAGTGATTCAACATTTTATATACATTTGGAACTGATCACAGAGATAAATTTAGCTACCATGTGTCCCATACGGAGCTGCTACATATTAGTAACTATATTCCTGATGCTGTACATAGTATACCTATTGTTTGTACCTTTTAATCCCCTTCCCTTATTTTACCTATTTCCTTACTCCTCTCCCCTCTAGCAAACGCCAGATTGTTCTCTATATCTTGAGTCTGTTTCTATTTTGTTACATTCATTCATTTGTTTGGTTTTTTTAGATTCTATATAAAAGTGAAGTCATAGGGTATTGTCCTTTTCATTCCGACTTACTTTTCACTAAGGATTTTTCTCTAGGTCCATCCATGTTGTTGCAAATGGAAAGATTTCATGCTTTTTTATGGCTAATATTTTAGTGTGTGTGTGTGTACAGTTCATTATCTTTATCCCTTCATATTTTGATGGACATGATGGATTGTGTGGTAGTTGTATTTCTAATTTTTTTGAGGAATCATTATGCTGTTTTCATAGTGGCTGCACCATTTTGTATTCCCACCAACAGCGCATGAGGGTTCCCTTCCACATCTTTTCTTGCACATCTTGGCCAGAACTTATTTCTTGTGTTTTTGATACTAGCCGTTCTAAGAGGTGTGAGGTGAGATCTCATTGTGGTTTTGATTTTCAGTCTGCTGATGGTTAATGATCTTGAGCATCTGTTCATGTGCCTGTTGGCCATCTGTCTTATCTTTGGAGAAATACCTATTCAGATCATCTGCCTATTTTTAATAGATTTTTTTGGATACTGAGTTGTATGAGTTCTTTCTGTATTTATAATATTAAACCCCTGTTGGATATATCTTTTGCAAGTATCTTCTCTTATTCAGTAGGTTGCCTTTTCTGTGTTACGGTTTCCTTAGCTGTACAAAAGCTTTTTAGTTTGGGGTAGTCCTGTTTATTTTTGCTTTAGTTGTCCTTTCCTGGTGAGACAGATCCAGAAAAATATTGTTCAGATGTCCAAGAGCTTACTGCCTGTGTTTTCTTCCAGGAATTTTATGGTTTCTAGTCTTTTAAGTCGTTAATCCATTTTGATACTATTTTTGTATATGGTGTAAGAAAGTGGCCCACTTTCTGGGGTGGCTGGCTAGCTCAGTTAATGTAGCATGTGGCTCTCAATCTCAGGGTTGTGAGTTTGAGCCCTGCATTGGGTATGGAGATTACTAAGTAAAAAAAAAAAAAGTTATTAAAAAAGAAAAAGGAAACTTTCACTTTCATTGTTTTCTTTGTAATTGTCCATTTTCCCAACACCACTTATTCAAGAGACTGTGTTTTTTCCATTGTACGTTCTTGCCTCCCCTGTTGAAAATTAATTTACTTTATCTGTGTGGGTTTATTGCAGGACTGTATTATCTTCCATTGATCTGTGTGTCCTTTTTGTGTTAGTACCATACTGTTTTGATTTCTATAGCTTGGTAGGATAGTTTGAAGTCAGGGATCATGATACATCCAGCTTTGTTCTTTCTCCACACTACTTTGGCTAATGGGGTTCTTTTGTCGTTCCATAAAAATTTCAAGATTCTTTGTTCTAGTTCTATGAAAAATGCTGTTGATATTTTGATACAGATTACACTGAATCTATATATTTCTCTGGGTAGTATAGACATTTTAACAGTTTTAATTTATGCTACCCGTGAGCACAGAATAGCTTTCCATTTATGTCTTCTTCAGTTTCTTTCATCTTTGTCTTACAGTTTTGAGAGTACAGGTCTTTTTACCTCCTTGGTTAAGTTTATTCCTAGGTATTCTTTTTGATGTGATTATAAATAGGATTGTTTTCTTAATTTCTCTGATAGTTCAATATTAGGGTATAGAAATGCAACAGAATTGTGTACATTAATCTTGTAACCTGCAACTTTATTGAATTTATTATTTCTAATAATTGTTTGGTAGAATCTTTAGGGTTTTCTGTATATAATTTGTTATATGCCAGTAGTGACAGTTTTACTTCTTTTTTTATTTGGATGCCATTGATTTATTGATTGATTTTCTCATCTGATTGCTATGGCTAAGATTTCCAACACTGTTAATAAAAGTAGTGAGAGTGGGCACCTTTGTCTTGTTTCTGATTTTAGAGGAAAAGCTTTCGGCTTTTTACCCTTGAGTGTGATGTTAATTGTGGGTTTGTCATACATGTCCTTTATTAAGTTCAGGTATGTTCTTTCTATATCCACTTTGTTGATAATTTTTATCATAAATGGTGGTTGAATTTTATCAAACGTATTTTCTGCATCTGTTTAGATAATGACATGATTTTTACCCTTTTTTGTTTATGTGGTTTATCATGTTGATGGATTTGAAGATATTGAACCATCCTTGAATCCCTGGAATAAATCCCCTTGATCAGTGTGTGATCCTTCCAGTGTATCATAGAATTTGGTTCACTGATGTTCTGTTGAGGATTTTTACATCAGTGTTCATCGGGAATATTGGGCTGTAATTTTGTTCTGTGGTGTTTTTTGTCTCATTTTGGTATCAGGGTAATACTGGCCTTATAGAACGAATTTGGAGTATTGTTTCTTTTTCAGTTTTTTGGAATAGTTTGAGAAGGATAGGTATTAACTCTTGTTTAAATGTTTCATGTAATTCAACTGTGAAGCTCTCTTGTCCTGGACTTTTGTTCGTTGGGAGTTATTTCATTACTGATTCAGTCTTAATAGTAATGGGTCTGTTCAGATTTTGTCCTTGAGGCAGACTTTTTTTTTTAAGCTTTATTTGAGAGAGAGAGTGAGAGAGCTCATGCACGAACACCAGTGGGGGAATGGCAGAGGGAGAGAATCCTCAAGCAGACTGCCTGCTGAGCATGGAGCTCGATGCAGGGCTCAATCTCAGGATCCTAAGATCATGATCTGAACTGGAATCAAGAGTCAGACACCTAACTGACTGAGCCACCTAGGTGTGTAGTGTATTCTTGATTTTAAGTTTTTTCCTTTCAACACTTTGAATATTTGTGCTTCTCTCTTCTGGCTTATAAAGTTTCTGCTGAAAAATCAGGTTACAGTCTTACGGGGCTTCCCTTGTATGTAGCTAGTTTTTTGTTTTTGTTTTCTCTTGATGCTTTTAAGATTCTTTAACTGCTCAGAATTTGATTACAGTGTGTCTTGGTGTGGGTGTCTTTGAGTGTATGTTCTTTGGGACTCTTTGCTTCTCAGACTTGGATGTCCTGTTCCTTCCTCAGGGAGGTTTTCAGCTATTTTCTAAAAATAGGTTTTCTGTCCCTTTCTCTTTGTTTGCTCCTTTTTGGACTCCTATAATGTGAACATTAGTTATGCTTGATATCCTAGTGGTGCCTTAAAGTATCTTCATTTTTTTTTTTTTTTAAGATTTTATTTATTTATTCATGAGAGAGAAGGAGGCAGAGGGAAAAGCAGGCTCCCCAAGGAGCAGGGAGACCGATGCGGGACTCAATCCCAGGACTCTGGGATCATGACCTGAGCTGAAGGCAGACGCTTAACCATCTGAGCCACCCAGGCACACCCCCCCCCCCTTTTTTTTTTAGTGTCTTCATTTTTTGAATTACTTTTTTCTTTTCTTTTTTTTAAAGATTTACAAAAAAAAAAAAATTATTTGTGAGAGAGAGAGAGCCAGAGTGGGGGGAGGGTCAAAGGGAATGGGAGAAGCTGACTCCCCCTGAGCAGGGAGCCTGACATGGGGCTCTATTACAGAACCCTGGAATCATGACCTGAGCTGAAGACAGATGCTTAACTGAATGAGCCATGCAGGTGCCCCTCTTTTTGCTTTTTTCATTGGGTGTTACCACTATGCTGTCTCCCAGATTGCTGATCTGCTGTTCTGCATCATTCAACCTGCTATTGATTCCTCTAGTGTATTTTACATTTTAGTTATTGTATTCTTCAGCATTGATTTTTTTTTTTTCCAAGTATTTTTCATGACTGAGTTTTTACTGTGTTCATTCTTTTCTTGAGTTTGGTTAGCACCTTTGATTACTTTCAACTCTTTATCTGGTAGATTGCTTATCCCTGTTTCATTTTCTGTTTGTTTTCTGAGGTTTTGTCTTGTTCTTTCATTTGGAACATACTCCCCCTGCCTCCTCATTTGCTTTAGTCTCTGCTTATTTCTGTTAGGTAGGTCAGGTACATCTCCTGGTCATTAAGGAGTGTCTTCATGCAGAAGATTTCTGTGGGGCCCTGTAGCATAAATTCCCCTGGTCACCTGAGTCATGTGCTCCAGGAATGTTCCCTGTGTGGTTTGCATTTACCCTCCTGTTATGGATGGGTCATGATTGATGTGGACTTGCTGGTGTGCAGGACTTTCCCTTGGTCTGTCTGTCTCTTGAGGTCTAGCCACTAACTGCTACATGCACGATGGTAAACAAGGCGGGCCTACGTCTTATCTGGCTGAGAGGCCCAATCATGACTGCTGTAGGTGCTCTGATATATATAGTTCGCCCACAGCGTGGCTGGCTAGGAGGCCATGCTGCAGCAGCTGGGGTTTGCTGGTCTTTTGGGCAGCTTGCTATGAGGTATGTTTGTGTTTGTTATGGGAGTTCTAGTATGTGGGACTGGTCCCCCAGTGCAGGGTGTTCAGGAGGGGCTCAGGGCCAGCCAAGGGCACTTGCCAATTGTGGTGGGCGTGAGAGGGGTGCTGTCTGGGAAGGACTCCCAAGTTGTGTGGGTGGGTTGGGTGAGGTGAATACACAGGACAGTGTTGGAGCAGGGTTAGTGGTGCTACCGCAGTGGATGGAGAATATCAGAAATGGTGCTCACAGGCCAGCAAGGTAGAGGAGGGTAAGAAAAGGGACACCCACAAGCACTTTGCTCCCCAGAGAACATGCCAACAGATTGCTACCCCTCTTTTACTAAAATCCGTCAGTGGATTTCCTTCGCGGGTAACCTAGGTACAGCTGCGTCTGTGTTGGGACTCTGAGCCATTGAGATGAAGCATGTCCTTTAAGAGCAGAGTCTTGGCTTCCTGCTGCCCTTGGCTCTCGTGGATGTAAGCCCCATTGGTTTTCAAAGCCAGACATTGTAGGTGCCTGTCTTTCCAGTGCAGGACCCCCGGCCTGTGGAGTACCATGTGGGGCTCAGACCCTCACTCTTCAGGGATGGCTTCTACAGTTGTGATATTCCTGCTGTGGGTCACTAGGCCTGGGGTGTGGGTCCTCACTAAACTGCCTGTTTTCCTCTTCTGCCCTCTCAGTATGGCCTTTTTTTTTTTTATGATCCATTCTGCTAGTCTTGAGTTAATTGTCAAAGATAGTTGTTAAATATGTATTTGTGGATTTTGGTGTTTCCCTGAGAGAAGATGAGCTCAGGATCTTCCTATTACACTTTCTTGATCCCACCTTCTGAAGTTTGTTTCTGTTATCCAGTTAAGAGGTGGTATTAAAGGGTTATTAATTATGTGATTGGAGTAAAGAAATACATTTAAAAGATGCTAAATGTGGGTATACTTTTTAATTTCCTCACTGATAAACTGCACTTAAAGTTTAATAAAGCAATGGAAGACTTCATTGATTATATGACATTACAGGTATTTTATACTTTGTGTTTAAGTATTCTTTGTGTTATATTCAAATTGAACTTGTTTGACTGTTATCTTTGAGATTATCATACTGTAAGATAGTCTATTCTAAAATATTTTTTATATTTTTACATGTAAAGTATCAACACTATTTATAGAAATATATTAAATTTCATTCTGGGTTTAGAAGATAAAAGGTGATAGAGAAGTATTTTTTCCTTATAATATTTTCTCTAAGCAACCAAAAAGGACTTTAACCTTTTTGGTTAATCTCAGTAGCTTTTAACCACTGACTAGAATCCCACATAGATACATTTTTATCATTTCATGTGAATTCTAACTTAATTTTTCTTGATTTTAGTAAAACATATACCTTATTCTTGTAAAGTTCATGTGTGGGTAAGGAAAGAGAATAGCAGATTAAATTTGAGAATGTCCTTTAACTTTTGGGAATGTTATTTCATCATATTTTAAAAGTTATATGTAAATGCACTTAGGGTATTCATAAGAAGAGCTTTTTAAAGATAACAGCAGGTTTTCTCCTTTGACAGCTTGAATTTTTCTATTTTTTTAGTATGCCAGAGACATTAAGTTTTAATGAACTTAATCTTTAATCTGCCTATAATATATTTTACTAAAGAGTTTAGTGACTTTTCTTTTGGAAAAATACAGACTCATTCTGACTACAGACAGCATATTGTATTGCTTGCTTTTCTGTGTTCCTGAAAACACAGGTCAAGATACCATGTTCCGATATGCAGTTGATGGTATTGACTTAATTTTGTTTCTTCTCATTTCCTCTGTAAAATTAGCAAAGGATTTCAGTATGATATTTTCTAGAATTTTTTTAAAAAACCTGTGGAAACAGTTCTGTAGATGTGTAGATTAAAAAAAAAAATTCTCTTTGGTAAGGGTGAGAAAGATCAGCTTTGTGTATAAATTTTATCTTCTTGGTACCAGAAGCAGTAGTTACGCATTATTTATTTTGTAAGGATTCCTGTGGTTTTTATTTGTACTGAATTTGATATATCTTTATTGTTTTTCTTTGTAATAAAGCTAATGGTATAATTTTTGAAATCTTTTAAATTTTCCTGGCTTCCTACTCCACCTCTGTATAAATTCATATAAGGCATCTTTTTCTACACTAGCTTCCTTTTCTCCTCCCTGTCTACCCTAAAAAGAGGAAAATCTGTTCAGCCTCAGTGACAACCGTATAGACCTAAGTAACTGTTGAAAAAATAATAATTAATGATTAGTTTGACTGAGAGCTGTAAATAAATTGTAGTCTGGTTAGTCTTTGGCAGTGACCATGCTTTTTTTTGCAGGTGTTGTCATTGTTGATCTTTAACTTACAAATGATGTGAAATAGATAAGTAAAATGTGATGTGTACAGCTTTTTTGTTTGTGCTTATAACTTCCATCTGGAACTTAAAAGATAGTATGCACGTACATAATTTTTAAATATTTTTTTCTGTAGATATTGTTCCCTTTAACAAGAAAATCTTTGAACCATTTTAAACTTGGATGTGCTATGTCTGGTGTTAGACCTGTTATTGTTTGATGTTTGACTTGAGAGGAAACTTTGATAACCTAGTAACATGAGTCAGCTCTTACCTTGTGCCAGATACGATGTTAATCACTTTGATAATACAATTTGATGTTAATTTTTATGGCGGGGTTGGGGTGGAGAAATTTAAAACAGCTAAGAGAGCTCTTTAAGGAGTGTGACAGAGTTCTCTTGTCATACCAAATTAATCTTGTAAAAGTTTGTCCCAGCCAAAGACAGCTGAGAATACCTCATTTATTTAGGGAAAATACCAAGTTAACAAAAAGTCCTCAGGCAATTATCACAAAGCAAGTAGGAATCAAATATAAATCACTGTGATCTTTTCTCCCTGGGATGAATCTGGAACACGGTATCAAAGCCTGGTCTCTGCCTTACCTAGTTCTATACCCAGATAAATGACTGCAGTTTGTGCTCATTTGACTTTACCTCCTCAGGGGATTGATAGGAGATTCCATGCCTGCCTAAGAAGCCTGAATTACATACTTTTCATTCTTCAAGCCTTTTAATTACCTTCCTTCAGCCTTGCTTTTGCAAAACAGATTTGGCAGCCAGTTCAGGCAGTAACTAGGTACTCAACAAGCATTCCCTTCTGAAAGTTTAAATCTCTGATACCAAGGCCTTTTATACCAAGAAGAGAAAACCTGACTAAATACAATTGATTATATGAATGTGTTTTTAAATAATTAATAACCAGTAGATGAAGTTAGAATTACTTAAAGTATATACTGAATATCCTTTTATTGTTGATCTTATTGTAGGACATAGACATACAAATAATACATACATTTAAATTTGCTTTTGTGGAAAATATGTCATTGCTATCAAAGGGATTAATTTAATTGGCATAAGTAAGCTTTGTTTTTCTTTACCTTATTACTGGTCCTGCTTCATTTTCCCTGTTAAATATAAGTGCTAATAAATAGACTCATGTATTTCTGTGTGTGTGCTACTCCATCTAAGAAGGGAGATTAACTAGAAATATTTTTGTCCACCTGCCTGGGTAAGCATCAAGGAAGTTTATCTCTGCTCAGTTCTCTGGGTGGAGAGAAAAATAATGATGTAGCAATGATGATGATGATGGTAACAGTAAAAACAATACCATTTATTTGTTTATTTAAACTCATTGTTTGCCACCCTCTGTACTTAGCAACTTTACTTATCTAACTAACCCTCACATAAACCTTTGAGGTAGATAAAATTGTAAACTCCATTTTATAGAACAGAAAACTGAGACACACACAGGTTAAGTATCTTGCCCAAGATCAGACAGCTAGTAGGTGGTGGAATCCAGGATTTGAACTTAAGCTCTCTAGGGCACTTGGGTGGCTTAGTCGGTTAAGTGTCTTCCTTCGGCTCAGGTCATGATCCCAGGGTCCTGGGATAGAGTCCCACGTCGGGCTCCCTGCTCTGCAGGGAGTCTGCTTCTCCCCCTGCCGCTCCCCCACTCGTTCTCTCAATCTCTCTTGCAAACAAATAAAATCTTTAAAAAAAAATGAACTTAAGCTGTCTAGTTTCAGAATCTAAGTTTCAACACTATATCATACTATCTTTCCAAGCTTGCACTTCCACAGAAATGTGCAGTATGAATGTGTAGCATCCATGTGGTATGAGAATTGCGAGTGAAGAAATTAAAACTTAAATTTGATTTTGTGAACTTCCCCTTGTGGGTATCTAGTGTATGTGCTGCTGAAGCGAGCACACCTATGGGCATCTAAGTATTAGGAAATGCAACTGCTTTGTAGGGATTGTTCCTCAACCAAGGAGTACTAGACTTTCACAGGAAAAACAACCTCCCAGTGAAGATGAGCTCATAATATAATTACAAGGAAGTGGTCCAACATGAGGGAGAGTTAGCAGACAACACAAGAAGGCTAATTAGAAGACTAGGATTGATTTAACAGAATAATCAGAAGAACACTATAAAATGAGTCATTAAAGTGTCTAAGTTTAAAAGATTAAGAGATTGAAGTAAGTGAATTTGCAAAAGAACCACATAGAATTTGTTAAAATGGAAAATTTGATTATTTAATTAAAAGTCAATAATTGGGGAAAATATTAATAGTGAAAATTAAATAGCAGTTGAGAAACAGTTGAAAGAACCCCAATAGAAGTGTATCTAAAGCTAGAGATTCTATGAAATTGGAGTCAAATGGAAAGACAATCTTTAAAGTATCTTTAGGGAAAAAAACAAAAGTGTACATTCAAAGGACCAAAAGTCAGATTAACAGTGAACTTCTCATCAGCAACAGTAGAGGTCAGAATAATATCTGCAGAGGACTGAAGGAAAAGCACTGTTAACCAAGAATTTCATACTTAGCTGTTAAGCTCTCATGCAAGAATAAGGGCACAATATAGAAATCGTGTTAACAGTGTATCTGAATAAAGGTTAGATGGGAGATTTCTGTTTTGGCAATTCTTTTATAAGTAAATTGTTTCAAAATTGAAATTAAAAAAAAAACCCTCACTGTTTTAGAGAAACAACTGGAAGCTTACCACTTGCAGGTAATCATTAACAGCATGTATTATTGAAAAAACTCTTAAAGTATGTACTTTATGAAGATGGAAGTTCATCTTTAAAGGAAGGATTGAAAAACAAGGAACAGTGGTTATCAAAGAAATTGGTGCAAATGTCGATAACCATTGATTATCATCATCATTCTGTACTTCCATGTGCCAAGTCTTAAGTATTTTGTCTAATTCACACAACAGCCCTATGGTTATAGGTACTTAACATTTTTCTGAACTCAAGGACACCAAATTCTCCTTTTTGAAGGAGCTCATTCAGTCCCTGGCACACTGAGTGAAAAGGGACAAAACCAAGTTATGTCTCTGTGAAATTTGAGAATTCTGAGTAAGAGAAAATCTTTAAGCCTTTGAGAGAAGGGAAAATTTTTCACCTAGAAAGCAAATTAGAATGTCACCAGCCTTCTTAGCAACTCTGGAAGGTAGAAGATCATGAAACAGTGCCTCTAAAATCCTGAGGGAAAAGATCTTTAACTTGATACTCTGTGCTCAATCAAATGTCAAATGCAGGGATTTAAAACATTTTCCTTCCTATGTACCCTTTCTTAAGAAGCTACTGGACTTGGAAGGTATAAGTAAACCAACTATTTTCACATGCAAAAAGCTACTGGAGTATGTGATTTTGCAAAATAAGCAGAGGAGGATGAAGAAAAAGGAATATGTAATGATTAGAAATCGGAAAGGAACTGAGGGAACATGCCTAGACAGCAGCTAGTTAGAATTAAAGCAGGAGGCCAGGTTTTGTGAAGAAACAAAACAAAACAAAAAAAATTTTTTTAATCAGTATGTCTACGCATATGGTTAGGTATTTGGAAATTACAGGTCTTTTGCAGCTCTAATTAAAAGTATTTTACAGTTCTGATATAGGTACATAGAAAGACTAAGCAAAGGGGCACCTGGGTGGCTCAGTCGTTAAGCGTGTGCCTTTGGCTCAGGTCATGATCCCAGGGTCCTGGGATGGAGCCCCGCATTGGGCTCCCTGCTTGGCGGGAAGCCTGCTTCTCTCTCTTCCACTCCCCCTGCTTGTGTTCCCTCTCTCACTGTGTCTCTCTGTCAAATAAATAAATAAAATCTTTAAAAAAAAAAAAAAAAGACTAAGCAAATAAAAAAGCTCAGCACTTGTTAACCTCAGGGAAAAGAAAGATGATTCAAGAAGGGATAGCTGATTCTAATACGTTACTTATTTCAGTAGTAGCAATTATAATAACAGAAACATTGAATATTGATTCAATGAAAAATTATAATTATCTAGTGGTAACGGTGATGGTGACAGGGAGTTTGAAGGTAGGAGGTGATGTAAAAAAAAAAAAACCTATCAATCTATTTTAACAGAAAGGCAGTTTAAATTATTTACAAATCGACAATTTAAGAAGTAGCATAAGCATCTTATTTATAAGTACCAGAAGGAAACATGTTGGTAAGTTAGGAACAACTACAACCAACAGATGAAGAGGAATAGGTTAGAGATTTATCTTTTTTTTGAGATTTGCCATTTTTGATAACTTATTTCTTGAATTTAAAAAATCTATGTGCTTGTATTATTTTGAATAACACTAAAGATTTGTTTAAATGTAAGAAAGCATTGTACAAGTATGGTTTTATTCAGAGAACTGCCAGTGGTAGGATAGAATTCAAATGTGTGTTCCTTGGTGTAAACAGTGTGTGGTGGTACCACCCACCAAGAAAGTTAACATAAAACCAGATATGGGGGAAAGGGCAGTGAATTCTAGGTTTCAAATACCAGGTTTCAGGTTAAGTAGGAGACTAAGTGAGATGTTCATTTGCAGGTGTATATAAATGTCTGCCTGGACTCAGGAGAAAAGTTCAGAGTGATAATAGATATTTCAGTCCATCACCTAATACACTGAGAGGCTATGTATCACATAATTGTTACTTCTAATTTGGCCACTAAAGAAGTATTTAAGGAGAGGGAATAATACAGTGGAAATGGGAAAAAGAAAAAGGGGGAGAGAGAAAACGAAAAGCAGAAAGAAAAGTACCAGGAAAGGAAAAGGAGAAAGATTATTAAGGAGAGGGAAGGAAAACATGGCAGTCATTCTCATACAAGAGGGAGAAGAAATGTGGGGAGTACAGCTTGAGAGAGTGGTATTCATGAACATTGCTTTCCTCTATGTTGGTATTGCAAACTCTTGCACATTTGAGCCAAAAAAAAAAAAAAAAAATCTTATATCTCTAAACATAATGTATATGTTTAGTGTTAAATACTTGAGTTTTAATTAAGAGGGAAAAAAGAAGATGTGAGGGGGAAAAAGTCTGAGTAGACTGTGAAGATGATACCTAACGAATAAAATATCAGTGATTAATGTTCTGGGTGGCTCAATTGGTTAAGCATCTGCCTTTAGCCCAGGTCATGATCCTGGGGTCTTGGGATCGAGCCCCACGTCAGTAGGGAGTCTGCTTGTCCCTCTCCCTCTGCGTCTCCCTCCACTCGTGTGCGTGCTCTCTCAAATAAATAAAATGTTAAAAAAAAACAAAACTGATGAAGAAAACACATGTAAAGCCTATACACTGAAAACTACAAATTATTGGGTATGTCATGTTAATGAATTAGAATACTCAATATTGTTAAAATGTAATTATCCATTATGTAGTTGTTAGTATGAATGCAATCCCAATCAAGTGCCAGAGGCTTTTTTGTAGAAATTGACACAAACTGAATCTAAATGTATATGGAAATATGAAGAACCTAGACAGTACACAAAAAGCGTAACTTATAAAAGATAAAATCAATAAACCAAACTATCAAAAAACAAACTATTTGAAAGATTTTTTTTTAAAGATTTCATTTATTTATTTGAGAGAGAGAGCACATGAGCAGGGGGAGGGGCAGAGGACGAAGCAGACTCCCAGCTGAGCAGGGAGCCCATGTGGGGCTCCATCCAGGACTCCGAGATCATGACCTGAGCTGAGGGCAGATGCCTAACCCACTGAGCTACGCAGGTGCCCCAAAAGATGTTGTTTAAAAAAAGAATGCCTGGGAAAAGATACTCCCAGTACTTATTTTGGACAATGGACTTGATCTAGAATATGTAAAGAACACAGTTGAATAAGACAACTAAATTAAAAAGTGAGCAAAAGATCTCAACATATGTAACCAAAGAAGATAGATGAATTACCAAACAAGCTAAAGAAAAGACTATCATTAGTTATCATCAAAGTGCAAATTAAAACCGCAGCAAGTTACTGCTTCATACCCACTAGAAAGACCAACACTGAAAAGACTGACAACTGTAGAGCAGCGGGGACACTCCTGCATTGCTAGCAGAAGTGAAGAATGGTACGACGGATTTGCAGAATGGGTGAGCCGTTTCTTACCAAGCTGAAATTAAACGTAGAGTAAGACCCAGCATTTCTATTTCTAAATTACTCTGGAGAGAGGAAAACCGATCCAAGTGCAGAGTGTAAGGAGGAGAGGAAGCTGATGGTGGAGAGTACTACTGCAGTTTTTTTTTAACTCATGCCAGTCTCTTTGAAAGCCAGGAGACTGAGCTTTTAATTCAGAGAGACTGCCAGTCACTGAATGGCCAGATAATTCACTTTAAACTTTTTCTAAAATTTTGTCTCGTGAACCTGTGCATTTGTGAAATACCCCGTCTGGTGCTGTAGACCAGTCTGACCCCTTATATATGTGTGGAATGTGCTGAGCTGTGTTTCAAGCCAAATTTAGATGTTGATGTTGTTGCAAAGTGACACTCCTTTTATTGTCTTAAGATTTTAAAAGTACAAGGTTTTCAAAATGGAAATGTTTTAAGCAACTGTCAGCTCAAGAAATGGAAGTAACTATAGTTTATATATTACTAGGGAAATTGTTTTGTGATAAATTTAATACTTCTCTCCAGGTGTTCATATATAAATGTTTTAAGTATGCACTTTTGAAAAATAATTGTGACAAGGAAGTTTGTTTAGAAAAGGAGGAAGATGGAAATGTATTTGCATGACATTCCAAGGCGTGTTTGAGACATTTTTAGATTCATGTATTTACTTAACAAATATAGAGCTGTGGAGTTGCAAACATCTGCTTGGTTTGAAAGTGCATTTCATGATTATCTAGGTGGAAATAACTTAAGCTGTATATCCTGTCTGTCTTATTTCCAAAAATGAGGCAAAAATTACTGCACTTTTAAAAATCATTCTTTAAACACAAGGGAGGAGGAAGTCTTATGAATGTCATTTTCCAAGGTACATGTGAGTGTGAAATTGTATATTTTAAAAATCACAAATTAATGAATAGCTTTACTCTAAATGGGAACGAGGTCTGAATTTGGAACAAGGAAAGGTGATAAAGTATTATGGATTGTATATTAGGAAGCTCTTTATTAATTTTAAGTATTAAACAGAACACTTAGAAGAAACGGGTACCTGGGTTGCTCAGTTGGTCAGGTGTCTGCCTTTGGCTTAGGTCATGATCTTATTAGGGTCCTGGGATCGAGTCCCACATCAGGCCCTGCACAGTGGGGAGTCTGCTTCTCACTCTCACTCTCCTTCTGTGCTCATCCTCTCTCTCTCTCTCTCTCTCTCTCAAATAAATAAATAAAATTAAAAAAGAAGAAACTACACCTCCCAATCCAAAATTAATATTTGAAGATGGTTTCTGGAAAACATAATTTCCAAATAAAAACGAAATTTGCCTGACTTTATATGTAGATAAGAAAATAGAATAAATTAAACCATAGATTTTTAAATATCAAATTTCAAATCCAATAGATTTGAAGTTTTTCCATGTCTGTGTTGCAACAGTGATGAGCATAAAGAATTTTCAGTTTCAAACAAAGGTATATTTGTTTTCATAGAATTGGTTAAAAGAGACTTCATTTCACAATGACGTCTTTTTTCATTAAGAAATTTTTCTTATTTGTAATGAAGTACAGTTGAAATAGTAGTTTCTGGCTTGCAGCATAGTGATTTGGCAGTTATATACATTATGAAATGCTCATCAGGAGAGAAGTGTAGTTACAATGTGTCACCACACAGTTATTACTGTATTATTGACTGTATTCCCTATGTTGTGCTTTTTTCATCTTAATGACTTATTTATTTTACAACTGGCACAATGACTTCTTAATGCCCAAGGTCTTTGATCAAGGTGGAATTAAACTTCTTAAATGCAACACTAAATAATGTTCCTGTTATTGTGAATTTAACCCTTTCCTCTTAGATTCTTCCTAAGAAGGAAGTAAGAGTTTCTGAACCTTCACAGTATTTACCTAGTTCACTGACAAAGTCAGTTACAACACTGCCACTTCTTTGTTTTGGAAGTTTGGGTGAGATGAGGAATGTTCATCCCTGCTTAAAAATAAATCTTCCAGGTTCTGAATTTTAACTATGGCAAGAATGTAAATTTTCTTCCTTCTGATCTTCCTCCTTGAACATAGGCTTAAATCTTAACCTCTCATAGGGGACTTGTCCAGTGGACTCAGTAGAATCAGAGTCCCACGTTTGTGACATTAAACATACATGCATTTATCTTTACTGAAGATTTTCATCCATACAGATACAAAGATGACTGTCATTCGTGTCTTACCAGGTTTCCAGTCATGGCTTTGGAGAACACAAAAGGGAGGAATGTTATTTCACTTAATGTTCAGGGTGTGTGATCCTGTAATGTAGCTGTCTTTTACTGATTTATAGTTGGGATAGCTTATAAATGGACTGTATCTTTTTCAGAGATTGATAAATATGTGATATGTTTGATTACTTGGGGCAAAAATGTTAATACACTCTTTGAGTAATCTCATTAATGCATCTTTGGTCTTTTCATTTCAGGGATGGCTCTTTTCTTCACTGTATCTGCCACCCTACCATGTCTTTTCTGGGAAATATTTCCTACATTTGTTGACTCTGCTTCTTTCCCTTTACTCACTTCTCAGCTCTCTCTAATCTGATTTCTGCCGGCACTACTTCAATGAAGTTGATGTAACCAGGACCACCGAGTATCTTCTGCCCATTCTGATGGACAGTTCTCTGTCTTGGCTATCTCATCAGCAGTTAATACTGTTACCAACTTCCTCCTTGAAACAGGCCCCAGTGACACCACTTTAACTGGTTTTCCTCCTCTCTCTCTCTCTGGTAATAGCCAAATATTCTCGGTAGATTTTTCTTCCTCTACCCGTAGTTAAATGATGCTATTACTTAGAGTTCTCTATTAGACCCTCTTGGCTTTTCATGATGCAGCTTTCCTTAGAAATTAGGATTCAGGAGCACTTGGATGGCTCAGTCGGTTGAGTGTCAGTGAGCTTGGGTTTCTCTTTCTCCCTCTCCCTTTGCCCCTCTCCCCGCTCGCCTGCTTTCTCTCTCTCTCTCAAATAAATAAATCTTAAAAAAGAATTTAGGATTCATGGCTTCATTTATGATCTGCTGGTAATTCCGGGACTTTTCCTTGGCTTCACAACTGTACATCCAGAGGTCTTTACTTGATGGTTGTACTAGGCTGCAGGTGATAGAAATCCACTTCAGTGTAGCTTCAGGCTAAAGAGAGAGAAACACAGCCTCACAAAACCAAAGCTCAGATGCATAGCTCAAACTGGTCTTAGGGATGAGTGGAAGTAGAGATTCATGTCCTCTAGACTTCCTCCTCTCTCTTGTCTGTGCTTGTCGGCATTATTATCTCAGAACAGTCATCTACATGAAGTTTGGAATTTATTTGGCAAAAGCCTTTCTTAAAGTCAACAGCTTGGCAGTCACGAAGAAAGGATAGGTTCACTCTTTGCCCAGCTCCACATAGAAAATGGCCTGACAGGGATGCCTGGGTGGCTCAGTTAGTTGAGCGTCTGCCTTAGGCTCAGGCTGTGGTCCCGGGGTCCTGGGATAAGAGTCCCGCATCGGGCTCCCTGCTCAGCGGGAGGCCTGCTTCTCCCTCTGCTGCTCCCCCTGCTTGTGCGCGCGTTCTCTCTCTCTCTGTGAAATGGATGGGTGAAATCTTTAAAAAAAAAAAAAAAAAGAAAAGAAAAAGAAAAAAAAGAAAATGGCCTGACGTGGATTCTGAATGACTCTGTTGGTTAGCTACTTGTGGGATATAAAAAACTGTTTTTACTGACACTGATTCTGGTGATGGTGGTGGCAGGAATCTAATGTCTTAATTCACAAAATGAAGCCAAAATTAGACCCTGTCCATCTTTCATGTTCAATTTCAACTTCATTGGAGAAGCTGCTAGTTTTATTTATGGTTATTGATGAGTTACAGCTGCTTAATTATCTAAGAGTTGATTGTTCTACCAGTTACTTTCTGGGTTGTCTTTGAGAATAGAGATTCAGGTGAGGAAACCTGTATGAAAATGATCAGTATTTCTTCTTGGAATTTGAGACTTTTGTATGGCTATAATAGTGTTCTAGTTTAGTGATTTAAAAAAAATAAACTTATTAGAATAATTCAGAGTTTTATAGTCATAAAATAGGATGCTCTATGAAGGCAGGGATTTCTTATTTCACTGCCATATTCCTGATACCTGACAAAGTGTTCAGAAAATTTTGTTGAATATCAGTTTATTAAAATTTTGATTTTTTTTTTCAATGCTTTTTGGGGAAATAATTTTAATTTTGTCACAGATTTAAAAAAATAAAAGCATCTAAGGATAAGTAACTTGTTTTCTTCTATTTTTCTTCTTTTTAGATTACCTGTTAGACGCCCTGAGTCAAGACAACAATTTTTATACCTTCCTGGTGGTTGAGAAACGAGTCTCTGTAGAACGAGAAGCAAAGAAAGGAAAACAGATTGACTTTCTTCATTAAATTGACTGTAGATACTCGACTTTCAGGAACAAAAACACGGAGAAGTAATAAAATTATTTTTTTTTTTTGGCATCATTGGACACTCAGCATATCAAGGAGCTTGCTTTTGAAGCTTCCTGAGCCAAGATTTGAAAACTTCATTGGTGCTCATTTATACCGTGGACTTATAAGCATGAGTGAATTCTGGTTGTGTTTCAACTGCTGTATTGCAGAACAGCCTCAGCCTGTAAGTATGAAGTAATATGTGTACAGATTGGGTGGGGTGCTTATTAAACATACCACTGGTTCTCAAGCTGGGAGTCAGGACCCTAGCAGTAATTGCAGGGCAGATCTCAGGAGTGTCAGAAAGTAGTTCATGGAACTCTGAACATCTGGTTAAAAAAAAAAAGAAAAACTCTTTTGAGTAAATACTGAGTGTCAAGAACTGTGCCCGCCCACTGTACATGGCTGAGGAGGTTGTCTCCTCTACCAAGTAGATGGCTTCTAGAGGAACAGTGAGGGGTTGACACCCCAACTTGAGGTAAAAACAGTGGAGTTAGCCTTGAAAGTCAGTGGGTAGAAGAATGTGGCAGCCAGACTGCTCACATCCTTCTTGACCTACCACTTCTTTTTCCTCTCAGCAAGCATCTGAGGTAGATACCATTACCCTTATTGTTCAACTGGAATAGATACAGTTTTTGCTCAAAGTTCTATAGATAGTAATTGGTCTTAGGTAACTTTTTGGTGCATGCCCCACTTTTGTGCCTTCTAACCTGTGCACTCATATTGTTGCCTCTTCCCAAATCTTGCCCTCCAAGTCAATTTTCTGTTCATCTTTTAAGATGCCTAGATCAAATGTCACTTCTGTATAATCTTCAGCTTTTTCCTGACTTAGTCATTATCTCATGTGTATTCCCACTGGCTCATTACTTTATTTTTCTATTATAGCCTAGAACTTCTTTATGGTAAATAACTTCTACAGTCTCTCCACCACATTTTTAGTTCTTTAGGGGCTCTGACCAGATTTACTTTGTATTTTCAGGATCAAATCTATTATCTTGGAGCATGTAGCTTTACATGCCAGTTGGTTAACTGGCTGGCTGGCTGAATAAGTGAATTTATATTGTTTCATTTACATTTGTAAGAACATAAGTGGAAGAATGAGGTGTAATCTTGAAGTCTTCTCAGATCTTTTTTGAGCCTTTTCCTGGGCATGTGCAGTCACTTTGTAATTTTCCTCAAGTATGCAGTGTTTGTTTTGAACGTTCTAGTCTTTCATGTTTGGCTCCCAGAAGGGGAAAAAGTGAAAAATGAAGAGGGTTGGAGGGAGAGGAGAAAGGATGCTGGCTTTTAAATCCCCTACAAGTGACTGAATTAGAGGGGGAAGTGCAAGGACTGCCCACCTCTTTTGTCCTTGGTGATGAGAAGCACAGATAATTGAAGGAGGGGTTCATTTTTGCCCATCCTGGCTCTACAAGATGTGTGTAAACTGCTCTAGGAAACAGCTAGGAGTTGGGGATGGGTAGCTGCTACTGTAGTAAGAGCTGAAATTAAATGTAGTTTATCTTCTAAGTCTTCCCCTGGACGTTGCAAACCTTGAACAGACTCCAGAGTTCTAAAATAGTTCTATCAGACAGATTCTGCCAATGCATTTGTTGTGGTGGGATGCAGAATCCTTGTGCTACTTACTTTGCCATTTCCCCTTTTACACCTTTTATAATTTTGTTTTTTACATTTGGCTCTTTGGTCCATGAAATATGCAAAATTGTTCTGTGTGGTGTGAGGTAGGGGTCTATTCTTCCATGCTAATCAGCTACCTACAGTTTATTAAATAATCTTTTTACTAGTGATTTGGGATGTCACTTTTACTGTATGCCATGTTTTCCTGTATTGAAGGGTCCATTCCTGAAGTCTTTTATTTTTTTGGTGCATGTGTTTATACCTGTGCCTCTACCATACTGTTTTAATTGCTGTAGTTACTAAGTAAATTTTTGCTATATCATAGAGAAAATCTCTTTCATAGGTGTTTTTTCAACTGTATTGGTAATGTCTTGTTTTGTGAGCTGGTTTGTTGTTCCGTGGTCTCTTATCAGATTTTTCTATTCTTTTTCTTTAGATGAAGTATTTCATAATGCATATTTTTAATACTATAGGTGTTTACGATTGCATTGTACATAGAGTGTAATTGAGATTTGATGTCTTCAAAATTCTGAACAATCCCTTTGAGAAACATGGCATATGTTTTCATTTATATAGTTCTTTTCATATTCTTTTAGTAAAGCTTAAAGATTTCATCAATAAAAATGTGCACATTTCTTATTAGATTGGTTCTAAATATTTTAGGGTTTTTTTCTTACTGTTGTGAATCAAATTCTGTTCTTCAATTACATTTCCTAATAAAATTTTTTTAGTATATAGGAAATGAATACTATTTATCCACTAATCTTTTAACCAGACATCTTACTGAACAGTTTATATTTTCAAAATACCTTTGTATGGTGACAGGTTTTTTTTTTTTTTTTTTTTTTTAGTCTTTTTCTGATGAGTGAATGTCTTATCCTGGTATCTTACGCATTGACTAAGATCTCCAGCATAATGTTGAATAGTGCCAGTGATGTGTGAGAAAGGGAGAAAGGAAATGGGAAAGGTTCTAATTAAAGCATAATATGAGTTTATACTTTAGTGAATGTGTGTTTACCTGTACATTTAAGTTATCGTGTGTAATTTGTTATCAACGATACTACCAAGGATTAAATTTTCACCAGTTTTTAAATTAGGGAATTTTTAAATTCTATTGCCATATTGTTTTAGTACGCCTTGTAATATTTTGTTAAAAGTCAGAAATATGGTAACAGTAAAGGAACTAAGGTAAACAGGCCTTTAGCATGAGGTTTTATGTTTATCTGTCTCAGTGTTGGGCCATGTTTACTGAAGCTGTAGGTATAAAATAAAAGCAGAGGATAAAATTTCCGCTGGTGTCCTTGTTTTTGTGCCTCGTTTTCTTTGGGTTTACTTGGAGACTTCTTAAATAAGGTCTGAGATGTCTCCTCCTTTCAGTTCTCCTCTTATATAGAAGCATATTGATGTGTTGATAGGGTGTGGGGGCAGAAGCATTATGTGCTGTTGTGGTTAGGTTTCAGTTTTCTAGTGAGCCTAAGCCCCTGGGCTGTTACTCCCAGAAGTGCTTTTTAGTGTTTTGTTTTGAACTCCCTGGTTGAAGCAAAAACCTTAGAAGGGACTGGAATTGGGTATTTCTCTTTCTCTATATGGAAGGCTAAGCTGGCTGGCGATTGGATATTTCCCTTCCCTGGAGTTGGTTAGTTTATGGTAAAACCCCAGCCCATTGACTCTGGTAAAAGAGTGTGTCTTGAGGGTTGGCTTGTTTTGTTTTGTTTTGTTTTTTAAAGATTTATTTGTTAGAGCACAAGCAGGGGGAGTGAGTGGCAGGAGAGGGAGTAGGGTCCCTGCCCAGACGGGAGCCCGAGGCGGGACTCGATCCCAGGACCATGGGATCGTGACCTGAGCTGAAGGCAGACGCTTAACTGACTGAGCCACCTAGGTGTTCCAAGGGTGGCTTTGTTAAGAAGAACAGAATACCCAGCCTTACTGAAAAATGTCTATTTTTCCTTTTTCTTTGCCAAAGCACAAGGAGATGTTACTCTGATCTTCACTTGAGAACATGGTGGAGTTCTTGGAGGTAAAACTAAGACTGGGCCCCCGTGTGGTTTTTAACTCTCAAACTCCTATACGTTCCTCTTCTACTAAGTTTACATTTTCCTACACTGGTCCTGGATACCTGGAAGTTTCTCATCTTGGGTTTCTGCTCCGATGAGTTGTGATTTTCTTTATCTGTCTGGTTTTGGGAGCAGCGGTTCTCTCTGTGATCTCAGTTCTCTAATGGATCTGAGAAGAGTTGGTGGTTTTCAGTTAGTTCAACTTTTTTCTTGTGTGTGGATGGGAGTGAAACTACAAACTCCTTATGTGCCACACTGGAAACCAGAAGTCAGTATTGTATTTTTTTTTTTTTTTAAGGTTTATTTATTTTAGAGAAAGCACGCGAGAGAGCGTGTGTGTGTGTGTGTGTGTGTGTGTGACAGAGAGAGAGCATGTGCGCGCAGGGGGAGGGGCAGAGGGAAAGGGAGAAAGAATCCCAAGCAGACTCCCCACTGAGCACGGAGCCCAACACAGGGCTCCATCTCACAACCCTGAGATCATGACCTGAGCCAAAACTAAGAGTCAGATGTTCGACCAACTGAGCCACCCAGGTGCCCCAATATTGCTGCATTTTTTAAGATTGATGTTTTCATTGCCGGTATTCGTAATGTATATAATAAAGTGAGTCCTGGTACAGTATGTGATGTAGGTATAGTCACCAATAGCTAAAATAGGAAAACATAGATTAGGAGTGTAAACAACAGGAGCAGAAGGCCTTGGAATTACAAATATGAGACTTTAGAAATACATTTTCTGCTGCACAAAGGATTCACAATTTGAGGTTTTTGCATACATATAACATGCCAGTATTGTGTTATTGTTGAATAATATAAATTTGTGTGAAATACCCCATAAGAATTCAATGGGCTGTGATTTTTTTATTCTTTTTGGCCTGCTGAGAAAAATAACACAAAACTTAACAGGGCCATGTGGTTATTATGGTACAGGAACAGCTTGCTTATTGGCATCAGAAAAACATTTAAAGGGTGCACTAATAATTTTATGTATGTTTACAGTTTACAAAAACAGATCCTTGCAGTTCTGTGAGACAGTATCAGGAGTGCCTTTTTTGAAAGCTGCTTGGTCATCTCTAAAGTCTTCTAAAATATTTACTGAAATGAAAGTGCTGCACGCCAACTCTCCCACTCGTTCTTTGCCGCCCCCTGCTCTTGCACATTCCACGTATGAAGAAGAAACAACCCAATATGGGAAGAAAACAGAATGCATTTTTCTGTGTGGTGGCATAAGAATCATACTTTTTCTTCCTACTCCTTCAATTTAGCACAGCACAGTACAGAGTATAATAGAGTCCCAATTTTTTTGAGCCTTGGCAGCCCAACTTTTCAAGTTAACTGTATTTTATAAATGCTGTAGTTGCTGTTGCTAATTATAGCTCAAGTTATAAATTTAAAAGTGGGTGGTTGCTGCCTTGCAATTTAATTTTTTTTAAAAACAAAAGATCTGTCAGCTCTTTATAGGTTTGTAGTGATTCTTTACCTACTTATTGTGCATTGGAGTACTGGTGGACTTTTATTAAAATATAATTGGTATACCAAAAACTACAAATAATTAATGTATACAATCTGATGAATTTGGACATAGGTACATACTTGTGTTACCATCACCACAATCAAGGTAATAAACTTATAATGTAGCCTCAAAAACAGTATCAATTACATCCTTCCCCCACTTTTCATTTCATGGTATTTTGTAATGCTGTTTGTCTCTGAAATGTGTTACTTTAATTAGACATACACACACAGTCACCATATGTTCGTGCATATACTGATGCTCCAGGGTTTCTACAGTGAGCTAGGTACTGATGAAATGACAATGAGTCAAGCAGACATTGTTTCTGCCGTCATGGCTTTCACTCTAGTGGAGGAAAAACTTAGTGAATAAATAAGTGTATGTGATGTCAGGTGATGATAAGTGCTCTGTGGAAAAGAAAAGCAGGGAACGAAGATGGAGAAGGAGAAATAGGGGTGTTAAGGGTGTCTAGGGAAGGCCTCTCTGGTGAAGTGATACTTAAGCAAGGATGTAAGGGAATAAGGCACAGGAGACTCAGAGGAGCATTTAGTCAGACTAGAGAGTGCAGTGCAAGGGCTCTGGACGTGCAGTTTGTGTGTGTGAGAGAGGAGCATCCGAGAAGGCCGAGTGGCTGTGAGCCCAGGGAACAGTGCTGGGAGAGAAGTTCAGAGAAGTTGCTAAGGGCCTGCTTATGGGTGGCCTTTCAGGCCATGAGAAGACTTTATGGTATCTGTTCTTTATGAAATGGGAGATCATTGAATGGTTTTGAGCAAAAAACCAAGTAGAACATACTCTTTTTCCAATGGTTTGAATGTTACTCTAAGCTCAGACTGAGAGTTAACCCTGACTGACCAGACTGTTACTCTGGGCCGGTGAGTTACTTCCGTAATGCACACTCAGCCAGGGATTCTTTTTTTTTTTTTTTTATTCATGAGAGACAGAGCGAGAGAGAAAGGCAGAGGGAGAAGCAGGCTCCCAAGGAGCAGGGAGCCCGATGCGGGGCTCGATCCCAGGACCCTGAGATCACGACCTGAGCCGAAGGCAGACGCTTAACCATCTGAGCCACCCAGGCGCCCTCAGCCAGGGATTCTTGATCAGCCTGTAGAGTGTTCTGCAATAAGGCCGTTTATTCCCTCTGTGGCTTTTCTTTCTGCCATTTTTGTTGTTGTTGTTGTTGTTCTGATGTAGTTTTAACCTATGGTGTGTGTGTGATGCTGCTGTGCTGGACTGGCCGCAACAAAACAGAGCATCGTCGTCCGTGTTTTCAAGTGTTTGAGGCTTCCTCAGGGGAAATGGTTGAGGAATTGGAAGGAGGATGGCATGCGTCACTAGATGTTTAGGAATTGAAAGAAGACTGTAGACATCCTGACAAGCATCCAAGCCCTGACTGCAGCCTGAGAGGATGAAGCAACAATTCTGTGGAAAGTCGCTAGAGGAAACTAGCTGAGGGCACCTGTATGATTTCAGGTGATTGATATAAAGTAGAGGAGCTCTGGTGGGTGCCTCTCCATAGATGCTGTGTTCTAATGACCTCAGATGGCACGTTTGTTTAGAGCCTCTCTTTTCATGAAGCTCATTCCATATGCCACCTACGCGGTATGAGTATGGTAAAAATGTTATTTTCAGGGTGCCTGGGTGGCTCAGTCGTGGAGCATCTGCCTTCAGCTCAGGTCATGATCCCGGGGTCCTGGGATCGAGCCCCGCGTCGGGCTCCCTGCTCGGCGGGAAGCCTGCTTCTCCCTCTCCCACTCCCCCTGCTTGTGTTCCCTCTCTAGCTGTGTCTCTCTCTGTCAAATAAATAAGTAAAATCTTTTTAAAAAAAAAGTTATTTTCATTCCTTTTTCTGAAAACAAAAAATGTACATGCTCCTGATTTAATTTCATGTAAAATCATGTAACCAAACACTCAAAACACTTAATAGGTGAATTTACTTAATAAAAAGGAAATTATCCTTATCAGTTGAGAAATGAAAAATATCCCTACTTTTTAGAAAGGTATTGCAGAGGACTGGTTGAAATGTTTCCATTATAAACTAAACCTAGAAATTCCTGAGACTGTTTTATGCCCTGAAACTGCATGCCCTGCCTCAGGAGTGGCCACCATATTTCCTCATAGTCAGCTGCTTTGGGGTGTGGTGGTTTGTATTCCCTGTGTACTTAATATCCTGAGAAGAAAGCTGAATTTGTGTATATGTGCTTAAAGACAAATTAGAAAGGCTCTTGACATGAGGGTAGAGTGGAAGGTTTTTGCCCTTAACCAATTAGGAAGCACTGGTCAGTTAGTGTCCCTAGCATTTCATGTGAGTTCAAGTTTGGGGATGAGTGGGGGAAGGTAGTAGAAAGCCATTTAGTTTCAGAGGTTACAATGCTTTTATAAGTTGGTAAATGTTAGACATTTTTGCTTAATGCTTTTCTTAAATTGATCTTTGTTCAGTTTAGATTGGAGTTTTTTACTCTGTTCCTCAAAGTTAAGAAGCCATTTCTTAGCAAGCCATTGATGATTGCTGCCATCTTTAGTTACTTAAAAAGGGATGACAGTGGGGCGCACATGGGTGGCTTATTTTGTTAAGCTTCTGACTCTTGATTTTGGTTCAGGTCATGATCTCAGGGTCCTGGGATTGAGCCCCATGTCGGGCTCCCCACCTAGCGGGGAGCCTACTTATCTCCTCCCTCTGGCCCTCCCCTGCTTGTGTGCACTGTCTCTCTCAAATAAATACATCTTTAACAAAGAGGGGAGAACAACAGCAAAAATAATCAGTATTAAATGTAGATAATAGGTTATGAATTCCATGCACCCACCTCTCAGCTTTAACAATTTCATTTCTTATGTGGTCTTGTTCATCTCATTCCAGCCACTTTTGCCTTTCCTTTATTATTTTGAACACCAGTCCCAAGCATTATATAATTTTATCGATAAATATGTCAGTATTTATTCCTGTAAATGACTGTTATTTAATATAACCACATTATTCTTATACCAAAAATTAATCATTTAAATGTTTGTTTTACATCTAAACATATAATAATTATGAAACAAAAATATTAGGAAGAAAATATTACCTAAATTAAGAAATGGGACATTGCCAACACCCTAGAAGCCTCCTAATGTGCTTTCCAAATACACCCCTGCTCCAACACTTGGAGGCAACACTATCCTGGTTCTTAGAGTAATCACTTACTTATTGTGTTTTATTATTTTACCATCTATGTATGTATCCCTAAACAGTGTAATTTAGTTTACCTGTTCTAACTTGAAATGGAGTTCTGTAATCTTTCTGTTTTCTGTAATCTTTTGTGTTTTGTTTTGTGTTTCTGTAATCTTTTGTGTTTTCTTCTTTAATTCAATATTAACTTTATAAGATTGGTCCATATTCATCCAGGTAGCTAAACTTCATTTTTCTTGCAAATTTTCTTGTATGACTACACCATAATGTATTTATCCAGTGTAGTCCTTTTGAAAATCTGAGTTGTTAGCAGTAATGCTCTTGTGCCTTTCTGTGAATGTGTTGTCAAGTGAACACATGCTTGAGTTTCTTTAGGGTGTATACGTAGGCGTGGAATCGGTGGCTTTGAAGTCTAAGGGCAGTCAGTTTTACCATGCCAGACCAAATTGGTTTAATATGGTATTGTCAGTTTACATTTCCACCAGCATTTTGAGTGTACCATTGTTCCATATCCTCATGAACACATGGTATTGACAGACTTTTATGTTTTTATCAGTCTGGGAGAAAAGTAATGGCATCCCTTTGAAGTTTTAACCTTGTGTTATCTTGCATTTTAATATAAGGGAGCGAAAAGTAATCTGACTTTTTTCGACTTTCCCGTTGTGAGCTTCAGGAATATACAGAAATCAGAGATTTCTTGAAATATAATTCCCCAGTTTAGCTCTTCAGACTTTTGTTCATCAGCATATTCCACTTTTATTTTAGGATAAGATCACTTCTTTAAGAGTACAGAAAAGACACATTTAGATAGGGGCATCTGGGTGGCTCAGTTGGTTAAGCATCTGCCTCCAGCTCAGGTCATGATCCTAGGGTCCTGGGATTGAGCCCCACAGCAGGCTCCCTCCTCAGCTGGGAGCCTGTCTCCAGCCCCTCCCCCCGCCCGCCTGCCCGCTTGTGCTCTCTCTCACTCATGCACTCTTGCTCCTATCTCAAATAAACAAATCTTTAAAAGAGACACATTTAGATAAATTGAAGCACATTAGCTAAGACATCCTGTAGCAGTTTTCATTTTTGTAATTATTTCAAGTACGGGTATTAGTTCAGTGCTTTCTATTTTGTCTTTTAGTGTTGTAGAAATACTTGTAGTCAGTAGCCACCAAGTATCCATGTCAACCTATATATCAAATATTAGTAGAGCTTAATTTTTTTAAGTTTATTTATTTATTTATTATCTCTATACCTAATGTGGGGCTTGAACTCACGACCCTGAGACCAAGAGTTGCACACTTCTCTGACTGAGCCAGCCAGGCGCCCCAGTAGAGCTTAATTTTAAAAAAGAGGGAATGAAAATCAAAGTTCTTCTATTTTCCTCTTACTTCCCAGCAGATCATTTTGAGTACCCCTCAGTGAGTATATCCCGTGGTATAGACTCTTGAATACAGATGGGTCAGATCATGGAGCTCTGGCGTTCAAAAATAAGATTGTATTATCTTCTTTGTGATTAAAAATACTGCTAAAAGGAAAAGAAAGGGAACTCGGGAAGAATTTTTTGGATGAACCAGGAGGGGAAAAAGCCCATTGTGGTCAAATAATTAAAAAGTATATATGTATATGACAAGCCCCAACTTATTTTTTTTTTCTGTATGCTAGTTAGAAAATCCATATCCTTATGTTCATAAAGAAAGTCTTCCTCATCTAGGAGGTCATGATCTCACCAGAGATTGTATTGTGAGGTGATTGGAGGTGAGCTTGTATTAACTGGCTGCTTATATGAATACTGAAACATTTCTTAAAAGGTCTATTGTTTGTAAGTCATCTGACCACATCTGGGATATTAAGTTGTTTAGAAAACACTATCTTCAATTATAAGTTGTGTCCTTTGTGTAAATAGTGTGAAAGTCTGCATCATTTCATAAGGTGAATTCTTTTTTAAAGATTATTACGTATTTGAGAGAGAGAGAGCATAAGCAGCGGGGAGGAGCAGAGGAAGAGGGAGAAGCAGACTTCCTGCTGAGCTGGGAGCCCCGACTTGGGGCTCCATCCTAAGACGCCTAGATCATGACCTGAGCCTAAGGGAGATGCTTACTTGATTGAATCACCCAGGTGCCCTGAGGTGGTGAATTCTTAAAATGGCTAAAATAAAGGCCCTTCTAAAATATCAGCCCCATAAATTCTTTTTTACTGAATCTTGGGTTTTATAAACCTAGAAACAGCAAGAATGAAGAAGATTAAGTCTTAATATGTCTAGAATTAGTGTGGATTGGGTTCTCATTCTCACGTTGTCTTGGTATAATATACAACCAGGAAAGTAAGTAATAATACTGTTAAGGAACACAAATTTTATTATATTAGAGGTTAAAAAAAATGGGTATACTAGGCAGGTAACAAACCATTAATTGTCCATCAGCAGATGAATAAAGAAGATGTGGTGTGTACATATACAGTGGAATATTATGCAGCCATCAAAAAAGGAAATCTTGCCATTTGCAATGACGTGGATGGAACTAGAGGGTATTATGCTAAGTGAAGTAAGTCAGTGAAAGACAATTATCATATGATCTCACTGATATGTGGAATTTGAGAAACAAGACAGAGGATCATAGGGGAAGGGAGGGAAAAATGAAATAAGACAAAACCAGAGAGGGAGACAAACCAAGAGACTCTTAATCTCAGGAAACAAACTGAGGGTTGCTGGAGTGGAGGGGGGTGGGAGGGAAGGGGTGGCTGGGTGATGGACATTGGGGAGGGTATGTGCTATGGTGAGCATGGTGAATTGTGTAAGACTGTTGAATCACAGACCTGTACCCCTGAAACAAATAACACATTATTTGTTAATAAAAGAAGTCAAACTATTCATTATTGTAGAAAAATGAAGTGTTTATACAAATTTTATGTAATCTATGACTAAGGAGAAATTAGAATTTAAATTATGGAACCTAATGCTATAAGTGGTATTGTACTAATTATCTGGGATAGATACTTACGATGTTTATAGTATCTTGAACAGTTTTAGAAGCACTTCTTAAGAATATGTTCATCACTGATGTAAACACATAGAAAAAAACCATTCTGTCTCTTATCCTCCTCTACTTTAAACTTGTTTGTAGGGTGCCTGGGTGGCTTAGTTGGTTAAGTGTCCACCTTCAGCTCAGGTCATGATTCTGGGGTCCTGGGATCAAGCCCTGCACTGGGCTTTCTGCTCAGCAGGGAGTCTGCTTCTCACTCTGCCTCTGTGCACAGTCTCTCTCACTTTCTCTCAAGTAAATAAAAATCTTTAAACAAAAACTTGTTTGTAATGGGTAGAAAATATTACAGATAAGTTTTATTAGCAGCTACCATATGCAAGACAGATTATAAGATCTCAGCTGTATCTCCCTTAAGTTCCGAGTACACTAAAGGTTGATTTGGTCCCTTACCATCTTTGTACATAGTAAAAATTCTTCTGATTTTTTAGATAAGACTTTTCTGGTGCTTATGTTCCACTTGCTTTTGTACATTGAACTTTCTTTTAGTTCTTTGGAAAGCTAATTTTCTGCTTAAATTCCGCTGTTTTAGAAGGTAAGACATTACTTTATATGTGATTTGTTTCTATTTTCATTTGTGAACTGAAAATAATTTTCGTACAGACATCTAGTCAAATGCTTGTGTATGGCTCACATGCAGATTTGGAAACTCTGTTAACTAGTAAAGTAAGTTGAGACTAATGAGTTGGTGGTAGAGCCTTTGCATCTTAAGATTGGTTTTCTTTTTGGTGTGTGTTTCCATAACATATCCAAATGGAAATGAATATGTATATTGGATTTGAAATTGAATTATGAGAGTATGCAAATATACATCAGTAGTTTTAATAAGTTAACATGAAACCAGGAGTTTCAGAATTTTCAAAGGCTTTCCTTACCACCAAATGTTAATTATTATCTACCATTTTTATAGACCTTCTTATTTCAAATACTTTCATATGTCTTAATGATATACGTGTCTGTCATTTTCATTCCTTCTTTGCATTTTTCCTTCTTTCCCTCTTTGTGTGGTTTTGATTTTGGTTTTATTTGTTATTACAGTGTCTACTTGGGTAATTTCCTCACTGGGATCTTAACATACACAAATACTTCTGCATGTACTTGTATACGAATATATTCAAAAGGCATTAAAATATTGGAAAAAGTATTAGCCGAGTGAGTTCTGTATATAGATTAAGTAAACAAAACTTTTTATTAAACACAGAAAAGCTATTACTGGGTACCATTTTCTTGCCTACTTTAAGAACGGATAAAATTAGTAAGGAACATAAGAGAAATGTGCTTTCAGTAGTGGTCAGCTATGGGAAATTGATCTCATTTTTAGGAACCCCAAAGTTAAGGGTAGTTATGAAAAAATCAAATCCCGCCCCCCCCCCCCCCCCCCCCCCCCCCCCCCCCGCTCTTTTCTTCATATGATAACCTGGTTTTCTGTGGGGTTTAGAGTTGTTCAGATAAGGGTTTGAATTCCAGTGCCAATACTTATTTACTGTTTGACCGTGAGGAGATTAAACATTTGCAAATAGGAATAATGATAGGAAAAATAGGAATAATAATCCCCACTCCTAGGATTGAATATATTAAAGTAGATAATAGGTTAAGTATATCAAATAAGATAAAGTGCTTAGTGAGTACCTAGCTTACAGAGTGTTCTTACTATGAATGTTGAGTTGATAAATTGTGATTTCCTCTCATTTAAAAACATTTTTTCCTGCTTTTTCTTGTTTTTATCTCCATTGATTATTTCTAAGTACGTTGTATTTGAAATGAAGAGAATCTTCCAAGTTTGAAGAGTTCGTCTCTTGCCACAAGTATTTTGGTTTGGTTTGCAGTTACCAGGAAGAGAGATCCAGTCGTCTAACATAAGAGAGAATGTTGGACTTCCCCACACACACTTCCCCCATTTCTTTTATCCTGAAACCCACTTTACATTAAAGGAGTTTTAAAAACAAACAGGTATGAAAAGATAAAACTCACAAAGAGAAAGAGAATAAAGAGATAACCATGGATGAGAGATAATAAAAAGTGGTTGATAGAGTAGGAATTGGCTGAATGGCAGCCACAATCTAATTGACAAAAAGCAGCCTAGCATTTTTTAACCGTGTTGCTCTTTAGAATTCCTTCAAGAATAAATTACCAAAGTAACAATACAGGAACATTTTCCTGAACTGAAACAACAGCAACAAATTTTTTGGTTGAAGGCCTATTGGATGAAAAAACCCATAACCTTTAGTGAAATTTCAGGCTATATAGACTAGACATTTAGCTATTTAACCAGTTGTAAGATATTTATGGATGGTGTTGGAACAATTAATGGGTTTCACAGAAGGTGAAGCAGAGAAAAAGCAATTCAACATAGACAGTACAAGAAATTAATTAAAGAACACTGCTTGGCTCACATGGGAACAATAGTTAAAAAAGTTAATATAAACATTTGATCTTTCTCTGTTTCACAGAGTGTGTGGGAGGAATTACAGGACTTTCTTTGAAACTAAGATGTTTATTTTAGAGCAACTGCCCTTACAGGAGAAGGAAAGACTCCTGGACAAGAAGATTCCCAGATGTGCTTTAGTAGGAGCTGTGAAACCTCGTGGAGTAATACGACCTCCCTAGGAACATGAATTTCCTGCTGCTGCCGTAGCAGATTGTCTATCACACGTTTAGTAGATGAAAGCGACACAAATTTATTATGTACACTTAGGGCTGGAAGTCCAATACAGGTCTCACTGTACTAAAATCAGTGTAAGCCAACTTATTACATCACACGTTCTTTGTGCGAAATACAAGGTGTTTTGCCAGTCGAAAGTTAGCTGTGCTATGCAGGCCTCCACACACGCTTGCATATGCCGTGTACGGAAACAGTCTCAGGTGGATCCGTGGTGGCAGAGATCTCTAGTGTTGTAAAGGCTTTTATACTCAAAAGCTGAAAAATCTGTCATTAGTACTTAGAAAACTGATTTCAGATTACTTTTTAAACCTAGTTTGTGCTTCAGTTTTTCGTACTTGAAATGTGTCACTTTAATCCAGATACTAACTTTAAATAGAAGGAGAAAAAGAATTCCCCATGTTCACTTCAGGTTTCTCATTGAGAGATGAGAACAGCTAGTTCTTTCAGTTTTGCTTTTAGCAATTTCGCCCTTGGAAGGTCACTATAAACTTGTTTAGAGATTCCTTTTAAAAACAAATTTTGTTTGTTTTTAAACTCTTCCTGCAAACTTCTCATCTGTTACCAACTGCAGAATTTATAATGAAAGGGAGAAAGGTTAGTTACCTATAAAACTCTAAAGGGCAAAATAAAGAGGTTCTACTTAGGACTGGATTTTCAGTAACCACCATTTGTAAATACTTCCAGCATGGAATATCCTGCCTTTCTGTACTTTGAGATAATCCCTTGCTTGTTGCTCTAGTTGGGTGATACGTGGTGTGGTTCTCATCTTTTATTGAAATGGCTCCTTACTATAAGCCCTTTGACCTGAGGGCTACTGCTGGCATTCCAGTGAGTGCACCAAGATCTAGAAGCTGGAGGAACAGAATTATCATTTATTGTCCCCAGAGCAGAAGATACAGTATAAGTTGGTATACTGAAAAGTCTTACTGTTTTTAGAGGTTTTGACCTAACTATGAGAATATGGAATTTAAAGTAGGCTACTAGTTATTGAAGAGCAGATTTTTTTTTTTTTCCCTCCAGTCTCTGCAGTATCTCACCCCTGGTTTTTCTTCACTTTGTCCCTTAACCTGTCGGGGGTTTTGGGTTATAATCTTAGAAACCAGACTTCCACAGGTGATTCTGTCAGCTGTATTACCAGTCATGGGAAAGCTGGATCTGGCTTCTCAAACTTCTGTATCCAGGACCTGGGGCACGGGTAGGATTCCGCCCTGTTGCTTTCTTGATTCTCGGCACGTTGGCATCTTACTTTTTGACTGGAGGTCAGTGTTTTTCTTCATAGGAAACATGGTTGCCCTCAACTTCAGGTTCTTCATCTCAGTTTAACAACCATGAGGAACAGAGGGCTTCTGTCTGCGTTAGTCCTTCCCAGTGAAGGATTCTGGTGCAGTTTGTGTCATGTGCACACCCTTGTAATCAGGGCTGTGGACTGTTGTCGTTGGCAGCCTATCAAAATCATATGGTTGGGTTTGGGAAGAGGTGATTTCCCGAAAGGAAAGGAAGGAGACTGGTGTTTCCAGAACAAAAAGTATGCAGAAAGAAATGGCATGTGTCCACTATAAAGATTTATGTCTCTTTATGCACAAGGATAACTCTGACTTGGTCAGTTTGGATATCTATAACTCATTCTGGTAAACATGTTAAAAAGCTGCCTCAGATCCTTTAAGAACAATAAAAAAATTGTTGTAGGTCTGGAATACCCTAAGCTACTGTATGAAAAAAGAAGTTACCCAAATCAGTGAAGTAGGAGCTAAGGATACGGAATTGTAAAAAAACAACTCTTTATCTTTTGGTAAATGATGCTTTACTGTCAGAAACTTGTATCTCTTTACCAAATACTGGAATAAACTTGGAGACTATTTCACAGTGACAGGATAACAGAAGTGAAGAAGTAAAAGAAGGCTAAAGCCATAATGCTAGTTATATACCTTTGGCAGGGTTTTAGCAAAGCTAGCGTCTGGTAAGCCCTTTTGAGTTTTGTGCCATATCTTTTAAATAAATGTGCTATCAAAGATAATGAATAAAAGCGGCTTCCTGTATTATCTTACACAGTTTATTCACACGGTTTTCACCCCCGATTGGGTAGGTCAAATCATCAGCGATAACTGTAAATAGGTATATAAGACCTCTGTATAATCCTGGTATGCTTATGATTTATCAGATCATTATTCAAATAAAACCATGACTCACACTTGAAGTGTGTTGTAGAAAACTTGATTAAGGTCCAGAGGTAGGGAATGAAAATGGTTAGAGGTAATTCTTACAAGAGAACATGGAGCTATTTCCAGTCTATGAGGTAGGAATGGCTCTTTTCTTCCCCTACAATTTTGAGATATAATTGACATATAACATTATATTCGTTTAAGGTATACAGTGTAATAGATTTGATGTACGTATACACAGTTGACCCTTGAACAGTGCAGAGGTAGAGGCTGATCCCCCACACAGTCGAAAATCATGTATAACTTTTGACTCCCTTAAAACTTAACTGCTGATAGTCTACTGTTGATCAGAAGCCTTACTGATAACATAAACAGTTAACACATACTTTGTATGTTATATGTGTTATATACTGTATCTTTATAATAAAGTAAGAGAAAAGAAAATATTAATAAGAAAATCTTTAGGAAGAGAAAATACATTGATAGGACCATACTGTATTTATCGGACAATATCCATGTATAAGTGGACCTGCACAGTTGAAACCTCCTGTTAATCAAGGGTCAGCTGTATTGCAAAGTGATTACTTTTGCAAAGTGATTACCATAATAAGTCCAGCTAATATCCATCAGCTCACATTAGCCACAAATGTTTGTTTCTTATGATGAGAATTTTTAATATCTACTGTTTTAGCAACATTCAAATACACAATACAGTATCATTATGCTGTACACTAGATCATCTACCATGCTGCTGTATATTACATCTCCAGAACTTAATATCTTGTAACTGGAAGTTTGTACCTTTTTTTTTTTATTTTTAAGATTTTTTTTATTTATTCATTTGAGACACAGAGATAGAGAACATGAGTGGGGGGAGAAGCAGAGGGCGGGGGAGAAGCAGGCCCCCCGCTGAGCAGGGAGCCCGATGCGGGGCTCGATCCCAGAACGCTGGGATCATGACCTGATCCGAAGGCAGACGCTTAACCATCTGAGCCACCCAGGTGCCCCGGAAGTTTGTACCTTTTGACTACTTTTACCCATTTCCCCTACTCGCCCCCCCACCCCAGCCAGGTGCCTCTGAAAAACTGGTATGTTCTCGGTTTCTGTGAGTCTGGTCTTTTAAGATTGCACATATAAGTGAGATCATAAAGTATTTGTCTTTTTCTAACTTACTTCATTTAGCATAATGCCCTCTTCCCAGGTTCATCCATGTTGTGAATGGTAGGATTTCCTTCCTTTTTTAATGGCAGAGTAATATTCATGTGTATGCATAATACATTTTTGTATTCTGTCCATCCATCATCAGTGAATACTTAGGTTGTTTCCATGCCTCTTGGCTATTGTAAATGTACTGCAGTGAACATGAGGGCACATATCCTTTTGAGATAGTGATATTGTTTTCTGCAGATATATATGCCCAGAAGTAAAATTGCTGGATCACATGGTAGTTTTTATTTTTTTTAGGAACCTCTAAACTGTTTTCCATAGCAGCTACACCAGTTTACATTCTCACCAGTAGTGTGCAAGGGTTTCCTTTTCTCTCCATTCCTGCAAACATGTGCTATTTCTTGTCTTCTTGATGATAGACATTCTAATAGGCATGAGGTGATATCTTATTGTTTGAATTGCATTTCCCTGATGATTACTGATGTTGAGTACCTTCCTGTGTACCTGTTGGTCATCTATATGTCTTGTTTGGAAAAGTATCTGTTCAGATTCTCCACACAATTTTTAATCAGGTTGTTTGGGTTTTGGCTGCTAAGTTGTATGAGTTCTTTATGTATTTTGTATATGAGCCCCTTATATAAATAATTTGCAAATAATTTGTTTCATTCTGTGTAGGTTGCCATTTCATTTTGTTGATAGTTTCCTTTGCTGTGCAAAAGGTTTTTGGTTTTATGCAATCCCCCTTATTTTTGTTGTTTTTGCTTTTGGTGTCAAATGTAAAAAATTACTGCCAAGACCAATTTCCAAGAGCTTATCTCCTATGTTTTCCTCTAGGAGTTTTATGGTTTCAGGTCTTATGTTCAAGCCTTCAATTCATTTTGAGTTGAATTTTGGTTATGATATAAGCTAGGGGTCCAATTTTATTCTTTTGCATGTAGCTAGCTGTCTAGTTTTCCCAGCACTGTTAATTGAAGACCATGTTCTTTCCCTTTTCTATATTCTTGGCTCCTTTGATGTAAACGAATTTACCATATATGGGATTCGGATTACTTGGGGGCTCTCTTTTGTGTTCCATTCATGTTTGTATCTGTTTTTATGCCAGTACTGTGCTGTTTTGATTACTATAGCTTTGTAATATAGTGCAAAACCAGCAAGTGTGATGCCTCCAACTTTGTTCTTCTTTTTCATGATTGCTCTGACTGCTCAAGGTTCTCTTTTGGGTTCCATACAAACTTTAGATGCTTTGTCCTATTTATGAGAAAAATGCTACTGGAATTTTGATGGTGATTGTGTTGAATCTGGAGATTGCTTTGGATAATAGGAACTTAATATTTTTCTGATCCATGAACATGGGATATCTTACAAATTCGCTGATCCTCTTTTCCACTTGAGCTAGTTTCTTGTTGAACTCTGTTGAACTTTTCAGTTGTTATTTTATTCCTTAGCTTTGTGGTTTCTCTTTGGTATGCTCTTATATTTTCTCTTTTTTGAAATTGTTTCTCTTTTTATGTGTTGCTCTCCCGACCTTAGTGAGCATCTTTATCACCATTATTTTGAAATCACTTAGTGATTTCAGGGAAATCACTGATCTTCATTTCATTAAGGTATGTTTCTGGAGTTGTATCATGTTCTTTTGTTGGGAACATATTCTTCTCTTTTCTCATTTTTCCTTGACTTGCTATTGGTTTCTGTCCATTATATAAGAGCCACCTCTCCCAGTCATGATGGACTGGTCTTGTGTAGAAGTTGAAGTTTATCATTTCAGCCTGGCCCAAGTTCTTGGTTCTCTCTCAAACTTTGTGGTTATGTAACCTCTTTGTTAGTGGTTTCCTAGTCCTTGAGGATGTGCCAAGACCTTTCAGTGTCTTAAAGAGGAGGATCTTAGCACCTAGATGCAGCCTCAGTAGTAGCCAGATATTCAGACAGTAGCTTTTAAAGTATGCAAATAGGTCTCTTTCAGGGAAAGACTGGGAGATGGGAGTTTGTGTCTGCCTCCTCTCTGCTGAGCCAGAGGGTTTGGCTGGTTCAGAAGTGTTTCCTCCGTGTTGCTACAGTGATTATGCTTTTCTCTTTTTTATTTATTTACTTACTGTTTTAGTAAATAAAACCCAATGTGGGACTCAACCTGAAGACCCTGAGATCAAGAGCTCATGCTCTACTGACTGAGCCAGCCAGGCGGCCCTAGCCTCTTCTGTTTGATAAAAATTATTGATTAAAAAAAAAAATTGGTGGCATGGTTGTTGTAAAGTTGTTTATTTTTAGTGAGAAAAACTATTCAACCTAATGGCATTCTAAGTAATTAAAAAGAACAAAAATTGTAATATTTTATTCAGGGAGTATAACAGGTGAACAAGTGAGAGTATAAAGCATGGACTCGAGCAAAGTGAGAGTTTGCCAGAGGCACTGAGATTTGAAGGCAGTATTAAAACATCACATACTGCTATTCAAGGTATTAGCAATTGAGTTCTTGTGTTTAAAGTGCTTAGAAATGTGCGTGGCATGTAGTAAGATGTGTAAGTATTACCCATTATTCATTTTAAAATATGCAACTGTAAGTCTTTAGAGCCACTATTTCTAAACCATTGAGCCATCAGCATCACTTGGACTGTTGTTTAGACACGCAGATTCCTGGCCCTTCCCCAACCCTGCTGGATTTAAAATTCTTCAAGTAGAGCTCTGCCACCTGCGTTTTAACAAACGCTCCAAGAATTCTGATGTACACAGAGTTTGAGAACAACTGCTTTTGAGGTTCTGCCCGATATAAAACTAAAATAGTGATACCAGTTGAGCTCTATAGGATGCAGCATTATTGTGAGGCAGAGGGGAATTTTTTGCGCGGAAATTAAACTCCACTAGAATTTGCATCTTCCCCCCTCCCCACCCCCTGTTAAACATCTTCCATATAAAATAGGTCCTTAAAAAAATACTTGGTCTGGATACTGGGTAAGAACAGTAGGTTTTAGAGAACTGAGCTGACACTGTTTCTTTACAGGCCTATACTCATGCAGCAGTCATTTATCGTCTGATTTTTGTCAGGCACAGCTGTGGTCCTAAAAGAGTGCTTACTATGGTAGGAAAATCAAACTATACGTAGATTATAATGGTTTTTTAGGTGCTGTAATAGAAACATGAGCCTTGTTCTCTGAATGCTCAGATCAAGAAATAACCAGTGACCGCAACTTACAAGATTGAGTTCGAGCTGGGTCTTAAGGAGTGATGGCCAGTTGCTAAGTGGGAATAGGTTTGGGGTGAAGGCATTGGTTGACATTATTACTACTATGAAAGTCATTTTCATTTTTTGTGTAAGCGAAGACCCACTTTTCCTTTTCTACAAAGAATGTCAAATCCATTTTTATATTATAGCTTTTGTTACTCTGTTTTTTCTGTTATATGAACTGGTTGGACAGTTGGAGGCCCCTCAGAGGCACCTCATGTATCCAGGGAATCAATGTCAATAGTATCATAAAAAATAACTATTTGTTTTAGAAATGCCTGTTGCCTAGTTATACTGTCAATATTTCAAAAAAAAAAAATAATAACTTACTTCAGAGACTCCCAGAGTGTGTTTTTGGTGCCCTTAACACTTGAGTAACTTTTTTCATGGCACCTCTAGGCCAAGAGAAGTTCTTTACAGATTTGGTAACTAGTTTTGTGCAGACAATGCAATAAACATTTATGTCCTAACATCTTGGTTGACTTTAAAAATATAACAAATTAAAAGAAAAAATAAATTTTTATTTCATTCTGATATAATCACGATGACTTACAGGCTGTGTGCCTGTTAGGTATTACACAACTCCTCAAAGCATGGAATCAGAATGAAGACCACTACCCTCTTTTCTAGGTCCATGTTTTCTCTTGTACAGTGCTTGGATTCTTTTCACAGCAACTATGGGAAGCACTGCTTTGGAGAGATGTGCCATTAAAAAGAGTGGATGCTCTCATTGTAGCCAGAGTGGAGGGCAGCAAGAGCACCTGGATCTAGCAGTCTCAAACAGACCAGGCCTCACCATTTGCCGCTGACAAAATCCAAAGACAGATAGACTAGTGGTGCTAAAAGGAATTTA
Organism: Mirounga leonina; assembly: GCF_011800145.1. NCBI lineage: Eukaryota > Metazoa > Chordata > Mammalia > Carnivora > Phocidae > Mirounga > Mirounga leonina. The sequence continues at coordinate 16,129,355 of NW_023270426.1, forward strand.
TTTCAGTGAGTCCCAGCACCGGGAAGACAGTGGACTAACATCTCAGAGACTATCCAGAGAGCCGAAAATGCCTCCAGGTTTATATAGGGAAAATGTGGGACAGAGGTTGTTGAGTGCGTGCAGGTGGGCAGTGAAGGTCAAGTTGATCATTGTCTTGGAGTCAGTCACACGGGTCTTGCCGGCTCAGTCCTTGCTTCAGGGAGTAGTTTCGGTTCCGCAGAGTCTTTTGCTTGAGTTAAGAGATAAGCTGGAAAGAAGAACTTAATCAGTTAGAAAGTACACACTGAAGACACAGTGGATGTAGCTGAAGTTCTCTTTCATAATGTTGAAATTTTGAATTCTCTTGATTTACTAGTTCATACAGTATCCTACATAAGTTGAGTATCATTGTTTTTCCCTCAAATTGAAAATACTGTGTGGGGCCCTTGGGTATTTGCTGGGAATCATGGGTTTATTTGATAAAATACATAGGTGGGGATATGCTTTGTCTAGGTCACCAAGTTAAGTCACCTTTCTTTTTCAGTTCTTCATTTACTTAGGCTGCCTTGGTGTAAGTGATGCTGTCTTACAGCCTGAAGGTACCAGCTCTTTTTGCTGTTCCAAATGGCAGGCACATTCATTTTTTTTTTTTTTTAAGTTTACTGTTTTTTAGTAATCTTGACACTGAATGTGTGGCTCAAAACTCATGACCCCAAGATCAAGTCACATGCTCTTTGAGCCAGCCAGGCACCCTGGCACATTCATTTTCTACTCACTGTGTCCATTTCTAGAAGTACCTACATGTGCTTTTACCTAAAGCCTCCTGTTACCCTCTGGGACCTGGCCCTAAATTGCTCTGGAGTGTCCTGTGTTTGAACACTAACTTGCCCAGACAGTAGTCCTAGAGGAAGTTTTAACTTTTAAGTTAAGTGATTTAAGTGATCACTTAGGTGATTAAGTAATCACTATTTTTCTAGAAGCTCTACTTAGTTAATATTCAAGAAATCTGAGGAAGTTGGAGAATTTATTTTGGCGGGGAGCATTTATATTGCTGCAGAAATGTGTTTGAAAAATTATGCCTTAAAAACATGAATTGTTGAGGTGCCTGGGTGGCTCATTCGGTTAAGTGTCCAACTCTTGGTATCAGCTCAGGTCTTGATCTCAGGATCATGAGTTCAAGCACTGTGTTGGGCTGCACACTATTACTATTACTTCATAAATTTATTCATTCATAAAAAGTTTATTGATAAATTGCTGTGCGCCTTGTAGGGTGCTGGCCCTTGTGGATTCACATTTTATGTGGCTGCCTGTGTAGGAGCACATCTACCATCCAGGGGACAGTTTAAATTCAGCGTGAGATGTCAGTTTTACTTTGGTAGGTGAACATGCAGTCCGGGAATACTGAGGGGGAGTAACCCCAGATTCGAGGGTATAGAGGAGGCAGGCCTGAGTTAGTGAAATTAAAGAGCAGTAGGAAAGATTCTTCCAGGCAGAGTTCTGGAAGAGCACAGTGTATGTAGGGAACTTGAAATAGCAGATGAAAGCTTAGACTGCTTGAAGGAATGTAGTTAAAGATGAAGTTGGCGAGAGAGACAGAATTTCCATAGGCTCTGGAGTTTTGAATTTATCCTGGAAGTTTTGGGAAGCCACTGAGTGATTTGAAATGGGTGAGTAACACAGTCGGTTTTGTACTTGAGAAAGGTACGTCTAGATTCAGGGTGAAGCATACTGGAAGGAGAAAGGAGGTTGGAAGCAAATAAGTGAGGGGCTCCTGCAGAGATGCAGGTGAGAGGCTTAGGGGCCTGAAATAAGGCTGTGACACTAATGTGGGGCCCGGGAGAGGAAATGGGCTGACTCCACAGCATGTTTTGCTAATTGGATGTGATCATGTGTGAGGGAGAAGGAGCAGTGAGTGAGGGACAGCCCTCCAACCTGGCTGGAAATACTGGCAGAAATGTTGTTTACCAAACAGGGACTGGAGAGGAGGAATGGGCTTCACGAAAGTTATGTGTTCAGTGTTGGACTCGGGAAGCTTGCATGTCCTCTGGATTTGTCAGTAAGCAGTTGAATGTATAGTCTCCAGCCCAGAAAAGTAGAAATAGTACAAAGATGGAAGTAGTAGACAGGAGAGAGAAGTGAGAAACCAGAGAAGAGGGATCTGTTCGAAGAATCTCAGAGTAATCCTTTCTCTAAATTGTACGTTCCAGAGTTGGGTTGTTTGTTTTTTAAAGATTTATTTATTTGCGAGAGAGAGAGAGCATGTGCACGTGGGGAAGGACAGAGGTGAAGAATCTCAAGCACACTCCCCGCTGAGCTCGCCGAGCCCGCCACGGGGCTCGATCTCATGACCTGAGCCGAAATCAAGAGTCCCGACGTCTAACAGACTGAGCCACTCAGGCGCCATTCCAGGTTTTGGAAATAAATATTTGACTAGTAATTTTAAGGTTCCACGACAGATGCCTAGATTGATATCATTTCGGCACAGCATCCATTCTCCCTCCTCTCTTGTATAGGAGCCACAGTGATCCCTGGTTAGGTCTGTGCTGCTTGTCAGAGGGTGCTGGCCTTCAGCAGTGATTGGGCTCAAGAGTTTGGCTCAAGGAAGACATTCTCTGGATGAGAGGGGTTGGTTCAAGACAGGGCTTAGAACCCAGATGCCAGGGGAAGTTTTGTGAAGACCTCAGGGGAAATTTGCCTTGTTTTTAGTAAAGTGCTATTTTTCTCTGTGTTTAAACACAGATGGAAGGCCTTAGGTTTGCTGCAGCTCTGTTGCTACCAGCCTGAGACTGAACCTGACAGGAGGGCAGAGCTGAGAAAAGTGTAGAGAAATCTTGTGGAAGCTCTGAGTACACTGGACACCTTGCCCCTGGGCCTTACTGCTTAAGCCATTTTTGTTTTTCAGTTGTAATTTTATTTTCAGAGAAGAAACCTGTGATGGGAAAGCATGAATGATGCATATGAATGGCACAAACTAAATTGATGCTGTAGCTGCTAGCCAAGTATTATATGGTAGCTCTGCAGTGTAGTTTTCAAAAACTTAAAATATATCTCCTAATACATTTGGGAGGAAGGCAGGAAGTAGAGAGGGAATGATTTTAGAATTGTATCAGAAGGAATAAGGACAAAACTCCGTTCTGGTAGAAATCAGAGAGAAATTGTTTGATTATTCATTCTCGTGTCACACAGTTTTTACTAGTAAGCAACACTTATTAGGTTTTTGTGTAAAGTTGTAAGAGTAGGAGAACACTCAAATCTTGAAAAACTTATTAGGAAAATTACCAAATATACACAGAAATAGAGGGAAGAGAACCCTCCCCCTCCCATGTATGTAGCACCCAGCTTCAGAGGTTGTCAGTGGGGGGCATCCTGTTGTACCTGTGACCCCCCTCCCCCCAGTTGGAGAATCTAAAGCAAAATCTGGACATCACATTTCATCCCAAAATACTTCATTATGGGGCACCTGGCAAGCTCTGTTGGTGACTCTTGATTTCCGAGTCATGAGTTCGAGCCTCTTGTTGGGTATAGAGATTACTTAAAAATGAAATCTAAAAAAAACTATTTCAGTATGTATCTCTAAGATTAAACTGCTCTAATAAGAGGGATCATTGACATTGAGTAAATGTGAAGAGACATTTTCCCTCGTCTCCTTGCTAACAAAACTATAATCCTTGACCTTATGCAGAATAACAGTATTTCAAGGATGGCGAGAATTATTCAGAAGGTTGACATTCTTAATAGAGTACCCTATAAAGAATAAAGTATGTTTCCAGGAAAAACGATGACTGCTACTGACAAGTTAATACGCATAAGAGCGAGTGCGCCATTTCCTGTTTTTCTTTGCAGAGGCCCAACTCTGGAATTCCCCTTGTTTGCCCATGATGTAAATCTTATCTCTGTCTTGTATTCTTAATACAGCACACCACAGAAGTGTCCTATTCTTTAAGTGTCCGTAGTGACTGAAAAATAGTACACTTTTGTATTTTCAAATAGGTAATTATTAGCATCTAGGTTAAGAATGTTATAATACAAACGCAGAGAACATCTCATCCTCTGTCTGGATCTGTCCCTCCTACCCTCCCTGGAACATTACCGTGTTGATGATTATTTTTCTCTACTTTTAGACTTTTTCACTGGATCTTATCAGAAATTAAGCTTAAATCAAGTCTTTCTCATCTTAAAGGGAAAAATTCAGTCCTCTTTTCCTCTTCTTTCAGCTCAGCCCATTCTTTCTTGACCCTGTCCAGACGGCCAGACTGTGTCCAGTTGTTTGTGTTCGATACTCCATTTCCCGCCTCTTGCACGCTCGTCTGGCCCCTCAGAAGTCCTCCACTCTTTCCCCTCCACAGGCACTCCTTTGGTCTTTATCTGACCTCTCACTCGCTTTCAACTGTGTTTGCCTAACCCCTCCAGGCATTTTCTTTTTAGCCTCCTTTGATGGCTTATTTTTCTCCACCCCACGTTAGGGTTCCTCTGTGCACTTTCCTTCTTTATTGTGCTGGTGAGACTTGATTTCTTTTGTCTAGTTTAGCCTCTGTCAGAATCCTACATCCATGTATCCAGCTGGCCCTCTTGATAATTTCACTTGGATGTCTCAGACGTAACTCAAGCTCAGTGCATCCTGAACTCTTTCATCTTCTTCCTAAAGCCTGGCTCCTCTTCCAGTGTTACCTGCCGCAGTGAATTGTGTACATTCCTCTCAGATGGGAAATCTGTGCATTTTCTTAACTTCTACTGCTCCCTTACTTCTCACATCCAGGCAACAACCAGATGCTATTGATTTGACCCACTGAATTAAATCAACCTAGTTCTTTCCACCTCAGCGCCTGTAGTTGAATCCAAGTAATCTCTTTCCACCAGCGTTGCTGTAATGGCCTGTTTGGCTCCTCCAGCCCGCGTGCAAGCTGTAGCTGTTGTGGACTGGCCTGGACGAGCCTCTAAAACCAGCCTGTCACAGGGCGCCTGGGGCTCAGTCGTTAAGCGTCTGCCTTCTGCTGGGGTCCTGGGATTGAGTCCCGCATCAGGCTCCCTGCTCAGCGGGGAGTCTGCTTCTGCCTCTGCCCCTGTTCGTTTTCTTTCTCTCTCAAATCTTTAAAATACAAAACAAAACAAACCAAAGGAACAACCTGTCTTGTCATTAGGGAAGGGGAAGGACTGAAAGCTTCAACCTCTGTACCTTAAATCAATGTCAGGTTAATAGCATGAAGAAACCTTACAAGGTGAAAGGGGAAAGCCTGACTCCCAGCTCAGTAAAGTTGAAGTTAAAATGTATTCACTGTTCTCAGATTTGCCCTTCAGTATGAGAGTAGTCTCTGTGGAACATCCTTCCTCGGTATTCAGAATGTTTGTTATAGTCTTTGATTTTGATTAACAACCTGATCCATTCATGAGTTCCTTTCAAGAAACGTTTCTGGGGAGTTGGGTGGTGGCCTGAGTGCCCCATGGTGATTCCTCATCCCCAACATCTTCCTTCAGTAATTCAGTTGTTAGAATAAATCACTTAATGTGGAGATGTGGGCCAAGTGTAGCCTTTTGCTAAGCCCTGAACACACCCGTCCAGAGGAAGTTACAAAGATAGAACTTGAGAAGTTGCTCCTATGTGTTCACAGGGCAAGGGATGGTCAAGACTCCCAGTGTCGTGGAATAGATCTTACTCTCTGAAATGTGCCCATCCCTTAACCTGTTTGAGGGGGCCCTTCTGGCTGAGCCATGTGGCACCCTCTGCCACCAGGACCTGTTGACGAGGCCTGAGAAGGAAAGGTCTTCAGGCCCATAGATGCCATCATCCCCTGGAATGTCACTGCTACCCTTTTTCTTCAACGAAGGAGCCATCCACCCTTTCCTGCTGTGTGGAGGGTGCCAAGAAGCTAGAAGTCTTTCTGTTTAACTGTCAGTCAAGGGGCTTACTGGGGAAGAAACCCCAACAATTTGTCCAGCCCAGGTATTGAGTAAATTCTTATCTTTTGATGGTGAAGATACATTTGGATGTGCCTGGACACACAGCTTTCTAACAAAGCAGATTCAATGGAATGTAACAGTATAGCCAAGAAGAAAAAAAGGCACAAAACTGCTGTTAGCATCTTCTTTCCTTACCTTAATCCTAGAAAAGAGAAGGTAGCTTTGCTTCTTACAGTTCATTTATGCTGTGTTATCCTAGAAGAGAATAGTATGAAGGGAAGTATGTTGAATGGACTGGGTAGAAATAGGTAAACTGAGTCTGGGGGAACCAGGGCATTGCTGGTATGGGTGTCCCCAGTCAAAGGATGTTGTGGGTGTCGAGTCTGTGCTGAGGGGCATGGAGTCTGTTTGAGGTACCTTTAGAGCACCTGAAGTAAAAACATAGAAGATAGCAAGAAATCCATGCCTTGTGCTGACAAATAGAAAAATCGAAAAACAGACAGAGGTTCTGGATCGTCTTACTGACACCTTCTTAACCTGAAATTTTTCTGTAATTGGGGAGCAAGGCCCCAAACAAATGATTGAATATCTTTTTTTTTAAGATTTATTTATTTGACAGAGACACAGCGAGAGAGGGAACACAAGCAGGGGGAGTGGGAGAGGGAGAAGCAGGCTCCCCGCAGAGCAGGGAGCCCGATGCGGGGCTCGATCCCAGGACCCTGCGATCAGGACCTGAGCCGAAGGCAGACGCTTAACGACTGAGCCACCCAGGTGCCCCCGAATGATTGAATTTCTTTCTTTCTTTTTTTTTTTTAAGATTTTATTTATTTATTTGAGAGAGAGCACATGAGAGGGGGGAGGGTCAGAGGGAGAAGCAGACTCCCCGCCGAGCAGGGAGCCCGATGCGGGACTCGATCCAGGGACTCCAGGATCGTGACCTGAGCCGAAGGCAGTCGCTTAACCAGCTGAGCCACCCAGGCGCCCGAATTTCTTATCAACCCTTGAAAAAGGGGCTTCAAGTAGATGAATGAGAGTGTTTTGCTGTTCAGTGTTACAGACTGTAATTCATATGGTCAAGCATTTTGAGAGGGAAAATGAAAACCTGTAATACAAATTCTCCAAGAGATGAAAAAATACTGTGGTGATGTCATTTCATAACAGAGCTTCTGAAAAAAATAACTGTAATTGAAAAATAGTATGTAGCTACCACTGAAAAAATAACTGTTCTAGAGCTGGGGTCTCCAAACTACTGCCTGTGGGTCTCATCTAGCCTGCTCCCTGTCTCCATGAGTAAGTGCTCACCGGAGCGGAACTACCTTTTGTTCATGCATTTGTCTGTAGCGGCTTTTGTGCCCCAAGGACTACAGTGGAGTTGAAGCTACGACACACGGAATAGCCTATTTACTGTCTTGGTCTGTAAGAAAAAAATCTGTGGATTCCTGAAGAAGATCAAGTAAAGTTAGTTTTCAATATAGCAAAACTATAAAGAGAAATAAAAATATTGGATAAAGATACCAGAAAATTGGAAGAGTATACACACATACACAAATACAATCCACTGTTCATCTAACAGTGAAACAGAAATTGCAGAAAGAAACACAGGCAGCATTATAAAAACATAATAGAAGAAAACTTCTCCAAGATACAGTAAAATCTGTGTTCAGATAGATGCACTGAATGGAGAAACCAACGAACTTGGAGATGGCCCACTGTCTGTCGTTGGACTGTGAGGATGAACATAAATATTTCTAAGGAGAAACTCGGGCTTCTTTTGGAATCCTGAATGGCAGCTGTAAAAGCTAGAGGACAGTAAAACAATGTATGTTGGCTTCTGAAATTAATGTATGAACTCTCCATTTTGGTGGCTTTGTAGAAAATTGTGTTTTAATCCTGAGGTGCTGTCACTTGGGTCTGTCTTGGTAAATTTAGGATTTATCAGGATTATACCAGCATTTCAGTAGCGGTAGACACAGAGTATATTGTTCAAAGGGAAGTAAAGGGGGAGAAGCAGCCCTGGTGTTAGGACACGAAGCCAGCAATGCAGTGTTCCCTCTCAGCTAGCTCACAGTATCTGAGGGGTCATGGAAAACGTGGGACTGATTGAAGATAACCTTTGTCTCTGGAAGGATCTCATGATCAGTGAAACAGCAGGGTAAGGAACTCCCTCTGATGAGGTGAATGGGCATATTGGTGAGGCAAGGATTACAGCTGGTAGCAGAAGTACTCTGTACCCTGTAAGAGGTGGTTGTCAGAAATTAGGAGGGGTCACTAAGCCCCAGCTTAGTAGACTGAGTTTGGATAGGGTTTCATGCCCAGCCAGCTCAGACCAGAGAAGAGTGAATGGATTGGGACCACATTTCCTCCAAACAGAGCAGCCAATTCATTCTAGGGTGGAATGGTTGTGGGGGTGTAATCTAAGTAAAAACCATCAAAATGTCAGGTGGTTTTTTTTTTAAGATTTTATTTATTTATTTGACAGAGAGACAGCTAGAGAGGGAACATAAGCAGGGGTTGAGGGGCTGAGGGAGAGGGAGAAGCAGACGCCCCACTGACCAGAGCCGAAGGCAGACGCTTAAAACCAACTGAGCCACCCAGGTGCCCCTAATGTCAGTTTGTTAATGATGAAACCTAGAAAGTGATGTTAACATCAGGAGTGTTGTACTCAAATCACACTATATTCTTTGCTAACGAAAAGGGTCACTGGTGATAATTTTACAGTTGCCTTATTTTTTTTTAAACAATAAAACCTAAATAGTTATTATACAAATAAGTCAATAGCCAAAGCTAGGCCAAGTAATGTATTTTCAGTTCTAAATAATAACCTATTGTTTTGCTTTACCAATCATTTTGTGGGTGTGTGTGCATATCTCTCTCTTGAGGTAATCCTGATAGTCCCAAGATGTCGGGATCTTGATGTCCTGGGGAAATTGTATTATGGTCATTAAAATCATTCATCCATGGTAAATAAATCCAACAGAGTAAGTATGTTGCTTATAAAATCATTTCTCAACACATTCTTCCCTGTATTTTAGAAAAGGCGCCGGCGGATTGACCGAAGTATGATTGGAGAGCCAACAAATTTTGTGCACACGGCTCATGTAGGATCGGGAGACCTATTCAGTGGAATGAATTCAGTAAGTGTATTGGTGGAAGATGCAGATGGGGTCTTGGGGCATAGACCTATGTCACCTGTATGACAGGTACATACATTCTTAAAGATTATACAGTGCTCAGTGAATTTGTAGACACTGAATATAAATACATAACATGAACATAGAAGAAAATGAGCAATGAAAAATTATTCTCTCCTCTGATTTGCTAAACTATGTGTATATTTCTACCTTTCTCCTGAAAAAATACTTAAAAGGTATTGAGTTTAGAATGATAGCTAATAGCCCTTTGGCTCTCCTGTCTCCTTGCAAAGGGATGTGGATGTCAGCCTGTTAGTAATATTTCTTTTTTCTTAAATTCATGAAGTTGCCTTCTGCAAACATATTTATTGCATTTACCTTATAAAAGACTAGCCTTATTAGAATGTTTGTGATTTATTCATAACTAATGTAAATACTTGTGTACATTTGCTCTTTTGTAGAGATTTCAGTGAATTTCAAAACACTTTAGATTTACTCACTTGAACTCGTTTACTCCTCAATTTTCATCTAACAAAACAGTGCGCTATAACAGAAGCAGTGCCAAGTGAGTGTGTCAGGGCTCTGCCTCGTTTTTGCCCTGAAGTTACTACTTTTTTTTTTTTTTTTTTTTACTTTTCACAAAGTATCGCGAGCCTCTTTCCCCCAAATTTAAAGTAAACAGATGTGTCTAAATGATCTCTAAAGTGCTTAGAACCAGAAAGTCAGTAAGGCTTTTATAAATACAGAATTATCCATTGTATACTTATTTACTAGACAGAATTAACAAAAGACTTAACAAGAGAGCGGAGACTTTTAAAATAGGTAGATGGATATCCTGGATACGGCAAAGAAGTTTGTCACATCAGTTACTAGGTAAGCAAAGGAATAACATGTGTAGCTTCCTGAGAGGAAACTGCTTGTTTGCTTTAAATCTGTAGGAAAAGTACTTTGTTTTGTTCCACTGCTTTTGTGGAAATGTCGGAGGTGTCAGGTTGCTGTCAAAATACAATTCAGTAGCTTTGTTTCCTGATCAGCATGAAATGAAAAGACCAAATGAGAACCTAGGACTTTTGTCAACAGGGTTATCACAATACATGCAAGTAGAGCGAATGGCTTCAGATTTATTTTATGTGATGAATTTTCCCCACTTGACGTTTTTTAAAACTCCAGAATGAATTAAATCTTTAGTTCATGGTATTTAACCTTTTAAATACTGTTTACGTACGTTTCGGGATTTCTTTTAAAAGTCCTCTTTGGCGTTTTGTCTGCACTAGGAGCCCCTCATGGATGTAGGGGACTCTCATTGCCATCAGTTGAGCTGGGACTGGAGGAGGACGGTCTCTGGCAGGGCATCCGTGTGCGCCGCCAGCTGAGAGCTGGATCCAGACAGGCCCTCCGCTGTTAGTCTACCTGCCGAGTCCAGGCAGCCTGCTCTGCTTACAGAGTAGGTGTTTTTATGAAGTGTTTGAGCTCATTGGAACCCAGTGTGTCTCCCAGAGGTTTCCTGTTTGTGCGGTGAGGCTCAGTCTCTGACTCCCACATGTCCCCGGGTTGCTGCTTGAGGCACTTGCGTTAGGTTCAGTGGGTTCAGTGTTACGTAATCCCCACGTTCCCTGCAAGTTACGTTAGTGGAGAGATGTTACTGGTATGAGCCTGATTTGGTGAGAGAACTCTTCTGTGCAGTAACAGTGCTGCACAGAGTGAGACAAAACCTGAATGCTGTTTATCCACAGAAATAGCTTGCCTTAAGTTAGTCTGTCCTAAGAACCGAGCCCCATGTATGAGGTGCCTGGCTCGACGCAGGTGGGACAGCCTTGCCACACTGGATTCCTGAACGGGCAGATGACTTGGGAGTTTCTCTTTTCCTGTAAACACACTCTTCTTCCCAAGATTACCTTTCATAAATTAACTCCTTATTAGAAAAGAATCCCATGACGCTTTTAATAAGAGTCTTATTGTGTTAAGATATAATATATACACAGTCAAAAGTAATCCATTAGAAAATCCAAATTCTATAGTTTGAAATTGAACAATTGACTTTTAGAGGAAAACCAGTTTTTTTCTTGCTTAGAATCAGCATGACATTATGAATGCACTATGTAAAAACACAAAAATGTTACTTTTTATAAATAGCCCTGATATATCTAGAAAAGGTAACATGTTAGGTGGGAAATTTTTTGGTATCTGGGTAAAATCAAGTTTGTGCCAGAAAACAGGTTACTTGAACAGAAAATGAATTTGCACTGATAGCTTATGCTTGTAGCCTTCTCAGACGAGCAAGGTTGCTGAAAATAAATAGGCCTATAGATTTCAGGTGTTTTTTTAATACTTTTAACTGAAGTAGTCACTTGAGTAATGTGAGTATAGATAAGGCCATAACACGTGTGATATCACTAGAGTGAGATGTTGTCAGTGAAACCCTTCTGGATCTAAAGAAGCTATGCATTTTATATTTTGCTTTTCTATTAGAATATATTTAAACCTACCTTGCTCAGAAAATAGGCAAATCTTACCTGCTTTGCTTAAACATACTGACTCAGGATCACCATTGAAAACACCCCACACGTCATGTTTTCTATCAAGTGCTCAGTAAGTATTTAAGTGGATTAATTAGTGGATGTTGTTGCCAGCCCCTGCCCCCAGGGAACCATGGACAGCTGAGGGACCCGTCGAGCAGATCGGCCCTGCTCTGACTGACACTGTTAGGTCAGCACCTCCAGCTCCACCTCACGGCCCCGTTCTCTAGCATTCTAGCCTGATTCTCTCCTTCCCTACTCACAGTCTGCTTCTAGCTGGTATGAACCAAGATTGGAATAATGTTGGTCCACTAAGGGCACTTCTCAGCTTGCCAGTAAGCTTTGTTTCCACCAAGTAAGAGAAGAACCTTACAGCCCATCAGAAAATAGCCCTGTTCGGTGGGGAGGAGAGATGATCACGTTAACTCTTTTACAGATCTTTAGAGAGGATAAATACTTAACCCAGAGTTACAATGACTCAGTGAATAAATTTGGACTACCCTCCAAGTTTTTTGATTCTTTAAGGTGGTATCAGGTATGTAAATTTTATCACGTGGGACTTTAAAAATTTACCTCTGGCTGGTCCAATTTCATTTGTATTTATTTTTGTTTGATTCTAAGTAATTGAGGTGATCATCTATGTGAGGTGTCTGTAAATTAAGAACGAGTTGATCTGTATACTTCTGTTTTTGAAATGTTACCAAGTACATTGTGAATTACAAAACAGGTATTTTGTCGCTGCTAAGTGGGGAGAGGGAGTTGAGGGCTGAAAAGTGTTTTTAGTAGCCTCACCATTTTCCCTAAGGGCGATCAGAAATTTAAGTCTATAGGGGCACCTGGGTGGCTCAGTTGGTTAAGTGACTGCCTTCGGCTCAGGTCATGATCCTAGAGTCCCGGGATCGAGTCCCGCATCGGGCTCCCTGCTCGTCAGGGAGTCTGCTTCTCCCTCTGACCCGCCTCCCTCTCATGCTCTCTGTCTCTCATTCTCTCTCTCTCAAATAAATAAATAAAATCTTTAAAAAAAAAAAAATTTAAGTCTATAAAAATAGAATTTTTTTCTATAGAAAGTATCCTTCTCAAAACTGCTTAGCTAAAAACATTGAGGGCCAGAATCAGTTGCCTTGTCCCTGGTTCTTGACTTGGTTCTGTTTTTGTCTTATTTTAGGTTAGCTCCATTCAGAATCAGATGCAGTCCAAGGGGGGCTACGGGGGTGGGGTGTCTGCCGGCCTGCAGATGCAGCTTGTGGATACGAAGGCTGGATAGCCCCAAGTCCTGTCTCCCGTGAGTACCTGGGTCATACACCGGAAAAGGCAAACATTTTACCCTGCTAAGTGTTCCAGGGGATGGTTGTAGGCAGTTTGAATAGTAGTTTTCGGTTGCTCTTTTCCTTACGAAGAACACTTATAAGTGCTATAAGACAACCATGTGGGGAGGCGGCTTTCATTCTTTAAACATGAATGAAATTACTATTTTGAATCTTGGTACTTTGGGGGAATGTCGTGTGTAGTGAAGTACCTTTATGTTTTTTAGACTGCATTATTGCTAAATCTTTGATGATAAACTTTACAAATTAAGACAACTTAAAGTGTAAAAATAATTTGGATTTTTCTTTTGGTTTTATAGGTCATTGTGAATTTGTGTTTTCTCTTTTCACTCTTCTTTAATTTGTTGTTGTTGATTCCTTTTCAAATACAAAAAAGAAGTGTGATGGCATCTTGTTCACCCTGTTGTGATTCCTCCAGTGAGACGTTCTTGTTCTGCTCTGAAGAAGCTGTCGTCAGATGAACCCTGCATTTCCTTGGGCTGGCATGCATGCCTTTGGACTCACGGACTTTGGATCGTGGCTTCATTTTTATCGATTATGGATCTGATCTTAGCATGGTCTTTGTTGTGAATGCTAGCACTATTTTGCATTTTTCTCCCATTTTAAACGTTTCTATTTCCATCTCCAGCCCTCTGCCTTATGAGTTTGTTGGTAAGGTAGGACCTGCTTTTGTTAATTTGTCACTGTTTCTGTATATTTTGGAAGGTAGGACATCCACAAGCACAATGATCATTTTTATTCGTTTGAGACTTGAGCAGAATCGGTATCTGCATGCTTTATGGAGTCGCTTCATCTGGGAGGCCAGGAATGAGTGTTTCCTTGCTGCCGTTAGAGAGGGATTAGCTGTGGCACCACGTCACGTCAGTTTCACACAAAGGTAACCTGTAGCTTCTTTTAGAACTAAAATCTGGCATTCATAAGGTGTTCATTTGGTTGTGAATGTTCAATATATTTATTTTGAGAGTGAGGACCTGTATTTGTGAACAGGTGTGGTTGTGTATCGGAGTGTTGTGGTGATGCCTTCATCCAGTCTCACTGTGTACTCATTCTGTTTTGACTTGTTATTTTAATATGATGGGATCCATGTGTTTCCACTAACTGTTAACTCCTGGCCAGTACCACTAACTGCAGTCATTGGCCTTTCCACATTCAGACCTGTTTTGGGGCAGTGGAAGTTAACCCAGAGCAATATAATGACTTGATTTGTTAGGACATTGGTGAGAAACCATTGCTCAGGCTCCAAAATGTTTATTCTTCATAAATTATGTGTATTTCAGAAGTACTTTCTCTTCTCTGTGAGGGCAGGGTTTCTCATTAAAATGTTTAAATCCTAACTACATTTAGTAGGATTAATATTTTATGCAGCAAATGGGACTTAGGTGAAAATGTAGACAGCTAAGAAATTAGGTGAGTAATTGTTTTCTTCGCATCTTAGTCCCAGGTTCTTACGAACCAGGTAACTGGATAAATAGCTTACAGAGGGAAAGCAGTGCTTCTGAATAGAACTGACTCAAGGCAGTGGGGCGCTGGATTCCTCAGTGCTTGTGTGTCTGCAGTTGGTGGCTTCATAGGTGTCAGTCCCAGGGAGAATCTGTCGAGGAAATATTCATGCTTAGTAATTTAAAAACAGGCAGTTTGCAGTTTAATTTACTGTGTGGATACAGCGTTCTGGGATTTGCTGAGGACCCGTGGTGTTCTTCTCAGCCAGAGTCTGTGTCCTGCCACAGACTACAAGAGAGATTGGATTTCCTGGGCCTTGTCCATAGTGATGCCCTTTAGTCTCTTTTGACTTTTAAAATTAGTGGAACTTTTATCCTTGTCCTGTAACTCCTGGATTCACAATACAGAGAGCCCTGCTCCTTTCTCTTGAACTCATGATTTTGATATCTTCTGTGTGGACCAAATACTCCAGTGAGTACTGGAGCGTACCTCCATGGTAAGAGCAGATAACTGACCTACACTAGCCACACTGTGTGCAAGAACATATGCCAAGGAAGGTGCCAATAAATGCAAGAAATGACAAAAGATTTTAATATATTAACCTTGGGCACACATTTTTTAGGGAGGCTTTTGAAGAGTGTGAAGGGTGGCAGCTTCCCCACATCATCTGCGGGATTGTAACTCTTGGGCCATGTGTCTCATTTTAAAATTGAATCTAAATAAACAGGATTGACTGTTAGTACTTTGCTGAAATACATGCTAACATTTAGCACGGGAAACCGAATGAAGGTTTAACCAGTGCCCTGGATTCTGTTAATTATCTGCATTCTATAAAAGAGGTGCTTTCCCATGATGTAGGCCAGGCATGAAGTGGGTGCCAAGAAGAAAGGTTCACTATAGTGATTGGGTTCAGCATTTCCAGTGCAGCATTATCGCCTTTAAAGAAAGATACTAGCTTTCACTTTTGTTATTAAATTATAGCAGTTTCATTATAGAGAGCAAGTTTGCCTTGATTTTGTTTAAAATGACTTCTGCTCAGCACCCAGAAGATAAAATTGACATATTTTTATAATATAAGCATACTTTTTTTTGTACATTGTGTTCATTCAGTGTTGGCTTGTAGATATTAAAAGAAAGTATTGATTTTGATTGAATAAATGTTTTCTTTCCATCCTGGTTTGGTTTTTCCTTTCTTAGTGCCTTTCAACTAGAATTCACTAATTCACTTAGAGCATGTTTTTAAGCATTCCTGTATTTTTAGTTAAGATTACTCTCCTGCACAAACCATCACTTTTTAAAAGCCGTGAACTACCGTATTGGGCAGTTATGGACCATTTCCAACATGATAAGTTTGGGTTGTCACAACTTGAGGAAAAGGGGACTGCTGACCTGTGGTGCAGATGGTTAGCACTCCCCAGACGTCATAGTGCCACAGTTGAGAAACCCTGGCTTAGGAGAAAGAATATGTATATACTCACCAAATACATCCAGTTAGAAAGTCCTTAGTGCGTGGGACCTCGTGCATAGGTCTGTTAGGTTTGGCTGTATCATGAAATGTGCCAAGTAAGGTTGGGTCTAAGGTAGAAAAGCCAATGACAAAAATAGTAATAAATACTTCAAGAAATTTTCATAACTTTGTCCTCATTTCATGGCCTAAGACTCTGAGGTAGTTGGGTTAAGATGAAGTTCTTTCTACCATTGATAAAGTAGCTAGCTGTAGAAACTGATGGTGGTTTATCAGGAATTCTATTTTGAGCACGTGTTCAAAGGACATGAATAAAATGTGCAAGGGTTCATAAGTTTATGTTTTTATAGATA
The DNA here is from genome assembly GCF_011800145.1 of Mirounga leonina. Classification (NCBI taxonomy): domain Eukaryota; kingdom Metazoa; phylum Chordata; class Mammalia; order Carnivora; family Phocidae; genus Mirounga; species Mirounga leonina. Next base: position 16,145,459 of record NW_023270426.1, read on the forward strand.
GAGTTGGGAATTTGCTAAAACTTGTGGAAATGCAAAAATCTACAAAACTGACAGGGAAGGAAATTATTTACCCTCTGCTTAAAATATGCTTTGAGCACACTGCAAAGGAAACAACTGAAATAAACAACAACTGTGGATGTGACTTTACATTCATTTTTATGAGGTTTTCGATGCTTTCCACCACTTAGCTACAGCCTCTGGGCTGCTTGGGACCCCACTCCTCATCCCCCAGTCTCCACCTGCCCCTTGATGCCCAAAGGAAAGAAGTTCCTACCAGAATAAGGGGAGCCAGATGTTTGCTCTGAAGCCTCACGAGCAGCCAGGAGGGGATGCGGTCCTGGCATGGAAGGCTGGGTGACGCTAGTCGGACAGGAAGGTGACAGCAGCGGAGCCAAGACACTGGCCAACTCCAGCCCGTGCTCCACGGGAGCCTTTACACCTCATGGCGGGGAAGCTTTAGGTCGAAAAATGCACTGGTCGCTGCTCTGGGGGCACAGAAAGGACCCCCAAGCAAGGATCTTTAAAAGTTTGGGGTTTGGTCCTTTCAAGGAACAGCAAGTAAGATTATTTAAAAATCCTCAGAGCTTCACCTGGTCACCTTCTTAATTTATGAATTGCAGCTGCCTCAGCACATACATCCTTTATGCGTCTGGGCCTTTCAAGTATTGGAGCCGGCTGATTCTTCACATTAGACCCCGATTCTGTTCAGCAGACCGCTCAGGCACGGCCCACAGACATTTTCGTTGAGGTTTCTGGGTGTCTTTAAATATCATTGTTTCCCTGTTCAGAAACAGCACAGACAAGAGGTAGGAATCATCGTTGCTGCTTTGAGCACAGCCCCCCGGATTCCAAATCCCAAACAATGTAATTTTTGAGTTTTTCACAACTTTTGCTGCTTGGATAGTGTCTTTGTTGGTGCTCTTGTGGCAAAATACCCCAGACTAGATAGCTTATAAACAAGAGAAGTGGGCTTCGCCTAGTTCCGGAGGCTGGAAGTCCACGATCAGGGAGCCAGCGTGGTCACGTGAGGGGCCTCTTCCAGGCTGCAGACTCCTCAGATCTTCATGTGCTGGAGGGGCCAGGGATCTCCTTGTATGGCATCTCTTCGTGAGTGACACCCTCATACACCTCCCGGTCACCTCAGCCTCCTGATACCATCACCTTCGGGACTTAGGATTTCCTCACGAACTGCGGGGGGGACACAAACAAACATTCAGACCACAGCACGCAGCTACAGAAGCGAGTGACTGCGATGGTCCCTCGGGAGCTGCGGCCACCTCCAGCCTGGGTACCGCCGAGCCAAGGCTGCAGGCCGGGAGCCTCTCCGGATCAGGTACTGCTGCAACCGAGAAACAAACACGCCATCCTTTCTCCTCCCGTCTACCAGTCTGCTACTCCTCAAGGAGACTAACCTGACAGACATTTCAGAAAAAACCAGCCTGCGATGACGGTCAGCTGAGGGATGAGAAGTTAAAGGAAACGGAGGATTCCAGTGCTTCAACCTGTGCAAAGAAAATGCTCTGAAGGGGAGGGAATATCAAAAAGAAATGCTCTCTTCAAGCTTTGTGTTTTGAAATTTCAAAAAACGTTATCATTTATACTTTCCCATTTCACAGCCTGTTCAATAAACCTTTTGTTCGGAAGACTTGTATCCACGTCTGGGAAATTATTTCTCTGATTATTTCTTCTGCGGATTATCAGATTTCTGAGTAGCAACAGTGAGCTCTAGAACCTTACGCATACTGGTGAGAGAAAATTATTTTGAACGAGTGTATTCTATCTAGAGCCAAACTGTTGAGGTGAGGTGGCAAAATAAAGGTGAACAGGCAAGCACGCAGTCAGAAACTTTGCCACACACCCTTTCTGAAAATACCTACTGGAGAGTATGCTCTGCAAGAACCAGCAGAACACATTTAGTAGTATGACTGAAAGGTATCTCAGGACTTTAACATCTGAAGCAGACAAAGATGGCAGTCTATCCAAATGGGAACAAACAGTGGGAAGATTTTAGGAAAATTGGTTCTAAGAACCATAATTAAATAGATACCATTTAATAGCTGTAAGATTTGTGCGTTCAGGAATTTTTTCTTGAGCATTATGTGCCCAAGGCTCTGTTTACACACTGGGGATACAGCAGTGAACAAAACGAAGTCCTTTAGCCTCTGGGAGCTTTCACTCTAGTGTTGGGGGTGCAGACAGATGGACATTAAGCCAAACAAATTCTAAAAGAGGTCAGAAAATGACAAGTGGTCTGGACAGCTGGGGATACTGGAAAAGAGTTGCATTTTAAAACATCACCGTGCTGCGACCATGGTACCAAACTGAGACGATCTTAGTAATACGGTGACAGAACATGCACTGTCAACAAGCAAAAAGGGTAATTCTTGATATTCTAGTATAAAGTAAAAACTTGTCCGAAGGTAAGACATGATTTTAAGTTAATGACGAGTGTAACTCAAGCTCTTAGAACAGCATCAACCACGCAAATAAAGTTTTGAATGAAATCTAAGAAAACTTGAGAGATACAGGTTTAGTGACAAATAATTGCCTGTCTTCAAGAGCCCATAGGTACATCATCACAGGATTCAAATCTTTTAAAATCAAAGCATAAAAGACAACTACTTTCACAGAACATTAAGGACATTTTAGAAAACCTGACCACATTCAGAAGATGGTGGCAGGGAAAAAGAAGAGCACAAGTGCTAATCTCCTTTACGTACGTACTGGGAGTGCGTCAAGTATTTGCCCCTTACGGTTATAAACAGTGTTTCATGTCAATTATATCTCGATAAAACTAGGAAAAAATTAAGTTCTAAAACTAACAAATGAGGGGCGCCTGGCTGGCTCCATTGGTAAAGCATGCAACTCTTGCTCTTGGGGTCATGAGTTAGAGCCCCATGTTGGGCGTAGAGCTTACTTTAAAAAAAAAAAATGAGAAACTTAAATGTAAAAATAAAACCATAACTGGAATGAGGGAAAAGGAAGTCTATTGCAAGCCTCCAATTGTTGCATAAAATCATTTGTCGGATTCAAAGTTGATGAGTGAAGAAGTGAAACTATGCCTATGTTATTTACAATTAAGGGGGTGACCTGCAGAAGCATTCAAAATGCAAAGGCCTGTGAGTAGGAATGGAATGTTAGAAGTGGGCATGGAGACTTTTATTTTTCGTGTAATTCCAGTCTATCCTGCTTGGATTTCATTTTCTTTATACTACCAATTTCTTACTAGTAACATAAAACAACTACATTTTAAACAAGTTATTAGGTGTCTTCAGAGGGATGGCAGAGTAAGAAGCTTCAGGCCCTTGCCCCTCCCCAACACACCAAATAATAGATGGACGAAAAATAGCTTCGTGAGAATGCTAGCAACCAGTTAAGCTGCAGCAACCAAGCGAACAGCTAACAGAAAAGGCCACTCGAAATGGTCAGAAATTTTGAGGCTTTTGGTTGGCCTCTGTCCCTGTCCTGCCCTCGTGCTGTTGTGAGGAAACCACCCAATCCTGTTTCTCCCTCGGGACTCAAGGTAGAGAATGAAACTTGCTTGTAACTTTCTGACTTGCCTGGGGACTCGTTTGTCTTGCCTGACTCAGAACGTTGCTGGAAAGAAGGCAGGCTGGAGGCTGCGGACCACGGGCACGGTAGCAGGTGAGAACTGCAGGTGTTCTGAAGACTCGTGGATGTCTGGGGACAAGCGATCACAGGCAGAGGAACAGAAAAGAAATTCAAGTCTCCTGAGAACGGGCAGGAATGAGACTCTTAACAGAAATGAAGCTACGTAAAAGCAGTTATGGTATGTGGGGAACTGGAACAGACGCACACATGCAGTCCCAGGCAAGATGCATATCCGGCAAAGATCCGAGACAACCATGAGCCTTTAAGTTGGGCTGATTAGTGAAGGTCTTCCCTGCATGAACCCAGTCTCTGAAGAGTGGAAGAGGTGGCTTTTTCAAATGTCCAAATCTCAACAAAAGATCACAAGACATAGAAATAACAAAACATGGCTCAAAGGAACAAAAGAATCTTTAGGAATCAATCTTTAAAAAATGCAGACCTTTGACTTGACGAATTTACAACAAGGGTCTTATGTATGCTCAGTGAGCTAAATGAACATGGACAGATATTAATGTATTTTCTCTTCCTGATGATTTTAATAGCATTTTCTCTAGCTTTATTGTAAGAATACAGCATAGAATATATATAACACAAAATGTTTTGATTGACTTTATGTTGTTGGTAAGGCTTCTGGTCAACAATATGCTATTAGGAGTTAAGTTTTGGGGGAGCCAAAGCTATATGTGGACTTTAGACTACATGGGGTGGGGGTTGTGGTCAGTGCCCCTAACCCCCACGTTGTTCAAGGGGAAACAGTATAATCAAATTATCAAAAGTCAAAGAGAGCCTTAAAGGCAGGCAAGAGGAAACCAATGCAAAAAATTCTCAACAAAATACTAACTAGAATTCCATAGCACTGTAAAGGATTATGCAGGATGACCAGGTGGGGTGCATTCCTAGAATGCAAGAATGGTTCAGTATAAGAAAATCAATCAGTGTAATACACCACATTTATGGAATGATGGAGGAAAAACCAGTATTATCAAAGTACAGAAAAAGCATCTGACAAAACACTTTCACAGTAAAAATACTCAAACTATTAATAGAAAAAATATTTGAACAAAATGAAGGCTGTAGATGGAAAGTCCATAGCTAACATACTCAGTGGTGAAAGACTGAAGGTTCTTTCTCTAAGATCAGGAACAAGGCTTGGTTGCCTACTTTCACCCTTCTATTGAACAAAATACTGGAATTCCTAGCCACAGCAGTTAGGCAAGCACAGGAAATGAAGGCATCCATACTAGAAAGGAAGAGGTAAAATTAGCTCTGATCACAGCATGATCTGTTATGTAGAAAATCCTAAAGATTCCACTAAACAAAAGAAAATGTTAGATAAACTCCACAAAGCTGCAAATTCAAAATCAACACACAAAAATCAGTTATGTTTCTATATGCTAATACTAACAATCCAAAAGGAAATTAAGAAAATTCTGTTTACAGTAGTATCAAACAGAATAAAATACTTAGGAATAAAAACCAAGATGGTCAAAGACTGCAATGAAAACTCTAAAACATTAGTGAAAGAAATTATAGACACAATAGAGGAAAAGGCATCCTGTGTTCATGGATTGTAAGATTTAATATTGTTAAGATGTCAGTACTACACAAGATGATCTACAGATTTAATGCTATCTATCAAAATCCCAATGGCATTTTTTGCATAAATAAAAATACCCATCCTAATATTAATATGGAATCTCAAGACCCTGAAGAGCTGATCTTGAAAAAGGACAAACTGGAGGTCTCAGACTTGATTTCAAAACTTATTACAGTAATTAAATCCATAGGGGACTGGCATATACAGCCATAGAATCCAATAGAACAGAGATCCCCAAAATAAAACTCTTCCGTGTATGTTCAACATGCTAATCAAGGGATATTCAATAACGACGCCAAGACCACTGAACAGATAAAGGCCAGTCATTTCAACAAATGCTGCTGGGAAATTGAATATAAACATGCAAAAGAATAAAGTTGGATCTTGTCACAGTCTGCTTGGGCTACTCTAACAAAATGGCACAGACTGGGTAGCTTATAAACAACAGAAATTTCTTTCTTGCAGTTCTGGAGGCTGGGAAGCCCAAGATTATAGTACCAGCATGGTCGCTTCTGACAATGGCCCTCTTCCTAGTTTAGAGCCAGTGCCTTCTTGTGTGTCCTCACATGGTGGAAGGGCACCAGGGATCTCTGGAGTCTCTGTTATAAGAGCACTAATTCTATTTATGAGGGCTCTGCCCTCATGACTTAAGTACTTCCCAAAGACCCCATCTACTAATACCATCAAAAAGGGCATTTCAACATATTGTGGCTGGGGTGGGTCACAAACACTCAGACCAGAGCAGATCTTTACCCAATATGCCAAAATTAAAGTGGATTAAAGATGTAAATGTAAGACCTCAAACTACAAAACTTTTGAAAAAAATTGGGAAAAAGCTTCCTGACGGGATTTGGCAATGATGTCTTATATATGATGCCAAAAGCAAAGGCAACAGAAGTAAAAATATGTAAAATGGACTATCTCAAAATTAAAAAGCATACATCAAAAAATGTAACAGAATGAAAAGGTACCATGCAATGGGAGAATATATATTTGCAATCATACATCTGATGAGGGGATATGTCCAGAATATATAAAGAACTCCTACAACTCAATAACAACAAACAACAATATTAAGAAATGGGCACAGGACTGGAATAGACATTTTTCCAAAGTTACACAAATGGCTAATAACCACATGAAAAGATGCTCAACATCACTAACTGTGAATGAAATAGAATCAAAACCACAATGAGATACCACCTCACACCGATTAGGATAGCTACGATTAAACACACACACACACACACACACACACACACACACACACCCAAACCCAGAAAATAACAAGTGTTGGTAAAGATGCAAAGAAATTGTAACCCTGTGCTACCGCTGGTGGGAATTAAAAGTGGTGCAACTACCCTGGAGAACTTATGGAGGTTCCTCAAAAAATTAAAACTACTACTACCATATGATCCAGCAGTCCCCTTTCTGGGCGCATATCCCAAAGAATTGAAAGCAGAGTCTCAGGGAGATTTGCTCACAGCAGCATTCTTCACAAGAGCCAAGAGGAGAAGCAACCCAAGTGACCACCGGTGGCTGAATGGAAAAAATCGCTCGCACAGGACTATGATCTAGCCGTAACAAAGAAGGAGATTCTGACATGCTGCAACCTGGACGAATGAACCCTGCAGACAGACACTATCCTGGGTGAAACACACCAAGCACGAAAAGACAAATATTGTATTTTATTTATTTATTTATTTATTTATTTTAAAGATTTTCATTTATTTATTTAACAGAGATAGCACAAGTAGGCAGAGCGGCAGACAGAGGGAGAGGGAGAAGCAGGCTCTCCGCTGAGCAGGGAGCCTGATGTGGGGCTCTATCCCAGGACCCTGGGACCATGACCTGAGCCGAAGGCAGCCGCTTAACCGACTGAGCCACTCAGGCGCCCCCAAATATTGTATTTTACGTAAGTTAATATGAGTTTGTTAAATGTAAGTTCTCTAACGTAGTCAAATTCAGATAGAAAGCCAAAGAACAGGTCTGGTGAACTCCTTCAAAGGCAATCGCAGGGTGGAGTAACAGGGAAACCAGGTACGATGTACGATTCAGAGTGTAGCCAAGGTACGATGAGAGCCGTTTCGGAGTTTGGACAGGGAGCTGAGAAACGCGGGTCGCGGACTCGGGGCCTGACCACCCCCCCGCCCCGTGCTCCAATCTGCAGGCCCCGTTGCCCCCCGCTGCGCGCCCACAGAAATGCTGCCGTCTGGACTCGCATCTACCATTAGAAGGCGCACGGGAGCATGCCCTTCACAAGCACCAGAGACCCCACGAGAGGCCATGTCAGCAGCTCAGGTTACCGGGCCACTGCCCCAGACCCGGGACTAGGCTGTGTCCGTTCCTCAGGCGCCAGGACTTCCGCACGCACGGTCAGAAGGGTTGCAAGGGCTGTGCCACACGTGCGGACAGATATTTCCGCTTACACAGCAAGCCCCACGGCGCGGGCACGGAGCAGGGCTTCGGGGATAACCCGATCACGGAAGACCCTAAAGACCACTTCATGTTTTCCAGTGGCGCCTCACACGTCACACACGTGGTCACACGCAGATCTGGTCAGAGCATCCCATGTGAAAATCCCCAATGCCAACTCTGACGTGCACACGGGACTTCCCGGGCACGCGGGGCTGAGAGGAGCGGGGAGCCCAGGGCCGCCGGCCAGTCATTTCAGGAAATCAGTGAGAGGCAAGCACAGGGTGTTCGCTTGAACTAAACGTCTCAGCAATCTTCCTGACTTGGATTTCGGTTGGCCTCCCGTGATGTTCTCTGCTCGGCGTTTGTCAAATCAGTGGAAGTTGCTCTCCTGCCTTGCCGGCCATTTGCAGCTCTCAGATCTTAACAGAGAACCCAAGAACTGTTCCAGTCTAGCTCCAGGCAAGTTTCTCAAACCCTCCGTTTCCTAAAAACAAGGATTTACAGGTCTAGTGAAAGAAAAATCACCAGCATACGATCCTACTGAAATAGTACACAGTTGATTATGACCTCTATTTTCTTTCCAACCTAAGAAATAAACACAGAAGGTACATCTCCAGCACAGTTTCAATGATTGGCGTACTCATGGGTTCCAGATTGCCAAAAGCACTTCACAGACCTCGCCTGACAGCGGAGGGAAAGGGGAGCTCAGTGGAAGTGCTTGACTGTGGCGCTACTTGAGGGCTGGGCAGTGGACAGAGGGGAGGAAGAGACGTTTAGTAAACACCAGTCTTGTGCTAGGCATGGGCTCTACTCGTTCTCACAACCATCCTATTAAAGAGCTTTTACTCCCTATTTCAGATGATGGACCGGATGGCTAGAGAGGGTATAGAACTTGCTCAAGGTCAAACGGCTACTGCCTGGGTCTGTTAGTCTTATAGTTGATAAGGAATGCCGTAGGAGCATACAGGGATGGACCTCTACCTTCATGCTAGGGAATCCAGGGAAGGCCTCACACTAGCCCACCTGCAATCATGTCTACACACGCACAGGCACGCACGCGCCCAGGGGAGGGTTACTGTGACTTCAAGCCCCACCAGAACACCATGCCTCGGGGAAGAAAGAGTTGTCTTAAAAAAGGCGTTTGAGGAATTGTTCCAAGATGAAGGAAGGCAGGGAAGGTTGTAGGGCAGAAGGCAGAACAGGGGCCCAGAACAAGGGGTGAAGGCCACATAAGGCCACATAGGGCCTCAGCACTTAACCTCTCAGGGAACAGACGTTTACAGGAAAGACAACAGGGTAAAAGAGAGACGTCTACGTCCCTCTGCTGGACTTTTAACTCTGCTTCCCCATCACCTGGGTGGAGGGGGGACACCTGGCTCTGAAACCTCAAACCTGTGCTCCTCGGGAGCCCAGACTCAGTAACCTTCCAGGCCCAGTAGACATGAGAGGATTCTGTTCTTTCACCCAGAAGGTGGAACCAGGACAAGACTCAGGAGGAATCAGCGCAAAACATCTTTTAAATTGGAAAATAAAAAATCGTGAAAGAAATGAAGCAGTAACCCAGAATGCCATTAACAGCTTAACAGTAGTGTCTGCCTTGAGATCCAGGCCACAGTGGGCTTGCAGGCTTTGGGGAGGTGGGAGGCCAGAAAGGAGGTTCAACATGCTGCTCTGAGCAGCCCACACAGGATTTTGAACCTCTTGCCATCCTGAGTACCTGGGTCCCTGCCGATCTCTGGACCACAACCCAACACCTGTCCCTTCCATGGGCTTCCTGGAACAGAAAGCACTCTTCGCCCCATCTCGTCTATCGCTCTGCCTCTCAAAGGAAACCATGAGCTCAATTAAGATTTAAATGTCTAACCTTGCGGGTGCCTGGGTGGCTCAGTTGGTGAAGCATCTGCCTTTGGCTCAGGTCATGATCCTGGGGTCCTGGGATCGAGTCCCGCGTCGGGCTCCCTGCTGACGCTCCCCCTGCTTGTGCTGACAAAATCTTTAAAAAAAAATGCCTAACCTTGGTGATAACAGAATAACTTTTAAAGCTTCCTTGCTTCTTAGCATGATGAAGCCCTAGAGTTTTAGCGAAATGAAGTGCTTGACAAGCTGCGGTTCAAACCCTAGGTCACGTTTCGCTGTGAATGTCTGCCCTTGCTGCAGTCTCAGTGCTGACTAGCTACTTGACCTCTCATACCCTAGGGGGTTTTTATGGATGAGCCACAGGAGGCGGGATCATTTGGAGTTTGGGTTTATTAAGTACGTGCAACTTCCCTAAACATACTTCTGGTCTCACAGGAGCTGAAACCCTCCCTCCCTCGCTGCCTGATTCCTTGCCCTGTCCAGCTGCAGCCTACCACAAGTATTTCAGCTGTTCATCTTTCTTGGGTTGGATTTCCTTTTTTTTTGGCAATTAAAAAAATTGTGGTAAAATACACAAACATAAAGGCTACCATCCCAACCCTTTTTAAGTGTACATTTTAGGAGCGCTACACACTTTTGCATTGTTGTACAACCCATCTCTAGAACTTCTTCATCTTGCAAAATGGAAATTCTCTACCCCATTGCACTATAGCTCTCCGTTTCTCCCTCCTGACCACCTGCTGGAAACCGCTCTTCTACTCTTTGCCTACGAACTTCACTCTACTGGGTACCTTGCATCAGCAGAATCAAACAGTATTTCTATTTTGTTACTGGCTTCATTCACTTAGCGTAGTATCTTTTCTCAAAGTTCACTCATGTTGTAGCACTGTCAGAATTTCCTTCCTTTCAAAGGTGGAATAATATTCCACTTCACGTACATGCCACATTTGCATCTCTCCCACCTCTTGGCCACTGTGAATAATGCAGGGGTGGACAAATACCTCTTTGAGACTCTGCTCTCGATTCCTTGGGATATCCACCTACAAGTGATATGCTAGATCACATGGTATTAATTTTTTGAGCAACCTTCAGGGCACAGGGTTCTAATTCCTCCACCTCTCCACCGACACTTGTTTTTGTTTTTAAAGATTTTATTTATTTATTTGACAGAGAGAGAGAGATAGCGAGAGCAGGAACACAAGCAGGGGGAGTGGGAGAGGGAGAAGCAGGCTCCCCACCGAGCAGGGAGCCTGATTCGGGGCTCGATCCCAGGACTCCCGGATCATGACATGAGCCGAAGGCAGACGCTTCACCGACTAAGCCACTCAGGTGACCTCGTTTTTGTTGTTGTTGTTTTTTTAATGTTAGCCATCTTAATGGGTGTGAGGTGATGTGTCACCATGATTTTGATTTGCATCTCCCTCATGATTTATGTTGAGCATCTTTTCATGCACTTATTAGCCATTTGTGTATCTTTTTTGGAGAACTCTTTCAGGTCCTTTGCCCATTTTTAAATTGTCTTTGTTGTAGTTGAACAAGAGATCTTTTATTTAATAAAGAAATCTTTAAAATTACTATATATTTCCAATATATATTTCCAGTGTGAATACACTGAGGATGAGTGTCTTAGCCACCCTGACACTGGGTCTGTTGAGTGACACCCCTACGGATCCCTGAAGCACAGCCCGCCCTGCCTTACCTTGCTCTTTGTGTTCAGGCCCCTTCCCTCTCAGGGGGTCTTCCTCACATTCTTCTCGCTACGAGTGTGTCTCCCTTCTAGTTTTCCACTTACTAGTTAAAATTCTGACTCTTAGTGTGTTTTAACTTAGAAAACAAGGAAGCGCTCCGTCTCACCAACAAGCCAAAAATACAACTTTAGTGCATTTTCTACATGGAATTGGTTTTAGTTATGGGAGCATCTGGATTGTATTTGGAATAGTTGCAGTTGTCAGATAAAGGAGGTGTTGGCCAGCTAAGACTCTACTGGCAAAGAAATGAAATTCTAAAGGGACGCCTGGGTGGCTCAGTCAGTTAAGTATCTGCCTTCTGCTCGGGTCGTGATCCCGGGGTCCTGGGATCGAGTCCCCACATCGGGCTCCTTGCTCAGTGGGGAGCCTGCTTCTCCCCCTGCTTGTGCTCTGACAAATAAATAAAATCTTTAAAGAAAAATGAAATTCTAGAAAAGATGAAATGGAACAATTAAGGTACAGAACTACAGAAGTGTGAGGAGGGGAAAGAGGCAGGGAGAGAGAGAGGGGGGTCGTAGTAACACATCCTACAGTTACTGAGCACTTGCCAGGTGGCTGGGCACCACCAAAGGATTATACATGGGTTAACTCACTTCATCCTCAGAGCAACAATAAAAATGACATGGGTTATTGTTGGTAACCAGTTTGAGGATAGAGAACTAAGGCACAGGGAATATACAGCTAATACGTAATATATTAGTTACCTGTGGCTGTAAATCATCACAAACTCAGTGGCTCAAATTAGCACAAGTTCAGTGGGTCAGAAGTTTGGGCCCAGGTTGGCTGGGTCTTCCACCCAGGGTTTCACAAGTGGGAGTCGAAAGTGTTAGCTGGGCTGTGCTCTAATCTGGAGGCTTTATGAGGGAAGAAGCCACTTCCAAACTCACTCAGATTTTGGTACAATTAATTCTCTAAGGAACAGAAGGCTCCACCTTGCTGACTGTTGGCTGAGGACATGTCTGCACCCCCACATTCACTGCAGTATTATCTGCAATTGCCAAGATTTGAAAACAACCGTCTGTTGATGAATGGATGAGCAAAATTTGGTATGTGCACAGGAGTATTATTCAGCCTTAAAAAAGAAAAAAAATCTAGCCTTTGTGACAACATGGGTGAACGTGGAGAACATTATGCTATGTCAAGTAAGCCGGGCACAGAAAGACCGCTATCACATGATCTCCCTTATATGTGGAAGGTGGTGGTTGCCAGGGGTGGAAGGGGAGGGGCGGGAAGATGTCGATCAAAAGGTACAGAGATTTATGCAGGATAAGTAAGGTAGGGAGTGGTTCTGTACAGCATACTGACTACAGTCAGTAATACCAGATGGCATACATGAAGTGGGCTAAGGTAGGTGATTTTAAGTGTCCTTACCACATGCAAATTTTAAGTATGTGAAGTAACAGATACGTTAGTTAGCTTAATTGTGGTAATGGTTTTGCAATGTATACATACATCATCATGTTGTACCCCTGTATGCCGCCATACACCGAATATTTATGCCCCACCTTCATTCATGGGTTGAAATCCTAATCCCTAAAAGTGAGGGTATTAGGAAGCGAGGGCTGAGGTAGATGATTAGGTCAAAAGGGTGAAGCCCTGATGAGTGGGACTGCTACCCTTATAGAAGAAGCCCCTTCTCTGTGAAGACACAGCAAGAAGGCACCATCCATGAACCAGGACATGGGCCCTCAAAGGACGGGGCATCTGCTGGCACCTTGATCCCTGAACTTCTCACAACCGTGAGAAATAAATTCTGCTGTTTATAAGCCACGCAGCCTATGGTATTTTGTTACAGCGGCCCAAATGGACTAAGACATACAACGCAAATACACACAATTTGTAATTGTCAAGTATATATACCTCAATAAAGCAGGGAGGACCCCCAAACACAACAGACTCTTAAAAACATAAATCTTATATGAAAAATAGTAAAGTCCTTAAACCAAAACAATGAAAGAGGGAGAGCAACAGAAAATCTAAATAAATGAAGAAATACACTGGGCTCATAGACCAAAAGACTAAATTTTACAAAAAATGTTAATTTCCTTCAAATTGTTACATAATTTCAAGAAAATGCCATTCAAAATTGCAATTGTATGGAAGTTGATAAGCTGGTCATTAAATTTATCTGGAAATACAAATGCTATGAGAACAGCTAATATATTATTGAAATAGAACAGGGTCAGCCACATTTCTCTACCAGGTATCGGTACGTAGTGTAATGCTAGAGCATTTAAAACAATGTGGTATTAAGGAATGGAAGAACAGGCTGGCAAACCAGAACACAGACCCCCGAATAAACTCACACATACTGTGGCCAGCTGATTCACAGCAGAGATAGCAATGCAGAGCAGTGGAGCAAAGGATTTATCTTTTCAACAAACAGTCCAGGGGACGCCTGGGTGGCTCAGTCGGTTAAGTGTCTGCCTTCAGCTCAGGTCATGATCTCAGAGTCCTGGGATCAAGTCCCGCATCAGGCTCTTTGCTCAGTGGGGAAGTCTGCTTCTTCCTCTGCCCCTCCCCCTGCTCATGCTCTCTCTGATAAATAAATAAAATCTTAAAAAAACAAACAGTCCAGGAACAATCAATGGTTGGGAGACTGAAACCTGACTCTACTTTACGCACAAAATTCTATTCCAGATATATTGTAGAGCTGCATTGAAAAGGCATAACATTGAAGTATTTGAAAGATAACACAGATACATTAATGGATGTGGAAGAAGAAAAGATTTCTTAGATCACAAAGAAAGCACTAACCATAAAGGAAACAAGTAATACATTTCTCTAGTTTAAAATTAAGAACTTCCCTTCATCATGACCAAATATGCCACTGAGTGGGAAAAGATGTTTGCCACAGATGTGACAAAGGAGTCATATCCAGAATGCATAACAAGTATCTATAAATTGATAAAAATGAAAAAGACTCAAAAAGGCACTTCATAAAAGCAGAAATCAAATACGGGGCGCCTGGGTGGCTCAGTCGTTAAGCGTCTGCCTTCGGCTCAGGTCATGATCCCGGGGTCCTAGGATCGAGCCCCGCATCAGGCGCCCTGCTCAGTGGGAAGCCTGCTTCTCCCTCTCCACTCCCCCTGCTTGTGTTCCCTCTCTAGCTGTCTGTCAAATAAATAAAATTCTTTAAAAAAAAAAAACAGAAATCAAATGGCCCACATAAATATGAAAAGGAGCTCAACACCACTAATAACCAGGGAAAAATGAGAACTAAAACCATAATAAAATACCACTGCATATCTACCAAAATGGCCAAAATCACCACTACCAAAAACACCAGGTGGTCAGAGCAGACGGAGTGCTGCCAGGAGCCTATGGACTAGGCGTCCACTCAGTATAGTCTGTAGAAGTCTGACCGGTTCTTGTGTTTATTACCTGCTTTTCATTCCTGTTCAGAGTTGGGCCATTTGCGTTTTCTGGAAGATTTCCCTTAGGAGCCCTGGAAAAGACCAACACTCATTAAATATTCCAGATCCTACGTCCAAATGCACAAACGATGTATACGGAAATAGCTGTAACCATACTGTCTACTCATGAGTGTCCGAAATTTATCCAACTACAATCTAAAATTCTTTATTTTCTGGTTGGAAATGTTTCAGTTTTATTACCTCTGTGGAGGGGAACTCTCTCAAAAAATTTCAGACATGCCTGGAAAGATGGCCAAGAAATTAGGGGTGCCTGGGTAGCTCAGTTGGTTAAGCATCTGCCTTCGGCTCAGGTCATGATCCTGGGGTCCTAGGATCGAGCTCGGTGAGAGGATCCCTGCTCAGTGGGGAGTCTGCTTCTCCCTTTGCCCCTTCCCTTCCCGCTCTCGCTGCTTGAGCACTCTAATAAATAAAATCTTAAAAAAAAAAAAAAATTACCTTGCTCTTACCTTTCTAAAGACAAAGACACATGGTTGTGTGGCGCCATCTGGTGGCTCCAATGTATTTTACCACAGCTCCCCGTTCTAGTCCACATTTTTGTTCTTGCAAAGGAGAGGGGTTTCTGATCATCTGCCACCACAGTCCAAGTACAGTGCAGCAGGGCTAACGCTTCCACGGCATCAATCCCAAACCTATGTACTTTTTCATAACGGGACTGAGCAACTTTCCATGTTTAATGGACAATTTCCCCTCTTTTATGTAGCATTTAAGTCTTGCCTGTTTTCCCACTGAATGTTTTTTCTTTGTGCACACAGAAGTACTTTATGTATTCTGGATACTGGTCCTTTGAAGGGTATATGAATTACATTGTATTTTCCAACCGTATGGACTTCTCTTTTTTTAAAATGGTATTTTAGGATAAACCTGCCATTTCCTTTAAAGTTTTCTTACAAGGCTCTTATTTAAGAAATCCTTCCCACTTCGGAGATTTTGTTAAAATCGTATTTCTTCTGTAAGCCTTTGGTACAACTTTTTGATAAAGCCATCCAGGCCTTCAGTTTTGTTTGCGGGAAGGCTTGTACAATGAGATTCCACTCCTTTAATAGCTATAGGACTACTGAATTTTCCTTCTTGTTAGTTTTGCAAAGTTGTTCTTTTCTGTGAATTTATTTCATCTGCATTTTAGTTATTGAAAGTGTCTCATAGTCTTTAATGACATTAATCATAATCATTTTTTCATTCCTTTTTTTTTTCCATTCCTAATGATAGTTTTGCTATTGTTCTTTTTTCTTGGTCATTCCCAAGAGATTAGCAATTTTATTAGTCTTTTTAAAGAACTTAGTGCTTTGTTGATCCTTTCGGGGGCATCTTATTTATTTCATTACCTTGTTATTAATTTCTTTCATTTATTTGAATTTAATTTGCTGTTACTATTCTGGTTTCTTGAGAAGAATGTTGAATTCATTTTTTAGCCTTTCTATAGTTAGGGCTATAAACTTCCTCTTTAAGTATGGCTTTAACCTCAAACCAAAAGGTTTTGATATTCGTATTTCCACTTCCATTCAGTTAAACTTTCTACTTTCCACTGGGTTATTGAGGGAAACATTTCTTAACATCCAATTTTTATAATTTCTGTTACTAGTTTCTTGTTCAATTCTGTACAGAGAACCTTCTCTACAGGAGTTCAACTTTCTGCAATTTGTTTCTCTATGGCTTAACGGAGCCAACTTTGATCAATGCTCATGTTCACCTAGAAGGGATATATATTTTAGAGTTAATGATTAGTGTTCTGCAGTCCATTAGTTTATTAAGTTTGTTAACTGTATAGGTCTTGTCTTCTATATCCTTTAATGATTTTTTTTTGGTGGTGGGGGGGTTATGTGTGTGTCTGCTTCTGTTATTTACTGAGAGAGTTATATTCAATTTTTATATACGGACTTCCACTTCTGGTCAAGATACAGTAAAACTGGCACTTTACCCTCATGCCTCTAGTGACTAAAAAACCAGACAAAACATGTAAAACAATGCCATTTAAGACACTGGACATCAAGCACTGAAGGACATTAATCCTTGAAAGCACAAGAAGCAAGACCTGAGCCTTACCACTGCCCCAGTTTACCACCTGAAGAAAATTTCCAGGCCATAATGCAAGGAAGGGGAAACTGAGGAGGAGCTCATCAGTGTTCCAGAGCTGAAGAGACAGGTGAGAGTCCAGAGAGGTGCAAGTGGCTAGAGTTCAATCTTCCAGAAACTTTGAGAACAGAGAGGATAATTTCCAGCTCTTTCCATGAGTCTAGTTTAATATTAATACCAAAACCTATCAAGGGTATTACAAGAAAGGGATATTATAGACCATCTCTGCCGAACATAGATGTAAAATCCTAAACAAAATATTGCAGAATAAACCCAGAAATATGTAAAAATAACCTATCATAACCAAGTGGTGTTTACTCTAGCAAAGAGGAAGGTGAAGTGGGGAGCAGCGGTGGTGGGACAGGGAGGGACACTAGGAAATCTATCATTAACAACACTTATGGTACAAGAAAAATAATTCTATCATCTCAACGGATTCAAGAAAAGCATTTGACATTTCACTACATCACACATACACTTAGCAAATTATAAATAAAACATCTTTAAATTCTTAAAGAATACTTACAAAAACCCCATAGCAATCATTACGATCGATGGTTAATCGTAAAGTTTTCCCCCTTAGGTGAGGAACAAAGAAAGGTGATTCCACCTGGACCACTTCTACTCAACATGGTACTAACTAGTACCGTGACCAGGGCAAGGAGGTGAGAAATAAAATAAAAGTCATTATAAGCACAAGAGAGGAGTATCTAGAAAAACCCCAAAGAATCACAAACCTAGAATAAATGAATTAAGATTGCTAGATACAAGGTCATTATAAAACAACTATATTTCAATATTTTAGCACACATTTTAAAAAAGAACTTAAAAAGACACTTCACCAAAGAGAATATCCAAATGGCCAGTAAGTATTCGAAAAGATTCTTATTTGCATTATTAAGTCATTGTGGAAATTAAAGTTAAAACCACAGTAAGGTACCACATTTGTCACAATGTCTGAAATGAGAAAAATGGAAAATATTAAGTTTGGCAAGGCTGATAGGAGTGTCCCTTCTGTAAACACTGGGAAAAAACAGGCTCACTAAGCTGCTGCAGGGCATGCCCCTGGGGTGGCCAATCCCTCCTGTCTTGGTTTATCAAATGCTTCTGGGGGGATGGGAGGAGGTGGTCCTGAGGTGTCCTTGTGGACTAGCACATCCTTTAGTTACCGGTCCCGGGTCGCCAGTATCAGACAAATACAGTAACGTGTATTACTTTCCTAGAGCTACCATAGATCAGCAGGACTCGGGTGTCCTAATTAAAACAGGCCGGAAGTCCCAATCAGCGTGTCGTTCAGAGGTGTGAAGGAAGAATCTCGTCTCTAATAGTTGCTGGAGGCTGCTGTTCTTTCTCTTGTGGCTTCTCCTCTCTGCCATCCTCATGCTGCCTTCTCCACTAGGTCTGTTGTATCTTCATCTCTCCCTTAGAAAGACACTTGTCTTGGCATAAAGGGCCCATCCAGATAATCCACTGTAATCTCATCTCAGAATGCTTCATTACCTCTGCAAAGACCCTTTTCTCAAATACAGTAAACATTTACAAATTCTAGGGATTAGGGCTAGATGTTTTTAGGTAGCCAGCACTCAACCTACTGCATTTGTGTGTCGGATTTCTAAGTAAAAGAATGAACCGGGGACACTTGTGCAGAGATGGTCAGGGGAAGGACCGGCCTGGGGAAAACCTGGTGTGTGTGCTGGGAGGGGGTTAACAGGGAGGAGGGAGAAGCCTTACCTCTCATGGGAGTAACATGCCCTAGGCACAGAGTGAGGACTGGAAAAATTTTAGGAAGGAATGCTAGAGCAAAATTTCCTCCTCCTTCGCCGAGGTCCTAGGATCTGATCCCCTGAAACTGCTGCATTTCTTGCCACGAGGGGGGCGCTGTGGCAGACCAAGCGAGGTGCCCATTCAACAGCCATTCCTTCCCACTTTTATTCTGGGGCCATCGATGGCTCAGCTAGGAAAGCTCACTTCCCAAGTTTCTTGCATCCACTGGTCATGGGACCCACTCCTGACTAGTGAGATAAAAGCAGAAATATTAAGTGCAGCTTCTGGAAAAGCTGCCATTTTGCTATAAAAAGGGACACCCATTTGCCCTTTTCCCCCTCCGCCCTTCCTGTGAGGCCCAGGTGATGTCGGGCGATGTAAATGCCGCCCTGAGTCCCTGAGAGCACTGTGCACTCACTCACTCAGTCAGCCCTGGGCTTTCCTGTTCTGAGAAACAAGCCCAAATGTGGATTAGCCGGTGTTATTTGGTTTGTCATCAAACACACTTTTTAAAACCCAAAAAAGGAGATTAAGTATTTTATAGACACTACAAAGTCAAAAATAATTGGATCATTCCTATTTCTCTGGGGACCTAAAAAATACGGCCTTCACACCAATGCTAGCCCCACACTGGCCCTCTTGAGTGACCGGGTGTAATTATTTTATCTGTGTATGAAATAAAGAGCAGAGAAAGTTAATGTAGATTCTTTATTGATTCCACCAATGTATTAGTAGATATGATAATAATAAATGGTACTTTTACATTCTCTTAACCAAAAATATAACAAATATTTACACTCAGTAAAAATACAAAAAGCATACAGAGGCACTGTCTTTCTAAAAGACATAAGTTTAAGAGGTATCAAAAAATAGACAAACATTGCTCGTTACAGGATACTTTACAATCACTGAATTGTGCAGTATAATTGCATTTGATTATTACAACTGTGCAGTTTTGTTTTTTTTCTGATAAGCTCACGTTTCAATTTTAAAAGACCAAGTACAACTGCATACTGTGTATCAAAAATAAAGAAGCCTTAAAAAAGCACAACAAAAGCGAAAGATGAACTGGGGTTCAAGTTTAAATTTGAAAATGTACTGTGACACTTTTTTGAAGATTCATCCTCCTGTTCTAGCCTTTAAGGTAATGCTAAAGGGATACATCTACTTTAATATCACATTTTTTAGAAACAAAATATATCAGAATAACAATCATTATCATTGTTTTAAGTGTACAAGGAAACGCTTTCTCCTCTTCTTTTTATAGGGAAGAGAACACTTTATAAAAATTAGGTTTGTTCTTGGAAATCCTCATGATTACTGCCACATTTCCGGCCTGGGAGATGCTCAAGGAGGTTATACTGATGACCACAGTGTGACTTACCACCCTCATGAGAAACCAGTTAAGACTTTTTCCTCCCCAAAGATCAGATTCAAAGTAATCATTTGGAGGAAGAATCTACTACTTAAAACAAATCTTTATGGAAGTATATAGTGGATTTACTAATGGACCAAATCTTTCATTATGAACAAAACTGTTTTGTTGAAACTTATTTGGCAAAACTTTGCACTGTGGATTTAGTGCTTCAGGAAGTCCTGACGGATTCAGAGCTGAGGTGGGATGAGGGCACTAGTCTCTTCAATAAAGTTATAAATTTATAATAAAAACAAAAACAAAAATGGGGGCTTAGAATTGGAGCAAATATAGGTTAAGGCTTCTCTTGTTCTAGTCATGTAACAAACTAAGAGAAGGCAGAAATGTACCCTAAATTAGAATTAAGATATAAAAATCACAATTCCACGAGTTTTTAGGGGATACACACAGATCAAACTACAATGCATTTGGCTTTAGTTCCTGATCACTGTGATCGGCTTACCCCAACACTCACAGTTGGAGCTAGAGGAAAACAAAGGCAGCTACAAGGTGCAGTCAAAATCACATCCTCTGAATCTGTGCAAGATATTCTCAACACCATTAAGGACAAAGACAGGTAAGGCTCCCATTTGATTTCAGACACCTGCAAATAAACAGATACTGTGCAAACAGCACATTTTTTCTGGGGTAATGGATATAAAATAGAATAAATACCCAAACTTGACAAAAAAGGGGATTATAACAGAAGTATCTTTCATTTTCTTTGTTTCGCCCTGGACATGAAAACACTACTACGTCAATCAGTGAAGGGACATTTTTTTGTGATCAGAGGACCAGTGTTTATAGGTTAAATCACTACAGTGTGACTTTCAAACCAGGGCTTTTGATTCAGGCCATTTTCCATGTCAGTGGAACAAGAAAGCTATAGAGCCAATTAGCCTCACTCTAACACACCTGGAGGGTGGATTTTTAAGGCTTTAAGTTTCAAATTCATGGGGGTTTTTTTTGCCCAAAGGAATTTTTCAGATAAGCTATTTTTCCTAAAATGAAGAGAGAGTCATTTTGATGTAAAAGACAGACTAGTGCCATTGACCACTCGGAAATGATTTACGATTTTAAAATGAAGGGGATGAGGGGTAGGGTGGGCGCCTAGCTGGCTCAGTTGGTAGAGCACGTGACTCTTTATCTCAGGGTCACAAGTTCAAGCCCCATGTAAGGCGTGGAGCCTACTATGAAAAAAAAAAATGAAGACAGGGAGAAAGAGAGGGAAGAAATAGCTAGGGAAAAATGAGAACAAACTCTCGAAAAGGGAAATCACAAACCAGCTAAACCCTATAAATTCACATATGGACAACCATTCAGAAGTAAACCCATCTTGGCTCCATGTTAATCTGGGTAGTGCACATGAATGGCTTTGGCTTTTTTTTCTTTCTTTTTTTTTTTTGGTAGTCATCACAGAAGTTTATTAAGCTCTCACATTTACATTAAAAATAATAAATTTAAACTTAAGATATAGAAAACACTGTATTTAATTAGTAAAAATATGGAAAGTCTAGGTCATCCAGTAAACAGTCACTGAAATTTTAATTAAATACTTGGGAGCGCCATGCCCAAGAGGCTGTTAAAAATATGTATCTCTTTCCTCTCAAGGGCTAAACTGAGAACCAAGAGAGAATCATTTCCCAGCTCCTCTGTCCCCCCTAAAATTTTCAACCACTTATCACCTCGGTGTGCTCATGAGCTTTCTTGCAGGCAGCTGGGGGCTGCAGGGTTGTTCAGTGTTGAACACAGCCTCATGCTGAGATGGGGTGCAGGGGCGGCTGCAGAACATACATGCAGATGAATTCATCTCCAATGTTACACACCAATAATTACATTTCCTTTTTAAAAAAGAACTCCACATCTGAGCAGTGAAAAATTTTTGTTTTGGGTTTCTGCAGAACTCTCCTGAACTCATTTTCTACTTAATGGATTTATACTTTTAGTTAGATGCAGCATGACTTTCACTTTAGAAAGGACTGGTATACATGTTTTTTAAGATAAAATTTCATTCTTCGGAGATGAGGGTGGCTACCCACCCAATCACAGCCTCCCTGTCCCAAAGGACGGATAAGAAACCCCGTGGCAGCTTCATCTGGCCTTCCAAATCAGCTGACTGCAGTATCTTCCTTCCTAACTCCTCAGCCACAAAGGGCTTCCTATCCCACTCAAATGGAGACCGACCCTACATTGCACTGGTGCCACAGATCAAGTTCATCTCTGTACAGATTAAGTATCATCCTGTAAAGATGACTTCAGTCTGGTCAGACCAGAGACAGTTTAATGGCCTCAAACATAAACATCCGCTCATGACAGCTCCCCAAAACAAAGAAAACCACAAAACTTAAAATAATAAGTTACTTTTCAAATACACAAGAATATCCTTGGTATTGGCAGACATTTTTGAATTTGTCCGTTAACCCAAGCTATGGCTTGGAAAAACTACTAAACTACTATCTTAAAAATAACTTGTTAAAGAAAAATCTATACTGATATACACAGGGAGGACTCTGAGTTTGAACCTGTTCTAGTAACTGTGGTCCCAAGGCAGGTCTGGTGTGCGACGTGAAGCCTGGTTTCCAGGCACAACATCCATAGCTGAGGAAAACTCTGCATCTGCAAGGATTCAATAAGAGGAAGCATGATTCGGGGCTAGGTAATTGCTCCGAGCACAGGGAACGAGACCTCTGGGTCAGCAGCGGCGGCAAGCTGTTCGGTGGCAACAACGGCCCGCGGAATCATGAGGTGCTTCTGCCCACTCCTTCCTCGACGGTTTCGGTAAACTTCAAGCGGGTCCTCCAAAGCTTACACTGCTGAGACCTGTTCATTTTCTGAAAACAGTAAGGACACCATTAAGTGGTAGATGAGGCTTGTTAATGAAGATCAACTTAAAATCTAGTCACCTGCTTAGAAAATTAGTCACTCTCAACAAAGAAATCCTCTCAAATACCCCATCAAGGCCCAGATTTTATTACAACGTTGAGTGCTGATGGCACTGCGGACTGACCGACGGCAATGCCCTAACCGCTTCCTCGTCGCTTCATTACTGCTTGAAGGGATAGAATTTCATTTATTTTTAATAAAGCTGCCCCAGCTGCAGTCAGTCAAGAGTTCCACTGGTAAGAGGAGCTATACCAACAGCACAATTTCAGGTAATCAGGCCTTTGAAGTTTTCATGCCTTAACGTAAGACGCAGCTCTGCTAAGGTCAAGTGCCTCTTCTCAAAATGACTGTCTCAGACTGAGCTGCTGTTGGGCAGATAGAAGAAGACCCTATGTGATCAGGAAGAAGGGTACTGGGCACACAGAAACATGCAAGTTACTCCATTTAAAATATACACCATCATACTGAGGAATTTCTTTTTTTTTTTTTTTTAACAGAGATTGCTAAGGCATTTAGAAGTAAACATTAATGACTATATGAAATAACAGAGTAAACACCAATTCATGTATTCAGCAATTCATTTAAGACCCATTAAGGTAGTTTGTCAACATACCATCTGCTTCGCTATCTGCATCAGTCACATCTGCTAGTTTAGGATGGGACGGCTGCAAAATATGCCTCTGAGGCTGAGTTACAATCCTCGATGGAACACAGGCCACGGGGCTGCTACCGAGAGAAGCTGGTGGCCGTCTAGAGAGGCTGTCATGCATCATCTTTGACCTCTGCACTGCCACACTATAATCTGGAGGTTTTAGGTGTAGGTAGGGTCCTTCCTTTAGGTCCGCTAAAGAAATCCCCATGTATCCTGGAGGAGTGGGAGGTGGCTCCCTATACCTATCCTCCTTCTTGGGTGAGGTGACACAGTACACTGGCATGAAAAACAAGCAATGGAAATGTTAATGGAAAATGTAAGAAACGAAAAAAAAAAACATACTGAAACTTATTACAATGACAAAAGAGAACTCAGAAATAGACTAAACGAATATATTTGAATACAGTGACAGCAGATTAAAAACATAATATTTAAAACTTATTATTTAAACTTGTTTTTCAAACACATAAATCACATTAGGTCTTATAAACAAAACTAGAGTGACAGAGGCAGTTGAAAGAAGGGGCACGGTGACAAGCTCTCCTCTGCAGTGGAGCCCCCCCAGTTCAGAGACGGCTGCCTGGCTCTTCAGGGACACCAGCCCCGGGGACGACATGGTCAGAGACATTCTATGTTCTGCCGACGGGGAGGATTTTCGCAGAAATGACATCTGGACTGTCCACCCTGAACCTGAGACACAAACCACTGCTTTACAGCACTCCTGCGGAAACTACCTGTCGGTCCTGGCATATCAACAACATGAACTTCCCGGGTACAGAGGACCTAATTCCTTCAAGGACCTACTGCTAACTTCTGATCTGTGACCAAGTGAAAAAGAAAAGAAAAAAAAAAAAAAAAAGCCATAATTTTAGGAAATCCATCTTAAATTTCTGTGATTTTCAGTGCACACTCAAAATAATCGTGACTTTAAAAAAAAATGTGACTTAGAATCCTTTTCCCTAAGTTTGTAGACCATGAGACAAAGGCAAAGTTTCAAAAAGCTTCAGAAATAGGTTAAAGAAAGCAGAAGTTCCATGACATTAAGACCAATTCCCAGGATCTAAGGGACAAACGGCTCTGATGACCTTGCTGATGTAACTTTTAAAACACAAACACAACCTACATATAGGCAGAATAAATTAAGAAGGACCACTGATGGGGCACCTGGGTGGTTCCATCGTTAAGCGTCTGCCTTCAGTTCAGATCATGATCTCAGGGTCCTGGGATCGAGCCCCGCATCGGGCTCCCTGCTCGGCGGGAAGCCTGCTTCTCCCTCTCCCACTCCCCCTGCTTGTGTTCCCTCTCTTGCTGTGTCTGTCAAATTAATAAATAAAATCTTTAAAAAAAAAAAAAGGACCATTGATAATTCTAATGTTAACTCCTTTTTTAGACAACCAGGTTTGTCCATACTGAAATTTCTACAACTGTACCAGCAAAATCTGCATGGAGTATAAGGTCCTAAAGGATTTCCATTCCCACCTGAGAGGATGGGGCAGGGACAGGATGGAGAAGTCAGCAAGACCAGTAAGACAAGAATGAAGAATTTAAGCCCAGAGTCATCTATAAATGAAATCAAATATTTTTAAAAATCTAGTTTCCTAACTGGACAGGAGATTAATTTCATATCCTTGCACACACATGTTTAGATACCCATATAACGGTTACCCAGAAGGATTTAATAAAAAAATCCTTGGAAAAAAATTAACAAGCTAAAAACCCCAATCTATAATGCAATTTGACAAGTAAAAATGTACTATAAATGTGCTATAAAAATCAGCACATATTTTAGTAATTTTTTTTTTTTTAAAGATTTTATTTACTCATTTGAGACACAGAGATAGAGAGAGCGAGCATGAGCAGGGGGAGAGGCAGAGGGAGAAGCACCTCCCCGCTGAGCCAGGAGCCCGATGTGGGGCTCGATCCCAGGACCCTGGGATCATGACCCAAGCCGAAGGCAGATGCCTAACCATCTGAGCCACCCAGGCGCCCCAGTAATTTTTTTTTTTAAGATTTTATTTATGTATTTGAGAGAGAGAATGAGAGAGAGAGAGAGAGAGCACATGAGAGGGGGGAGGGTCAGAGGGAGAAGCAGACTCCCTGCTGAGCAGGGAGCCCGATGCGGGACTCGATCCTGTGACTCCAGGATCATGACCTGAGCTGAAGGCAGTCGCTTAACCAAATGAGCCACCCAGGTACCCACAGTTTTAGTAATTTAAATTGACTTCATGAATATGTTATACAGTTGATTCAAAGTACAGTCATTCCATATAAATAGAAAAGCAGGGGCTATTATATCTAAATATTTATGTAATTCAATGACGAAATGAAAAAATGTACTTGATGGCTAAATACTAAAAGAATACATACAACAAAAAAAGCTGTGTGTGGTCAGAATGGAACCTACAACAGGAGTTGGCATACCCATGACGTGTACTAGGAGGATATACTGAAAAATATTTTGGACTTCCTTTTTTATCACAATGTTCCTCACTTTTATTACTTAAAAATGTCAGATTCAAAGTTTCTACCATGTATACACAGCAATTGTGGTCCAAACAATTTATGAGGTGACAAAGAGAATAACCCCTTTGTTAGGACTGCATAGTAATACAATCTTTCCTCAATGAAACCAAAGAGATCTCAAAAACAAAACACAAATGAAACTGTTACCTTAATTAATTACCTTCATACCAGCCCTTTCATTTTAATAGGCTTGAATACCTGCCCCCAAACCCTTGAGAAATCATCAACTTTTTGAAAATAATTTGTTTGTAGAGGGCAGGAAGAGAGTGAGAGAAGAAATATTTCCAGTGAGAGAAGAAATATTTCCAAGAGTAAAATTTTGGGCCAAGGTATCCCAATGCCACTTTTTGCCACTTAATCTCTAAATTCCACAGATACGACAGAGAACAAAGAACTTACCAATCAGGCCCTTTTCTGTACTTGAAGTAACAGTTTTGTAAACTGGGTCAGTGCCATCCTTGGGGTCCAAGCCTTCAGAGGACTCAGGTGCGATGCTCTCCAACACTCTCCGTTTAATAGTCCCGTAGTTTGGTTCATGTGTATCAGACAGAGAACTGGAGGAGGCCCAACTCTGTCTCATCTGATTAGCCTCTAGGTTTCCTTTACACTGACCACAAGTTCTAGAGCAGCCTTTAGGGCAGGAATAGGGCTCACAGTCAGGGGGTTCAACTTCAGCAATGGGGCCATCCAAATGGGTATGTCGGTAAGAGTTCAAAAAATCCCAGCCTTTTGGGTTTGGAAGGCTTTGGAAGTTGTCATGGGAGCTGCTTGAACAGGAAGTCCAACTTCCACGACCACTATCCGCTGCTTCTAAAATGACGTGCTCGTGAGAAATCTCTTCATTACTCATAGAAGAGGAGACAGCTAAACTCTTGACGAGAGATGGCTTTGACAATGTCCACCTAAAAAATTGGGGATACACTTAAGTTAAAAGTAATTTACTGGCTTACTGGAAAAACCTTCTGTCCAATCCAAGTATTACTGCCTACAAAAGACTACAGAACATGCATCATAAGTGTTCAATGCCAAAATAATCTTGTGAAAAAAAAATGACACTGTAATCAATTAATCTCCATTCCTATTAATGTTCATACTTAGCTAGAAACGTACATGGAAGAAACTCAAATACTTAAGCCAAGTTACCTCAGAAATTTTTCTTGAATTGATATTAAATGAAAATGAAAAATGAGGCTTGAAATGAGTAAAATTAAGTATACATTTTCATTCTTGGTCAACATATTGCTAGACTCTACATGGATACAGAATAAAGAATTCTCAACTACATGTTCTCAACCATGTTTGGTTTTTCAATGTAACTCTGAGGTTAGCCTAATACAGTGCCAAGTAAACAGTAACTTCTCCAACCAACTAACAACTGTAAAATGAGTATTATTATTTATAGCAGGGGCCTCCAAATTAGGGTTCAGGGGCCAAATTCAGCCAATGGCATGATGTGGAGCAATGGCATGTATGGAGCAAAGCATGGTATTTTACATTTTAAAGAGTTTAAACAAAATAAAAATATTCCAAAGAATTTGAGAGTGAGAAAAATGTACTCTGCAAAGCCCGAAATTTTACAATCGGCCCTTTACCCTCCTTGTCCCCTGCCGGCCCCCACCAACAAAAAAAAAAGCTTACAAACCTTTCATTTACAATATAGAGCAGGTGTGGGCAAACTACAGCCCAAGGCCAAATCTGACCCTTAGCCTATTTTTGTAAATAAGATGTTATCGGGACACAGAATGCCCATTTGTTTATGAGCTGTATTGTCTAAGGCTGTTTCAGAGCAAAAATGGTAGGGTTGAGCAGTAGCAACACAGAATTCATGACCTGCAAAGTCTGACACTATTTAGTATTTAACTTTTAGAGAAAGGCTGGCTGACCCTTGGTCTAGAAAATCATAGTTTAAAAACCTTTACAAATTTGCTAATACTTCACTCTATCCTAATTTTTTCATATTAAAGAATACCAGATTTAACAATCATTTTAGAATCAATTTTCTCAAAGATTTCCATATTGCCTGATTCTAAATAGAAATTTACAGTTAACTTTGTGGACTTCTGCTAGCTGATAATTCTTACTCCCTAAATCACACTTTCAGATCAGGGACTGACCCCTACTCCCCCAACCTGTCTACAATGGGTACAGCACTGGGAACACCTCCCATTACACAATCTTTCTGAGCATTCTCTAACTTAATAGCCACAACACAAGAACCACATCCTCCTAACTATAGCAGACTCACTGTGAGCTCTTATTAAATTGAAAACATACATGACAGAAAGTTACTTAAATTCATTTTTTCTTTCCTTTTTTTCCCCAAAGATTTTATTAATTCATGAGAGACACGGGGGTGGGGGGCAGAGGCAGAGAGAGAAGCAGGTTCCCTGCTGAGCAGGGAGCTCAACGTGGGACTCGATCCCAGGACTTCGGGAACATGACCTGAGCTGAAGGCAAACGCTCAACCATCTGAGCCACCCAGGTGCCCGAAAGTCACTTAAATTCAGTAAATACTTTAAAAATGAACACCCATTCATCTTTCAAACTAGTACTTACTTGCATACTCAAGACAGAAGATGCATGCTTGGCCCTCATATTATTTTATGGATCCCCCTGCAACCACCCCATGGGGACAGGGGTATCATCTAAGGGCAAGCTGGGGAGCACAGCTTGCAGAGGCCACTTGGCTTGGGTTTTGTGGTGTGAACGGGGGCAACTATATTTACCCAGGGCCAAGTTGAGTATGATCTCCTATCCCTGAGTAGTGTTCTGTCTTTTCCAAAGGCCCAGTGGACTCAGGGACCGCCACAACCTGTGAAGAACACCGTTCATCCTGCAGAGCTGTAGACATGGAGTCAACAGAACAATTGCTCACGATGCTGGATCGTGAAGAAATTTCACTATGGCTGGAGTCAGACAAGTTGTCAGATTTAGCTGACGGTATAAGTGTATAACCTAAACGAGAGAAAACAAGTGATTAAACTACAAAACAAGGAATCAGGGAGGGGTATGTGGTCAGGGAGAAGATGAAGAACAATAAAAGAGTAAGTAGCAATCTCATTTTCCATCCGTGTAGATATAATGATGCCAATTTCCTATACACATTGCCCTACATATCCACTCACCCACCTACCTATTCTGTACCAACCCGACTCCAAATTCAAGCAATACGAAGTCAAAATCCAGTATTACTGAGGAAACTAGTCCAAATGTATATCTGCCTTGGGCTCTCACATAGCTATAAACATTTAATAAAATAAGGCATTAGATGTATTTCAAAATATTAAAAAGCAGACATCTTGAGTTTCTCAACTTCTTTTTAACACTGTGCCCCCTTCTTCGATTAACATAAATATTTCATGGCCTGATCTGAGTGTCTAGAATACCACCTTGAGGTAAGGGTGGGTGAGGGAGTCAAGACTCCAGAGAAAGAACAGTATTTTTGCTTTTTACACTACATATACTTACCTCAGATATTCTGCTTATGTCACCTAAGGAGTCTTGCCCCAAGTTGAAAGCAATTATTTTCATATTTTTAAATAAACTGTGTTAGCTATGGATTTGATCTTATACCTGGTTTCCTTTTTCTTCACCAACTTTACAGAATATTGCATTAAACAGCAGAACTGCCACATTTATAAACATGTGTCACGAAAATAACAGCATCTGCCTGTTTTAAATTGTTCTATGATTTACTGCACAGCAGATACAGCAAGAGAGATTTTCTTTTCCATTCTCTGGAATAAATGGGTGGAGATGGAATGATGTAGAAGCATCTAAAAATAAATCTGCAGCATGACAGTTAAATGTACATAATGTCTATTTTGATAACTTAGAAAAGCAAACTTATTCAGAAATAAAAGGAAATGCCATAGTAATCCCAACAAGGAACAGGTCTCAAAGAATCAAACAATTATTTTCCTTTTCACTGGAAAAATGAGGTTCATAGGTAAATGACCATTAGGACAATCCTGAAAAATCTCATTAAGAAAAACTATAGGCTTTATATACACATATAACTCAAGTCATCAAAGAAAAAATTTGTTGAACACCAACCATATTAAGTAGTCCCAGTAATTATTTCAGAGAGAAAAATGAAGAGCCAGAATATGGGTTATTTCTCTGTGGCTTATGGGGCCCCCAGGCACAGGAGAAGTTGAGAAAAGCCAGGGTTTCGATCTTCTCAACATTGCCATTTCTCAGTGCCCTATTTAGGAGGTGATTGGTCAATTTTCAAGAGGACCAAGAAAATGGATTTGGTAAATTAAAAACAAAAACAAAAACAAATAAAATATAAAAATTCTTCCTTGAAAGAAAAAAAATCTTTGCTCTTTTATCTTGGGGGATACACTTGCTTTACTGTTTTAAAATTAAATCGGAGCGGGAGACGAACCATGAGAGACTATGGACTCTGAGAAACAAACTGAGGGTCCTAGAGGGGAGGGGGGGTCAGGAGATGGGTTAGCCTGGTGATGGGTATTAAAGAGGGCACATACTGCATGGAACACTGGGTCTTATACGCAAACAATGAATCATGGAACACTACATCAAAAACTAATGATGTAATGTATAGTGATTAACATAATAAAAAAAAAATTACATCCCTATGTCTGTTAGATCAGTGTTTCTCAATTACAATCAATTCTAAGAATGACCCGGAAAGGTTATTAGTATACATATTCTTGGGCCTCTTTCTGGCAATTCGAATTTATGAGGTTCATGGTAGAACACGGTAATTGTATTTTTAACAAGTTTCCAAATGATTTTTCACTTGCTATGTCAGACTATCTCCTTTTCCTGTCTGGATCAGAGATTTATATGAAAAGCAAATGAAATAAAAAGTATATGTGGACAAGATACAGTTTCTTGCCTTCTTTTTCCTTTAGCTTGTAAAGTAGTTGCAGTAATAAGAACAATAAAATTCTCTAAAGCAAAGGTGGTGATCAGATCATTACTGGGGGTTCTAATGCAAAAGTAAATACTGATTTCTAAAAAGTACCTCTACTTATTTCATTCACAGACCCAGCCGCTATCAGCAGGAAATAAAGCCAACTACAGAAAACAAGAGTATAAATTTTACTCACATTAGTAAAATAACATGTACAAATAAGGCACTTTAAATAAATACGACTTTGTTGCTAGAGTACCTTTAACACTAATCATGAAATGCCTATAAATCGTATTTTACACTAAGTTGTCTGCCTAAACTTTGATAAATAACTTAAGCTACATTTACATTAATAAATGAAAACAAGTTTAACACTAAAATTAAGTAAGGATCTCCGTCAGATTGTCTTTCTCCTTTTAGACTTGAATCGCGTATAGAAGCAGTTTAAAGTGTTACGGTTGCCTCCGCTATTTGAATTGAAGATGTCACTCCCTTTCTCATCTTTGATGTTGCTTCTAACATCCTTCACTTTCTCACAGCTTTCTGTAGCTTGATGGTGATCTGCGTCCTCTTTTTTGCTGTTGGCTAGTCTCTCCCTTGAAAGAGTTCTTTCCCTAAATCTTCTAAACGGGGATGTCATTCTTTTTCTGGCTGTGTTCTCACAACTTGTCCTGTCTCTATTCTCCTCAGTGGCCTTCTCGGTCCTGTCTGTTCTTTTGGCTGTTCTCCTGGTAATCTGAAGGATTTTCTTTTGCAAGTAAACCCCACCTATTCCGGGGCAGTTCTGGCCACTGATCTTGGTGCTGGACTCACTGGGAGGGGATGAGGAAGGCCCTGAGAGGCGCAGCAGGATGCTGAGATCAGATAGGATACTGCCAACTGGAGGGAGAGATGCAAAAACCCTGTCATGGTCAATTAATTCTTTCCAGTTAATCACAATTAGCCTGGTTTCTATTATAGAACATTTCACTATTAAAAAATTCAAACATTTTGACAATATTGGAAAAACTGAAATCTAGTAACGTATTCTTTACAGCACAGAGAGTCTACTATATAGCATCAACACTGCAGTCATTTCAAGACAGAACACAGGAGAAAAATTACCTTAATCAGAACAAGCTGGTAATAAAATACTGTTGAAAGTAAATGAAGCTTGTCATAAGGAAAAATATGACAAGAGTATGAGATAACCAGAATTATTTCTCAAAAATAACTATGTCTAGAATTTTCAGGCAGATTCTACTAAGAAAAAGCTTGGTAAAAACCAGACAGGACACATAAATAGTAAATACAATGTAAATATTTATAAAGCACAATTTCTGATCCTGTTTATCTCCAAGGGGAAAGGTTGCCTTCCATTAGCACAGGGGAAGATGAAGGTTAAGGCTGCCTGATGTCTCATTTTTTTAAAGTTCTTATTTAAAAAAAAAAAAAAAGTTTTTGCTTATCTAAATTCCCCTTATGAAAAACATGAAGACAGGCTTATTTCCTTAAGTGTTAGGAAAGAGAATTCCGAAGCTCAGCAAGAACCTAATAATGTACTCTTAGTTTAATAGTATTTTGGGGGCACATGGGTGGCTCAGTCATTAAATGTGTGCCTTGGGCTCAGGTCATGAACCTGCTTCTCCCTCTCCCACTCCCCCTGCTTGTGTTCTGTCTCTCACTGTGTCTCTGTCAAATAAATAAATAAAATCTTTAAAAAATATATATTTTTGTTCAGTTACAGACTACTGGCAAAATCATGTCCATGGAAAATAAAAGGGAATATAATAACTGGTGGGGTTTTGATAGAACATATGTAAGAACAATAAAAAACAGTTTTAAAGAAAATAATTTCTTCAGGTTTCTAAGGATCCTAAACATGTTTATGACAGTCTCCTGAAGCTATGAATGTCAAAGTCAATTGTTGACCACATGATGAAAGTCAAAATGGCAAAAAGACTTCTCGATTCTAGTGGTGAGGGTGGATTTTCCTTTGGGAATGAGAGCAATGGGGAAATTCTTCTTCCCGTAAGTCACATTCAGGCAAGAATACCGTATCCAATTCAACTAGTTTCCTGGTTAGAGAACTGTCTATAATGGGACCTCTGAACAGCCTCCAAAAGGTGTGGACCGTGTAAAGGTGTTCTTGATAGAGTGCTAAGAGCATGCGGCCACTGTTCATCAGGACCGTGTGTGTGATGGGATCCCCCTCTTTGACACTTCAGATAGGACCATGCAGACAGGAAAGAGATGAAACAGATCTGCATGCCTCACAAAATCATGTATGAGCTACATACCACAAGATCAGAAACCTGTGTTATATAATCATACCTGTTAATATCTACTGCTTATATGACCTATTTAATTTCTACTATTCTTTTCTTAGTAAAATCTGAATGAAAATTCTAGCTAGTCTTAGCTGTGTGAAGGGGGATAGGGCAATGAAGTTAGCAATGAAGCTATGTTACCCTGGGGTGGCAGCAGGCAAAAAGACAACATACCTCAATTTACTAAACACTTCTCATCTATCAGATTTTATAAGTATTATTTCCTTTAACTTTGTATGAGGCCCCTAAAAGAGTTGGTCTTTGTCTCATCTTACGGGCAGGAAACCTGACCTTAGAAATCAGTTGGGCATAGTTACACAACTATAGTGGGGAAGAGAGTCAAAATTCAAACTCAGGTCTGACATCACTTACCACATCACTGCCACAAATGTGGCAGCGAATAAAAAGGAACCCTCAAAACTGAGATGAAGCTTAGAACATGGGAGCTAAGGAAAGCTCCGGAAGTTTCTCCTTTCTGCTAGAATTCATAAGGTTGTCTTCCCCAACCCCATGTGCCCTCTTGTACTGTGATTATTTAAACACATTAATTTTTTTTTACATCTGTGAAGATGAGGCTGGAACTAAAGCATTTTTTTTTTTTTTTTAACCAGGCTAACAAAGTACAGAGGGGCCAATGTAAGAAATATACACACCCTTTAAAATGCTATACGTGCAGCTACCATGAAATGGCATTTGCGTGCACCCTACTAGTCAAGACAAAAAAAGGCTTCATTTCCAATTATGAAAACATAGGTCAATGAGCAAGACAGATTCCAGGTATTTTACCTCAAGAGGTCCTATGTATGATATAAAATTCATAGGGGTATAGGTTATTTTAAATCCTGATTACTAAAGGTAATAATACTCCATTACTAAAAAAAGTAATGTATCAACCTAAACATTTCTTTCCCTAAATTTTGTAGTTGGTTAAAACCAGTTTCTTATAGAAATTCTTATTTTAAAATACCCCATAGAAACGTTTAAGTAATTGGAAATTTGTGTAACAACATCAAGAATCTGCACAGAATGAAACTGCGACTTCTGCCTTCATTCTTATCTATGCTTGTCCACTGACAAAGGGATACAAGAGTCCTGGTTATATGATGCACAATACCTGGAAAGCATCTGAATAATGCAATCTACAACACGTAAGTCCAACAAGTATTAGGAGTTATATGTTTCTTCACTTTCTATTATCACTATAGATTGAAAAGCAAATTATGTGCCACCAAGTGTTTTTGGTGTAATCAGGATGAGCTTAGACTGTTATGTCTTACCTTTGCGAGGGGAACCTTGAGGAGATGCAGGAGGACTAGAATGTAAAGATGATGCCACAGAGATAGTATCTTCTGGATGTTTCTTACCACTTATTTCTTCAGTTGTTCCTAAAACTTTCTGAGGTAAATTTGTATCTAAAAATAAAACCCAAGAAGCAAATAAGCATCACTTCACAATTAAAATATCTGTAGTGGCCTGAAGTACTACGTAACTAAAGCCATGAACACAATGGCTAGAGTAGTCAACTGAAATGTATAAATGACAAACAGGGACTACATGACTGGCTAATGGCATACAAAGATTTTCACCTCCATGTTATTTGTTCCAATTCAGCTAGTCAGTACGAACCAGATTATAATAGTTCTTTGTTGTTTGTTTTGTGGTGTAAGGGAAACTGAGTTAACAGTCTTAGTGTCCCAGCCCCCACAAATGACACACTTGTTTTGTTGCAAGTCTTAACAGAGAAGGCTGCCCTCTAGAGGTGGCTTCTCCAAGTCAGGGCGAGGCACATGGTGGAGTGTGGGGATGCTGGCACTGTCACTACCTGGGGTGCAGCCGTGCTGTGGGGGCACAGGGGAGGCTGCAGGGCTGCCAGGCCAGCCCTTTTCAAGAGCACTAAACTCACACGACAGGAGAAAAGTAGACAACAGAAACAATCATGAATTTATGGGAAAATAGTATGGAACCCCCTGGAAACATGCTGCAAAGTTCTATCTTTACTCTCGTCCAACAGCTGGTCCTATTTAGCGTGCGTCAAGCTTAGCAATGGTTTCACCATCCTGACACTTTTGTATTTATCTTCTTTAGGAGATGTCCAAGAGCTATTGACACTCTTTTAATCAGTAAAGTGAGCCCAACTTTGATGGACCTTTGTCATAGTAGCAAGCAGCCCTTTCACACGGAAGACATTTAAATCACAGTATACTCACACTACTCTTAAGTGCTATTTTAATATAAGTGTATTTATCATATAAATAACAGCCATATTACACCAAGCAGAAAAAAGGGCTATTTGGAACAAGTAATACTACCTTTTGGGTGATGACATCCCAGTAAGAAGCCAGATCAGGATTTGTCTCATTTTGTACGCCTAAACAGCAACTTGATTGACTTTACCAATTTTGCATCTAATTACCTCTTCATTTCCATAACCATCAAACTAGTTCAGGCTCTGAGCAACTTTCAGTTCATTATTACATCAACTTTCCATTTGGACTCTCTGTCTGAAGTCTTGCTGCGCTCCCTACTATAGTCCTTCTCCAACATAAAATAGACCATAACCTTCCCCTGCTCAAATCTCTGCAAAAGCTACCCACTGACAACTCTCCTTCGGCACACCATGTTATAATTTCAGCATGCCTAGGACCTCATTTCTCGTCATCCTGGGAGGCTATTTAATATGATGGTTAAAAGCAAGGACTTTAGAGTCTGTTATAGCCTGGGCCTAACTCCCAGCTCCATTACTCCCTGGTGTGTAAGTGTGTAAGTTACTGAGAACCTCTGTTTCCTCTGTAGAATGAGAGTATTAGGTATCTTACAGGGTTATTGTGAGGATTAAATGAATATAACAAACCTAGTAAAAACACTCAGAATCGTGTCTGGCACTCAGGAGTGCTCTGTAGGTATCAGCTTTAATTATTATTCTCTCCGCACTTCCTGCAGCTCTGCACTCAGAGGCAGCACAATGCCCATAGCTCCTTGTACGTAGATCCCAAGCTATTCTTCTGCCTGAAGCAATTTCTCTGCCATCTCTGCCTAATTACCTCCATCCTAATCAACCTTAAGACTCTGCTTAGGCGTTACGTAACCTCCAAAAAGTCACCTCTGAAGCTCTACTTTATACTTAGCTCTGTGTGCCCTAAAAGTTTCCTTTTTTTTTATACGTTTTTATATGCACATACCCCTGGCATAAAAAAAACACATTATACTTAAGTTACTGGTCTGTATGTCTATAGCATCAGAATGAAAATCTGGCAAGGGCGGGGACCCTTTCTTATTCAACTCTGGCTCTAAAACAAAATCAAATAATTAAAAATTCACAGATTTCTACTAAGTATGTCCTAAATATAATACATGGGCTAGGTAATAATGTTAGGAACCAAACTGAATCTAGCTTCCCTTCCACATGACCTAACAGCGGGGCAGGAAAAAAACACAGGCTATTCTTTATACACTTTACAATCTCTTCTTGTCGCCTAAGTTTTTCAGAAGTGATCATTAAAGAAAAAACAATATACATTTTTAGAATAAGCAACCTCATTCTCATAGGGCGCATGTGCATTAGATAACTGTGTCATGCACCTCTGAATGCAGTAAACTCTCGGTACCTCAGTGTAGTGCTTTAAGTTTTCTGTTGATGTGACTACAGAAATTCCAATACCAGCGTTTAAAATATGTACGCTGTCAACACATACCTACACGCAAACTGAAACCTTTTTAAATTCATGAGTGATGATTAAATTATACAAACTACACTAGCTCATCTTCTGAGCATTTACATTTGCAATGATTTTTCATTCTAACTTCCCTGGAGATTTTAATTAAATCGATGCACTAATAATTGTGAATACTCACTCAATGCGGCAGGGTCTTTGGCTTGTCCCTTCTTCCTGATTGGGTGCAAATTAACAGCTGGCACTTGGAGCACCTGGCTTACTCTGTGGGGCTGATGCAAATGTGCTTTAGCTGTTTGGCCTGCCGATCTCATAGGCACTGGAGACATTTCTGATGATTTGGCTGATCTTTTCTCACTTAAATTCTTGGTCACTAATAGAACAGAGTAAGAAATATGTAACTGTGTGCTTTTTAAGGCAAGGTTATTACCAGTGACAATAATAAATAATTGCATTAAAGCCATGTATTTTTTAATACAAAACACACAACAGATTAATCTTCCTGTAAGTATAACAACTTCATGTAAGTATTATGGCCTATTAGGTCCTGCAAGATTAGCATCAGGCCAGTATTTGCCTCCCTAATACCACACACTCTGCAGCAACTAGATGAGATCCCTTATTTTCTCAAGTCATCCTGTACCTTTTCTTCCCACAGCACTGATAATTTTTTTTTTTTTTTTTAAGATTTTATTTATTTGACAGAGAGAGATACAGCGAGAGAGGGAACACAAGCAGGGGGAGTGGGAGAGGGAGAAGCAGGCTTCCCACCGAGCAGGGA
This sequence comes from Mirounga leonina, assembly GCF_011800145.1. Classification (NCBI taxonomy): domain Eukaryota; kingdom Metazoa; phylum Chordata; class Mammalia; order Carnivora; family Phocidae; genus Mirounga; species Mirounga leonina. Next base: position 16,183,083 of record NW_023270426.1, read on the forward strand.
GCCCGATGCGGGGCTCGATCCCAGGACCCTGGGATCATGACCCGAGCCGAAGGCAGACGCTTAACGACTGAACCACCCAGGCGCCCCCACAGCACTGATAATTTTAACAATTCAATTACCTGTGCGATTCATCAATTAATGTGTCCCCCTAACCAGGCTCTTAACTAACATGAGAGTAAGGATTGCATATCTTGCTCACCACTATGGGTATTTGCTGAGCAAGTGAAATTGTTTCGATAGTTATATACAGGAATACCAGAGAACTGTTTTATAAATTCATGGTTAGAGTATTTGACAATAAATGTCAGAATTAAAAACGGAGCACTCTGACTTAAGAAACAAAAAGCTGCCGCCTTTGTATAAAATCAATACGGTCGTCCAGAGGAAAGAACTTTTAGTTCTTCAGTAACTCAAGGTGGTTTTAACACAGGTCCAGTCTCAGCACTCCATGATGTATTTGCTTTTAACATCAAGATAAAAGCCAAATTAGCACGTTTAACCAGTCCCAGCACAGCTATAACCGTTATCTACCATGCTTTTATTATGGGGGCCTACAGTGTATTTTGAGTGTTAAGAATTAGGAAACAACCCAGAAGTCAAAACAAAGGGACTCCTGTGCGATAATGTGCAGTGACTCCTCAACTGCTTGAATCCAGGCAATTATCTCACCTTTGGGTTCAAGCCATGAAACACACCTTCCCCTTTCTCTTAATACTAATCAATTCTCAACCGACATCTTATTTTAACTGCTGTAGTACAAGGAAAAAAACCCAAGAGACCACTTTAAATATAGAGGACTGCCCAAACCCAGCCAAATATATACTGATTTATTAGGAAGAACAAAATTCTAAAATTTTTCTCAGCAATTACTACTGTATAGGCTTGGGATTTAAAAATCATTTGAAAAATGATTAAAAATAAAAATATTTATATGCTTAAAAATCATTTATGCAACAGAAATCAAGTAAAGACTCAAATCAAAGGAATACACACTGAATTAAACTCACAAAACTTAAAGCAAGTCCTACAGATTTACTCATTTTAAATCAGTATTAAATATGTGGTAAAGGACACCATTTAGTGTTGTAAGAAAAGGCAGGTAAGTCTAGATGAGTGTAAGAAAAGTATGCAGGTGTGTATGTGTGAGGGAGGGAGGACGAGAGAGAGAATGGATGCAGAGTAGGTATGTGGAATCGTTCTGGGCCCCACATTTTAACAATGAGCCAGGCATAGAAGAGATTTTTATGCTCTTGAATATCCCAAATCAGATTTAGGAAACAAAAAAAGCAGATAATGAAAACAAAAGATAAAATAAACATTATTTCTGCTTTTGTCTGATGAAAGGTTAAACTGTGTCCCATAACTGTAAGATGATGAGGGTCTATGTTAAGTTACTTGGGGAACAATAATTTCAATGATCACGCAAAGCAGGGTCAGAGTACTTTAATAAATTAATTATGTATATGGGCTTTGAACCGTAAAACATGAATAAATCTTAAGATTCTGTACACTTTTTCAGTCTTTACTCCTTACATATACCATTTTCACATGGCTGACACTATTCTTAGTAAGTCACAGGTAGTAAAAAATTTTCCTAGATACCTTCAAAGTCTACATGTCTACTATTTTTAATGGCCATGTACTATTCCTTGTATTGATAAGGAAACAGTATGCTTGACTATTCTCGAGCATTTTAGTATCTGCATGATTTCTTTTTCATCAGAATACATTCTGCAACATCTTTATATAAACAGATTTTTGGGTGCATTATCTCAAAGGAATAACAACCCCAATACTGGACACCTGACAGGTAGCTATAAGGAGTAAATAGCAATGTCTGTGAAGGGCCTAACATGGTTGCTGTATATAGAAAGCTCTAAATGATTATTAGGTTTTATTATTTCTTTCTCCTAATTTAATAGGATTGACGTAGAATCACAGAGATAAAACATACTGTCAATCCTTAAGTTTTACACGCTTGGGCAAACGGGAGATCTAGAGATCTAGAATGAAGAGAACCTTGCTCAAAAAGTAATAAATGACACTCAAACTCTGTCTTCATCCTTTATAGAAGGTGTTTGTTCCATCATACTTATTCCTATGGGTAGAAATGTCCAAGGTATTGTTTTTATAATAACATTTACCAAATACTTGTTACTTTGTACTTTAAAATCCACTGTCATATCTGAAATTTTTAAATCAGTATGTGGTTTTATATACACTTTCTCTTTTCTACTCTGGGTCAGCCCATGATGACTACCATTTCCTCCTATCAATTAGGAATACAGAAACAGAAAATGTGAACCTCCCCCAACTATCTTCTGTCAATAGTTTATCAAGTTCTAGACATCCTATTGGAATTTTTACTGGCATAACATTTAATTTAATATGCATAAAATAACATCCACTTATAATTTAATCATCTTTTTTGGTTGTCACAACACAGTGTCTTTTACCACTTTTGATTTCTGCTTTTGTAACTCATCATTTCCTTGACCCAGACACATGTAATATTCTCTTGTTTGTACAGGTATTCTCAGCTTTTAGAAGTCTGCATTATGCCATTTCACTTTTATGAAACACCTATGTCAGTACCAGTTTTCACAAGAAATTTTTTTTTTTATTAACATATAATGCATTATTTGTTTCAGGGGTACTTGTCTGTGATTCATCAGTCTTACACCATTCACCACACTCACCATTGCACATACCCTCCCCAGTGTCCATCACCCAGCCACCCCATCCCTCCCACCTCCCACCACTCCAGCAACCCTCAGTTTATTTCCTGAGATTAAGAGTCTTATGGTTTGTCGCCCTCTCTGGTTTCGTCGTGTTTCATTTTTTTCCTCTCTTCCCCTATGATCCTCTGCCTTGTTTCTCAAATTCCACTAACAGTGAGATCATATGATAATTGTCTTTCTCTGACTTATTTCGCTTAGCATAATACCCTCTAGTTCCATCCACGTTGTTGCAAATGGCAAGATTTCATTTTTTTTTAGCCACAAGAAATTTTTTTTTTTTTAAAGATTTTATTTATTTATTTGACAGAGAGACACAGCGAGAGAGGGAACACAAGCAAGGGGAGTGGGAGAGGGAGAAGCAGGCTCCCCGCAGAGCAGGAAGCCCAATGTGGGACTCGATTCCAGGACCCTGGGATCATGACGTGAGCCAAAGGCAGTCGCCTAACTAACTGAGCCACCCAGGCGCCCCTAGCCACAAGAAATTTAAAGAGGATTCTTGCTTATAGACACAGTGTGAACCCCATGCAGAGGAGAATCAACAAGCTATTTTCCCAGAAACTATATTCAGCACCTGAGCATCAAACCGTCATAGCTTTCAACTGGGTCTGTGCACATCTGTGCTTTATCTAGATTTACTTCGTGTATCCATTAGCTAGGTATGTCTTAAGGTATCAGAAAAGCTTAAAAGAGGTTATTTTGGGGGGCTTAGGAACACTCAAATTTTTTTGCATCTAAATTCATGGTAATTGCTTCTTCCCTTTATGTCATTTTGGCTTACGAAAGGTTTCATAGGAATGCTCTACTTAGGAATAGTGGGGGAAAGCTGCACGTAAAAAAAAAAAAAAAAAAAAATTTGAGAATAGGCTCTTCTTTTGTCCATCACATCAATATCAGAATGTGCCTGACTTTTCTTGTTTCTTACCTTAGTTACTGACACCTATGATCTCTGAGGGTTTCTTTTTTTTTTAAAAAAGATTTTATTTATTTGAGAGAGAGAGGGAGGGAGAGAGGGATAGCACACACACACACAAGCAGGGGGAGCAGGAGAGGGAGAAGCAGGCTCCCCAGTGAGCAGGGAGCACGAAGTGGGGCTCGATCCCAGGACCCTGGGTTCATGACCTGAGCCAAAGGCAGGTGCTTAACTGACTGAGTCACCCAGGCGACCCTCTCTAAGGGTTTTAATTAAATTTCTTGGATTTTCTAGTTGGTAAGTTATATCATCTGTGAGATTTAAAAAAGGTAAAAATTTCACTTATTTTTATTCTTCATTTAGGGGTGAAGGTAAAAATGTTCTCAAACAGAAGGGCTCCTCTATAATGTTCCAGTTTTTATAAGAAGACTTTATAATGATTTTTAAAGAAGAACTCTTTATCTCTCAATTTCCTGCACAGAGTAATCATTAAGAATGGATGGTATTCAGTATCTGGTTAAGAGATCACTTGATGCTTGGGGTATATCAGAAATCTTTTGTGAGTGAAAGTTAATTTTCACGGGACTTCAGCTTAACTCTAGAGAAATAAACTTCTATTCTGTTCTCTTTTACATTAAGCGAAACCTTGTACGTACAGGTACCATAGGCAGGTTCCCACTGCAATGACATCATCTGAAACTTTTCCTCATCTGTGTCTACATCCAGACTGGAAAGATACTGCTTCACTTTTCTTGCCATCTGGGCATCCTCATATAGCTTCTTGGCGTTAAGTAGAGAGCTGCGACGTGCCCTTTTTTTGTGTGCACCTCCCTGAACATCCAGCATGTTCGAGTTTGTGCTGCCTTGACTCAGTGACCTGTAGGGAGATGGAGATCACAATGAGGGGCAGTAAAGATGAGAATTACACATGGCAGACTGAAGATTAAAAGAATTTTGTTCTGTTAATGCTATTGCATGCTGATGCAAATGAGTTAAAAGATGAAGAGCATTAATGCAAAGTAATATGGCACACATGGCTATGTCCTGAGTTTTAAGATTCGGCAAAGTGTAGAATTCAAAAGAACAAGATAACAATCTCCCCCTTCCCCACCCAAAGCAACGAATTCCATCAGATCTACGTTTGTGCCTACGCAACTCAAGGCAAAACTGTGACAAGTAAACTGGCCCCGAGGCCATCCGCACTCTGAAGATATGGCAAGAGCCTGTGTCACAAGTGCATCCCCAGCCAGATCCCTGCACCAGGAGTTTCTAGAGCAGCTCTGTTTGTGCTGCTTTGAGCATACCATAGCCATCACCATTCCTGTCTATAGCAGGCCCGCTCTGAGTACGCTAGCCAATTTTACCAGTAAGCAGATCTTGGCCAAAATTCAAAAAGAACAACCGACAGGAAAAATAAGCATTTATACTCAATTCAGTATAGTTAGAGACCAGAAGTACAACAGAAAGCTACTCAATCTTCCATTCACACACAAATGGATTAAGCAATATGTGGTTCTAGGACTGACTATCTGGGACTTGGGACCTTTCCTTGCAATGCCTCTGTGAGGGAACTGCAAGCCAGGTAGAAATAACTACGATCCAAACAAGCTAACGCTTCTCCCAACTCTCCTCTTTTTGGCAAACCTCACTCTAGAATGACCACATCGAGAACCAATGCAAAATAGGAAATGCAATGTTATTTGTCCTTTCTAATTAGGCTAGAAATGCAAGGTTCTTAAATGATTTTTATTCTAAATGAAGTTCCCATTCCAAAATAATAAAGCTATCTATGGGTTTTCTAAATTACCCTCATTTTTATTCCCAAATATTCTAAATAGACCACAACCACAGAACAATTTGTTCTTCAGTGCTCACATACTATTTAAAACAGACACTAGAATCCTAGTGTTTTCTTGGTAAATTAAGTGAAACAAAGTTGTTAAAGTGTTATAGTATTTTTTTTCTTTCACTATTTTAAGATCTTTGGAATAGAATGCGCCTTACGTTTGAAATCAACTTTTGATTGCTACAGGTCAGGCAGAAACTGTGACAGGGTTATCACTAGTTTCACACACAGAAACTTCAAAACTTGCAGAATGGTTGGGAAGAAAATCCAATGACATTAGTGAATTACTCTTTCAATCTCCAGTAACCAAATGATTATTAAGAAGGGAGTAAATCTGACAAGTTCAACAACATTCCCAAAGCAGCAGTCAACAGGAGGCTAGCTCTAAGTATCTGCAAGCCCAAGCCATGAGTCCAGCACCAGCAGCTTTTACTTCTTTAATGGCTTGTTTTAAGAAATAATGCATTACCAACACACTTGAAGGCACAAAAGAGAATACTGTGCAGGGAAAAAAAACTCCCAGAAACTAGTCACTCGGAAGACTCATATTCTAAATATGAAGAAGTCTGAGATCTAAATAAACCAATTTCATTTGCTCACATTTTTCTTTTAATGGATGCAAAAGGGTGTTATGTGATAAAAATACATATCTAAGTTTACATAAGAGCTCTTTTAATAAAGTAAAAAATATTCAGGGGTAAGAAGGCAGTGAAGTAATTTTTCTTAGTGGTACATCAAATAATGGTGTGTCCAACAAATGAAGATATCTTAGGTTCAAATAAATGCAGTAAAATCAAGGGCCAACTTTTAGGAGCAAATTTTTTTTTTTAATTTTTTTATTCTTATATTATTCCCATACATTACATCATTAGTTTTAGATGTAGTGTTCCATGATTCATTGTTTGTGCATAACACCCAGTGCTCCATGCAGAATGTGCCCTTCTAGGAGCAAATTTTAATACAAATATTTTAATAACTTTTCCTTCGCTGGTATCAAAAAAAAAATGGTGTCTACAAATCGAGGATACATACAAAATCCTAGTAACTAATAACATTGTAATAATGACAATAAAATGTCTTCTAAACTATGTCCAAAACAGAAACCACCATGATATAAGAATAAAAATACTTAGCATCTGCAAAAGCATCATACAATGCAACCCTAAAACTGAACAATGAATATGTTACTTAAGTCATTCAACACCCCAAATTCCCACTAGGATGTACTGACCGATATTCTTCTTCTAATAGTAATGCCAGGAACCAATTTCTATTTTCGGTGAGAAGAACCAGAAAAGACCAAGACATAAATGTGGAATACAGAAGAAAACACATGAGAAACACAAAGAGAACGGAGAACGTAGAAGGAAATTCAAGTTCACCAAACTTCAACAGAAAACAAGATCACAAATAAGACAAGACTCTAGTTCAAGTTAAGTGGCTCACAAAAAATCTTCTGTCATGTAATAAGAGCAACTAACTTCATGATTCACTCTAGTCTTAAAATAACAAAACCCTTCATTCACAAAAACCATCTCTTCATCTAAAAATGAAAGGGCTACATAGATGATTTATAAGGTCCTAAACACTCTATGATTCTAAATAGATATCAATGTAAAAGCAGATATCTGAACATACCTGAACAGAAAAAGGTGGCAGTTTCTGATTGTATTAGGGTTTGTTTGTTGTTGTTTTTTTTTTTTTTAAGTCAACTCTACTCCCAACTTGGGTTTGACCTCATGACTCCAAGATCAAGAGTTGCATATTCTACAGACTGAGCTGGCTAGGCACCCCTGATTGTATTACAGGTTTAAGAGAGATAAGGGAGTCTCTTATTAAAAATGTTTTATTATGTCTCACGGTATTAGTGGATCTGATGAATTAAAATCATCTTCTATTTCAATTATTTACTAACCAAATTTTACAGTATAGTTTGGATAAGGGCTGCCTCTTATTGGAAAACTAATTGTAACATAACCTTTATAAACAAACTTCATCCATTTTTATATTATTACATTAAAAAATATATATGGTTTTGGAGAAACTTTTTTTTAAAAGTAGGTTCCACAGCCAATGTGGGGCTTGAACTCTGACTGTGAGATCAAGAGTCACATGCTCTACTGACTGAACCAGCCAGGCACCCCAAAATATGGCATTTGAGAATAAGAAAATGGCATGGACTCTGGAATCAGACTACCTGGGTCTCAATCCACTATTAATGAGCTCTAAGAATTCAGACCAGTCTATCTTCCCCGTCTGCAACATGGGAATAACAGTATTTATCTCACAGGGTGGATGGAGAATTCAGTAATTCATTTAAAGTGCTTAGAATAATATATGGCACATAGCAAGCGCACACCAAATATGTACTTCATCATCATCATTTAACTGACCCTGCTAAATTAAAATCTGTAAGGGACTTATGGGACATCAACAATGGCAAAGAAAAGGGGGGAAAAAAGCTAGTTCTATCACTACTTTCACCTTGTTAGCAAAAGGCATTTGTCAGGAATGTAGGTTGACAGGGTTAATAGAACGCATGCTATTTTATGTGCGTGCATTAATGAACAGGATGCAGTATATGTTAAGAGTCGTACAATCTCCATTTCAGTTGCATTCATCTCTACACTTACCCCAGACTCCGCCACCTCTTCTTCCTGTAAGCAAGAGCCACAAACATTGAAGCATGGGTTTGAATAGGAAAACACAGAAAAAAGACAACAGTTGAGAGTCAGAGAAACTATGGAGACAGAATAGAACAGAAAAATTTTACCAAGAAAAAAATGGTAGTTAACAGTAAAATGACTTTAATGGAATGCAGAGGGGTAAAATGAATTATGATATGTACCAAAGGCCAACAAACCCACAATATTCTTTAAAATATTTTTTTAGGCTAATTATATTTCTAATATCGAATCCACATCATAGGCTTATGTTAGTAAGAAGCTTAAGAAAAAACATGTACTTACTATAAATTGTGAATTTAAAGTTTTTAGGGAAGAGAATTTTTGAATTTTTTTTTGAAAGGATTTTGGGCCACTCATTTAAGTGACAGGATGAAATTACAAGGAACATAAAGATTTATGTCATTTCTAATGGCAGAAATTTCTCTGACAAGTACTTTACAAGAAATGTTGACCAGCAAATCAACTTAAAGTTTAGGTAAAACTACACCATCATAATAAAATACTGCATATCCTTATACTCCAATTAGACCAAATAAAGATTGTTTATTTTTGCTCCCCGCCAGCCTCAGTGTGCCAGGCCTGCACCCACTAAGCTCCAGCTGCAGGTGGCCCAAGACTCTGTTTTTCAGTCAGCAAATTGATTACTGTTAGAATAAAAGAGGTTACTTTGTCCACACTAGATAATATACACCACAAAATGGACAATTATTTGCTTAAAGAAAGAGTACATTTCAGTACTGGCTGACAAAACAGATTCAGGAAAATTCAGTCCATTTCTATTTGTCCAATCTAATTATAAATGTTTCCTTTTCCCCTACACTATATTCTACTTAACCCAGGCCATTCCACAGAAAACAGCCAAGTTTACTAATTTCCTCCTTAGGTTTTTCCTCCTTTGCTCTTTTTTGAATCACAGCTGGTACTCATTATTTACTGGTCTGGTAGGGGCACAAATTCGTTATGTCTCAGGAACAAGGCTGCTAACATAAAAATGGAGGTCCACATAAGACAACAGGGAGTGGTGGGACCACTGGACAGAAACATGCAACAAATGCAAAAACTTAAACAAACAACAAACCCTCTTCCACGTTTGCTTTGGTCCCTGGTTCTTAACTGTTTTCTGCTTCCAAACTGTTGAGCAACAACGTACCTCATTACACGTAGTGATTCTTAAGGGCAGAGTGGGATGGCTACGGAAGGGGACAGGGGATACAACCCTTCGTCCGTACTCTGAAGATCTCTACACTACAGCAACCATCGGATCAATTCCTTACAAAAACAAAGACTCCTTCCTCAACAGTAACTGAAATAAGACAAAACAAAAAACCTACCCAGACACACACTGATTCTTTAGTTACAAAAACTCCACCTCTGATTTTTAAAGAAACAAGTGTTTTTGTTTCCTTCATAGACCATATTTTTTTAAGCCAAAAGAAATATGCCTGCCCTTGTTGATATTTCATTTTGAAAAGTCTTATGTACTGAAGCTATACACATAGGCCCGGAAGAAAATAAGTCGCCTAGATTAAAACCCCAGTATCTATTTACTGATTATAATTAAATACTGATTATAATTTAAAAAATTAAATAAATACATTAGTATAAATACTAATTATAAAAATTACTAAGAACAGCTTGACAACATACTTTCTGTAAGTTTTATATAGTCTGAGAAAGACTTTGTTATTATATTAAAAATAAATTTTAAAAAGCATTCTTAGAAGTGAATATGGAATACAAATAACATCTTCCATTTCTATTAATGATGGAAATGCTTAAATTTGTGCTTTCTAAATTCTGTTAAAGTACTTACATACAAATAGAGTAGTACTATGGCTTGAGGAAAAGAATATATTTTAAAAGAATAAAGTATGACTTAAAGAGAAATAGAACTTAAAAATATTCAGTAAAAATAAAAGACATGTGCAGACTAATACTTTACAAATTAGGCTGAAAACCAGTTAAAGCATCCATCCTCTGTGATAACTTCAGTAAGGGTCAGCAATTTTCTTCTATTAGTTATTGAATGTAACAATAACAATACAGAATTATCCACATACTCAAAAAAGTAATACAGAACCAGGGTTCAAATCTCAGCAAAGTACATAATACTGGTCAAGTTACCTAACTGCTCTGAGCATCATTTTTTTCATACCACCTACCTTTAAGGGGTACCATGACAAATGATTACTTGTGACTGACCTGTGTAAAGCATGTCACACAGTGTATAACAAATGGGAGATGGTTAATAAATGATAACTATTGTTGCTGTATCACTTGATGATATCACTTGATCTAACACTTTTACACACTTCAATGCCATACCTCTGTCGAAACATCATAGCTGGGTCCATGTTAGCAGAAGTCATTCGAACAACTTGCCGGATTTCCTTGGCAATCATTCTTAGCTTCTCAAAATTCACTAAACCATCTACTTTGGAGTCATTTCCTATGAAATAAAAGCAATTCTTTGGTTCTCAATATTAAAATACCTATATAAAGGTAGCAGAAGTCAAGTTTTTCTTGGGAGCACAAATCAGAACCTTCTTTATCGGGGCGCCTGGGTGGCTCAGTCGTTAAGCATCTGCTTTCGGCTCAGGTCATGATCCCAGGATCCTGGGATCGAGCCCCGCATTGGGCTCCCTGCTCAGCAGGAAGCCTGCTTCTCCCTCTCCCACTCCCCCTGCTTGTGTTCCTTCTCTCGCTGTGTCTCTTTCTGTCAAATAAATAAATCTTTAAAAAAAAAAAAAAAAAAAAAAGAACCTTCTTTATCAAACTGCCACTTCTGTTTTCTTGGTTTTTGTTTTGTTTTAAGGGCGGGGGGGTGGGAGGGGCAGAGGGAGAGCGAGAATCTCAAGCAGGCTCCATGCCCAGCACTGAGCCTGACTCGGGGCTGGATCCCACAACCTTAAGATCATGACCTGAGCTGAAATCAAGAGTCGGGACCATCAACTGACTGAGCAACCGAGGTGCCCTGCCACTTCTATTTTTAAGAAGCGTATATATACGATTCAACTCTGCTCCCAGGTAATGAGCTACTGGAAGGAATTCTATTCCTATGGGAGCAGTGATTATAAATAAGCTACATAGCTTCTGAAACCAATTTCAAGGTGTTATTATAGGCACACCTGTAAAATGTGCTCTTCCTTAAATCTTACTCTCTAGATGCTCAGCTCACTCTCAGGCAGGTACCTGCATCTGCCCTTTTAGGCAGCAGGGTATAGCACCTGAAAACTCAGGTTTTAGCCAGGGGTCATAAAGACTGACCTATGGGTTTAATTAATCCAGTAAGTTTTAATCCAGTAAGTTTTCTTTGATTTAAAAATAGTTTTAAAAATTGTTAAATGAGTTGTCAACATTTATCAAGTAAAAGATATCCCCTGAAAACTTATGACTCTTCTTAAGAAAAGGGACGGTTCTAGTGGAGGGATTAAGGAAGGGTAAGTATGTTTTCCCAAATCACAATTATTAGTTAAAATTAAGAGGTGGCTGGCTCACAGAGGAAATACTTTCTAGCCTGCCATTCATCTTCTTTTTCCAAAATCTGAATTCACAATTCTTACTTTCATCAACCGACACAAATTTGCTTGCCTAAAAGTTCCAAAATTTTTATTTCTATTCTGATAATTGGACTCTTAGGAAAAATTCACACAACTTTCAAAATGGTCTACTTTTCTTTGAAGAGAGCAGGTATGAAACCAAACTTAGCCCATCTGATGGCTAAGTTCAGACTACAAGGCAAAAAAATGTAAGTGACTGTCTATAGTAGTGTTTCTTTTTCATGCCTGTCTTGAATAGTTAGTGTGACTGCACTTATCTACTATGGTAGCCCCTGAGATGCCTCTGTGGAACTCCCAAGTCCCTAAAGACAAGTTTGAGAACCTACTGGGTCTGAAACACAGCATGTTCTCCTTCCTCATAGTAAACAGAACCTATACATTGAACATGAGTTGTTCAGGGCTTCAACATGTGAGGTGGAAACAAAATAATCACCAAAAATACTTTCAAGTCACACAAACCTGTTTTGAGGGAGCAAGTCAGAAAAATATATATGAAGTCTATCAGAGTATTTCCTTCTGAAAAAGGAGTGATTATGAAAGAGGGGGCAGTAAGATTAGGTAATTACAACAACCCTTCTGCTGAGAATAATCAGAAAATTTGAGCAAAAACAGAAAAAGCAAATATTTTAGGGCATCAAAAAGCTATTGAGGCAGTGAAGATTCCGAAGAGGAATGAAGATCTGGGGAAGGTTTACTATTTCCCAGTACTTGATCCTAGGGGCATTACTGATTCAGAAAAGGCAGATGATGAGCCTAAAAAACTAAGTAGTACCACTCTGACTTATGAGGTTAGAAGATAATTAAGTCCTGGTAAACTCCCAATGCTTTGGGTTGGGATCTTGAAGGGCTATTCTGGGATTAAGGATGAACTAAATGTGACTAGGATACAAGTTCAGTGTTAAATTATCTCAAGAGGTGAAAATGGATTAAGGTGATTGTGGACTGCTAGCACACCTGTCTGGCAAAAGCAAGCTTTAATTTCTCTGGAGGAATGGGACATCATCCAAAATCTCAGATTATTTCTGTAATTTTTTATACACAACATACATTTGACCAAAAATAACCAGGGCTTATCAGGAGAAGAGACATGAATTAAATGCAGGTGGAGAAAAAGACAACAGAAAGGGACCCACAAAGGATGGAGTTATTAGACACAGACTTTAAAATAACCAAGTTGAATATGTGCAAAGATACAGAAAACAACACTGAGAACTTTGGCAGAGAACATAATAAAGATTAAAAAAAAAAAATGCAAATTATAAACCTGACGAAAAAGGAAAAAAAAAAACAAAACCAAACCTCACATTAACACAACAACTGGAAGTAGGAACTCACTGATATATTTAACAGTAAAAAACACATAGTTGAAGAAAGAATTGATAAATTGGAAGAAAATATCCAGAATGAAGCCTGGTAAGACAAAAAGGTGAGAAACAGAGAAAAGAGGGTATGAGACAACAGAGGAAGTCATCAGGTCTAACAAAGGTGAAATCAAAATCCCTGAAGTAGAGGTTCGAAGAGGAAAAGTAAAAAATTTGAAGATAAAATGAATGAGAATTTTCAGAACTCATGAAAAATATCAAAACACAGTTTTCAAGACATCTTACAAACAAATCAGGACTAAAACAAACAAAACCCAAAATGCTACACCTAGTTACACCATAGCCGAACTAGAGGAAAAAAGAGACAAAATTATATGGCAGCTTTTGGGAAAAGCGCAAAATACAGTCACAGGCACAGCAAGGAAGACTGACAAGTGATGTCTCAATATCAACAATGAAAGCCAGGACACAATGGAATAGTCTCTTAAAATGTTCAAAGAAGACAAATGCCAACCAAAATTATGCCTTAAAAATGAATATGAAGGGGCGCCTGGGTGGCTCAGTTGTTAAGCATCTGCCTTCGGCTCAGGTCATGATCCCAGGGTCCTGGGACCGAGCCCCGCATCGCACTCCCTGTTCTGCGGGAGGCCTGCTTCTCCCTCTCCCACTTCCCCTGCTTGTGTTCTCTCTCTCACTGTGTCTCTCTCTGTCAAATAAATAAAATCTTAAAAAAAAAAAATGAATATGAAGACATTTTGAGATAAACGAAATTAAGATATTTCATCATCAGCAGACTGGCACTTAAATAAATAATAAATAGTGTTATAGCAAGAAAAAAACCCCAACTACATGGAAGTGTTGAAATGCAGAAAGGAATAAAAACAGTAACATCATCATCTAAATACCGACCTTACTAAATGATAGTATCATGTGGGAGTTCAAGGCATGACAACAACTGCATATAAACTGGGATGTGAATAAATGGAATTTAAATAATCTAAGTTCTTTGCATTGTCCAATACACCGAAAAGTACTGATGAATATTAACCTAATACCAATTATAATGTCTAGTGTAACATGAGAAAAATAGTAAAACAGTATATAGTTAGTAAGTTACTTTACTAGAATACCATACACAAAAATTAATTCAGGAAGATTGTAGATTAAACATGGTAAAAGATCACTAAGTTAGGCGTTTAAAGCTAAGAACGTGCTGTTCATCAAAAGATAACCTTAAGAGACTCAAAAGGTAAGTCATATTATACCCAGGATTTGTAAGAAATAGTTAAAAATATATTAAACAAAACAGACAACCTGATAAAAAGAATACACAAGAAACCTGAACTGATAATTGAGCAAAAAAACCCCCCATAAATATATAAAAGGGTGCTCAATCTCATTAGTAATTAGGGAAATGCAAATTAAACCACACCACTACTGAACTGGGTAAAAAGAAGAAGGCTGAATTTACCAGGTGTTGACAAGGAACAATGAGCTCTAGTAACACTGCCAGTGTTGCACTTACTTACGTACATAATGTCAACTCTTTTCTAAAGTTGGTTATACGAATATCAGATCCATAAACGCCACGTTGAATGATATGAATACTCAAGGCAGCATTATGCATAATAGGTGAACAGTGGAAAACTATCGAATGCTTATCAGGACAATGGAAAAATCCACTGTACTGCATTCAGGTAACAGAACACTAGTTTTGAAAGTCAAGTGCAGCTATAGTCAAAAACATGGAAAAAATCTCACAAATCTAATGTTGACTAATGTAAGCCAAAAACCAAAACCAAACCAAGACATACACTCTATAATTCCATTTATATAAAATTCAACAACAGATAAAACTAAATCCCAGTATTAGGAGTCAGGACAGTCATTACTTTTGGGGAAGAGAATGAGGGTGGTAATTAGAAAGGGGCATTTTTGTTTCGGCCAGGGTGTTGGTTACGTGGGTGTTTGCTCTGTCATAATTCATTTAATTGTTCACTGGTTTTAGGCAGTTTTCCGTGAGTTATTAATTTAAAAACAAAGTTGGAAGGAAAAATGTTACTAAACAAGATAACAAATATGATCAAACAGTATGATCTGGGTGTAAGTGAAATCTATGTTTGAATGCACAGGGTAAACACCTAAATTTGTTTCTGTCAATAATGGGAGTTTTGATTTATAAAAGTTGCTGCATTTATAATTAGGTAAAGCTTTAGTGACATAAAAGGCTGAAAAATACATTAAATATAATAAATCACAATTCTGTCAAAACATGAAGCTAAACATGCTAATTTTCAAGTAACTTTTAAATACCTTCATGTAGAAATGTCATATCTTTCTTGACAACAGGGAAGAGTGGAATAATTGGAGGCTGCATGCTTTGACTACTAAGAATATTTCTATATTTTGCCATGTTTCTAGATGGATCAAAAAGGTCTTGTAGATCTTGGAGGTGTTTCTCATACTTGCTTGGTAATTTTTCCCAAGTACCTCTGAGTCGTGCTACAGATGCCAGGTTCAAGCCACTGCCAAAGATGAGAATAAAAACATTAATAAGGGACTTGGAAGAGAGAGAAGACTCAGGGCAATAAAGTGTATACACCAAGCTCCTATATAATACAGCTAAAATAAGTAGGGACATATTTTTAATGTGTTGAAATGAACAGAGCAGAACCATAAAAAAAATAAATAAAAGGGACTCTTTGATCTGACAATAAGGAAAACTGCTTTCAGAGAACTATATATATATATATTACTTGCCTGTATACCTGTAGCCTTTATTTTATAGCTTGCGTGTATGAGACAAACATAGTATTTCCATAAAAGAGACATTTAACGTAAATTAAAAAAAAAACCTTCAAATATCACAATGTTTTTGTTTGTTGTACTTAGAAATAACTTTATGGAGACATTATCTATTTGAAAGAGGTTTAAGTAATGCTGAACACAAATGCTATAATAATTGAGGCAAGTTCTAGGGCTGAGGTAGCCTTCTCTTCCTGAGATTTTGTTTTTTCATATCCCTGATTCAAATACTTCCCTAGGTTCTAATCCTGTTCCCCCAAGGCCTCCATATATTCACTGTCTTCTTTCTACAGGATTTTAAACTCAGCCTGAGCTTGAAAAACATGCATGCCCATTAGGCTGCAGCTCCTCCCTATCCTTTTTTGTCTATACTACCACCCACCCTCCAGGCAGACTCCCACATGAATAGTGCATATATAATGCCTCAATTTTCCTTCCAGTTAATCCTTCTTTTATACTTAGCCACCTGACTTTTAGGGACACCACTGTACTTAAAATGTTCTCTTGACCTCTGATTTTAAGGTGTGAAGTCAAGATATCTTTGTTCCCTTTGCCTCTCAGAAATCATCCCAAATGACCGAATGAGTAATAGAAATACAAATTTCACCTCCAGTTCAACTAAGAGATATCTGTAACTCCTAAACACATTAAAAGGTTGCCCCCAAATAGCCAAGGTCAAATAGGAGAATGGCAAATGCTGGAAAAGAATGTCTGTAGCTGAAGGTCTCAACGAAAGCTGGTCAAGTTCTCTAAAGCAGGTAACTCACCCTGAAGACAAGGACACCAACCCCCTATTTGAAAAAACACAAAGCAATCTACAGGCTGATAGAATTAGGGGGGGGCTGGACCATGTTCTTTACCAAGGAGTGCCACAGAAAGTACACAGAGTGATACAATATCTTGATGAGAAGCAGTTTAACAGACCAGATAGAAGGTAGAAACTCTGAGTGGTAAGCAGCACTAAAGCTGCCAATCTCCATGTGGTGGAAAGAAACAGGGTAAACAATTCACATTCAAGCTCAATTCCTGCTAGCCTGGAATAATGCCCTAGATCCTCTCTCAAATGAACCTCCTGCAAACACTTGGTACAGGAAAACTCATGTCATTCAAAAAGAAAAAAATAAACACAGAATCTATAATAAGCTGCTACAAGGAAAAACAAGGAATACAAAGAAAAATGTTGCCACCAATCAAATAAAAACTGGGACTAATCAATGACCTAGCCATGATTTCAAATGAATTAGTAAAATAAATAAATAGCTTAATGGAGTGATATAAAGAGCTTAAGGAAAATACAGCAGGAGAAGATGATAAAAAGAAGTTAACTAGTAAAGTTCAGAAAAGAAATGGAATACAAAACCAACACAGAAATGAAGGCTACCTTGGAACCTAAAAAAGAAAAAAAAGAAAAAGACACTGCTACAACCTGGTGCAAGTGATGTCGAGGGGAGGATTCACAAAAGCAGTCAACGGAATGGACAGAGCTAAAAAGGAATGGAGAGAAAATAATGGATATGAAAGACAAAAGAGAAAAATGTTCAATAACTGGTATCCTCGAAGAAGGAAAAACAATGGAACTGAAAAACTATTCAAAGGTAGAACTTGAGAAAACTACAGAAACAAATCAATCTACAGAGTGAATAGGCACCACAGTTCTAGAGAGCTAGATATAGAACTGAAGAGATGTAGAAACACAGATGTAAAGGTAAATGACTTCAGAGACAAAGACAGGGTATGCGGAATAATCTCAGAAACTTGCAGCTACATAAAATGCTAGTTATGGAGCCAATGTCTAGGAAGTTACCAAGAAATAACCCATGAAACAAGAATTTTAAAGCTAAAGTGTCACTGAAGTTCCCAGACAAAAATAGACATTTTGGATATATTCAGCAAATAGAGTTTCCACAAGACCTTCTTCATGAAATGACTAGATGACAAATTTCAACCAAGATTTGATTAGAGAGAGTGATGTTAGCATCATGGCAGCCTAAGACATCTCTTGTTTTTACCGCCCCCCCCCCATCCCAACAACACAAATCTAGCATCTATCCATGAACAACAGTGCCTCTGTGGAAGCTGTGGGACCCAGCACCACATGCCAAGGGGCATGGGGAAAAAAAAGCCTTGCCTCTAAGTATATTGGGTATTAGGCAGATAACTTCAGTACTGGTTCTGGAACCTACAGGAGACTGTTAAGTGGTTCTTACCCCTATTGACTGTGATCTGGGAATGCCTGCAGAACAAGGACTTAGTCACCTAAAGAAAAGAGAGCATTTGTGGAAGTCCAGATTTCCAGAAGAAAAGTTCTAGCACTCGGCTGGAGTAAAACAAAACAAAACAACGACAAAATAGAGTTTGATGCACTTAAGTAGGTAAATAGTTTGATTTTGCTGGCATCACGTCTCCCCAAAGGCAGCACAGTTGAAAGCTAAACTAGACAGCTGGTCATTTCTCCCACAGAGGAGAAGGAGAACTGGTAAGTACATGCCTGGTTTCCCTAATTGCGTAGGATGCTATCAAAGACGCTAACTTCACTCTTGTATCATTCAGATCCAGAACATCCATTAAAGTGGGAGCTCCATGACAGGGGTGAGGGAGCAGAACTGGAGCATAGCATATAAGATTCCTGGAGGACATTAAAGGAACGCAGATCCTGCTGATTGCTTGTGGACTCCCAACAGGAGTCAGACCAGGAGCCACAGGGAACATCTCATCTCTCACCTGCAGATACCCCCAAATGACCCACTGGCACCTGCACTGCACCATGCACCCAACGCATACCCCCACATCCCTCTTCCACTCTGCTGCTGGCTCCTTGTCCAAGATCCTGAGAACAAGCTCTGGTAAAGAAGGAACACAGAAAATGGGATAGAGTCTGTGGGCAAAGGAGAAACCACAAACTTGAAATGTAGCACCACCTTCAGGAAAACAGAAGAGAAGCCATCAGCAGATGACAGGGTATATTGGAGGATACAGAGAAGATAAACTTTAGAATCCTCTCACAAGACGGAGGGGCACCTGGGTGGCTCAGTCTATTAAGCGTCTGCCTTTTGCTCAGGTCATGATCCCAGGGTCCTGGGGTCGAGCCCTGTGTGGGGCAGGGAGCCTTGCTTCTCCCTCTGCCTCTGCTGGCAGCTCCCCCTCCCTGTGTGCACACGCTTTCTGTGTCAAATAAAATCTTAAAAAAAAAAAAAAAAAAAAGAAAAAGCATGGAGCAGGTATATCCATGTAATATCCAAGAAAGTCTTAGAATCTATAGCAAGACTGCTAAAGGTTCCCCACCCCCCCGCCCCACCCTGCTCACTGTAAAGACTGTTAGTAAAAACTGGGAGGGGGTGACTGCTACTTTAAATGAAAAAAACAAGAACAAAAACAAATCAGGGAACCATAACATCACCAAAGTTCACAATAATCCTCTAGTAACCAAACCCGAAGACATGGAGATCTACAGTTTACCTGATAAAGAATTCAAAATAGCTGTTTTAATGAAATTCAATGAGCTACAAGAAAATTCAGAAAGATAATTCAATGAAAATAGGAAAACAATACATGATCAAAACGAGAAATTCAACAAAGATACAAAAATCACAAAAAAGAACCTTACGGATATTTTGGAACTAAAGAACTCAATGAACAGAATAAAATAAAATGTCACAGAGACCATCAACATCAGAGTAGATGAAAGAAGAGAGAATCAGTGAGAGAAAGAATAGGAACTCTGAAGTAACCCAGTTTGAGGGGGGGGGAAAAAGAATGAACAGGAGTGAAAAAAGCCTACATGGTCCATGGAAGCACCAAAAAACCCAAATATCCGACTGGAATTCCACAAGGGGAAGAGACACAGAAGGAAGCATTTCTTTAAATAGGCTTTAAAGAAATATGGCTGAGAACTTTCCAAGCCTAGGAAGAGATCTGGGCATTCAAGTTTATGAAGCTAACTGATTACCCCATTACTTCAATTCAAAACAACTTTCTCCAAGACTCATTGTAAGAAAACTGTCAAAAATTAAAGACAAAGAAAATTCTAAAGGCAGCAAAAGAAAAAAAGACGAAAACCCACAAAGGAACATCCATTAGGCTGTAAGCAGATTTTCTCGGCAGAAAACTTACAGGCCAGGAGAGAGTGGGATGATATATTCAAAATGCTCAAAGAAAAAAATTGTCAACCGAGGACACTATCTGGCAGTTATCCTGAGAAATGAAGGACCTTCCCAGGAAAACAAAAGCTGAGGGAATTTATCACCATTACACCTGCCTTACAAGAAACACTGAAAGGAGTTCTTTGAACTGAAATGATGTTAAATAGTAACATGAAAACATATAAAAATACACATCGTGATAAAGTTCAATACATAGTTAAATTCAGATAACTTTTTAAAAAAAAAGATTTTATTAATTTATTTGACACAGAGAGAGAGAGCACAAGGTGGGGAGAGCGGCAGAGGGAGAGGGAGAAACAGACTCCCCGCTGAACAGGGAGCCTGATGTGCAGCTCTATCCCAGGACCCTGGGATCATGATCTGAGCTGAAGGCAGACACTTAACCAACTGAGCCACCCAGGCGCCCCAAATTCAGATAACTCTTAATAGTATAGTATGATGGTGCCTTAACCACTTAACTAGAGAATAAAGCTTAAAGGACAACAAAATGACAACAGCTACTATCATTTGTTGGAATACACAATATAAAAAGACAAATTCTGACACTGAAAGCATTTAAAAGGGCAGGGAATAAAAGGGTAGAGTTTTGCATGTGACTAAAGTTGGTATCAGCATGAAATAGTTACGTTTCATGTAAGGCTCATGGTAACCTCAAGGCAAATACCTACAGTAGACTCACAAAAGACAAAGAAAAGGGAATCAGAGCATTTCAGCACAGATGACCAGCAATTCACAAAAACACAAGAGAGTAAAAATGAAACAAGGGAACTACAAAACAGCTAGAAACCAGGAACGGGGCAGTAATAAAAGTCCTTACAAATAAACAGTCTAAATGTAAACTGACTTCTCCCATCAAAAGGCACAGAATGGGTGGATGAATAAAAAAACAAGACCCAACTATATGCTGCCTACAGAAGACTCACTTCAGCTTAAAGGACACACATAAGCTCAAAGTGAAAGGATGGAAAAAATAATCCACGCAAACAGAAACCAGGAGAGAGCAGGGGAAGCTAGATTTATATCAGACAAAATGGACTTTAAGCCAAAATGGTAAAAGACAAAGGAGGTCATTATATAATGATAAAGGGTCAACTCATCAAGAAAACATAAAAATCATGAATATACATATGCCCAACATTTCAGCACATAACTGTATTAAGCAAACAGTAACAGAGCTGAAGGAAGAAACAGAAAACAATGCATCAGTAGGGGACTGCAATACACTACTTTCAGCAATGGATGAATTACCTAGACAGAAAATCAATAAATGGACTTGAACCATACTTTAGACCAAATGGACCTAACAAATATATACATGACAGTCCTTTCACCATTAGCAGAATACACACTCTTCTCAAGCATAAATGGAACATTCTCCAGGAGAGATTATAAAATAAACCACAAAAGTCTTGGGAAATGTAAGACTGAAATCATGTCAAGTATTTTTTTCTGACCACACTGGTGTGAAACTAGGAAGTAACAAGAGGAAAATGGGAAAATCTACAAAGAGAAATTAAACAACACTCCCTTGAACAACCAGTGGGTCAAAAAAAAAAAAAAAAATCAAAAGGGAAATAACTATCTTTCAACAAACGAAAATGGATACACAACATAACAAAACCTATGGGATGCTGGAAAAACTATTTCCAAGACAGAATTTTAGTAATAATTTTCTTTATTAAGCAAGAGAAATTATCCACTTTTCACATCAAAGAACTAGCAAAAGAAGAAACTCAGCCCAAAGTTAGGAAAAGGAAGGAAATAACAAAGATCAGAGCAGAAAGGTATCAAATAGAGGCCAGAAAAATAAAAAAGATGAAACTAGGAAGTGGTTTTTCGAAATGATTAACAAAATTGACAAATCTTTAGCTAGACTAAGAAAAATAACTCAAATAAATATTACTACCTAATTCTAGGCAGAACTGACTGATTCACTTTTGTCACCTCTGCTGTAAAGTATGTTATATATAAAGTTATATATAACTTTATATGTAGTTATAGTCTTTGATATACTTTATGAGAAAACAAAGCAATTAATTTTATAGGAACTACTGAATATGTGTAATGTGTATAATAAAATGTTCTTTAAAACAAAACAAACCTGGGGCACCTGCGTGGCTCAGTCTGTTAAGCATCTGCCTTCGGCTCGGGTCACGATCCCAGGGTCCTGGGATCGAGTCCCACATCAGGCTTTCTGCTTGGTGGGGAGTCTGCTTCTCCCTCTACCCCTCCCCCCCCACTTCTGAGCTCTCTCTCTCTCTCAAATAAAATATTTAAATAAATAAACCAAAACAAACCTTTAACCAGATACCCATCTTTCCTTCTTTCGAATCACTTTCCTTGGCTTTAATGACACAATCGTAACTGTGCTGTTCTATTAGTTCTTGTATTTGTCCCCTATCTCTTTGGCTCGACTCTCTTCTTCACCCCTATACTTAGGATGGTCACTGGTTATAGCTCTTAAACCCTCCACCATTTATTTTTTTTACACTCTTTTTTTACACAGAAATCTCTCTTGTCAATCAGGTTTTTTTTTCACAGACTACTCCAAAACTGAGCCTGTAACTTTCAAATTCTCTAACCTTATCCTTCCTACACAGTTTCAATTTCTAGCATTCCAAGTGTTTATCAATGGCATCTTTGTTCCCTTGTTCTAGACTCAGCTGTTAAAAACAGTGAAGTAGGTGGCGTGATTCCTGCATTTTATAGATGAAAAAAAAGGTCTTCAATTTTCTACTGACACACCGCTACTACACTGGAGTCAGGACTCAGACACACGTGCAGCTGTTCTAAAGGTTAATGCTCATCTCTGTTCAATACTCCTAAAATCAAACAAACAAAAACCACACAAACAAACAAGAACTCCTTCTAAAGCATCTATTTCAAGTGCACTCACTGGTTACCTTCATAAAGGAGTTTCTTATTACCATGACAGATTTATGATTATAAGGATTCCAATTCTACCTCATGTGAGCCTAGAACAAGTCATTATTAAATTCTGTGGGGGGCATACATAGATGGGATTAAGACGTAATTATGCTGCTATATACAAGCATGTGGCCTCATAAATGGACAAAACTACAACTACCCTCCACCTTTAAAATTAGACTTCCTTTAGGAGGAATCCCTTTACTCATCAGCACTATACTAGGGGAGGGTCAGAAAATACATTACCTAGGTTACCCAATCTAGCCAATCATAGTGAGTGGGGGGAAGGAAGAGTCCCAGGACATGTAACCATCCACACTTCCTGGACTTAGAGACTGTGAATTTTTATAATTCTAATTCTACAGCCTATTGTGCTTGAGCAACAACACATCCAGTGATACCTCGTGCAGTGTCTGTTAAACAAATCAGTACTCACCATATGGCTGCCATTATTATTTATTGTTGTTGTTGCTACTGTTTCAAAATAGCAATTTTAGGTTGGAGCAGTGATACGGACTGTGATTTTTCAGTGCCAAATCACAGTGAGGCTGATACGGAAAGATGCACAGTATAGAAGTCTGACGATAAAAATCACCCGTTGGCCATACATCCAAAGAGGGTATAATCCATTAAAGGGGGAGAAAGGAAGAAAAATGGGAAGGCAATGGACCCTATTCAGCAAAAGAAATGTTTAAATGAAAGATGGCAGAAACAGAAAGTGAAGAAACCACTATCACCAGAATGGAAAATATATGAAATCTAACAATACTTTAAAAGTCTATTGATTGGACTTTTCTTCTAGCCACTTAACACCTACGCAAAAAATCAGCTTCATGTCTAAACTATACACAAATATTTATACAAACTTACCTTATTATTGCAAACATGGAATTGAAGTTCTTACATTCTCGACAATGAAGTGCAATTTTAATAAAATGCTTAATAATCTTCATTCGTTTCAGCTGATTCGATTCAGTTAAAATCTCTGAGGCAACCCAGAATGTCTCCTGGTTAACAATGTCCTCAAACTCTTTTAAGTGAGTATTTCCTGTTTTGGAATCTAACTTAAAAAGGTCATCAATGTATTCAGTAGGCTCAATATTACGAAACAAATCAAAGTCCCTCATTGACAGCTGAGTGGCCACCTCAATGGTACTGAGCTGCAGCATGGAGAGTTGGCTTTCCTTAACTAGTTCTTGAGCATCTTCATCTGAACATAAGGTTTCTGTTTCCATGTTATTTTTTAAATAATACCTAAAAGAAAAAAATTATTTTTGTAAGTCATTTCACATTTATAAAGAGCACTTTATGACCACTGTCAAAATGTCATTATATGGTTGATAACATTTTGTCAAAAACATAATATTCATTTAAAGTTGAAATGGAAAATTAACATCGTAAATGAAAAGACTTTAAAGAAGTTATCCTGTTATTCCACCGCTTTACATCTATTAAAGAGTAAAAATAATGTTGATAATGCTGTGAACTTAACCATTTTATGAAACTACTCACATAATGCGTCAACAACTGTGTGTGTGTTCTTGCGGATAAAAGCTCTAAGAGGCCTATATGAAGGAAGCTGATGCATAGTAGATATTGTATCAGTATTTGTTCATGGACAGCGTGAATGAACATCTGAATCAAGACTGTTTACACTTCTATTCAGAAGTTGTTCTTACACTCATTTTCTTCATTTCTGAATTCCCAAGAGAAGCAAAGAAGAATAAAACCGGTAAAGGAGAGGAAAAACCTCTCCACTAATGAATTCTCCCTTGTTAAATACAAAACTTTATTCCAGCAAATGGCACTGATCAGCAACCATAAAAGAGACCCTCATTTTCTTATTTTTACACCAACAATTCTTTAACATTTAAAAGGACAAGTTTCACCCCTGGGAAATATCCTGTATAGGGCTGGTGCTGGGGACAAAAAAGGTAACATACTTGTCATCTGTGGCTTTTAGTTCATTCTTTTCTAATATACAACTTGATCCCAGCCCAAGTTTGTGTCCATCTATTTTTGATTATCAAGCAACTATACCTTGTTTTCTTCTGTGTGCATACTGTTCACATGCCTAAAAGAACACTATAAATGTGCTGAGACCCATTACACTAGTTAATAAAATTATATCTAACATTTATAGGGTGGGATAACTCATTCATTCTTATAACACTCCTATGTGGTAGGTTCTATTATCATCATCCCCATTTTTTTAAAGAGAAAAGTCAGAGAGAAACCAAAGAACTCGCTCTGGTCACACAGACAGAGCTGGGACTTACCCAGACTGCTGAGCACTCTGGCTCCAGGGTCTATGCTCTTAAGCACTATGTATAGCTAGCAAGGCAGAGTTAATCCATTCTCTCTTACCAGTAACCATGAGGAGTAGTCATTTTAAGGTTTCTTTTCTTTTTTTTTTTAAGATTTTATTTATTTGAGAGAGAATGAGATAGAGAGAGCATGAGAGGGGGGAGGGCCAGAGGGAGAAGCAGACTCCCTGCTGAGCAGGGAGCCCGATGCAGGACTCGATCCCAGGACTCCAGGATCATGACCTGAGCCGAAGGCAGTCGCTTAACCAACTGAGCCAGCCAGGTGCCCCCATTTTAACTTTTAATTTTCTAGGATCTTAACTCTATATATGAATTTAGGCTCACTAAAAAGAACATGTTATTCTCAGAGAAAATCACAAGAGTTAACAACAAATGTACTATAGAAACAATCTTCTAGTTGATCAAATAATATTCAAAGCACATTTAAAAAATTTTTAAAAACATTTTTGCATATTCACAGTAGGAAAACTGCTTAGAAAAAAAACTGTAAAAATTACGCCCTCTTTTGCCCAGAGTACATTTTAGTCATACTAAAAACAAATTTGTAATTTAACACATACATACTCAGATACATATAAAGATATATATCATTTGGTTTCCTCTCTAAAATATGGATTGGACTACACCAGTGGTTCTAAGAATTTGTTTAGCAGGAGGGCTAAAATATTTTAGCAAATTGTCTTCCCTTTCCTTCTCCCACTTTCAGGTAGTCCTTATGAGTGCTAACACTCTGAGATTTCATTTACATAATTATGGAGACAAAGCTAAAAAAAAGAGAAATCCTGCTTTAATTTTAGAGAAAATTCAGTGACCCTAAGACATGATGTTTCTATTTAATATATGTTTTTACACACAATCTTCAAAAACACATCTAGATAAAGGGTACTAAGGTGTATAAAAACTTTGTTATATAATAACTCGTGGAGATGAAAACTACAGCATAGGAAATATAGTCAATAATCTTGTAATAACACTGTATGGTGACTACAGTTTTCATGCTGAGCACGGAGTAACACGGAACTATCAAACATGCTGTATACCTGAAACTAATACATCGTTGCAGGTTAATTATACAATTAAAAAAAAAAATCTAGAATTAAGTACATTCATTAATAAGCACATTTACCTTCCATTGAGCTGAATTCTATCAGCTAATTTGGAGAATTGGTCTGGAAGTCTTCTCTGTTTTATGACACCCTCAGGAGTAACAGAAACTTCACAGAGAGAATATGTGTCGGAAGCACCCGTCAAACCAAATTCATGAACAGCATGACAAACAACTTCTTTAGCTGTAGTGTCTTTACTGATGATAATGTAGCAACTTTGTTGATCTGCTTTGAAAACTCTTATAACTTGATCAGGAATATCTATATAAATACAAAAGCGTGCCTTGTTATTTTCAAGACAATTCAACTCTTCAAAAAGCAATTTAGAACAAAAAGATCCCTCTGGACAATGATATATACCTATCTATTTCAGGAGGTTAATAGAAATCACTGTTGCATTTATTGAGAAATGACTGTATCTACCTTTTCAGGTGACAAAATACTAATATATGTTCATAGAAAAACAAACACAAAAAGATAAACATTATGATTTGGAAGCCACAATATATTTTATTTATTACAAACTTTGATGTCCTTAATTACTCTTCGACAAAACAATTTTTAAAAGAGGCATAGGACTCCATAATATGTATTTTATATTTTTAAGTTATCCAAACCTTTAATGACAGACACTTAGGTTGCATATCTTCTATATAACACTGTGATGACTAATACCCCTTTCCCCCTCCCTGGAAGATAAACCTTTGTAGGCAATCTGATTATTTCCCCAGAGAAAATCTAGAAGGAGAGGGGTGTGGGAGGGGAGAAAGAGAGAGAGGATTTGCTGAGTTAGAGGGAGGGCAGGCATATTTGTAAGGTTTTTGAAATATACTGCCAAAATGTTCTCCAGAGAGGTTATAATATTTTATTATGCTAGAATGTAAAGAGAGCAATTTTAATCACATTCTTATCAAACTGTTCATTACAATTTTTTTTCATTTTCAAATTCCTATGCTTTTCCTCCCTCTAAAAATATGTCATTATCTTACATTTCATTTCTTTGATTACTGGTGAGAGTCACTAGTTTAATGAGCAATTAATATTCCTTCTTTTTAAAAATACTTTTTGATATTCTTTATGCTTTTTCCTACTGAATTATACTAGATACCAACACTCAGTCTACTATACATTGGCATATGTTTTCCTATTTTTATATTTATTTAACACAGGAAAGTTTAAAATATTCAGGGATCTCTGCTCTCAGTAGACACATCCTAATTCAAGATATGCACAGTAAGTAATGATATCTCCTTCCCTCATTCTACCTTGTTTTATTTTGTTACACTGCATTCGCTAAAACTTCCCAAACAATGTTCAATATGATGACCCTGGGCTAATTTTTAATAGTATTCAATGTAAGTAAAAATAAATTTCACAGCATGAACACAGGGTATATTTCCCCCTAATATTTCTTAATATTATAAATATTCTGAATATTAATATCTAATATTTACCAATTTCCTGATAATAAACCATTGTTACAAAAATTTTGTTCTTTAAATTAGGAAAAATGTATTATCTGTGGTGTTTCCTGGTAAGGACTGTAATTGGATTGGGAGATTTGGGTGGCTCAAGTAATTATATATGGTTTGTCTAGCACTATCTTATTAGCATTACATACATTACTAACTTTTAGAGATGAAGAAAAATCACAAATTTGTCTCAAAGCCATCTCAAGTACAATTCTGGCTAAAGGAAACAAAAGAGTAATGAAAGAGATATGGCAGAAGATAATTTCACAGAATAAGGTACTACTCTGAGGCTCATGGCACAGAGACTCCCAAGACTGGAAGATTCAACTAAGCATATAGGAATGCCTAGGGAACAGAGTCTCAAGTGTTCTAGGTACACTGTCAAGTTGGAAGCAGAAGGCATCATATATTCAGTCAAGTCCCTTTCGTAAGATGTATGCACCAAATGACCTTTCTTAATGTATGCAAATATTTGAGTCACCAAAAGCCTCTTTTTCATTATTTCTTTGCAGTGAGTCAATCCTTAGAGTGATGATGACATCAGGTCTCTAAACCTAAAAGGCTTAACATTAGACTGTTTAATGATCCACCCAAATCAGAGATGCTTCTCTACTCTTGGCTAGAAAATGTTTTCAAGCAGAGGGAAATTCCAGTTTGTCAAGAAAAAGATAGGGGAGGGCGCCTGGGTGGCTCAGATGGTTAAGCGTCTGCCTTCGGCTCAGGTCATGATCTCAGGGTCCTGGGATCGAGTCCCGCATCGGGCTCCCTGCTCCTTGGGAGCCTGCTTCTCCCTCTGCCTTTCTCTCTTGCTATCTCTCATGAATAAAAAAAAAAAAAAAAAAAATCTTAAAAAAAAAAAGATAGGGGACAAAAAGTGGAAAACATATCCCCTTGAACTCTATATAAAAAGGTCAAACAACTAACTTTTGTTACCTGCACTGTTCCTATCCTCTTTACAGAAACAGGCCTCAGTTGTCTGGGGCCCTAGAATTGGATCAGTTTACTAGGTGTGTGCCGGCAGGACTGGCTAACCTTGAGGGAAAGGGGAGATGCTCTGATCCCTTTTATTAATTTCTCCAGAGAAATTTATTCACAAAGGCAGACTGGGAATTTGCACACATTTCATTTCCTCTTCTTTTACTTCCAAGTACTATTAACATCTTCTGGCAAGGAACTCAGACTTGTAGATCTTGCTAAACAGTGTAAAAGAAAGTCATACTCTGTTAAAGCCATTTGTTTCCCATGAGAAGGCCAAACTGTTACATAATCACATCATGTAAGAGGGATCTCGACATCATGAATGGGTACCTCTAAAATAGACCCATAGAAGGGATTATCCAAAGGGAACCCTACTACCTCAACCCTGATTAATTTGCCAAGGTTCGATAAGTACGAGTCTGGAAAATGATTTGGAAAAACACTGGAGGAAAACATTTCTTTGCACTGTTATCACTGTCACAGTAAAATTTTTTCTCTTTTAAAATTGTGACATATAAAACATATTCTTCACCAACATGTTTGTTGTTAGAAGGACATATATGTCAAAAGTAATACTTAACACAGGGAAGATCCTCAAATGTTAAATGATCAGATGAATGGTAGACATGAGGTTAGAATAAAATTGAATCAAGGGAAAATGATCATCTCAAATTTTAGGCATGAAACTAAAATGCACATAAAAATATAACCTCCTAAGGAAAAAAGAGACATTTAAAAAGAATCTTGGAGGACTAGAGCATTTATTAGTCTTATGCTTCTCATTTCATTAAAAAAAATCTTACGTAACAGGTAAATGAATTTAAGGAAAAGAATCTCCAGTATCTAGACTTTCAACCCAAAGGCAGAATTTCTAGAATGCTAACTATAATCCTCCTGAATAAAATAAAGAAATAACATACTTGAAGGATGCAGGTACTGACCCCAATAATACACTAAAGATGGGACTTTTTTTAAGTAAGATGATGATGAAAACAAAATCAAAAGACTGCCTCCTGATCATACTTTAACTGCCAAGTACATACTTGTGGAGGGCCTGTGATGTGTCAACAGTGTTCCAAGTGATGAAGATACAGTAATAAAGGAGATGGAGCAAAGTCTCCACTCTCAGGGACTTGCTTATATTCGAGAGAGTAAGTGGAGGTTCATGGAAAGACAATCCATACGGTAAGAAGTTGCACTAAGAAAACACAAGGTAGGGCGCCTGGGTGGCTCCGTCGGTTAAGCGACTGCCTTCGGCTCAGGTCATGATCCCAGGGTCTTGGGATCGAGTCCCGCATCGGGCTCCCTGCTCAGCGGGGGGTCTGCTTCTCCCTCTGACCCTCCTCCCTCTCGTGCTCTCTGTCTCTCGTTCTCTCTCGCAAATAAATAAATAAAATCTTTAAAAAAAAAAAAAAAAGAAAACACAAGGTAGTGGTGCAATGGTAGAGATCAAGGGTTAGCACATTTGCTCTATAAAGGGCCAGACAGTAAATATTTTAAGCTTTGCTGGACAAGAGGCAAAATAGATATTTTGTAGGTACATATATAATAAAGGAGAAAATAAGTTTCCACAAAATCTTTGACAAAAATTCGGTATTTGACAATACTGCAAACACACAACATGGAAAGATAAACACAGAGATTTAGGCAACACTGTAAACACTCACCAAAAGGGGAATGGTTAAATGAAATGTTACAAGCTGTTTAAAAAACTGTGGTAGAACAAACACATTCTGAAGCAGGAAAGTATTCAAGGTATATTGCCAGGTGAGATGGGCTAAGTAGAAGAAAAGTATAGCATATAATTTGGGGTGAAGAGTGGTAAACACATTTTATGTGCACTGAAATTTCTAGAAGGATATATGAATAAACAATAGTTAATTCTGGGGAGTGGAGACTTATATTCTATCCTTTCTCTACAGTTTGATTTTTCAAAAATGTTATGTTCCTTTAAAATAAAAAATTAATTAAAATAACTCAGACTTTTGTAAAACTGAATCTGAAAGATTACTAAATATTAAAGAAATCAAAAGGTTTGTGCTACTAAATGAAAAAGTAGTAAGCAAAAAGTTCTATAAGCAGACTCGGAAAAAAAAAAAATCCAGTTTACAATCCTTTGGGTCACGAGTTCTTTTAGGCCTAATCTAGTATTTAGGTAAAAAATTCCTCCAAAACCTAAGTTACAGAGCAGCATGTACTCTGATTCTAGAACTATAAAAATTTTTCTATTCAAAGAAAATGTTGAAAAGAATACACATCAGTTTACACTGGGCAAGCTTGTAGAGTGGACAGAAAAGTTCTGGCTCCTACTTTATTCAATTCTGTATCATATGACTTTTTAAAAATAATAAAACACTACACAGAAATTTAGCAATGGAATACCACAGTCGGTTTTCAAGATACTTACAGTAAAAACCAAGAGCTGTAGGCAGCAAAAACAAAGCAAAATCACAGAAGAGTCAGCAATCAAAAGCAAACTACTATTAACAGCTTTGACCCTACTTTCTAACAACTTTACACAAGCAGCATAAACATAGCTGAGATCACCAATAAGTTAATCAGACTTGACCGATGTCACACATGTACTGCAATATACACACATGACATACAATTAACCTAAAATTTGGCGCGGTCATATATAATTTAAGGAAATGATTTTGGAATCAATTGGTAATGAGTATTTTATTCAATATAAACAGCACCATCAACGTGCTTTCATAAAGGTGCACATTTTGGGGTTTAAAAATATAATTTGTAAGTTAAATACCTATCTTATACGTGCTCTTTTATATTGCTGGTACGGACACAGGCTGCAGACTGAGTTTGCAGATGGACTCTCTCTGAATAGTTTTTATAAGAGCATCTTTGGCTCTTCCATTTTTCAATGAGCGAACTGTGCAATCAATCAAATTGACTAGCACTTCCTCTTTAAAAAATCTAAATTTCAGTGCAATGGCCCTTACAGTTTCTAAATTTTAGTAAATTCCAACTTCTTCCCTTTGTTCTCCCAGCTAAATCCCCCAAGTGACTGCTCTCTGTCCCTCTCCCTACAACCATCCCTTATATCCTCACCCCCACTTCTAGATAATGCCACCGACAAAAATGCAGCCATAAACATCATTTATTTTATATCACCTGTCCCTAAATACTCATCTTATGCAAGTATGCATACTTACTTTGTGCTCTGGTAGTGTAATAATATTTCATTTGTGAACATATTGCTGTGGGACACACACAGAGACATGAAAATAAATTCCCATGCTCCTACTGGAAAGCAATATAAGACAGACAATGAAAATGTGCTAAAGATTTCTGGGAAAGGAGGGACTGCCTTCCCAGATAAGGTAACATTTGAGCTATGACGGAACAAGAAAAAATTCATGGGATGTGCAGGGAGAGAACACCAAAGGTGGCAAACAGCACAGGCAAAGAAATCACAGTTGTGAAGGTACATACCACACTCAGGAAAGAGAGAGGAGGTGAGAGTGGCAGAATGGCAGAAGAGAAGGCTAGAAAGGGGGTTTACAATCATGCTGTGAAAACTGGACATTAACAATTATTATGTTATTGTTGTAATGTTACAAATCCATTCTGCCTTGTCATGATGGGGTTGAGACTCTGCAAACCACATTCTTCTTTGCCAACTCGCCACCTCTTAAGTTATGCCAAAAAGGGGCACCAAAAGCAACTGTTGGGTTAAAGGAAGAAAAGCCTTGCTGCTTTACGTTTCTTCTTGTGGGCTTTTTCTTCCTGTACCACTCCAGCAACACTTCTTCACCCTGTGGTGGCATTTCTTTCATGTACCAGAAGATGAATCCAGTTTGCACTTTTCCTACCCTTGTGATACCTTAGTGCTTGCTTCTTTACCATTTTAGGTAAACAGTTAACGTTACACCTTGACAACAATCCCTTTTACTAAATTCTGATTAAGTATCTAGAGTGGTTTCTATCTTATGACTGAACCTTGACTAACATAAAAATCACTAGAAATTCCTAAAGCGAAGTAATGACTCATTAAAATCTTTGTTATAGAAAGAACACTGGTAGTCACATAAAGAGAAGGATGTGTCAAAGACAGATTACTGGGTTTTGTACTCGCTAATAATTAAGAGGCAATTGAAATTTTTAAAAAATCCAATGTACAGAATGAATTTCACTGAACTGTGTTTTTATGTTACGTCCAGTTTTTACTCAAGTTGCTATAATGAAACATAAACCTAACTATTACACTTATATTCCCTCCTAATACTGAGATTCATGTAATTGAGTTTCCTCCCTTTTGATACTTAGGGGCTTCAGCATGAAAACTGAAGCTGAATCACGACACCAATCTCTGTAGAGCTACCTTTTTTCTCTCTTCTCCTTGGACCCAATTACACATCTCAGTTTTAGTTGTGTCTTTTACATACCATTTTACATTTCATTTGAGATGAAAGTCATCTCAAATCCTTTCAAGTGACAGACAGATGTACAAATAATTCTTAAAGTTTTTCTTCCTTGTAATGAAATTTTATATTATACTGTTAAGTAACAATTTCTGTCCCTGGGCATGAATAGATGCAGAAAAATTATCTTGATGTCCCATATGACGTTCAAACCCAAAATTTGAACACAAATGAAAAGATGCTATAGTATATTTAATTAATAATACATGACAATAAAACAACTTTAGCTTCAGGTGCTGGGGGAAAAGTCAGTGTTTCCAGAAAATTACTAACACATTTCAGTACACCACAGAGGAAGTTAAGTGAGGCCACTGAGACTACAATAAATTCCCTTATCCTTTTCCACACCCTGGATAACTCGCTTCTTGACTGAGAAGGAGCATCCCTGCTTTCATTCCACTGCCCTAAGGGTTACCAAAAGATACCTAAATGCAATCTCTTTTTTATGTACTTCTATTTCATATTGTAGCAAGTACCATTCCAGCTTATACAAAAAGACACAATATTCTCTTTAGATTTTTGCAGTAAGTCATAACCTTGAGATAAGAGAAGAGGGATTCAAGCAAATCTACTATTTGATACACAAGGCTCAACCACCTAATTTGTCACTTTAGTACCAATATGGCTATATGAAATCACAAACAAAAATTACCTGAAGGATTAGAAAAATCCAACATGCTGGTGGTAGGCTGCAGGAGATCAGGGCTGCTGGATGAGAGTGTTCCAGGAATAGGCATTATAGCCAGACTATGCCTGCAGTGCCTTGTTCCTACAATGCTGTCATCTTGTGACTGGCTCAGGCCTCCGTCACTTCAAAATAATGGCACAAAAAGTATTTGAGAATTCTGAATGGCAAACGTTTCTTTCCTCTGTATACTGAGGCATAGTAAGACCAATTCAAAGTGGTGACTTAAAAAATTATATAGATTACAGCAGTTAAAAAAATAGGACAACTATAATAATGAAGACACTCAAAATTTACTTACGCTAAAAATTTAACTTATACATCTAAGTAATTCTACTACATCATAAAAAAAGTCATACTGAGTTTCTGTTGGTTTTGGTAGAGAAATTAAGCCTGAATGTTTAGGGAGCCTTTAAGATCATCCAGTTTTGGCAGACACTAATATATGTATCCAACAATGTATAACCACACCATAGCAATCTCAACATATTAGGTTTGTGATCTTCTGGGCAAAGGACTGTTGGGTCTAAACCCAAACCAAAAAAAACCCAGCAGGTTGTAGAAAACAAAGGGGCCAGGTCCAAGTGACAAAGTAAGAGAAGTCTTTAAACATATGAACAATCTGAGAACTGCCCAAACCAGTGATAATGTGGAAAAGATAACAGGAAGATGGAACACAGAAGAATAGTGAACACTGGGTACACGTGACAAGTAGAAAGAAGAAAAAGAGGACCACAAATCAAAATAGAGAAAAAAGAATTTTACAGTCTTTTAAGTTTATTCTAAGGCCACATTATTTCTTGTGTGATATCTCAAGTCTTAATTATTTGGCTATTCCCTAGATGAGAACATCAAAACCATAGCAGAAAGCAAGTCATCTAAAGTTAATTCCCCTCAAAGGTTTCAAAAATATCAATTAAATGGCCATATTTAAGCAAATAAAACATCCCTCTTTTAAACTACACTACTTTAAAGGTTGAGAAGCCAGCCCCCAACCCAGCAGGGGTGTGGGACCCGGGATCCAATTTATGGCTTCCTGCCTGGCTCCAGAGGGCACAACAACCTCCTAGGCCTGTTTTCTAGGCTTCTGAGAAAGCACAGGACGAGCAAGACCTGCCACAGTGCACCTGTACCTTCTCAGGCCCCAGAGAGGCTCTGGGCTTGAAGACCGGGAAAGGGGGAAGGGAGTGTCTTCCTTACTTGGGAAGTCAGCATAAGGCCTAGCAAGGCCACCGTGACTCCACACCCCAGAATTTCATTCATTACAGATAATAGCTGCACTACTGCCAAATGACCTTATAATAACCCTGTGTACCTTTGAAAAGATTTATGGTTTTGAATTACTGCTTTTAATAACATTTGTTATATTTAGGTTATACTTAATGAGAAAAATACTTTAAAGGTGTTACACAGGCAGCTCTAAATCCATCTAAGAGAAAAAATTAAAAGAAACTTAACTCTGTCATTTAAACTTTAGATACCCCAAAAAGTCCTACAAAACATAGGATAAATGAAGCAGTCCTATACAAACACAGGACAGCAATGAAAAAGATTTCCATTAGCATCAACGACCAAAACACCATTTATTTCTAAGAGTTAAATCAATCCTTTAGGTTAACATTAATTCTCATCTGTTTTATTCAATGTAGTATTCTATCCAGTTACCTGTTACACATACAGAGGTATCAAAGAATACTTACCTGTTACCATGGAATGGATTAAATGAGTGGTATGGGATACATCCAGAATATGTTAGGAGTAAAAAATAGGACTTAGGCAGATTAGGGAACTATGCCAGATGAAGTGCAGAGGACAGTTAAATAAACAGCTAAAGGATGGCTAACAGCCACACAAGGAAGACAGAGCTAGGACAAGCAAGACTGCAGAGGAGTGAGGAAAAAGCATGAAGACATGGAAGGGAACAAAAGTAAGTGTTTCAAGAGCCAGCTATGCATATAAACTTGGGTTATTAGCTATGTGACCTCAAGGAAATTTCTCTGTTTCTGGACCTTGGTTTCCTCATCTACAAATGTGACTTTCTCCCCCAGGGCTGCCTTAAGGATTAAATTAGGTTATGGAGGTGAATATTTTGGCACAGAGGAAAATACAATTCTAATTTTTAAGAAGACAGTAAAGTACTTTTACTAAAATTAAGAAAGAACAGTACAAACCTAGAAAGGATTTTAAGCAATTCGTATTGAAAAACAGAGAAGGCAGGGTGAATATAACAGGCACTATAGAAACAGGAAGAATTACCTGGGGAGAGAAGGCAGTCTAATCCGACAGAAATAAAGCTAAGGAAATACAATATCTGATAAGGAATTTGTGCTTATGTTAAATTGGTTCCTTATAATTTGGTGTGCATTGCTAAAGATCAGAGCTAAATGTTTTAAGGTTAGGTATGAGAACAAAAGGAAGGTGGCTTTCACAGAAACTGTACTTATAGCTTTGTAATCTGCAACAATTTAAATTACATGGAAAATATTTTTAAATATAACAGGCTTTCCAATTTAACGGACTCGTGAAAACAAATCTGCCTATTTTTGAACACAGAGGGTCAAGTAACTGAATCCAAAGAAGCAAACTGTTAAAAAGGTTAGCCCGTCCTATTAAAAATCACAGTAGAAGCAACTTTAACAATGTTAAAAAGTTATAATTTTCTATTAAAGGGAACTGGCTGTATTAGTTGCATTAAGATGGAATTCAACATGGAGACTAAGAAAAGTGCATGAAACACTAGAAGTCCTTATCTCTCCTACTGATATTATTTAACATTACCTCTGCTTTTTAATAAGCAAAGACAGTACACTGTACAGATATAATAATGTAAAGCTGGTTACAAATTCATGGTAATTAAGGTGTGAGCATGTATAAATGAAAACTATACTAATGTCATGTACAACTCATGCTATGACATGAATGAAACAGTATCTAATTAGCAAAATATCCATGCTTTTTTGGAAGCTGAACTGATAAAGCCCATTTGCAAATAATTATGTCATTTCTTACCAAAACAGTCTCCTGAGAAGATGATGCAGTAACAGAAACAAGACAGTTTTGAAAAAATTCCTCAATAATTCCCCAACACTAAATTTACTTAGAATAAAATTGTATTTTAGTTTCACATTATGAAACTAAAAAGGCTATGTAAATATCAATATGCAAATAAAAAATAATTCCAATATTAAAAGCAAACAGAGTATGCTGACAAAAGATAGTGAGAAAAAGTAATTTCTGATAAGCAAACAAGACAGTCTACTTCTGGGACTGTTACAAAGAATAATACGAAGCTGTTACTTAGGCAATTTGTGATTTAAAAAAACCTAAAAGCTGAGTGATTTAAAAAAAATAGGACATCAGATTTCCTAAATGTGAAATATTCTCAAGTCAATACACTGCTATGTCTTTCACAGAGGTTATTAAAATTAGCAAATTTTTTCCACTTGTAATTTTCAGGATAATTCTTTCATTTTAAAATTATGTCACGGTTAGGGATTTGGGGAATTATCTATTCTCATCTCAACTATTTGTTCCTGCCTTCCTTTCATAATTCTTTTGCCTATCTGACAGATGTAGATACTCTTTCTTCCAGTATTTCTAAGAATGAGTGCTGCAAAAGGCAGAGACCAAGCACCCCTTCCAAAGAGCCTGACACACAGGAGACTGTCAGGATTGTGGGATTAAATTCATTAAAGTTTTTTTCTCACTTAAAAAATATTCAAAGTAGAAAAATTTAAAAATACAATGAACAAGCAAGGAAAAGAAAATTATGTGTAACACCACATCCTAGAGAAAATCACAATCAACATTTTCTCTTCTAGTTACTTTTACAGAATATAGCACAATCTATTTAACTAATCTCTTATAGCTGGACATCTAGGGTATTTCCTTTTTTGTTTCATTACAGATAATACTACTATGAGTAGTATTATCTGTATATAAATCTTCACCTAATTATTAGAAATGGAATTAATGACTCAAAGGTATGAACGTTTTTAAAACTCTCAATAAAAAAATGCCCAAATGCTTTATGGAAAGGTTACATCATTTCATATTTCCACAGCTGTCTGAGCTATCTATTTGATGTTATCAATTGGGGCCCTGACTATTCTCTTGTCAATCTATGATGAAACAAATGGTCCCCTGTTTTAAAAATAAATTGTGTATCCTTGATTACTATTGATGCAGCACAGATGATTCATGTTCTCTGTCTATTTTTCCATTGAAGTTTCAGTGATTTTTTTGTTTATTAAGTTACCTGAAAGTGCCAAGAAATAGATACATTCATTCTCAAAGCCGCTAAGCAACCAGTTTGACAAATCAGTTCTTTACGCAAAACAGGCTGCAGCAGCAGAGAACCTTTATGATTTCTATTAAAATAACCTGTTGGTTTTTGTGGGTTTTTTTGGCATTTATATGTCTGAAATTATTAGCATTTTACTTCACTGAAACATATTTAGAAGAGATAGTTTAATATTAACTTCTGAAGTGCAGTGTTTTATTAATGTTTTGCATTCACAGCCAACAGTCTCCTATTGGCACAAGAAACTCAATACATCACTAAATGAAAAAAAAATTCCCTTCTCAGTTAACCATTTCTACTAGATCTTTCATTTTAGGGGGTTACCAATATAAAGAAATAACGCTTGAAAATACTCAAATGACTGCTCCTGGCTACATTAATTTCCATGACTCCCACTGTAACCAAAGAGAGAATCCAAGCGTAAAACCAGTTCCCACTCCCTGAAGGAGATACTGTGGAGATGAGTTAGCTGCCTGAAACTTGAATACAGCTGGTTGGAATCTGACTCTAAAAAGCTATAGTCAGTTACAATCACTATTCTCTGGTTCTAGAGAACACATGTCACAATTATACCACTGTTCAAAAATGAAAACCAGTTAAAGGAGATATATGTATTCTACACCAAATCCACCAGGGTTTCTAGCAATGGGACTCAGGGCATTACCTCCTGAGAACTCCCTTTGCGAACTCTTTTCTGCCTTCTGGTCCTCCATTCACTTCCCTTTTGCTCATTGCCTTCCTGCAGACTTGTGGTCATCCAAAACTGTCTGCCATCTTTACACTGTGAGCTAGCCCCACGTATATTCTCCTTAATTCTCACTTATGAGAGTAACACTTTTCTTACAGTGTTTGCTGTCCTGCTGTCACACTACAGTATGCTCAATATTAAAAGAACTTCGGCCATTTTAAAATTATCATTTTTATAAAACTACTTGCCTCAAGGAGAGCAGTCACTAAGAAACAATGGGTAGTAGACTTTGTAGAAATGAGTGACATTAAGAACAGAGCTCGGGATATGTCAATTCTCTGTGAGCCCCAAATTAAATGAAGAACAAATATGTTTCCTGACTGGAAGTAAGAACTCAAAAAGAAGAGCATTTTCTGATCAGGCAACCTTTGAGATTTTGAACTTTAAAAAAGTTGAGAGTTGACATTTACCTATTTCCAAGTTGCCTCCTAATTAGTGTCCTTGCTATTACTACTACACTTGTGCTGCACATTCAACCCCAAACCACCAAATACAACTAACAGAGCGTCTATGGCTCCCTCCTATGACATGATGAAGTCCGCATCTTTAGCATAATATTCAAAGTCCTTCATAACGTAGCACTTACCTAACTCTCCTGCTTCATCTCTAGATGTACACACACAAATATACTCTACCTCACCTACCAAGCTTGTTCCTTCTGCCTTTGTACATATCAAAACATTTATCACTCTGTAATGTCTGCTTTCCCTATTTAGATCATCAACTCTTGGGAAAACAAGAAACTTGCTCTATCTTTGTACAGTTCTACATTTGGACACTGTGCCTAAGTGTATAATAAGTGTGTGGAAAATAAAGGGTTCGTGATATGAATTCCTTAGAGGTAGGGACTACCTCTTTTTAGCTCTATAATTATCACTGGGCATAGTGCTAGGAAGCATCAGGAGCCAAATAAATATTTCCTTTGAGTACGTTTTGCTTGAATATTCTTTTTTCTCTTTCATTCACTGTCTTAAATTATTCAACAAATATCGAGTACCTACTATGTGCTAAGTACTGAACTTGCTTAGAACTTCTGTGATTGGCTTTAAGAAGCAGATAATGTAAAATAAATAGATATAATATATGCTAGACTCTTTCCCAGTCGTGACACTTTAGTGAACTGATTTCCTAAGTATTTTACAGACCTCAATTTACTTTTAAAATCTCAAAGTTTCATTCAGTTTTGGTGACATCTCAATTTAGAAACAGGAACAGATTTGATTAAAAAGGTCATTTAGAATTCAGGAAGGAATAAATAGTACAGTAAGAGAAAGATGATTTAAAAGACAAAAAAGCTAGTATCAGCAAATGTATCCCCAAGATGTCCAAATTTATAGATCAAAGGACTGAAATTAGACCAAAAACACACCAGAAAAGATTTCATAAAATAAAGGGCAGTCTTTCCTAAAATTCAAAACAAAGCTACTGGAAAAACATATAATCTAGCACTGGTAACGTCACAGAAACGATGGAAAGATACTGAGAATTTATTTTCTTATTTATGGGTTACTCACAGATTTTATGATGCACTGGTTGTATAAAAACCAAAACTGACCCCAAATTCCCTTCCCCCAGATAAAATTTTACAGGCAATAGGAAAAGGCCTACATGACGAAGATTAGCGTTACCTACCTAAACAGTTTTGGAGGTAAGATACTAAACCGTGTTTTATCCAAAATTTTCCTGATTTTGTTTCTTCCACCTGAAACAGTGTTTGCTTTTATTTTCTTATTTCCTTTCTCCTGTGATGTGTGTTCAATATCTCCTGGTACATCCTGGATTGAATGGCGATTACTTTTTTTTTCAGCAATTTTAGGAATATGAGGAATACCAGATTTTTCTTGTTCAGTCCTACTAAGTAACTCTTTGAACACTGTGGAAATAAATAAATAAACTTGTCATTTCTTTTCTTCTCATTAACAAGATTTTATAGGAACAACAAATTTGAAAGATAAACAGTCACTTTCTACTACTTGGCCTTGCAGACTCATTCATTAAACATTATGAAATTTATACCCTTCCTTCATCAGCCATATCCACTTGTCTCTTCAGTTTTTTAAGACTTTAAGTCATCTCTATACCCAACTTGGGGTTCAAACCCATGACCCTGAGATCAAGAGTCATGTGCTCTACCAAATGAATCAGCCAGGCACCCCTAAGAATATATTCCAATTTTTTAAAAAGTAGGCTTCATGTCCAGCTTGGGGTTCGAACTCATGACCCTGAGAATAAAGAGTTGCATGCTCTACCAATGAGCCAGTGAGGCACCCCTCTCTTCAGTTTTTATAACTAACCATACTTCTGATACTGTCCAAAAGTGGTAAAAGAAAGTCACTGGCAAAAATGGAACAGAAGTGGGCAGGTAGCATGTTTGGAAAGTCCAGGGCTTCCTATTTACCAATAATTGCTATGTAATAATAATAAGCAATAAA
The DNA here is from genome assembly GCF_011800145.1 of Mirounga leonina. Classification (NCBI taxonomy): domain Eukaryota; kingdom Metazoa; phylum Chordata; class Mammalia; order Carnivora; family Phocidae; genus Mirounga; species Mirounga leonina. The sequence continues at coordinate 16,224,538 of NW_023270426.1, forward strand.
ATTGCTAATCAACTCAGATCTTATAGAAACAAGTATTTAGATTTTATTATTTACATGTTATTCCTTATCATAACATATAACATTTGAGATGAGATAGAAGTACTGCAGTCAGGTTCAGTTTTGTAAAATTTAGCCAATTAAAAAAAAATAGTTTGGCTGGACCTGTTTTTACCAGAGATAAACAGTACTAAATTTAATAATGACAATTTCCTCAAGATCACATTTATGAGAATTCTGTCACTGTTTACTCAGCTAATAAACACTCACTACAGTGGTTTGAAGCAAACAACTAATTATTCTTAGGTAACTTCATGTTAACAGGAAGACTGATGAGTTATTTCATCCTTAAGGAAAAGTGAAAGCACATTGGAAGAATTGCCTGTCTCACAATCTCTTTGCCTAGATCAGATTTTCACCTTGTGAGAGGGGCTATATCTCCTTGGGATCAGGTGAAAAAAAGACTAATCTGTGTAAGACTTTGTATCTAGTAACTACATAACTAGTATAATTAGTAATTAGTGTCACCTTTCCCAGTTAGGATAACCTATATTACCTACGTTTCATTAACTAATGTCATGAAAAAATTTTTTTGTTGTTTTAAATATGTATTCTTAAATAAGATCAACTACTAAAGGGAAAAAACAAACAAACAAACAAAAACCTAAAAAGATTAATGCTAACACAGAAAGTAACCCCTTCCTAAAAACTCATGGTGTCTGGGAGGGTCTGAATCAAAGAAAAATGAAGCTACATATTCTTGAATATGCAGGTCTTCAGAAGGTATAGCTTTGAGTAGTACTACTTGGTACCTTTATAGAAGAAAAGCTGTAAATTGTATAAATATGCCCACTGAAAACAGAGAACTGTGATCTTTTTTTGTTGTTCTGGGGATAACTCAACAGTTTCCTTCAACATCAAAGGAGTTACAAGTAAGATTCCAAAAGACAAAGGCTTAAAAATTAACGCATTACAACATAAAATAGCTTGGTATTCAGTTGTAGAAGTGGACCATCTTGAAAGTTTCAACCAGGATGATATTACACCAAAGCATATATATATTTTTTTTACACCAAAGCATATTGAAAGTTTATGAAAAGCACGTTTTCTGCCTTCAAAATAATGGGAAATCTTTAGAAGCCACCTTGTAAAGATATTTTGCTTGATTATAAAGCAATAAATTCCTTTTACTTTCCTTTGAAAATTATGCTTTATTTTAAGCCATGTGGTAAAGGTAAAAATGCCTTTTTGAGCTAAAACTGATATGCAGTCATGCATAAAAATATTTACTGACCTATGAAGAACATATGTTAGGCAGATTCCCCCTGCTGTAGAACAGGAAGTTTAAGATACATGGCACAAAAAGAACATAATCTAAGGGATTAAGATAGCAGGAAAGGGAAAATCCTCCCTAATTAAGTCACTGTGTAAGAAGAGTTCAGTAAGGTGAGTAGATTTTAACTAGGCAAAGGGAGGGGAAGGAGGAATGACGCTAGGTAGAGGAAATCTCAAGTTCCAAGTCCCTGTCGCAAAAGGAAACTTAAAGAAAATTAAGATGACTGGGGAACAAGGTAGACGAGGGGCCTAAAAATGCTATGGTGAGGTGTCTGAATTTCCTATGAAGAGCAACAGGAAATCTTTAAATGGGCCTCAGATATTCCTGCCTGTGGTGTACATTAAGGCAACTCAAGAGCATACAAAAAAGTTTATATCCTCGCTGGACCTGTGTATAATAAAACTGTAGAGATTCTGATTTATAGATGAAGAGAAAAATAGTGAATTTTAAAAATTAGTTAAGATTCAGGACAAAAATTAATAGAAAGTGAGTAAATGTAATTACAATGCCATTAAAGAGCAATATTAAATATATGAATCAGAAATGAAGGTGCCCGATAATCATAAATCTGATTAAAGATTAAAAATTTCTCAGTCTCTACATATATGTATGTACGTTTACACACTTACACACACACACACACAACACACCACAAGCATACAAAGTCAAAAGACAACTTGGGGAAATATCTGTTACCTTTAAGGCTAAAAAGCTACTGTCCTTTTTTTATAACACATTCACACAAATCAATGAAAAATAAGACTGTGTGAAAAAGAAATGGTAACATGTAAAATAGGTGCTCAACTTCTCTCATCATGAAATATGCATCACTGATGGATTCCCTGGGGAATTCTACCAAACATTCAAAGAAGTAATACCTATTCTCCTGAAGCTGTTTCAAAAAATAGAAACAGAAGGAAAGCTTCCAGACTCATTCTATGAGGCCAGCATTACCTTAATCCCCCAATCAGGCAAAGACCCCCATCAAAAAAGAGAATTTCAGACCGATATCCCTGATGAATATGGATTCCAAAATCCTCAACCAAATCCTAGCTAACAGGATCCAACAATACATTAAAAGGATCATCCACCACGACCAAGTGGGATTTATCCCCGGGATGCAAGGGTGGTTCAACATTCGCAAATCAATGTGATAGAACACATTAATAACAAGAGAGAGAAGAATCATATGGTCTTCTCAATTGATGCAGAAAAAGCATTTGACAAAATACAGCATCCTTTCCTGATTAAAACTCTTCAGACTACAGGAATAGAGGGAACATTCCTCAAGTTCATAAAATCCATCTATGAAAAACCCACAGCGAATATCATCCTCAATGGGGAAAAGCTGAGAGCCTTTCCCTTAAGATCAGGAACATAACAAGGATGCCTACTCCTGCCACTATTGTTCAACATAGTACTAGAAGTCCTAGCAACAGCAACCAGACAACAAAAAGAAATAAAAATTATTCAAAATGGCAAAGAAGTCGTCAAATTCTCTCTCTTCGCAGATGACATGATACTTTATAGGGAAAACCCAAAAGACTCCACCCCCAAATTACTAGAACTCATACAGCAATTCAGTAATGTGGCAGGATACAAAATCAATGCACAGAAATCAGCTGCTTTCTTACACACTAACAATGCAACTGTGGAAAGAGAAATTAGAGAAACGATTACATTTATAATAGCACCAAAAACCATAAGATACCTCAGAATAAACCTAACCAAAGAGGTGAAGGGTTTAGACTCTAGGAACTACAAAACACTCATGAAAGAAACTGAAGAAGACACAAAAAGATGGAAAAATATTCCATGCTCATGGATCGGAAGAATAAACATTGTTAAAATGTCTATGCTACCCAGAGCAATCTATACCCTCCACGCCATCACGATCAAAATTCCAATGACATTTTTCAAAGTGCTGAAACAAACAATCCTAAAATTTGTATGGAATCAGAAAAGACCCTGAAATCACCAAGGAAATGTTGAAAAAGAAAAACAGAACTGGGGGCATCAACGCTGCCTGATTTCAAGCTATATTACAAAGCAGTGATCACCAAGACAGCATGGTACTGGCACAAAAACAGACATATAGACCAATGGAACAGAATAGGGAGCTCAGATTTGGACCCTCAACTCTATGGTCAAGTAATCTTCGACAAAGCAGGAAAAAATATGCAATGGAAAAAAGACGGTCTCTTCAATAAATAGTGCTGGGAAAACTGGACAGCTATATACAGAAGAATGAAACTTGGCCATTCTCTAATACCATACACAAAAATAAACTCAAAATGGATGAAAGACGTCAATGTGAGACAGGAATCCATCAAAATCCTAGAGGAGAACATAGGCAGTAACCTCTTTGACATCGCCCACAGCAACTTCTTTCAAGATACATCTCCAAAGGCTAGTGAAGCAAAAGCAAAAATGAACTTTTGGGACTTCATCAAGATAAAAAGCTTCTGCACAGCAAAGGAAACAGTCAACAAAGAGGCAACCCACAGAATGGGAGAAGATATTTGCAAATGACACTACAGATAAAGGGCTGGTATCCAAGATCTATAAAGAACTTCTCAAACTCAACACCCAAAAAACAAATAATCAAGTCAAAGAATGGGCAGAAGATATGAACAGACACTTCTCTAAAGAAGACATACAAATGGGCGCCTGGGTGGCTCAGTTGGTTAAGCGACTGCCTTTGGCTCAGGTCATGATCCTGGAGTCCCAGGATCGAGTCCCGCATCGGGCTCCCTGCTCGGCAGGGAGTCTCCTTCTCCCTCTGACCCTCCCCTCTCTCATGATCTCTCTCTCTCATTCTTTCTCTCAAATAAATAAAATCTTTAAAAAAAAAAAAAAAAAGACATACAAATGGCTAACAGACACATGAAAAAATGTTCATCATCATTAGCCATCAGGGAAATTCAAATCAAAACCACATTGAGATACCACCTTACACCGTAAGAATGGCAAAAATTGACAAGGCAAGAAATGACAAATGTTACAGAGGTTGTGGAGAAAGGGGAACCCTCTTACACTGTTGGTGGGAATGCAAGTTGCTACAGCCACTTTGGAAAACAGTGTGGAGATTCCTCAAAAAATTAAAAACAGAGCTACCCTATGACCCAGCAATTGCACTACTCGGTATTTACCCCAAAGACACAGATGTAGTGAAAAGAAGGGCCATATGCACCCCAATGTTCATAGCAGCAATGTCCACAATAGCCAAACTGTGGAAAGAGCTGAGATGCCCTTCAACAGATGAATGGATAAAAAAAAATGTGGTCCATATACACAATGGAATATTACTCAGCCATCAGAAAGGATGAATACCCAACTTTTACATCAACATGGATGGGACTGGAGGAGATTATGCTAAGTGAAGTAATTCAAGCAGAGAAAGTCAATTATCATATGGTTTCACTTATTTGTGGAACGTAAGGAATAGCATGGAGGACATTAGGAGAAGGAAGGGAAAAATGGGGGGGTGGGAATTGGAGGGAGAGATGAACCATGAGAGACTATGGACTCTGAGAAACAAACAGGGCTTTAGAGGGAAGTGGGGAGGGGGGATTGGTTACCCCGATGATGGGTATTAAGGAGGGAACGTACTGCATGGAGCACTGGGTGTTGTACGAAAACAATGAATCGTGGATCACTGCATCAAAAACTGGTGATGTATTATATGGTGACTAACATAATAAAATAAAATTTTAAAAAATGTGCATCAATAACCATAAAGTTGATTATACCCACGGCAGCAGCATTCTTATACGATGGTAAATAAAAGTGTGTGTAGATTGGGATAAACTTTTGGAAAGTCAAAGTGCAGTATTGTCAAAATTAATTCCACTATGAGAAATTTATCTTACAGGTATATCTACATAAGCATAAAAGTACAAAGGATTTTTATTTCAACACTATAAACAGCAAAAACTAGAAACAACCTAAAACACCCATCAATATCACATTAGTTCAACAGATTATAATAATACTGCAATAGATTTCTATTCAACAATTCACAAGAAATAAATCTTTATCAACTCCTGTGCAAAGACCCAGAATACTGTACACAGTAGGGTCCACTGTATACCTTTCTGTAATGTTTTAATTTTCAAAACATACACATGTATTACTTTTATTAAAACATTAAAATGCTAAGAATTAGTTATCTGAGTGGTGAGATTTTTCAAAGATGTCAGAAAGCTGTGAAAGCTAAGAGGAAGAGATGAGCTAAAATTCCAAGGCAAGAAGATGGTCAACTGAGATTGCCTGTTGTTTTCTTCTCTAAACTCGAAGTGGCAATGAGGTAAAGGGACTCTACTTGAGGGAAAATAATTTCTAAGGGCTTTAAGTACTGGCCTAAAAACTGGAATACAAAGAAGCCCCAAGCAGTGCTGCCTTCCTCCATGGGACATAACTACTCTTAAGACAATGTAGGAGTCTGGGGACTGGTTGGAAATTTTGTATAGTCTCACGGTACTTAGGAGACAAAGTCACACAACAGGGATGGATGTGCAACAAACACATGACATATTTACCTGCTTGGGGAGGGAGGCTCAAAAGCAAAGCTCAAAATCTCTGAAGGGCTGAACTTAAACAACAACAAAAAGACAAAAAGCCACCAGACTCTGAACCAAAAGCCATGCCTTAGGTAGAGATTGGGGGTGAGGGTAGGAGGACAAGGCTGACAAAGCAGAGTACAATTTCCCACAATCTCTCTGTGCTCAGAGACAAAGTTCCATTAGAGATGGGACCTGCATCAAGCACATGACAAATCTCACTCTCAGTTTAAAACGTGGATACATTTTAAGTAATTTTGTAACCCAGCCTCACCCAGCCCAATTCCCCTTACCTTATTTACATGCTTAACCAGAGGAAATGGCAAATCCTTTCTATGAAAAAATATTAATTTCCCTACTTGCTTAGGTTTCTTTATATACGAAGTACAGCATACCAAAAAAAAAAAAAAAAAAATTTGTAAGACACACAAAATAAGACACAATGATAACTGGGAAGGGAGGGGGCACAGAGAATAAAAACCCAATTTTGGAATTAACACACAGAGTTTTGTAATAACCATTATAAATAAATTAAAGAAAATATAGGGAGGAGATCAAATGGATGAAGACATGGTGCAACAGAGAACTGGAATTTATAAAAGAGATTCAAATGGGAATTCCAGAACTAGAAAATTAATTATCTAAAATTAAGTCACTGCATGGATTCAACAGCAGACTGGACACAGAAGAAAATAGGAAAACTGCTTAAACGCAGGTCATTAGAAAATACCCAAACTGAAGCCCAAGTAGGGGAAAAAAACGGAAAGAACAGAACAGACGCTAAGAGATGCATGGGACACACATCTTTTAACACGTAAGTAAAGGATCTCTCACACGGAAAGAAGACATAGTAGCAAAGGCAGTATCTCAAGTCATAATGGCCACAAGATTTCTAAAGCGATGAGACGTCAATGCACAAATTCAAAAGTTCCACCAAGCCCAAACAAAATAGAGAGACTTGTACTAAGGGATCCTTGTTGTAGTTAAAATTGCTCTGAGTCCTGTTTATAAGTTATGGAACATGATGTTATCTGTGTTCAGCTTTCTGTGGGCTGTGGTTCCCGTGTTCAATTTGGAAAGCTTTGGAGTGCTATCTCCATCTGTCTGCTTTGTGCCACTACTCAGTCTGGCACCTGGGCAGAGGTGCGTCTACTGGCATGTCAGTTCTCCAAGTCTCTGGTATGCTAAGTAGGATCACATCCACACAAACAAAGGATGGAGGTGAGCCCAGGATCTCATCAACAACTTTATGGGTTGTCTCCTTCCTCCATCTCAGTTATCAACCTACTATCCTTAGGTTAACCTTCTCAGTCCTCTAGAAATAAACTAATAAACTGCCCACTGTAGCACTTTAGGGGCCAAGGAAGAGGAGGGCAGAGAGTGTGGGAAAACAACAATGAAGTTGGCCTTGCCTTCCTGGAGCCACAGCTCCACTAAAGGGTGAAGAAGGTTCCCCTCCCTCAGAATTCTGGCTTGTGCAACCTTGTGTTGCAGGCTGCTGTCACTGCTACTGGATTACTTGGCGGCTGAGGCCTGACAGAATGGAGAAAAAAAAGAGGGGGAAAAAAAAAACTGTGGGAATTCCCTTTCTTACTCCTCAAATCAGCTTTTTCCTGAATCTTTATTAGTTTGCACACATCCAGGTTTCAGCTTGCCAGCTCAGCTCAGGAGATACTGGATTTAAAAAAAAAAAAAAAAAAGATTAATTCACTGCTGGTAGTGGGACTTTGAATTTTCCAAGTTCTTCAATGGGTGGATCACGATTCTGGCCAGGTTTTATTGTTGATCTTAGTGGGGAAATAAAGGGTGGCATGTGTTTACTCCATCTCACCTGTAAATGGAACTCTTAATTTGATTTTTATCTTCACAGATATAAGACAGTTACCTCACAGTCTGTGTTTGATATTCTGGAGCTCCTCTAGTTCTGTTGGTTGTGGATTACACTGACTTTTAAGAGAGCCTCAAAATCTTTGTTTGCTTGACTCTGTACTTGAAAAATTATTATTACAAATAGGAGGTTACTGCTAGAATCCTCAAAAGAGGATTTTTATGTTCTTTTGCCAGGCACCTGACATCTGGGGCTAGAGACAGGGCCAAAACTTGAGGTCCTTCTGAGCTGTTTAGAGTACAGTCGCATCCTCTTCAGAGTTAGCTGTTCAAGGTCCCAATCCTCAATAAAGGCTGTTATGCGAGAGTGGTCTGGCCCTGGTGGGCTCTCTAAACTAGAAACCTGTAATATTTTATCTAGCAGTTCCTTTTCTCAGCTACAATCTATGGACTGAAAATGTCCATGGGAAAAAAGGCATCCTTTTGGAGTAGTTTCAGTGCAGGGGGAGGAAGGGATGTGACACATGCAGATTTTGTTCTCCTAGCAACTGCAGGATTCCAACTCTTTAGCCTTTTCCTGGGAGTCCATTGCCCAAAAAGGCTGTCTCTTCGGTGCTTTTCTGTACTGGTGAATGTCCCAGAGCACATACAGCTCCAGCTCACCTCTTTCTGGTCTGATTCTCTCTCTGTTCTATGTCAGGTAGTTCTTAGCTCTCTTCTTGAATTTTTATACTTCGTCGTAGCTACTTTTTATATTTAGTCTAACTTTCCTGGTTGTTCTCAGCCAATACTGGAAACAGAATGTTAAAACAAGTTTCTTTAATTCATTTTGCACAGATCTTAGGTGGACCTTTGAATTAGAAGAGTCACATCCTTCTTTCACTCTGGGATAGTCTCTACTACTGTTGCATGAATACTTTGTTCTCCACATTTTCTTTCAGATTTCCTGGAATAATGCTCAATGCTATTTATTGTTGTTGTTCTATAGTCTGGGAGACTTCCTCAACTTTATTACCTACTCCCTCTACAGAATGTTTTTGTCTTTGCTGCCATGTTTTAAGTCACTCTGAGTTCTTTCTTTCTCAGGGACTGTTCCTTTTTTCCTAAATACCCTGTTCTTGTTTTAAGAGATGAATTTTTAAATCTCTCTGAGCACAGTTCTGAAAATGTTTTTCTTCTCTCTTCTTTTAACTATTTTCTCCAGAATCTGTAAGCTTACTTATTAGGTTCCCCACCATGCTTCCTCAATGATCCCGATTCTCCTATGCCTGGCTATCAGTTTTAATTAACACAAAATGACCAAATATGGTCTGCTCTGGTATCATCTAAACAAATCTGTCTTCTGGTCAGTTTTCCTAATTGTAGGTGTTTGTTTCTTTCTCTCTCTCTTTCTTTTAAAAAGATTTTATTTGAGAAAGAGAGAGACAGTACACGCATGCGCGCACGCACACACACACAAGCAGAGGAAGTAGCAGAGGAAAGCAACAAGCGCATGCCCCACTAAGCAGGGAACCCAATGTGGGACTCGATCCCAGGACCCTGGGATCATGACCTGAGCTGAAGGCAGACGCTTAACTGACTGAGCCACCTGGGGACCCCTCCTACTTGCAGGTGTTCTGACTGTGAGTTCTATACAGGATGACCTAACCGTGCCACTTTTCTTCATTGCAATGCCAGAGTTACTAGGATTTTATTCCAGGTATGACATCCAGACTAAAATGCTCCATTTTTACAAATGTTTTATTAATATCCTTTCAAGATACTCTTAGGTGTTTTGTTTGGGGTAAAAGTCGCTGACCATACTTTGCCTAGGATAAGGAACAAGGTGTGGAGGACACGGGCCCCTTTTGCAGTACCACATCATGCCTACCCTGTGCCACATCCAATCTAGAGTTCTGCTGGGCAGTTGTTTCTCACCACTCAAGGAGTTCTAAGGTTGTGGCTTCTCTGCCTTCAGATCTCCTTTTTCTGTCTTCCAGGGGTCATGGTATTAACCACCAAATTTACTATCTCTATGTTTTTATACATAATAGTTGATACCATTTAGTAATTACTATGTGCTGGCAGAAAAAGTTAAAGGTGTTTGATCTGTATAAGAGCCTTATGAAATACAGCTGGAGAAAGTCAAGCTTGGAGAATCATTTGCTCTAAGTGTCAGAGCAAGCTCTGCTTTCCTTTTTACAAAATCAGAATCTTTTAAATTTAACCCACAAGTTTTGTTTCTAGATACTAGTTCAAACTCAAGAAATCCAGAAACTGTGAAGGCTTACTTATTTTACACTAAAAAGTATAGTATTGAGAAACTGCAAATAGACAGTTATGTATCAGATTTAAGAGGACATAATTCAGTTGAAAGGACTCAAGTGAAAAGAGGAAAAATACCAAATGTTTCATTTTTCACTATGACTAAGTGCAGTATAAGGAGGAGTCAAAGTGAAAAAATAAAACACACTTCCTTTTCCATAGGCACAGCTTTTAAATTCAACTCCTAGTTTTCAAATTGCAACCAAAATGACCCATATGAATTTTTCCCCCTTACTTCATAAAGACCCTTAAATTTTCTTTGATAATTTTCAAATTATTATACTGTTTTTATTGTTGCCCTTCTCAGAATTTCAGAGAATATCCTCTGGTATCTAATGAAACGAAGTTACAGTAAGTCTTCCCTAAAAGAAAACAAAACGCAAGTACAAGCTTAGTCTTTGCTTCATTCAAACAGAAGCATGATCAAAACACACTGCAGACACAGTAATCAGCATTTTTACATAGAAAGGTAGAGTACACCATTATTAAAAATCTGGAGTTCACTGATTGTTTTCCTCCATTTATTTTCACGAAACAGATAATCTGGCATTCATATTTTATTTCAGAAAGGCAGTTAAAACTTTAGCAGTACTATGATGTGCACATTAGCAGGGGAAATAAACGACTGTGACTTTTATCCTTCATTCAGATCATTCTAAGTTTCACTCACTGTGCCTCCGAGCAAAGTACATAATACCTCCTCAGAAGACATTTCATAAATGACTAACTGAACATACTTCTACACCTATTTTAAATCTTATTTCTAAAACATCAAAATAATACAAATAATGAAAAATGAAAATTCTAGAATACATAGTACCATATCTCAACATTAAGGACCCTAAAAATGTTTATTTAAGAGCTCAGAGAGAACCTGTTTACATTTTACTATTTTTTTCATTGTAATACCTTTTTTCTTTATTACCAAACAAACCAAAAAACAAACAAAAAGCCTCAGTTTTTACAACAAAACTCACCAAAAATGTTGGTCTTCACAGTAAGTGCAAGATGAGTATTATTCCTTAAAATTTCAAGGGCCTTCACAAATGTAATATTTTCAAAGTTTTGTCCATTTACTTCCATTATCTTGAGAAAAGCATTTGTAAAACAAATTATGACAAAAACAATATTAGTTACTTCTGCAACCTTAAGTTTAATGGTGAAAAAAATGAAACTTGAACAAAATGCACCCACCATATGTGAACAATGGTTATCTCTGTGAGAAGTGGGGTTACTACTTAATTATTTTTCTCTTTATTGTATTTCCCCAAATATCTACTAAAAACATTTTTTGAAAGTGCATTCCCTCTAAGATCATATTGAAGACTTTTTTTTAAAAAACACAGTATGGCTTATATATGAAGGAAAAATTTTAATGTCAGATCAGATGATAAAAATTAGTGCCTGTGTATATATGCGCAAATTTTATTGAAATCTCTAAAAGCAAATTTACTCCATTTAAGAGAGAGAACTCATTCGAAAGTGATACTCTGAAGACATCTATGTATTTCCTGACAATGAATGAACCAGCAAGTCAAGCAAAAAGCACCACTGTGATGAGTTCTTCCACATGACACGTCTCAACCTTCACAGCAGGGCTTCCCAAACTTGGCTGTACCTCAAAACCATACATAAAGTTTCTTAAAAAATACTAGTTCTAACAAAAAAGGATAAAGAGATAAACATAATGGAAAAAAAAAAAGGAGCGTACAGGACAGATATCAGGGATTGACACAATGATTCCAACAGGATAAAAGAAAGATTGAGAAGCAAAATATCATGAAAAGAAAAAAAAAAAAATCACAGAAGTAAAATTCAGAGTTGAAAAAAGTCTTGAGTCTACATACTGAACTAGTTCATCTAGTACCATGAAAAGATAATAAAGAGACTTAACACAGCCCAATGAAAATTTTGAATTCCAAGGACAGAGAACAAAGAATCTGTACGCATCACTGTGTAGTAGTGGGTGGTGGTACAAACAAACAAAGCCAGAAAAGAAAAATAAAGATTGGCTTGGACTTCTCTTGGGCCATACTAAAATAATGTGATACTTTTCTTTAACATCAAAGTTCTCAGGGAAAAAAATAACTGACCAAAGAATATCATACTCCACTGAACAAGAGCATTATCAGACATGCAAGGACACATAAAACTATAGTACCTATTGGCCCTTTTTGAGAAAAGTACCAGAAAAGGTACCAGTAGTACTAGAAGACAACTGTGAAATAAAACACAATAATGGAGACACAGGGCACAGATGAAATGGAGGTGATCAACGACATCAGTAAGACAGTTATAAATGTCTACATGGTTGTTAGTGATAAACTCACGAAACTTAATGCAAACGTCAAAAGTATTAAGATAAACAATGTTAAAAATGACTTAATAGCTAATCTAAAATTTCAGATAATTTAAAAATAACTGGGAAGACTGAGGAAAGAAGTAAAAAGCTGATAAATTTTCTCTCAAGAATGAAATCATTTGATTTTATGGTTTTCTTTTCTGTGAAGAATGAGACGCTTAAATGTATTTAAAATAAAATACTAGAACAATAAATACACTGACTCTAGAATTCTAGCTACTAGATATTCTTAATGACTACAGCGGAGTTAGGCCCAGAAATCTCTATTTTTTAAAATTTCCCTTAGGGGAAGAAGAGGATCATTATAACTCTAAATCAGTTTCTTAACCCTTTGATATTTGGGCTGGGTAACTCTTTATTGTGAGGGATGCGCTGTTGCAGCGTGTTGTAGGCTGCTCAGCAGCATCCTTAGCCTCTATCCACTAGATGCGAGTAGCAACCCCTAGGTCATGAGAATCAAAAATATCTCCAGACATGCCAAATGTTTCCTGAGGGAGAAAATCACTCCCGGTTGAGAACCCCTGCTCTGCAGTGTAGAACTTTTTATAATGTGGATGCATTCATTATTTTAAAAGGAAAGTGCATTAGTATGGTTAAAAGTTAAATAAAGCTACATTCTAAATGAGTAAATGAACTAGTAGAATTTTAAAATGAGAAAACATAACCTTCCCAAGTGATTCACCTGAACTTGAAAAACTGCTCTTTGGTGTGCCTGAGAATCACCTAGAGAGCTGTGGTAAAAACACAGATTCCTAGAGCTCATCTCTGGAGAATGTGACTAGTACGATTAATAGAACCGAGGTGGGCTTAGGAATTACATTTTTTAGTAACAAGGTTGTCAGGAATCACATCTGGGAACACATTGCTCGCCCTTTAGCTACCTGAAGTCTTAATGGAGAGAATAAATCCCCACCAACTTCTTCCTAGTGTCTCCTTTCTCCTAGTCTCTCACCTGGCTTCCTCTGCGTATGCATGTAGGTCTGTTACCAGATGAACACCTTTTAAGCTGAAACCATCACTTATGGTAATCTTTGGCCACTTACATTTAAATTTTTATTTTTTTTATTTTTAAAAAGATTTCATTCATTTGAGAGAGAGGGCACACACACAAGCAAGCACAAGTAGGGGGGGCAGAGGGAGAAACAGACTCCCTACTGAGCAGGGATTCGATCCCTGGACCCCGAGATCACAACCTCAGCTGAAGGCAGACACTTAACTGACTGAGCCACCCAGGCACCCCTCATTTTAATTTTTATTTGTATTTCCTTAAGTGGATCATGCTTACTTGAAGAAATATCACATGTGAAAAAAAGCAGCAGACATATTACTTCCAAAAAGGTTTTAATTCATGTGGGTAGTTATTTACTTACCTGATCACCACGTTTCAGTCCAGCATCAGCAGCTTTGCTACTAGGTTCTACTCCTTCAACAAAAATACCAAACCCCTTCTCACTCCCTCCGTTAAGGCTGAAATGTAGAGGGGACTCCCGGGAAGCCTTTTGCAGCACCACCTGTCTCCATTTGGCCTTTGCAGCACAGGCAATATTCAATAACCGGAGATGACCATTCATTTTCTAAAAAAGTAAAAAAGGGTATAATGCACATAAATTTATGTATCTATTCCTATAGGCTTTTAAAAATCACCTAAAATTATTAGAATCTGAGTTACCTTGATGAAATACAGATTAAAGAACATGTAAGCCAGCATAAATAAAACAGGAGGGAAAACTTCCACCCCAGAGCACTGTCAAGATGATGATCTCGCAATACAGTTTTTAAAAACTGCTCGATAATCACAGGTTAGGAAAGAGTTTAAAATGATGTCTCATTTAGAGAGGGAAGACAAAACATTACTTCTCATGGCCTGAACTTTCCTACCTTGCTCATCTCCTGGCTATTACATAAATCCAGAATCTTTATAAACCTTCATTTAAAACCTTAAAAGACCTGAACCACCTTTCTGAATACAGTCATACTGAAAGATACATTCAAGTCCCTACCTCTTCTGGGTTTATTATTCCTATATTATTTTAGATCTTTCTTAACCTTAGTAATATTCTCACTTTCAGATTTTAATACCAATTTAATATTCAACTATTCTCAAATAGCATAGTATGTGTAAATCTCATGCCCATAAAAAGCAGCTAAAGTTTCTTCAGGACAGGGGCCAAGCCTTACACCTGTTCTGATCCTATACTCCCAACACCTTGGAAGTATAAAGTAGAACTGAATAAATACCTGATGACTGAATGATATCAAAAAAGAAATCCCATGATTGTAAGGCAATATCTATTTTCCATTAGCCCAATGGAAAACCCAGATGATGGTGGTAAGCTTCTACATCCTCTTAATCAAGTTCTCCTGTCTCTGTTCACTCTTCCCATTTTGCACAGAGCTGAAGGGCTGCTGAGAAGGCTACAGGAACTAAGAGGTAAGGGAACGGACAGAAATCTGCCAGAAATCTAGAAATCCCTTTTTCAACTCAATCCACTTACACTTTGAGTAACAGCAATGGTTCTTGGGCATTTGCAATGTGCCAGGTTTTTTTTTTTCCCCCCAGATTGTTACATTCATTAGCTCATTATAATCCTTATAACAATCCCCAGAAAGTAGGGGCTACTACTTGTAAAGACAATTGCATAAAGGGCTGGGCTACTTGTCCAAGTTTACATGCCTAACAAGTGGTATAATTTGAATGTTAATTCAGGCAAACTAACTCCTGAGCTGATTATTAATTTACTTCCTAAAATTTCAAGTTGGAGGACATAAATCCAATTGCAGTTCAAAGTTTTTACGTGACAGAGTAAATGGAATTATAAATAGCAACTGTGAAAGTTAACAGGACCTTGAGGGGATTATCTTAGGTGTTGTATATTTGGAACAAGTGAAATCACATGCAGAAGGGAGACTCAGAATGCCTAATATAGCGCTGATACATAAAATAGGCCTTGAAAGTTGCATAGAGTTCAAACAGCAACACTAGAAGAAAAGAATTCAAACCTGAGAACTGGTAAAGAATATAAAATAATCTGGTTGGTTAAAATCAAGGGTGCACAGATAAAAAGACTGAAAATGTAGGTGAGGAACCTGAATATGGATGAGAAATTACTTTGGTAGGAAATACTTCAGTTTACTGACAAAGAGAGAAATATTCATCTCATTTATAGTTTAAAAACAATCTTTGGCAACAAAATGGACTAGAAAAAATACCAGAACTAAAATTAGCTAGTTATTACAATAGATGAGGCATGATGAAATGACGCTTTAAATGGGGAGTGAAAAAGGAATGGCAGACAGAAAGGGACTATAGGGAATACGGGTACTGCCACAATTAGTGACTTAGGTGACTTCAGCAACGAATGAACACCTGGGTCAGGGAATTCAAGGAAAAGAGAGAGGGGGCCCACATATACACAAGAGTTCATAAGCTTGGGTGACTGGAGATAGCATTCTCATTAGTCTTAAAACGAAAATACAAGAGTCAGGAGGAAGCCTGATTTTTGCTTGGGTTAGTGGCAGAGAATGAGCAGAATCTAGAATATAAATGTGGAGTTCTCAGAGCAGACTCAAGACACAGGAGAAGATAAAAGTTGTTCTGAGTTGCTGTTATTTGGGGATGAGGAAAATCCCTAAACCTTGAAGAAGATAAATTCTTTTGAGTCTTACTGTATCTTCCAGATTTTTTTCAAATTCCTCCAGAAATCGAGTCATAGCAGGATCACCTTCAAAATCATTAAAATGATTATTTACCCATAATAACACAATCCGTGTCACCTGTGGAAACATGAAGGAGGAAGCATACAGTTATGAAAGGCATTCTTTCTGCAGAAGTATATTCCAAAAGCATGTCCAAGAACTGAGGGTGGACGGAGCTTTATGGCTAATCCCTTCACCCCCTATCCTGCATGCAAAAGGTTCATTCTTAGAGAGAGGCATGGTTTATTTTGACCTTTTGTTTCCTGGAGGACACAAGCAACACAGAGCGCCAAGACTGTACCCTCATGAAAAAACAAAACAGACCAAAAAACCCCACCACAAACCTGCATGCTAAGCTGTAAGAAGTACACAGGATGTATACCTCAGACAGTATCCTAAAATGTGAGCTTCTAAGGGGAGGCAATCGTATCAAAAGTGTTTATATAGCCAAGCACATGTTTAACCAAAAGTCCTAACATAAGCACATCTGAACTTACTTCATTATACTGTGACTTTTCAAAGCTGTAAAGTGATTTGCTTACTTTGCGTCACAGATTAACAGAAAAGTTAATGGAAGCCGAACTGAATCATGCACCTAATAATGGAAGTAACTTAAGTTATATATTTTTTAAACTGTGGTAGAATACACATAAAAGCCACCATTTAAAACACTTTAAGGTGTACAGCTCAGTGGCATTTAGCACATTCACAATGGTGTGCAACTGTCACCACTCCCTAGTTCCAGAACATTTTTATCACCCCAAAAGAAAACCCCATTCCGGTTACGGAGCCACCTCACTTTCTGCCCTCTCTCCAAGCAGCCACTAATATGCTTTTCTGTCTCTGTGTATTTTGCCTATGTTGGATATTTCATACAAAATGTGACCTTTCGTGTCTGGCTTCTCTCACTTAGCATTACGTTTTCAAGGTTCATCCATGTTGCAGCTTGTACTACTTTTCCCTTTTATGGCTGAGTAACGTTTCATTACATGGCTATACCACAGTTTGTTACCCATCCACCAGTTTACGGACGTTTGGGTTGTCTCTACCTTTTGGCTATTGTCAGTAGTGCTATGAACATCTGTATCTAAGTTTCTGTTTGCACACCTGTTTTCAGTCCTTATGGATAAATACCTAGGAGGAGAACTGTGGGGCTATCTGGTAATTCTAAGTTTTACTTTTTGAAGAAATGCTGGACTGTTTTCCAGAGCAGCTATAACATTTTACGTTACTACCAACAATGTATGGGAATTCCATTTTCTCCACATCCATATCCTGGCGATGCTTGTTACTTCCTTTCCTTTTTAAAAGCCATCCTAGTCGGTGTGAAGTAGAATCTCACTGTGGTTTTGATTTGCATTTCCCTATGAATAATGGTGTTGAGGGGCGCCTGGGTGGCTCAGTTGGTTAAGCAACTGCCTTCGGCTCAGGTCATGATCCTGGAGTCCCGGGATCGAGTCCCGCATCGGACTCCCTGCTCAGCGGGGAGTCTGCTTCTCCCTCTGATCCTCCCCCTCTCATGCTCTCTGTCTCCCATTCTCTCTCAGATAAATAAAAAAATAAAATTAAATTAAAAAAAAAAATAATGGTGTTGAACATCTTTTTCATGTGTTTGCTAGCCATTTATATATCTTCTTTGGAAAATAGTCTTGGACAAAAGGCTTGAATAGACTATTTTCCAAAGAAGAAATATAAATGGCTAGCAAACACATTTCTATGTTGTGTTCTCTTTTTGCTGTTGAACTGCAAGGGTTCTTTATACATTCTGGATATTAGACCCTTATCAGATATAAGATTTGCAAATATATTTCTTCCATTCCACTTGTCTTTTCTTTCAATTTAAGGCTTTAATTTTGATGAAGTTTAATTTATGTTTTTTGTCCTTTGTTGTTTGTGCTTTGGATAGCATATCTCAAATCCAAGGTCATGGTTTTTCTTTTTTTTAAGTTTTAAAAGAAAAGGTTTTATTTTTGTAAAAACAGCACGTCATTGTAAAGATTTAAACAATACATATGAATACAAAAAAAGTTTAAGAAGGTCATGATTTTTTAACCTCTTCTTTTAAGAGTTTTATAGTCTTAGCTCCTGTATTTAGGGTCTCTGACTCATTTTGAGTTAATTTTGTATATAGTGTAAGGTAATGGTCCAATTTCATTCTTTTGCATGTGAATATCTAGTTGTCCCTCACTCATATTTTTGTTCATTCTTCAGCATACCTTTATCTCCTCAGGCACTCAAGTAACTACATGTAACTCCCAAGGGGGTGGGGAGGCAAGCCTGTAGTTTAAAACACTTTAGTTTCCTAAACAATGGAATTCCAGAGTCCAGGTACATCTAACTATTTCTTTTAAGATATAACTCAGATGATGGACACTGGGGAGAGTATGTGTTGTGCTGAGCGCTGTGTATTGTTTAAGACTGATGAATCACACACCTGTACCCCTGAAACAAATAATACATTATATGTTAATAATTTAAAAAAAGACATAACTCAGAAAGACATACCAAGCAATTATGACCCTACTTTTATTTTTCTTAAAATAAGAACTTCCTACCAATTTGCTGAGGTATTGCTAGTCTTTCCACTGAATGTACAAACAGCCTGTGAAATAAGGTAAGATGATTTAAAATAGCAATGTTTAATGCAAAAAAAAAAAAATACTTAAATGTAGATTAAAATAAGTCACAACAGAGAGATATTAAGATCTAAAAGACTAATTGTTTTAAAATGATTATGAAGTCTTTAACTCAAAAATCAACATATTTCTATTTTGGGGCTTACAAACAATCTAAGCTCCCCTGAAAATATTTTACTTGGTGAATATTCTTTCTAAACTATTAAGTTTTAAGTGTTTTACTGATCTCCTTCAGAAACAAACATTTTGATAAAGTTCAAAAATACTCTTATGCAGCTCTCACGTTTTCTGAGTTTATTACTATACCACAGACTATTTCAGTTATTAACTTTAAAGGCTTATATCCACTTTTTAACATGCTTTTTTCCACAAAAGTAACTAAGTAGAGCTATGTTTTTTAGGTGAAGTTAATTTTGTTATCAAAATAAATATTTATCAACTGTAAAAGGTTTTATGAATAAAATTTATAGGTTAAAATCACTTCCATGCCCTTCATATTTATAAAACCAACCTTATCCCGTAAATTGTCAATTTTAAACCATTCCAGTAGTTTGATCCCAACATCCAAAGGACTTGGAAGAAATGTCCTGTAAGTTAGTAGGAAATCTTCTATATAAGTTGGGTCCACAATAGAATGTTCTTCTATTAAATGCATAATGAGACGCTCAGGTGTTGCCTAAAAATCCAAGGATAGAAAAGATCATAAAATAAACAAATAGCTGAGGAAACAAAGAACTCTACTGATTACTTCCTTTGTAGTCACTCTATTACACAATTCCTCAAAGCAGAGTTTCACTGTTAAAATACTTAGCAGTGGGAGAAGGTAGTCTTTACAGGTTGCAATCCACCAGCACCCAGAGGTTGAAAGAGAGAAAAGGCAGAGGATGAAAATACCCAACAACATTTACTCAGTTTTAGCTGTTTTAATTGTCATTTTATCCTAGCAGGGCTTTTGAAATTCAGTGATTTACCCCGGTTGTGGCCTTTTTCTACAATTGGGGTGGGGGTGGGGGGGAATGACACCTTAAGCCACCAGATGGAATAAGTCCGAGTTAAACTTAAAAAACAAAACAAAGCAAAACAAAACGAAAAACCTTTCCTCTAAATTTAATCATCTTCAAATCTCTTCTGCCCCAGGCTATAGGAACAACGTACCAGTTCAAGACAGTGTGTTTTGTTGTTTTTATTTCCTAGAAAAGAAGTTTCTTTTTCTATAGTTTCTCCATGCTAGTTCACCATCTTGAGAGGAACCAGAAGTTCTATATATAGTTTTTACATTAATTCAGAGTTTTAACTACTTGCCTGTCTCCAGATTTATAAAAAGGAATGTAAACAACATTTATCTACAGCTCTGCTTTAAGCTTCTGAATCAATGTTAAAATTTATTACCTTTGCAGCCTTTTCAAAAGTGTGTACACAGAACAAATGTAAAGATAAACCAGATGTTAAACCAAATATAAAAACCAACTGTTGTACATAACCTCAAATTTCAATTCACCCAAACAACTTCACTGGTGAGAATAACTGTATGGTAAACATACATCAATACTAACAATGTTATCTAAGAATTTACTTTAAAAAAGGTATATAAATCATTTCTCTAGAAGGAAGTCAAAGTAAGGTTTTTCATATAACATATTTAAGGGATAAGGCAACCACAGGTCATTCCTATTCTTCTTCCACCCTCCAAAACAATCTAAGTCAAAGAGTACCAAATTGGGCTTAACTTTCAAAGGCCAATCTTGAGTTGAGGTATTTAAACCTGGTTCTTAGATTTACGTATAATTAAGTTGGGGGAGGAACTGATCAACATGTTAAAGAAAGTTTATTATTCTGACTAGCTAAATCACTGGGGCAGGATACCTGTAGACACTAAGCCATATTTTCAAAACTATATTTAAAGGTGAGCCCCATAGTCATGCAGAAGCATGTCACCAAAGGGCTCACTAGTATCCAACAAGGTGGGATTCTGGGAGACAGGGTGAGCAGAGTTGGCAGGCAAGGAAGATGACTGAAATGGTGACACTAGCATGACAGAGACTGGTTACAATGAGCAAGTAAGTGAATACACAGAGCATAACAAGAGCCACTGCAGGAGAAGGCATTTACAAATATGAAAAGAGAAAGGCCAGGAAAAACTGTGGCACAGCACTGCAACTCGGTATGCTCGTACGAACTCATGATTATTATAAACAGATGGAGACATATACAAAGTTATATATGCATATGCATTTACTGTAAATATACATTTAATACAAATATACTATATAGTAAATACACATCTTTCCTTGCTGTGTCTGATCAGAGGTTCTGAAAGCAATGACACCGTGCTCGCTTCGGCAGCACATATACTAAAAGCAATGACACCTAAGTAGGAATGAAAGACTAAGTGCCAAGATCTTGGGTGGTTGTTGTTGGTTTTTTTTTTTTTAAAGATTTTATTCATTTATTTGAGAGAGTGAGCAAGAGCGCATGAGAGAAAGAGAGACAGAAAGACAGACAGACACAGTGGGAGGGGGCAACGGGAGGGGGAGAAGCAGACTGCCCACTGAGCAGGGAGCCCGACTCAGGGCTCGATCCCGGGATCCTGGGATCATGACCTGAGCCGAAAGCAGACGCTTAACCAACTGAGCCCCCCAGGGGTCCCTAAAAGATTTTATTTTTATGTAATCTCTCCACCCAATTGAGGCTCAAACCCACAACCCTAAGATCAAGAGTCGCATGTTCCACCAACTCAGCCAGCCACGCTCCCCAAAGATCTTAGTTTTTAAATGCTATTCTCCACGAGTAGGATCTAGGGCTCTCTGGAGAAATGGCTGATTCCAAAGCTGGAACAGGAAAAGCACAAGATGAGCCTGAACACCTTGTTTTGCCAGATAATAGGAAAGCTCTAAAAAAATGATGGGGACATGTCAAAAGGATATAGGAGTCAGCCTTATGAAAGTCCCATTGGCCAAATCTGGGACAACCTGACCACTGGAACAACAATGATGGTGAGAGAGTACAACACACAAATCCATGCCAGAATAACTGAGTGATGGGGGAAAAGATAATATTCATCCTTAGAGAAAAAGATAATAAATGTAAAAAAAAAAAAAAAAAAAAAAAGGGCGGGGGGAGAAAATCACCATTTCAGGCAGAAGTCAATGGAAGACTGGAGGACAGAAGTTAGCAGGATTTACTGACACTATGTCAAAATATCTCTCCTCCAAACACTGAACAATTACAAAGGGTATAATGGTGACTTGATAATGAACAAATATGACAGACATCAACATGACCAGATGACTGAGGTAGATTTCACCAATGGTGGGACAGGTTGACATTACATGCTCCCTGATATGATGCACTGAGAAGAATAAGATATCATTTCTGTGGAATTCCTGCTAGAAAAGCATGACTTGTGTCTGCTCATGAGGAAACATTGGAAAGATCCACACTGAGGATGACACTACAGAATAAAAGGTGTGTATTCTTTATAACTGCTGAGAATATGAACTGTTTCTAGGTGAGATGCTGGATGAGAAAGGACAAAGCCATTGCTGGGATAGTCGGTGAAAATCTAAATAGGGTCTGTGGGCTGAATGGTTGTACTGTATCAATTTTTATTTCCCAACTTGAAGGGTTCCATGGTGTTGGAGAGTGTTGTTTTTAGGAAATACACAATGGAATATTTAGGAGTGATGCATCAGGCTTGAAGACTGTTCTCAAATGACTCAGAGAAAGATTGCTGACAATGGAGAAAGTGCAGTGAAATGCTAACGAGCAGTTGGGGATTCTGAGTGAGGGAGCGCAATACTGTTCTTGCAACTATTATCTAAGGTTGTAATTATTTAAAGAATTAAAAAAACATGAACCCCCATAAAAAGGTAGTCTATGGCAATCCACCCGTATGTTCATCTTTTCTACATATAAAGCTTATATTTATCAGTTTAGGAAAAGAAAAAGTGTTGCAGAATAGCCTGACTCCTGAGGAAAAATGGATCTGACATCAGTCCTTCACATTATTTAATAAGTTCATGCATTTGTAATGAATAATAACACATTTATTTATTTTGCAACCAAGACTAGGTTGAAAAGAGAAATGGTTATACGTTTTTATTTCCTCTACTTCAACTATAATTTCTCTATTTTACAATCTAGAGATCTTCCAAGAGACAGGGTATTGGGAGAGGGGGAGGAGGGAGACAAGGGGGCAAGTGGAGGGGGTAGGGGAGAGGGAGCTACAGAAAACAGTATGGGGTTTAATATTCAGACTCTACAATGTACTAAGGCTTTTGGTTTACTCATTTAGTCCTAATAAAGCCCTGTCATATCATTTTCAGATAAGAAAACTGAGGTTCAGAGAAGATAATGCCTATTTCAATGCCATAAATACCCAGTAAGCACTCTGCATCTTCATCTACCGCTTTCATACTTTTGTGATTAGTCCTTTAATTTTTTTTTTAAAGATTTTAATTTATTTATTTGATAGAGAGAGACAAAGAGGGAGAGGGAACACAGGCAGGGGGAGTGGGAAAGGGAGAAGCAAGCTTCCCACACAGCACGGAGCCCGATGTGGGGCTCCTGGGATCATGACCCGAGCCAAAGGCAGACGCTTAACAAGTGAGCCACCTAGGCACCCCTAGTCCTTTCATTTTCTGTTTTGTTTCTAAATACTGCTGGTTTTTTTTTTTAAGTTCCAAAAGTTTTTATTTAAATTCCAGTTAACATACAGTGTAATATTAGTTTCAGGTGTACAATTCAGTGATTCATCACTTACATACAACACCCAGTGCTCATTGCAACAAGTGCCCTCCTTAATACCCTTCACCCATTTAACCCATCTCTCCAACGACTTCCCCATGCAGCAACCCTCAGTTTGTTCTCTACAGTTAAGAGTCTGTTTCTTGGTTTGCCTTCCCACCCCCTAACGTCCATTAGTTTCTTCCTTAAATTCACATAGGAGTGAAATCATATGGTATTTCTTTCTCTGGCTTACTGCTGTGTTTGACGAAATTAACTCCCATTGTCAATGGATCATAAAATGCATTTGGAAAGGAAAACTTTGACCAGTGTATTCTAAAATAATATCCTACCCATACTGATATTAAATGGCAATGTCACGCTTATTAAAGTGTGTAAAACCCAACGCAGAAAAAAGCAAAACCAACACATTCTAAAGTTAGTGAATTATCTTGCACTGCACAAAAAGTGGCTCAAAGCCTTATAAACAAGAAAGCTTTATTCTATCAGTGACTAGAATAATAAATAAAAACACCCACCTTGATTACAATGTGTCCTTTCCTGGTTCCACTCCGATCTAGTTCACGGTGCTCATGCACCATAACAATTTCTCCCTCTTCCTCAACTTTATGGGTATTTTTCTCCACATGATTTAAAATTCTCCAATAATCCTGCTGGGCTATGCAGACAAACTGTCCAAGAATAACATGGGGACAGTTAATGAACCTGTAGTACATAAATGTATCACTATGCACCAAGGCAGAGCACAAAGGTAAGAAATCAAGTGGCATCAGTTCTCTTTTATTCAATCCCTTTAACCCTTAACAAAAATCAAGGTAAAATAAATAATTCACATACAAAGAGACCAAAGAGGTTAAATCCTTTTGAATTCTGCTCTAAAAGGAGAAGTGAACATCTACTTCTCTCAAAACTGACGCTAGGCAAAGAAAACATGAAGCAGGAGTAAGTTAGAAACAACTCAGAAGTTCCTATTTCTTTCCTTTATTTAAAAAAAAAAAAGGACTAAACTGGCTGGCTATTACCCAACAGAGATTTAACAAACCAACATTTCGTATCATCTCTTCTAAAAATTTATACTTTGTTCAATTCCACAAATGTCTGAGTCAGACACAAAATCTAGTTTCCTTTTATTAACTGTGAGCTTCTGAAAACTCCCAATTCTCAAATCAAGCTATTTTATTTTGAGGAAGAAAAAACAGTCTCGGCCATTTTAAATCAACAAATGAGAATACAAGAGCAAAGAGAGAAACTTACCTGACAATCATCTACTTTAGTCCTAACAACTCCATGCATGTATTGCTTATCCAGAGTGGGAGTAATTCCAAAACTATTTCCCATAAAGAGATTTTCAACTTTTCCATCTGGATGAGTGATTTCTACAGTGCCGTTTAAAATAACATACCATGAGTCAAGCTACAGAGAAAAAAAAAGGTTTTAAGAATCTTTTTAAAAAGATAGTTTATACGTTAACTTTGAAAAATAATCAACACATAGAACTTGTATATTTTTAAAAAGAAAAAGATCTGGTTATATTACTTTATACTGTCAGAAAACAACCTATGCCTGTTTATGCAAACTAATAAAGCTTATTTTACTCTTTCTTCTTTTAGTCACCAAATGACATCAGGGGGACCTTCATAATTGACCAAATACTCGGAGAAAAATGATGTAATGGTTAAAACCACAAGCTCCTGAAATCTGTATTCAAACCCTGCCACTAACAGGGTGAGTGACTCTGGGCAAGTTATTTAACCTCTCCGTGCCCCTGTTTCTTGATTTCTAAGTGGGCTTAACAAGAGTACCTATCGTAGGACCTTTGTCTTAATGAAACGAGTTTATACATACTAAGCTACATACACACTGAGTGCTTAGAACAGTGCCTAGGGCATGGCCAGCACTCAAAAGAAAAAAAAAAAAAAAAAGATAGCCAGCAATTAATTCAGAAAGACAACTAAAACCCTGAATTTTAAGGCATAGTTGACAAAATACTGAAAATTTCTCTTAATGTTAAGAAAATATTGCCTTCATTTATATAGCAACATATGATGCTCCTAGAAGTTAACTTGATATGTATCAGTGAAAGACGACTTATTCTCCTTTAGTATACCTCTTATCAGCCTACACTTTCAACAGTTTAAAGGTGATTCAAGGGAAACCTGGAGTATCAGTTCTGAAGGAGAATCAGTAGCAAAAAATTTTTTTTCAAAAGCGTGTCTTTGGGTTATTTCAAATATGAAATTCACTCACTGTGCAATTTGTGGATAACAATTTACTTGAGAACAAGGGCTGTGTCTAGTTTTTCCACCGCTACACTCCCTGTGTCTAGAACAGTACCAGGCACAAAGTAGGCACACAGCAAATTTTTGCTGACAGAACTGTGGAAAATTAAGAGAATACAAAAATTTGTGGAAAAGTTCTCCAAAATTCCATTTTACATAGATGTTGTTAGAAGTTTAGTTTCTCTGTTTATATTACTTTATACTGTTGAAATAGTTATTAGACTGTCTTGCCTTTTAAGAAAATTTAATACTATAATTCATTTGTTCATGAAACTTTTTTTTTTTTTTGAAGATTGTACTGATTTATTTGACAGAGCGAGACACAGTGAGAGAGGGAACACAAGCAGGGGGAGTGGGAGAGGGAGAAGCAGGCTTCCCACTGAGCAGGGAGCCCAATGAGGGGCTCGATCCCAGGACCCTGGGATCAGGACCTGAGCCGAAGGCAGACGCTTAACGACTGAGCCACCCAGGCGGCCCCCGCTTTTTTTGGGAGTATTTTTATTTATTTTTATTATTTATTAATCTTTCAATATTATTTTTTAAAGATTTTATTTATTTATTTAAATTTTTATTGTTATGTTAATCACCATACATTACATCATTAGTTTTTGATGGAGTGTTCCATGATTCATTGTTTGTGCATAACAACCAGTGCTCCATGCAGAACGTGCCCTCTTTAATATCCATCACCAGGCTAACCCATCCTTCCACTCCTCTCCCCTCTAGAACCCTCAGTTTGTTTTTCAGAGTCCATTGTCTCTCATGGTTTGTCTCCCCCTCCGATTTCCCCCCCTTCATTCTTCCCCTCCTGCTATCTTCTTTTTTTTTTTTCTTAACATATATTGCATTATTTGTTTCAGAGGTACAGATCTGAGATTCAACAGTCTTGCACAATTCACAGCGCTTACCAGAGCACATACCCTCCCCAGTGTCTATCACCCAGTCACCCCATCCCTCCCACCCCACCCCCCACTCCAGCAACCCTCAGTTTGTTTCCTGAGATTAAGAATTCCTCATATCAGTGAGGTCATATGATATATGTCTTTCTCTTTTTGACTTATTTCGCTCAGCATAATACCCTCCAGGTCCGTTGCAAATGGCAAGATCTCATTCCTTTTGATGGCTGCATAATGTTCCATTGTATATATATATACCACATCTTCTTTATCCATTCATCTGTTGATGGACATCTTGGCTCTTTCCACAGTTTGGCTATTGTGGACACTGCTGCTATAAACATCGGGGTGCACGTACCCCTTCAGATCCCTACATTTGTATCTTTGCCCCCCCCCCTTTTTTTTTAAAGATTTTACTTATTTGACAGAGACACAGCAAAAGAGGGAGAAACTTCTTTTCTTGAGTATATCCTGCCAGATGTTTAGGATACGGGGAAAAAACATGTAAATAAAGCTAGAGATAAGGCCCCTGCTTTCAGAGAGATTCCATCAAATTTTAAAATACTTGAATACCTACATATTACATTTGTAGGCATAAAATAATTAACAACTGATTACTGAATTACATTTTAGTCATTTCCAATAAATATAAATATGCTGCAATGAACATCTTTTGGCATTAACTCTGAGTTTTATATTATGTACTGAACAAAGACACTCATAATGAGTGAAATAGGATAGAGACTGTTAATTCTTCAAGGCCCATGTTAAAAATTTCTAAAAGACTTTCCAGAAATGCTGTTTATATTCCAGCTAGCAGTGTATGACAATTTTCATTGACTGATATATCAGCATTTTTATCAGTTTGATAAGAAAAACTGAAGTAATTCCTAACAGCAGTAATTCCTCTGCATCCTCCCCTCACCTACCCAAGGTTACCAGCCAAACATTTCTAAACAGAGAACTGCCACCACATAAATGCCTCAACTGACAGCATTTCACCAGGAGGCATAGATATCAATATGTTTTACTTTTTTTTTTTAATGTATAACACAGAAAATGGATAAGGAGAGTGAGTAAATATTTTAAATAATGACATAAATATACAAATAGAATGATTAAGAATTTTTTTAAGTATTACAACTTGAGAAGTAAAAACAAATTTAGTTCAATGAATGTTATTTATTGAATATCTATTCTATCCTAGGTTCACTGCTGGGAAATAAAAATTAAGACAACGTAAAGCCAAAACAAAAATAAAAACTTGTTATTTTTAGAAATTACAACAAACCCAAACTCAGCATTCATGTAAAACATCATATAAATTTCAAAGGTCAAGATTTACATAAGTTTATAGAAATTAAATCATTCTAAAAATTTGCTCCCACACTAAATAATATGCAACATTTGCTAGCCTACCTCTTGCCCATCTTCAAGAATAATAGCTCCAGCCTGCTCTACCACTTCAAAAATCATCACTGAGCAGAGTTCTCTCCTTACAGACATGGTCATGTTTGCAAAAGCAGGGAGCTGGTGCATAAACTCCAGTAATTGTTCTAGTTAAAAAAAAAAAAGAAAAGAAAAGAAAAAGAAATTTTGGTATAGACACCATCAAGACTATACTTTAAAGATCCAGTAAAATCTAAAATTGAATACCCAATTTTCTAATCAACTTATGAATTTATCTGTTAACATTGAGCAACCAAGGTATGAGATGACTGTTGGTTAAAAAAACAAAACAAAACAATGATTTAACAGATATTTCAGAATCACACCAAAAAATAGGCATATTGGAAGATAGCCAGAATTCACAACCTCCAGAGAGAACCAGAAACCCATCTCCTACCCTGATATGTCACTCCATGGTAGTTAAGTTAGTGATGTCTTTCCATCTAACAGATTAGCAAAAAAGTCTTTTTTCTAGTTCTTATCGGGATAGAATAAAAAAAAAAGTTATTAATAAATGTCAACAATTAAGCAACGAAGGATAACAAATTTGAGTTCTAGTTCCAAACTGTTGAAGCAACTGCAAGGTAACTCTCTTTATAACCAACAAATGTTTATGAGTGCCTGCTTCAGGGCAACATTACTGGTACAGATACATGAGTATTAAGATAAATATAAGGGAAAAACACATATACAAGCAGTCAGCTAAGGGATGAAAAAGAATTAACTATAAGGTGCTATTTACCGACATAATTGGGAGATAATTATATTTCAATTCTTAAAAAACTGTGAAAAGAGCACCGTATACAATTCTTTATCATTAAAAATGCACTTTCAGTTTCTGTCCAGGTACTATTCATAACATGAGTCTAAACTGCAAGTTAATTAACAATATTATGTCATTAGAATGGCAAGGAATGTTCAAATGTACTGATCTTTACTCACACAGATTATGATTTTTAGTAGTAGCATCTTCTGATTTGAATGACAGCAATATGGCTATTATAAAAGGGAAGTCTAGGATAAAATCTTAATTGAATCCTAACAATATATAATGACACTAAGTAATCTTTGTTCTTAAAGAAAACATTAGCATCTTTAGCAGTTCAACCTCCCAAAGTGATTAGTTCTGTAAGAAATAAAAGGAAAATTCATAAACTTTTATCCAAAAATTATATACATTTTTTTTTCAAGCTAGACAAGTAAAAAGATGACTTCTGATAACATGTGAAAATTTTTTAAAAAGCTAGACATCAGACACTGTTGTACTATATCTTAAATACCTTATGGTCATGAAGAGGGAAATTACTTTAATGCAGTCAAGCTTTTGTTTTATAATCGGGAGCAGCCAGAATATGAGGGCTATCTGCTTGTGACATCTATCACCCCAGTAACCACCAGCATTGACTGAGATGATCTGCCTGGCTAGGCAGGTGTCCCCTTCCTCCCTGACTGTTCCATGTGCAGCCCTCTGCAAGTTGTGCGCTCAGTTCAAGAGGATGAACCTCCCTGATAAAGGATGGCTGTTATTTGGTCAGTGGTATACCACTAGCTATACTCCCCTGCTGTATCTTCCAAACAAACTCTCAAATTGGGGCAGCCAGCCTCCAAGATGGCTCCAAAGCTCTGATTATTCATGATCTTATGCAGTGCCCTCCCATGTTGTATTACGGTTACTCTGTGTGACATTCCTGAGGCAAAATCATAAAAGACAATGTGGCATCTGCCTTACTCTCCCTTGGATTACCTGACTTGGGAGAAACCAACTGCTACACTGTGAGAATATTTAAGAGCCCATGGAGAGGCCCACACAGCAGGAACTGAGGTCTTGTACTAAAAGCCATGTGAGTAGCCACACTGTAAGTATATCCTCTAGCTCAGCCCAGTGAAGCCTCAGTTAACTGTAACCCCTGACATCCTGACTACAACTTCATGAGAAACTGAGCCAGAACCACTCAGCTATGCTGCTCAGGGATTCCTGACCCACGAAACCTATGAGAAAATAAACATGTTATTTTAAGCTGCTAAGCTTCAGGTATTTTGTTATGCAGCAAGAAGTTAACTATATATAAATAAAACTATAAAATTCTTATTGTGAACAGATGTATTTCTTACCAATGTCATCATCAGTTTTGTCTGCAGGTTCTTTCTCGAGACATTCTCGAACAAGATCTCGCCCCTGTAGTGGATCTGTTCGATCAATCTCTTCATCTTCCTCTTCTTCATCTTCAGAATCAACGGGTCCTTCTGGGAGACGTGTTAAATCTACATCTCCTACCTCACTTTCCGTAGCCTACAGAAAGAAATCTTGATCGATTATGTTATAAAAATTGTATGTCACAGCCCAAATTAATCAAAACTACTCCTCCCTAACACTATAAAGAATCAGGCAATACTGTGTTATATCAAAAGCAAAACAATACTTATTTATAAAAGGCTTCTCTCTGCCCGAAAAGACAGGCTCATGGTGATATCCAGATGATAAATCTGAGCCAGTAAGTTTATAAAATGGTCAAGAGATGTAAACACCTGGATTAGTAACCTGTTTTCCAAATAACATGTGTATTTCTTAGAAGTATAACAGTTCCTAAAACATGAAGTGCAGGAAAGAGACAGTTTACCAACAATTGTTTTATGAGTATCTGTTAGTCTGTGCTGGGTGTTGCAAATAAGATAGTCTTTCACCACAAAGATTAGAGTCCAGTAAAGTAGGCAACCATGATTGTATTAGGAAGAAGAGCTGAGATTATCACAACCAATGTTTAAAATAAGCTTACACTTACAACCTCAACTTTGGAAATATATTGGTCTCAGATATTTATAAAGGAAATAGCAGATTTCTTAATAACTGTAAATTTAAATGTCATAGTCAATTTAAAAATCATCATAGAAAATAATGAAATAATAAATAATTGGGACATACTGAAGCAAGCTACAAGGTGCCAGAGGACTAGACAGACAAGACAGGGGCACACACCTGGCAAACAACCAGGTTCCTTGAGGCCAAAACTGCTTCTACTTTCTTGCTACAGAACTTTAGAGTTTAAGTGGAATCACTTCTTAATATATATCCTTGGAACCACAAACTTGCTAGCAGGTTATTATTGCTTTAAAAAAAATAGTTTTAATTTAAATGTATACATGCTAAAATGACTTTCAAAAACCTCATTTATTTACACACACGGATTTCAATCCAAGAAACCAGTGTTAAAAACACTAAAGCAATATTCTTGACAGTTACTTAATTTTTCAGAATATAAAAGCTCACCCCAAAGTAGCCTTTTTACACTTTATCCAAATTTAAGGATAATCTACTTTATCAATTTGGGTTCTTAAACCACTGTCTTCACGATTTCAGGTTTTCATCCCATGACCCAGGCTATTTCAACATAGTCTCCAAACCTTTTAGATTATATCTGGTAAAAAGATGGTTCATAGCAAAAATAAGGAAGATTCAGGGCGCCTGGGTGGCTCAGTCGTTAAGCGTCTGCCTTCGGCTCAGGTCATGATCCCAGGGTCCTGGGATCGAGCCCCACATTGGGCTCCCTGCTCTGCGGGAAGCCTACTTCTCCCTCTCCCACTCCCCCTGCTTGTGTTCCTGCTCTCGCTATGTCTCTCTCTGTCAAATAAATAAATAAAATCTTTAAAAAAAAAAAAAAAAGGAAGATTCAACTCAGTTATGTGGACAACAGGCAAGGTTTACTGTCATCTGTGTGAGAAGTGAAGACAAGAGGAAAGTTCTTTAGGGAGAATGGAAATCATAGGTAGGAATTGTGAGAAGGGTATGAAAGGAACTGTTTTAAGAGATCTTTTAAGGACATCTGCAAAGGAAAGAATGTAATCTATCCTTACAAATGTCTTCTTTAACTGTACTTTTGTCAAAGTACAATAAAAAGGATGAATAATATCACATTAAACTATTAAAATGTTAAAAGTATATAAGAAGGATAAGGTGGCAAAATAAGAATTAAAAATAGTAAAGAAAGAGCAGCCAAAAACATGCTAGGCAATTAAAAAGGATTTTGTAATTTAAAAATAAGTAAATAAAACGAGCTATGTAGAATCCAAGGTCTAATTTCTTGACTGAGCAAAGCCAAGTCAGGTCTTTTAAGGTGAAGGTAGATATGATGACCATCAGGACTAGAAGTCATTGCATGGTATTTCTGAGGATGCAGTTTGTTGGCAGAGTTTAATTCTCTAATAACTAGATGGGAATTTTTAAAAAATGTAGTATTCGCAATGTCCAGCATACAATAAAAACTTACTAGATGAAGGAGGGAAATGTGATACATAACCAGGAGAAAAATCAATCAGTATAAAGAGACCCAGGAATGACAGAAACATAAGCAGAGTGAAAATGGGAAATCTAAGTAAAGAAATGTAAACTGTAAGAGTAAACTTGAAGAAGGGCAATAAAAACTACCCCAAACTGAAGCAAGGAAAGAATAAGGCCATAAAGAAAATTTAAGAGAGTCTGAGAGACTAATAAGATAACATCAACGGTTGTTACAAAAAAAAATGTAGATCAACATATATGTCACATTTGTAAAGACAGGGTATAGAGAAGATCAGCCCTGGTCTTTCAACTACTTTATCCTAGCACTTGGATTACAGTAGACCCTCAAGAAGATTATAATAAATTAAGTTCAGGGTGAGGGGGGGGGAGGGATTTTGGTGAAACAGCTAATAAGGCAAGTTCATTAAACTTGTGTTTTTCTTTTCCTGCAGTATAATGTACGTCTGTGTTTATGTGTAAATATAATTTGGTGAGGCAGACAGTCTGAGATGATTTTTCTGATGACTTTGCCTTCCCCAAATAAACCACCAGAGGATATCCTTTTCCTGTTTGCACCTAGATAAAGAATGAGGGGAACTACAGGTCGGAATGAAAAGTTATACAAACTTACAAAAACCACATTTTCAAGTTTAGAGAAAATATTAAGCCTAATATTAACCTTAAACTTTCAGTGCTTCTCTTTTTTGCATTCCCATTTTGAGTACTTCATTCAACCTTTTACATGTACCACTTAGGCCTTAGGTTTCCTCTTTATCTCTTTGGCCAGAGCAAGAATGCTGTAAAATTAATCCTTCACAGTAATGCTGTCCAGAATAGCCCATTCCATATTCTCTACAATAGGTCACGCAGTTCAAGTAAAGCCTCCTTTGCCCTGGATATAATCAAGCTTTAATTACTAAGAACAATATTGGTTTCTACTTTCAAATGTAACTCAACTAAAAAAAAAAAAAATTCTAGATTACTTCCTAAGTGCCAACAGTGCGCTAACTCAGCATGGAATACACAAGAAACACCCTGCCTGCACAAATTTTCCACTCGTGATCCACAGAAAAACTGCTGTGGGTTTCCAAGACGTGAGAGACGATACGAAAATGTCATCAAGGTGAAACTGCAGATAGAAGAGCATAACTAAAACACAGGGCTAGGACGAAGCAAACATGTTCAGGGAATAAAACATGTATTTTGTCATGGACCAGAATCCAGAATGTTCAAGTGGGGTACAGTGGAACAGAAAGCCAGATCTGCAGATTGTGGTTAGAAGTGGAAGGCTTAGAATGTGACTACAAATAAGAAATGAAATGAAGTGTACAAGTTAGATAACGGTGAAACTCTGAAACTTTAAATATATGAGTCAAGTCACACGATTCTTGTAATTTATCTCATGTGGAGTTTAAAAAATGGGAGTAGGGGCACCTGGGTGGCTCAGACCATCAAGCGACTGACTCTTGATTTAGGCTCAGGTCATCATCTAAGGGTCGTGAAATCCAGCGCCACGTGAAAATGGGGGTAGTCAAAGATTAATGAGATTTTTGACTAGCACACAGATATACTTTTGACAGAAATATTAAAGTAGAAGTATGGCATATTAAAGTATGGTATTGCAAAGCTAGCTGAGGTGTCAAATGAACATCCTAGTGGAAATGTGGCACCGGTTTTAGAGAGACTGACGGTAGAGTTATGAATTAAGGACTCATGCTGCCATAGAGATAGTAACTGAAGCATTGGGATTTTTAGCACCGTGTTTTACTTCCCACACAGAAACTAAAAAAGATGGATGGGGGATGAATGTATGCCTCAGGTTTCTAAAAAACAAAGTTAATGAAAAGACAAATGCTTTATTTCACAATATTCCAGCTCTTGCTGGTATAAACAGACTGAAATAAATAGAAAAAGTAGTCAGAAAGAAGCACTCCTTATTTATCTCGTGTACTCTTTGAGGATACATAAAATATTTGGTCCAAGAACAATCTAACATCTTAATGCATAAATTTAGCTAAATTTTAAGCTAATCTGATTAGAAACATATTCATACCAAAAGATTACTTGCATTTTACCCAGACTGTGGTAAATGCTTTTTTTTTTTTTGAAGTTTCCTTGAGAGCCAAGGACTTTTATTTTTAAACATGAAAACTCTCAAGAAGGA
The DNA here is from genome assembly GCF_011800145.1 of Mirounga leonina. NCBI lineage: Eukaryota > Metazoa > Chordata > Mammalia > Carnivora > Phocidae > Mirounga > Mirounga leonina. The sequence goes on from NW_023270426.1 coordinate 16,259,065, forward strand.
AATGCATAGGAGCACAGCCACACATTTGGCCATATAAAATGGTGTCAACAGTTTTCTTGTTAAGAACTGCTGTTCGACTCTCTTCTCTCTTCCCCTCAAACCACCAAATTAAAAATAATTGCATTATTTCACAGGGCTTTACTTATATTGTTAGAAGCCATGCCTGGATTAGGTGTTCACTTTTAAAATCTGTGCAGTGCCAAAATTTGGATGATCAGACAAACTACCTCAACTGTCACTGGCCAGGGTATATATACACAGGCCAATGTCCACCTGTAACTAACAGGTGTATTCTTAGCTTAAGTACTCCAAAGGAGGCCAGAGGTCAAGAGAAAGACCAAGTTCCAGTATTGCTATTCCTCTTGCCTTTGTTTTAGTCTGAGGATCTGACTGGATAGACACACACAATTTGGTTGGTGTTATTTACCTTATCTGTTTTTTTGTTTTGTTTTGTTTTTTTTAAGATTTTTTCATTTATTTATTTGACAGAGAGAGAGTACAAGCAGGGGGCGCTGCAGAGGGAGAGGGAGAAGCTGGCTCTCCACTGAGCAGGGAGCCCGGCGTAGGGCTCCATCCCAGGACCCTGAGAACATGACCTGAGCCCAAGGCAGACGCTTAACTGACCGAGCCATGCAGGCGCCCCTTTATCTGTGTTTTAATTGTAAGCCTAGATACTCTGCATTTGGGGGGATATATTTTATCCATTTATTTTTATTCTGTTCTTATTCCTTAATCTAGTAATTTTAACTTTAATCTTTTCCCACAATTTTATTCAACTTTTATTTTTAACAGTCCACTCTATTTACATCCTCCTTAAAATATGTTAAATATAGAAATACTACTGTGCACTGAGAAAAAAATAAGGAAAGCTTAGGTAACGTAATAAAAACTACCCACAAACCTACCACTAATTGAAAACATTATTATCATTTGGTCCTCTTTAATTCATGTTTACATTCCATGTACACATGTATAAAATATATGTAATTATGTATGTAAGTGTATTTATTTAAGATACTGGTTTCTTCTGTTTCTAACTCTGTTCCTTTATAACATAAACTGTTTCTATCCATTGGCTATTCACCTAAGCTTAACGGAAGCCCAGGTTTGAAGATTTTTACCTTCTTTGGCCACTCTTAAGAATTTTTATCTTATCTTTTTGCATATGTGACTCTAATATTATAATTATCTCCTTTAAATTACTGAATTCCCGTTTTGGTTCTTGATTTCATTATTTGTGCTCCTTTTATCTATTTGGTCCTCCTAAATTAATTAAAACCTACTTTTATTTTACTGATTACTTTTTAAGTTTAATTGCACCATGTTTTAAAGTATATGGCTCCCAAAATACTCCTCCTAAAAAAAAAAAAACCCAAACTGCATGACTCAATTTATGCGACCTTCTGGAAAATGCAAAACTGTAAAGGCAGAAAACAGATTAGTGGTTGCCAGGGTCTGAGGATCAGAAGATACTGACTACAAGGGGGCACAGAGTACTTTCTGAGGTGACGGAAATGTTCTGTCTTCATGGAGGCTTTACTACTGAGGGTGAATTTATTCTATGTAAATTATACTTCAGTTAACATCAAACATATAAACACAAACACAACTAATGATGTAGGAAAAAGAATGAATATGACTTGGTACTGGAAGTTATGCTCAAGGGAGAAGAGCCAATGGTAACTTTCAGGTTTCTGGGATATGACATGTTGCCTTCTTCACTTTGTAACGGAGGCAGTCCTGTAACATGCAGGACAGCTGGCAAGCTTACTTGTCCACAGTTTAGCCAATGTTAAAATGACCCTTCTAAAAGGCAGAATGAGCTGTACAAAGTGCTAGTGAGGAAAGAAAACATACAGAAGGTTGGAGCAGGGCAGCCACATATAAAGCCAAAATTCTACAGCAGCAGACCTCCAACTACCAGTAGGCGTGCTCCAGCCTCAGCCTCAGGTGGACAAACCAGTAGGTAGACATCCTGTAGATCTTATATAAATGCAATGCGTCAGAAGCTCCTCCAAGATCTTGCCAAAGCTACAGGACCCTGCCGTGTACAGCCCATCTTCTAGTGCAGAGTAAAGCACTGGCCTTTCCAAGTGACCCTGATCTCAATCTGTGCACTAACCTTTTGTCCTTTCTCTTACAACCATCTAAGGCTCTGTTCCTTGCTCCAAAAAGGTGGTAACATCTGGTTTAGAAATGGATATACTAGCAAGATGAGGTACCTAGAGCTTAACAACACCACATCTCTGCTGTATGATTTCTCCTAACAAGGTCTAGACATTCCCACTTAGCCTACGAGAAATTTATAGCCACATCCCTGAACTTCATTAATCCAGGATCAATCTTCTCTACGAAAAACAAAGAATTCAGAGGAGCTACAGCTCTACTTTGACTTTTAGGTGTGCAAGAACCCTTTTTCTTCCACACGACAATTCCTTTGGGGAGGGGCAGAATACCTGGAATGCAACACTCGGAGACGCTTTGCACTTTTAAAAGTCCCTGCACTTTTTAAGTGTACTTTTAAAAAATTACTTGTTCCGTCTCCTACAAAATGGTAAGCAGGAAGAATTCCTTGTACTGTCTACTATAAAATGCTAAACAGGGAGATGTAGATGGCCGCAGCAATGACCTTTGTGGAGAAAAGCTATGCATAATCCAAAAATGGAGGTTTTTTTCCATTTTGTCTCTGCCTACAAACTTCCCTTGAGAGGAATGCTGATTCTCCTAAAATATCTGAAGACTCAGTAGACCCACAGTCTAAAATGTTTTCCTCGAGCAACAGTAACTCCGTTTCACAAGATGAGTAATATATAGTAGCCATTCGCCATATGTGACTATTGGTCACTTGAACTGTGGCTGGTCTGAACGGAGATGTATAGTAAGGTTATACTGAATTCTGGCTTTGGGAGACTCCCGCATCCTCATACTGTGCATGCACCCTCACATCCCTCTGCCTGGCACTTTGGGGCCTGGGCCACAGCCTGGGCTGGCGGACCCTCGCCGTTCCATCTCGTGCCCTGCTTGGTCTGTTGCAGAGTCGCCAAAGCAGGCAGTAGGAATGCTGCAGTCCAAGTGGCTCTGGAAAGTTGGTTGTGGACTCAGGTCATTGGGCAATTCTACCACCTCAAGGATCAGCTCAAAGCCAAGCTCCGAAGAGGATCTCAGCTCCTCCATGGCACTGATCCACGATTCAGTCTGCCCAGTTACCATGGAACCACCAGCCACAACAAACCCAAGAGAACCCCTCAACATTCCACCTGGAACTCCACCAGCAACTGGCAGCCTAGGAAGGTAGGTAGGCTTTCTGCAGTTGGAGCAAGCCTTTCTCTCTCAAATAAATAAAATCTTAAAAAATATCAGCTAGTAAATTAACTTTGATATTAATTTTTACATGTACATGTTTGCTTTAAATTTATATTAAAGTAATTTTTTATACTGTCTTCGGAAGCCAGAATTTTTAAAAGTTAACTCATGATTTTAAACTGTGATTATGGCTGAAATGATAATATTTGGATATATTATGCTAAATAAAATACATTATTCAAATTAATTTTACTGGTTTCCTTTTACTTAGAAAATTTAATAGACCCCTTACAATAAAAAGCAACTCTATAACTATCTAGAATTTAAATAAAAACTTAAAAAAAGAAAAAACAACTCTTAATTTTCTTCAAGACTACTTATAGAACACTTAGTCTATTATTATAAAAATCAACCTTTTTGTAAGTTTAAGTTGTTTCAAGAACTGTTTTTTTAACAAAGCAAGCATTATATATAATGAATTCCCCTGGATTAAAGTCATTAAAAAGAACACTATATTCATACACTCTTGAGCCATATTTAATCACTCTCAAAAGATCACTTAAGTTTGCAAATTTGAAACAATAAATAAAGTGTATTTTCCCAAAGACATTCTGCCTGAATTTCATACCCTTAAATTAAAAGATACATGACCACCTAAAGCACAAGCATGGGTAATCGGGCAGACTAACAAAGCCATAGGCACAGCACACAAACCCCTACGATATTACCTGATAGATATCAGATAAACTGCTGCTCCCAGAGTCACTGGCGATGCTACAACCAGACTGACTAGAAGACACATGAGTCACCTGTGGATGAGGGTTGTCTGTGATGTGCATCTTGGTAAGATCGGCCGGAAGCTGAAGAAGAAAAAGTAATTTAAGATATTCTAAACATCAAACATTACCTTTAAGAGCGTTGTTGGGGAATGTATAGAATTACTGAATCACTATATTGTACACCTGAAACATAACACTGTATATTAACTATACTGGAATTAAAATACTTAAAAAATTTTTAAAATAAAAAAGTTCTTGACACGTTGTAACTTCTGTAACAAGTATTTGTTTTATGTATATTACTGTGCAATCTCATTTCTAACCTAAATTTTCCACTTTTAAGAAAAATCTTAGGAAATAAGAACCAAATTAGTACTCTGACACTGTTAGTCAAGCCTAGAGTGGAATCCCACTGTGTAGATTTCAGAAGACATTACCATCAGTAATGGTATTTCAGAGGAAACACCTGGCCCCTCTTTTTCTCCAAATAAAACTATCAGCTACTGCTACCTTCAAGTGTTCAGAATGCATTACACACACACACACACGCACACACACACCCCAACACAAAATGGTCATTGATATGGAAAAAAAAAAAAGAAGAGCAATATCTTGTGTTAAAGTACAGCATCTGGTAGCAAGACTTAGGAAAAAAACCAGTTGACTGCATTCCACATTTCAAAAATTTTGTAGACCTCTTTTCACATGACATTGTAGTAGTTAGTAAACCACTAAAAAATTTGTTAGTAATTATGATGATTTAATTAATGTCTATGCTAGGTGCAGGGATACAAGAGACACAAGAAGGAAATGATAGTATCACATCATCTTTAGTATGGTCACACTTTTATAGGGATGCAGGTTGTATAATATCTTTCATACCAAAAAACAAACCAGAATAACAATAAAAAAAAACCTCACAAAATCAGTGCTCTAAGAATTAAAGTAAGAAACAAACGACTGTGCTCCAGAGTAGTGAGAGAAAGTTTTATATAGGAGGCATGGTGATATATTTTCCAAATAATATCTCTACAACCTGCTATGCAGGAACATTAAGAGAAATGTATTTACTTTTTAAAACAGAGGTTCTCATTGCTTTAGTGCAGGAAAATGTTTGAGAAAGATGCACACAGTAGTAAAAACTAAATAAACCCTAAAGGAAAAATGGCCAAGTCTGAATTCTATTATCTTAAGAGTAGTCACTATAATTATAAAAACTACACACAGAGGGACGCCTGGGTGGTTCAGTCGGGTAAGTGTCTGACTCACGATTTCAGCTCAGGTCATGATTTCAGCGTCATGAGAATTAGCCCTTCGTCAGGCTCCATGCTCAGCAGGGAGTCTGCTTAAGATTCTCTCTCCCTCTCTAAAAACAAACAAACTACACACAGAAATGACATTACACAATCCTCTGCCAGTGGTAACTCAGATAAATTCTATAACTAAGATAAACAGAAAAGCTGGAAGACACACACATAATCTGGCCTGTGAGGTTTTGCTGATTCTTAAAGAGGGAAATGAAGAGACTCAGAAGCACTTCAATAGTCACTGGTTAAAGAGACAAAAGTTATATTCCAAGGCCTAGCATGAAAAGGCCATTCTTTGGATTGGGAGTCTGGAAAGAACATTTTACTCTAGGAATGAATGTGATTCAAAGGAAATTGATATCCATCTTAGAATCACCTAAACCCCTGATGTTGTATTAAGGTTATACAGGGTTACTAGTGCTTCAAGTCAACTATTGGAAGCAAACAGGAACCTTTACCATAGGAAAAAAAAAAATCACACTAGGTCTCAAATTATTTAAAATATTTTGCATATACAACACCCATTGCTCAAATAAAACCAGGCACATGAGAAGACTAGATAGCATTGATGAAAACTGAGAGAATAAACTTTAAAAAACAACAAAGAACTTTCAAATAACAGGATAATCAGATTGTAAAATGACTTTTTAAAATATATATAGCAAGGGCAGGCAAACATTTTTTTTAAAGGACCAAAGAACATATATTTGACACTTGTGCAGGCGACATACAATCTCTGTGGATACTTTTGACTTTTTTTTTTAATAACCCTTAAAAAATGTAAAAATCATTCTTAGCTCACAGGTCATACAGCTCACTGGCTGTGTTTTCCAATATAGCAATACATGATACAGACAACTGAACCTTGAAAAACACAGGTTTGAACTGTATGGCTCCACTTATGCATGGGTCCAGTTACATGTGGATTCTTTTTCAATACACCAAACATATTCTCCTTAGATTTTTTTGTAACGTTTTCTTTTCTCTAGCTTACTTTATTGTAATAATACATATATGAAATATATCTCTTTTTATATTTTACAAAATATGTCTTAATTGACTATGTTATTGGTAAGGCTTCCATTCAACAGTAGATTAGTACTTAAGTTTTTGTGGACTCAAAAGTTACACATGGATTTCTGACTGCTCAGGGGGTCAGTGGCCCTAACCCCTGTGTTGTTCAAGGGTCAACTCTACAGAGGAAAAGACTAAGAATTGTAGCAAAGAATAATTAACAAAAAATAAAATGAAAATTCTCGAATTGAAAAGTAAAGTTAAGGAAATTAGAAAGTCAAACATGGACTCAACAGATTTGACAGAGCTAAGAAGAAAATTAGTAAAGATTGGCCTACACTGGCCTGAAAAAATATCCAGAATGAAGCATCAAAGTAAAAAAGAATGAAGCTGGGAGAGAAGGGACAAGAACCACAGGGATACAGTGAAAAGGTAACATTTGAATAATCAGAGTCATAGAAAAAAAGAGACTAAGGCATAGAAGATAATGGCTGAGTGTTTTTCCAAACTGACAAAAAATACAAAGTCACAAATCAAGCAGCTTTAAGAATGACCAACAAGATAAATAACAAAACCATACCTATGTAAACTAGGATGAAACTAGCAGAGAAGAAAAAAAGATAAAGAGAAGTCTTAAAGGTAGTCAGGGAAAAAAAGAGATTACTTGGACAAGAGCAAAATTAAACTGATGGTTGAACTCTCAACAGAAATTTGAAAGGTAGAAGAGAATGGAGTGATATCTCCAAGAGCTAAAATTCTGTACCCAGCAAGAAGAGTCCTCGAAAAAAAAAGGCAAAATACAAAAGACTTTCAGAAAAACAAAAACAAAGACAAATACTCTCTAGCAGATCTACAATCAAGGAAATAAATCCACTGAGAGAAAGAAAACAATTCCAAATGGAGGCTTCTAGATGCAGAAAAGGAAAACCAATGAAAATACGAAATGTGTGGGTAAATCTATATGAATACTGACTACATGAAACAGGAATATTAATGTCCCAACACATACAGAGAATTAAAATACATAACAAAACAACAGAATGTAAGTCTGGAGAAGAGTAAATGAAGTTATTAAAGTACTTTAAGTTCTTTGCAATGCTCATGAAACTGTAGAAACAGACTTCATAGATGAAGCATACATTGCTGTAATCTCTGATTTAAGAACAGTAAAACTGTGTAACTATGAAGCTTACACAGGTGAAAACATTAAATACAAGGAAGGAAAAATATATAGCATGCAAACACAAACCAAAAGAAAGATTATGTAGTTGTATTTCAGATGAAGCAAACCTTGAGGGAAAAGCATTAGAGACATTAGGGGACATTTTTTAATAATAAAAGTTTCAACACTAAATAAATATGTACCTAAGCATACACCCTCTAAATATATAAGGCAAAAAATGGCAACAATAAAAGAACTAGATGAATCCACAATTAGCTGTCAAATTATACCACAGATTTCCCATTGACAGAATAAGCAAATAAAAAATATGTAACGGGGCGCCTGGGTGGCTCAGTTGGTTAAGCGACTGCCTTCGGCTCAGGTCATGATCCTGGAGTCCCTGGATCGAGTCCCGCATCGGGCTCCCTGCTCGGCGGGGAGTCTGCTTCTCCCTCTGACCCTCCCCCCTCTCATGTGCTCTCTCTCACTCTCTCTCTCTCAAATAAATAAATAAAATCTTAAAAAAAAAAAAGTAACGATAGAGCAGATGGGAAAAATTGTTAATAAACCTGACCTAAAGTGCATGAACATAGAGTACACATAAAAACAATTTTAAAAACTTACAATAATGCAGGTGTCAGCAAGTTTCAAAAGAATGAAAACATACAGAGACTATCCCATGATCACAAAGCAAACAAGGTAGAAATAAGTAACAAAAAGATAACTAGAAAATTATCACATACTAGGAAATTATTAAACAAACCTAAACAGTGCAAAGGTCAATTAAGGCACACTGCAAATTAGAAAATACTCAGAATAAAAATTAAAATGCCACGTATCAAAACCTGTGGGATAAGCTAAAGCTATGCTCAGAAACTGTTTTATAGCTCTATTATGTGTATTTAAAAAGACAGAAAGGGGTGTCTGGGTGCTGCAGTTGGTTAAGTGTCCAATTTTCGGTTTTGGGTCAGGTCGTGATCTCAGGGTTGTGAGATCGAGGTTGGTGTCGGGCTCTGTGCTCAGCTCAGAGCCTGCTTGAGACTCTGTCTCCCTCTCCTTGTGCCCCTCACCCCCATGTTCTCTCTCTCTTAAATAAATAAATTTTTAAAAAGGCAGAAAAATCAATGAGGTATTTGTAAGCGGTTACAGTAATACATAAATAGTGATGGGAATATGTCTCAGCTCAAAGATCTTCCTCCTATTTAGTTTCCCTATTGTTTAGACAGAATTGATCTAGGAATTCGTTCGTCTAGGAATGAAGTAGATGAAAATATAAAGACTGAAAATAGTTTTAAAAGGTCAGATGTTTGGTTGAGGTGTCAGGAGTGGGAGATAATCCAACTCCCAAGATTCCCACAGAGGTTACGACCACAGAGAAAGAGGTTATCCATCAAAGTAACACAATGAACCAAAGGCAGAAGAGCAAGTCTGCAAATTGGGTGGGTAATACCTACAAGCAATCTTCATCCTCAGTAGACCCTAAAAGACAAGCATTATTATCTCTACTAATGAGGAACTGAGGCAATAAAATTAAGCTGTCAGCCATAGATCTCACTCAACTAATTAGCAGAGTTAGAATTAAAACCCAGAACTATCTGATTCTAGTACTCTCTGCTATACTCTGCTTTTTACCAGGAACTCTGCTGGTAACATAAAGATCTCACTTATTCGTGGAACATAAGGAATAGCATGGAGGACATTAGGAGAAGGGAAAAATGAAGGGGGAGAAATCGGAGGGAAAGATGAACCATGAGACTATGGACTCTGAGAAACAATCCGAGGGTTTTAGAGGAGAGGTGGGTGGGGTGATGGGTTAGCCTGGTGATGGGTATTAAGGAGGGCACGTACTGCATGGAGCACTGGGTGTTATATGCAAACAATGAATCGTGGATCACTACATCAAAAACTAATGATGTATTGTATGGTGACTAACATAATAAAATAAAAATTAAAAAAAAAAATGAAAGAGAAGATGAAAACAGATGGGTCTTACCTTCAAGGACTGCAGTCTAACAGTGAAGAGTAGACAGAGATTTACAAGTATACGGCATCTCCTTTCTACCTCATGAAGGAAACAGATCGACAAATAGGAATCCTCTCAACCTCTTCATGTGATGAGAATAATGATAGCAACTACAGCTAATAGGTTTGAGTGCTCACTACATGTGCCAGATATGTAAGCTAGCAACTATATCCTTCTACATACTTTTTACATAGATTATCTCATTTAATCATCAAACAACGAGACAAGGTAGATGCTATTATTATAACCAATTTACACATTAGGAAACCAAGGCCCAGAGAAGTTATACAGCTTGCCCAAAGTCACATAGCTAGGAAGCAGGGAAACTGGATTTAAAATTCAGGCAGCCTGACTATAAATCAGTTGCTCTTTCCTACTAAGTTAAGTTTTGAGTTCCTAACACCTAATAGTTCCTTTTCTTTATAACAAAAGAGGCAGAAAGGAGAAAGTTTTCCTCCAATAGGAAGCCTTGATTTCTTAAAGCTTCTCTGCTTTCTCTCAACTTATCTACCCCTTTTCCTTTTCTTCCTACCCCCAGCAGGGACTTATTAGCTTACCTTTCATGAGCAATGTCAATTCACTTACCTCATCATCCTTCCAGCCTATAGGTCTGGCAAACTTTTCTATTTTCCAGTTACTTTATCCATTTCCTATACCTGAACTTCTGAGCTCTGCTGGAGCTCACATGTCCCATGAAGACCAGTGTCAAAGTTCTATTTGGGAGGTGGAAAGGTTCCTTAGCTAGCAGCTTGAATACAGACACAGATTATGAAAAAGTACATATCTTCTGAAGGCTCTGTACACATATAAAGGGAAAGAGATGTATTAAGAAGAGGCTAGAGGTAGAACATAATCTTGAAAGTCAAGCAAAGTATTTTGATTTTGAATCATATAGGTAATAGCTACTACAGGTTTCTGGGAAGGGCAATGACATAAGAGCTGCTGTATGTCTCAGGCAGACTTAACCTATCCAAGTATCTACTTTTCTGACTCAAAGTTCTCTGCCCGTCCAGGCAACACTTTGGGGCAACTTCTTTTATGCAAACTCAGATAATGCATTGGTCTTTTGGCTCTGCCATCTCAACACAGGGCCACTTAAATCACAGCAGCAGAACAGAGCTGCTGGAAGAGATTGCTAAATCTTGCCAGCAACCAGGGAAATCAAAATTTAAACAAATAACTTTTCATCGGATTGGCAAAAAGAAAGCTTGATAATACAAAATATGGAAAGGCTATGGAGGAAAACAATATTCTCATAAATTGTTAATGGGAGTTATGGATTGGTATAGCACTCTGGAGAGCAAACATTAAGATTTATTACATTTAAAATACAAAAACCTATGACTCAACAGTTCCTCTTTGGGTATCTATCCTAAAAAAGCACACAGGTGTGCAAGGAGGAATATACAAGAACATTCATTACAAAGTGTAAAAGTTTAAGAAAAATAATCGTCACAAGGAGAACGGCTAAATTGTTATAGCCTATTATGGGTTACTGTGCAACAGTTCAAGGTATGAAGCAAATCTGTATAATCAAACTTGAATAGGTCTCCTAGCTGTACTGACTAAAAAAAAGTTAACTTTCATGATAAATGTAAGACTCATTTTTTTTTAAAGCATAAAAACATCATTACGTGTTTTCTGGGCACATATTCATCTAAGTTTGGGAGAAAAGATTTGGAGGAATATATACCATGCAATCAAGAGCAGTACTCCCTAGTGAAAGAGAAATATCAAGGTTGGTAGTCCAAAAGGAGTTTTAGCATGATCTGCAATATCCAGCTGAAATGTTTTACTTTGTATGGAGAAAACACTCCTCTATTATTTATTAGAATGCCTTATGAGAACATGTTAAGTACAAATATACCTAATATATAAAGTAGAGCTGAGAATAAGCATTTAACCTATAAGCATCAGAAATGGAGTAGAAAGTGATGAATATTAGGTAACAAAAACTCCCAACATAAGAGCCTCTGTGGAAAGTTAAAAATGAATGGAAAGCAAAGTACTTCAGGGTGCCTGGGTGGCTCAGTCGGTGAAGCATCCGACTCTTGATTTTGGATCAAGTCACGGTCTTAGGGCCTGAGACTGAGCCCCATGTTGGGCATGGAGCCTGCCTGAGATTCTCTTTCCCTCTCCATATGTCCCTCCCACCAACTCTCCCTCTCAAAAAAAAAAAAAAAGGAAGTACTTCTGTGTTTTCACTCTACTCTGTTGAATGTGGCACTCATGCTCTTTAATTTCCGTGTGTGTGTTTAAACTTGAGTGAGTTATATGCAATCAAGAAACAGTAAGCAAATCAGTGAAGCTGAGGTAGGGATGTATATAGGGGGATAGAGGAGATGAAGGGCCAGAAGTAGTATTCTTGGGTGCTTCAGATTTCCTGTATTAGAAAAAGGCTACTCAAAGAGCTTGAAGCAAGAAAATGACTGGAAGAGATCTGCTTTTTAAAAATATTACTCTAGCATCACGTAAGATGAAACGGAAGACAATCATACATATGGGAGACAGGAAACATCAATCAAAGCACAAGAAGACAGGGGCCTTATGAAATTAAAAGCAGATTTATAAAGAAGCTTCCAGGACTAGATAGAGTGACATGTCATTAAGTATCACCTGACAATGAGAGAGAACTGAAAATAGATTCTGAGGGGCATCTGGGTGGATCAGCTGGTTAAATGTCTGCCTTCGGCTCAGGTCATGATACCAGGATCCTGGGATCGAGCCCCACATCGGGCTCCCTGCTCAACGAGGAGCCTGCTTCTCCCTTTCCCGCTCCCCCTGCTTGTGCTCTTTATCAAATAAATAAAATCTTTAAAAAAAGAAAGGAAAATAGATTCTGAAGCCCCAAAACACAGTCTGGAGTTTGTTTTAGGAAGACAATCTAAAATGTCTCAAAAGTCCTGAAAGAAATAGCTGTATATAACCACAGTAGCCTCGGGTATATTACACTAGCACTCTGCGTGAGACAAATGAACTACAGGGGAAGCATGCATTCTTAATTCATTATTTTTACTAGAAGATGAGGGTTGGAGGGACACTGATACATGTATCTCCCCACTGTAACATTTTTAAAACCAAAGAGCAGCTTTCAATCAGTATTTGCACTTAATAGTAGGTTTATTAAAAGTCCAGATAGACCTGTTGAGAAAACAGGAAATCAGTTTTAAGAATGCAGGAAACCAGAGTCACTGCACTGAATGAGGAGTGTAGCAGAAGATAATGGGAGGAGAGTCCCACACTTTCTAGTAAATGACAGCTAAGACTTTAGTCTGAATGAAGTCTGCCCAGAAGGGAGTAGTCAGCTGTGTCAAACAGCACAGACGGGTAAAGTAAGGGCCAGAAAATGACCTGTAGATTTAGCTGTGTGTAAAAATGAAAATGAACACACTTCCTTGACCAGTGACCACAGGAGCACCTAAAAGAAGGCAAATAGAAGCCAAAGTGGTGATGCTGCTTCCACCCAGGAAACAGTCACTTTGGGTAAGCAATTTGAATACACCAGGAAGGTGAGCTCTCAATCACTCGAGGATTATCAACCTCCTGAAAAAACATCCAAACACACTCAACTAAGAGAAGACTTTAAACGTGAAGAAAGAGCTAAGCAGACAATGAGGGAAACGAATGTTATCCATGAAATGAAAACAAGTTATTAAACAAGAGTGGCTGTAAAAAGCATCACTTGAGATTTCAGAAATGATTAATGATGTGGGAATCAAAGGCATAAGAGAAATTATTAAATTTCCTTACTACCTACAGCCCACTGACAAGTCCTCGAAAGGGGCAGAATGACATTCCTCTAGGGACTCAACTGCCTCGATGTTGACACTTTGCTAAGGGCAAAAGACAATCCTAGCGCAACCCCACCCCCCAGGATCCTGTAAGTCTACTTTAACATATAAAAATTTCTTTAGAAATTTCCTTTATCTCTAAATCTCCAAGATACATATTGGCAATCACCGCCCCCCCCAAAGCATATGGCCCACTGATATACATCTGAAGGGTCTCATGACTAAGGTTTTATTAGATGGTAATAAATGACTTTTTCCCAACAACAGCTAGCCCCTCAAGGTCCTGGAAACCTTGCTTCCAGAAGTCCACACTATCCCAAACCCCCTCGCAACCTGAAAGTATAATGGGCCACTCTTCATGACCCCAGTGCAGCTCTTTCTGCCCATGGGTCCTGTCCCTGTGCTTTAATAAAACCACCTTTTTGCAACAAAGATCTCTCAAGAATTCTTTCTTGGCCATTGGCTTCGAATCCTAAGGTCTCTCCTATATCAGTTAATACAATGATTACGTTTAGAAATTTAAAAGATGAAGAGCAGAACAGCAACTGGTCACAAATGGAGAATCAGTGAGCTAGAAGATCAAACTGGAAATGCATGAAGCGAAAACAAAGTTTGAAACAAATGTTTGGAGATAATATGGACAGATCCAGAGTTCCAACATTTGGAGCAGTAAGAAAAGAGTTGCAGTTTTAAAAAAATAAATTTCCCATAATTGAAGACCGATGGGAATCCTCATCTTTTTTTTTTTTAACGATTTTACGTATTTGACAGAGAGAGACACAGCGAGAGAGGTAACACAAGCAGGGAGAGTGGGAGAGGGAGAAGCAGGCCTCCCGCGGAGCAGGGAGCCCAATGTGGGGCTCGATCCCAGGACCTTGGGATCATGACCTGAACTGAAGGCAGGCACTTAACGACTGAGCTACCCAGGCGCCCCGGGAATCCTCATCTTGAAGAGAGACTTGCAAGTACTAAGAAAACAAAACAAAAAATTAGATAATCCATAGTAAAACCTCATGGCATCAAGGATAAAAAAGTAAAACCCAAACAAAACAAAACACAACTAACCATTGACAAGTAAAAGATTACTTAACAAAGGACTAAGGATTATAAGGAGCCCAGACTTCTCATCACCAACACTGGATGCGAGAGATAGCACATTAGCTTTTTCAAAGGCTAAAAGGAAAAGACTTTAGATTTATTATTTTATATACAACTAAACAATTATTTTAAAAGTAAATATAAAGTAAAGCATTTTGAACATACTAGGACCTGAAGTTCATCTCCTCTCCTCACCCCCTACTCTGGCTTCTAGAACTCCTTATTCTGTCAAGAAAATAAATTCAGAAGTAATGAAACCCAAGTAGTAGGGTGGGCAAAATACATGAATAAATAAAACCAGTAAGATGTATTAGAAAACCGAAAGAACCAAGTTTGAAAAATTAATCACAGGTTTAATGTTCGTGCATTCACAATCCAGAGTTAAAATTCCATCAGTAGTAACATGAGAGATGGGGGAAGGGGAAAAGAAGCCATACTCTTTCACTAATACTTAATTTACAAAGTACCAATCACAGAATCCTGCTCAGATAGTATCTGCTGGCATTTAATCATACCTTAGAATCTGATTTTTAAAATCCCCCTTGGCTCTTTTATACTTGTTAAATCTTAAATCAAAAGCTGGTTACCAATACCACCAAAGGCTATTTTTTTGTTGGTATTCTAAACAACAACCCCTATATAACTCATTCTTGATTTTCTTTGAAGCTTTTTCACTTGGTCTCATCCATTTCCCTTCTACAGGTTTTAAATCTTAGTAGTGTCCCTATCAAGCATCAGCAAAGCGTGGGCCCCACAGGTGGCATTTGTACTATGGAGGCCACCCATGCCTTACCAGATAGTACAAATGAAGCATATACCTCCGTTCCTTTCCCTCTCTTTACATCTCATTGTTTGCCAAATGGATAGTAAATTTAAATGTCTTTCCAGAAGCTGCGTTTAAGAAAGATATGCAGTGAGCTATCTTTCAGATAAAACAGTACACTACATGCTATCACAGTATTTCTCCCTTAGTCACTATCAGTAGAACAACCTTTAAACAAAGACATGATTTCATCCTAGGAATGCTTCTATTGTGCCTGTCTCTATTCAACAGAACCATAAAGAAATCTTGAAACAGCCAATGTTACAATTAAAGTGCTAACTAAAACATATAGTTTTATAAAACAAAAATGAAAATTCACACTTCTCTGGTTTTGTTCTGAAATTTACATAACAGGAAAGATAACTTGAGTGGCAGCAAATTTCAGCTCTACATAAACAACACTATTAACAATACAATTTATTAAATTACATTGTATATTTTCCTAAAACCTAGCATGTCCTGTTATGTAGCATTTTGCTTCTCTGTGAGTTAATGTTTGCTTTAAAAAACTGACAAATATAACAGATGCTATCTTAATGTCTCAAGCTACTAATAATTCACTTACTATTTTTAAAATGCTTAAAACATAAAAATTTTTTCATATACTTTTCATACTAAGTATTTCCTTCATATTAGTTCACTGATGAAGTTATTACCCTGTCTTCCTAAAATTTTTATATAATAAAGAAGTGTAAATATAAACTAGAGATTAGACTAACACTGCTAAATACATCAACCATTTAAGGAGGCAATACAATACAGCCAAGTTAAAGAGTATACTCACAGATAAGTACAGAATTAGCTATAACCAAATGATTCAGTCTGAAGATAGTACACCTCTAATGCATTACATTTTAAGTCTATAGATTATTAAAAGAAGGTATTTTTTTCAAATCCTCTTAGAGGTACATTAGGATACTTTAGAGATTCCTTTAAATTGAAAAACAAAATGGCCATGAGATTGAGCTTTTTAGATTGCTTTGTAACTCTTATTTTTAAAGTTTAGAAAATGTAAGAGCACAATAAAGCTAGTTTACAATTCAAAGTAGAATTTAAATTTAATAACTAGATTATATCCATCTCCAAGAAAATAATAAACATTACTTACTTTGGAGGCCCATGGCTGAAGACAATTGGCATAACAGCGAACAAGAAAAGCCATTTCCTGGGCTGGAAAGGGTAGTTTCCTTTTCAAACCAGAGCCACACGGATGAGTATGTTGACAAAATTCTGTTAAGTTTCTTTTTACAAATCACACGCCATTTGCAGTGTTATATAAAGGCAGCTTCTCCAAATCCCTTTCAAACTGAAATCAGGAGCTTTCAGTAGCTCAGAGTATTGTTCTAAATAACTGCAACAGTTTTCATCACAACGTTCACTTTTCACAAGCAAATCACAGTAAATCAAGATGTTTACATTTCTGGCTCAGTACATACAGACATACACATGCTTCCTCAGGCACCTGGCACAGACATGCACAGTGGTAACACACACAGTTAATACAATATCAATCAAAGTAAATAAGGCAACATGCACCAAATCTGTGTTCCTGGATTCTGAGAAACCTTTCCTTTCTGTAATACAGCTTTGTCTCTTCTTCAACTTATTTCATTCTGTAGAGCAAGCACTGCAGTAATTCTTCTGCATCAGAAGCAAACCAGAACACTGTATCCTTAAAATGAAAGTTTCTTCTTTATCTTCTTAATCACCAAAGGTTAAAAAAAAAAAAATCAACCGATGAGCAAGCAAATGATAGTTAGAAGATATATATGCTCTAACAGGTCTGTCCTGGAGAACGCCTGAAAATATCCAAAATTGAAATTTTCTCTTTTCACATGCACTATTTACAGCTCTGCAGAATTGCTTCTTGTTCTAATGCATCAGTAAGACAGTAATGTTGATCTAAGTCTGGCTTTTCTGGTTGAAAATTTATATATGATGACACAAAAACACTACATCTTCTGCTAAAACAAGACTATATGTTAGTGTCTTCATTCCTCCTGTCCTTGCCTGTTTCACAGCAGCTCCCTAAGGAGAAGCTCCTATTGATTCCATGCTCTGCAGTAAGATGAAATATCTAATAAGAAGGAAAGAGAGTGGGAGGAGAATAGAGCTAAAAGGATGACATCACCTGTATAGAAAGCCTTCAGAAACTGCATTAGATCAATTGGCTACTGTATCTGCAGATGTAGCCCAAAAAGCAATTTACTGAACACACACACACACACACACACACACACACACACACACACCCTTCCATGAGACATGTCAGCAAGCTAAATTCTGTAAGAAAAAACTGGCTTAAAGCACCTCTCTATTCAGTTTTAAAAATCCATCTTGATTTTTAATTCTGTGCATTGATACAGAGCTTTATTTGGGAAGCTAGATTTCCTAATATTATTATTCAAATTTAACACAGTATTGTCCTCCCAAGGGAAAATAATTAGCACTGGTAAGATACTTGCATTACAAATGCGTAAGGCAGCCTTCTTCTCAGATATCACGTATGTTTGTTACACTACTTCAGGGGTTTCTGCTTGCAAAACTTATTTATCAAATAACTGTTCTAAAAGGTATAACCTTCAGGATACTCTAACATTAAAAATACCAAAATTAGTACCAAAATTTTTATGTAAATAGTATACTTAAATGGAAACAACAGAATTTCATTTTGCAAAGGAAAGATGAAAAACATCACCAGGCACAACAGCCAACTTGCAGCCTGTACCAACTCCTCTGAGGAAGAATAATCTATGCAATATGGTACTTTCCTGCAGCCCAGCACTCAATTCCTAGAAAGACACAGGATGCCAGTAAAACTCAAAAGGAATTAGTGAATAAAATTATTATACCTGATTAAAAAATTGAGCTTGGACTAAAAAGTAATCATTTTTCTATAAAAATTCCAGAAAACAAACTAAATTTTGCCACACCCTGTCCAATCTGAAAACACAATTCCTCTAGTATCCGCCCTTACTCTTCACACTTCTGACACAAGGAATCTATTGCAGATACTCCTGTAAAGAGTTTGCACTTAAGGTTGTAATGGTGCCTCCCAATGGCCAAAAAATGACATAGTTTTCAATGATAAAATGCTTAGTACGTCCCCAGACAGCAAAATTATGAGAGTTACAATCAATGAACAAAGCAAAGTAATACAACTATTTTGCTTTATTCACCTAACACTATTTTGAGGGCAGGAGATGTGCAGCTTAGGAGGAGAAATTATTACCTGAAAAATGGGTGTTGTTACAAAGGATTCCACTGTCAAAGAAACATCATGTCATTAGCCCCACAAAAAAAAAAAAAAAGAGTTCTTTGATACCTCTGGGCAAAGTATGACTCACTTTCTGAACAATACTAAGCTGCCAGTCTGAATTGTGCTGTTACTATAAAACTACAATTAACTTTAGTAAAGCTAAGTATTATTCTGAACAAAAACAAGCCATGCTTTCAAAATATGTGATCACTTATGAATTTAGGTTTCCATAAAACTTAAGAATTATATTTTTGGTGAAAATTTCAAAAGAATACATGCAAAAAATTTGCATTTAAATTAAAATTAAATCTCAAAAATACAAATAAGCATGACTAGCTTTCTAAACATAAAACATGGAAAATATAGACAGGTTGATTTTCAAGCACCAATGTATTTTTTCAATTTAATTATTTTAAATAAACTACAATGCGTTGGAGTTTCAACACTATGTAAAGCATTCAAGAATAAATTAACTAAAATCTAATTTTGATCATTCATTTTTTTAAAATAGAAAAATGATAGCAGGCACTCTATGTAAATGAAGCCCAACAATTCCTAAAGATAAATTTCTAAGACAAGCCTACATAAACATTAGTAACATGACTCAAGAGTATTTCAGTTTCATTGGCAGATAATAATTACATTCATGTATGGTACCAACAGGATAAATTATAACCAAATCAAAAACAAAATCATAGTGGTCATTTTTCCCCTTTTTTATAATAAATCATGCTGACAGCACACAAAGGACCTCAAGCTGAGCAAGGGAGAGCCATCTCTTAGCTGCTTTAAGAAACTGCTGCCCTGTGTGTGAAATGTAATCCACTAAATGCCATATGCTAGAAACTACTGTAGTAAACACTAACTCAGTAAAGGAACAACTCTCTTTTCCTTTAGTGTGGCCTGTAAGTGAAGATGACATCATCCTTTTCCTTGTTCTACCAATCATCTCATAGTATCTACCATCCAGGGGAATTGTATGGTGAACAGAGCATGCAGAATCCCCCTGTGCAACAATACCATGAAACACACACACGGGCCAAATCCTATATTCAGCCTATGAATCCACCAACATTCTGAGGATATGCTAGACCACATGATTTCTTCAGGAGGAAAAAAAAAATGACATAGCCTCCTAATTAACGAAGGAAGAAATAAACATCTTTTGAAGAGAAGTGTCAGTAATTTGTCAAATAACTAAAAATATGATTAGGTGAATAAACACTTTTTCACTCCCATCATTTTGAGAATTTTATTGTGATCTCATTCCATTATCTTACCAACTCAAATGAAGTAACTGCAGCAAGGGAGAGTGCCCTGATCTACACATTATCTAGGAACCATCACCACTGGATAGCCATTTAAGAATACATTTCCTCTGCATATGAAATGCCATGATGTTAAGCCACATAAGATGAAATCTTTGGCTTCAGAAGGATCCGCCGCACTACCATAAAATAAAGCAATCAACGTATGTTGGCTTTGCAAAGCTTGAAACCATTACAAAATATATTTATAAAAATGTAAATGCTATATAGTTAATAATTAAAATTTATGTTAACTGTATAAACTACCTCTAAACAAAAATACAAACTAAAACATCTGAAATACTGCATAGAAAACCAAAAATGAGGTTCTGATAGTTACCAAACTATACTTTTTACTTAATAAACAACACGGGGAGGGGAGGGAGGTCATCAAGGATAAAGTTATCAGAGGATATACATTCTAGACATTATATAAAAACAAACAACAATAACGAAAACTAGATTTATAGTAATCTCAGGCATAGTCATACTGTTTATTCCCCACCTGCACAGTGAAATATTGTAATTACAACTTAAGAGAAACCAAACTCAAAAGCAGGTAAAGAACAAAAGAAAAATTATGTACTTTCACAAAATAAAATAAACAGGCCCTTCGTTTCTCTATTTTAGTTGTAAGCATTTGGTCTTTAAAATATAAACTGTTAAGTGTGCTGATTTATATAGTAAAAACACTTTAATCCTTTTGAAGAATGAATGACCCTTTAATGTCAGAGAGGAGCATGTAAGCCCTTGGAAAGGATCAGAGCAAGCTCTCCCACCTCTTCCTCACCCCCTGCTTAACTTGAACATTTGAAATGAATCTTCATTAAGTTATCAGACACGATTAATTCTAATTACTGGTGCCCCTCAGGAATTCCTCCTTTCAAAGTGCATTCTATCTATTGCTCAGCCTCTCTGAAAAAAGGAAAGCCAGAGTATCAGCATTCTCCTCCTATTCTTCTGTAAAAAAGAGTATGCTTCAAACACACTATCATCTATGTCCACTAAATGGTCAGCACCACACTGTTGAAAACCCTGCTAAAGCTACCAGCAGGACACATAAGCACTATGAAATATGATCCTTCCTTAGGGAGTGATCAAGGAAGAAAAAGCAAAGGAGGGAAGCCTTCATCATCAACTGAGGTGATGTAAGCTTCTATAATTAGAATCAGTGAAACCAAAGGAACAATAAAAAGGCATACCATGCTTCCACTTCCCCCTAAGCTGTGAGCTATAGGAGGCATTTTTCACTCATTCACTCACATACACATACAGGCAAATAAAGAATACATTCTACATGTAATCGGTCAAGTGTGCTACCGAGCAAAGCTAATGTGAAGTTTTAAAATAGTAAAAGTTTTAAAATAAAAACGAGGTCTACCCAATAATTAAAATAGAGCAACACACAAACATACCTGGAAAAACGAAAAACAAATCTCAACTGAAAAATCAAACTATTGAGAATATGGTCTCCATCTGTAGATTCCGGAATATATTTGAGACCAACTTTAAATCACTTCTCTAATTAATTTATTAATTTATTAATTTATTAATTTATTAATTTATTTATTTATTTATTTATTTTAAAGATTTTATTTATGTATTTGAGAGAGAGAGAATGAGAGACAGAGAGCACGAGAGGGAAGAGGGCAGAGGGAGAAGCAGATCCCCTGCTAAGCAGGGAGCCCGATGCGGGACTCGATCCCGGGACTCCAGGATCATGACCTGAGCCGAAGGCAGTCGCTTAACCAACTGAGCCACCACTTCTCTAATTTTAAATACTGCATTTTCTAGTACTATAAAAGCCAAATGCTGAATTCAGCATAGTTTCTGAACAGGAAAGAAATCAAACGAAATGGCAATAACAATCAGCATTTATCTGTTTGCTATGTCTCAGTAGTCATTACTCCCCCAATTGGAATGCTCTTGAAAATCATTACCTTGGACCACTGGTATACATTAATAACAGTTGCTTCAAAAAATCTTCAAAAGAGCTTTCGTTAGCAATTATTGTATAAAGCGTTTCAAGTATGTTAAAAAATTTCTCCAATTCTGGTTCCCTGGGCAGATCCAGAGCAGCTTGCCCTGCCCTCCTTGAGTTCCCAACATTCCTGAAGTTCAAAAAAAGTGAATGATACTTTCTTAAAATGACTAAGATAGCAATACTTATGCAGAGCTATAAAAATAATTTTTATATCCTTAATCCAGTAATTTAACTTTCACAAATCAATTCTAAGAAAAAAATCTGAGTCCATTTATTTATACGAGTTGTCTATAATAGGGGAAAAAAGCAGAAGCTTCATGAGAGTATTTTGTTATATAACGTAATATTACTATTAAAAATATTTTTTTTAAAGATTTTTTATTTATTTGACAGAGAGAGACACAGCGAGAGAGGGAACACAAGCAGGGGGAGTGGGAGAGGGAGAAGCAGGCTCCCCGCGGAGCAGGGAGCCCGATGCGGGACTCGATCCCAGGACCCTGGGATCATGACCTGAGCTGAAGGCAGTCGCTTAACCAACTGAGCCACCCAGGCGCCCACTATTAAAAATATTTTGGGAAAAATTTAATTGCCTGAGAAGTAGAAAGGTAGGATATATAAATATCCAGCATTATCTAAATTAGAAGATCTGAATTAATCAAGGTACTTTTCAAAACCACTAGCAACACTAGCTATCGCTGGGTTGAGGATGACAGCAAGTTTCTTTTTTAACATTCTTCTATGTTTTTACATTTCTACAATGAGCATTTTTTTCACAAATTTTTTTTTAAGATCTGCTCCCGGCAGGCATTTGTCCTTAGTTTGATTCACTATCACCCCTTTGCTTTTTCTCTATTTGTGGACTCATGACCCTCTAAGTAGGTACAAGAACTTCCTATCAAGATTTCTATATTATTACCCAGAAGGCAAATGGGAAGCAAAATTCTCCTAGGAGACGTTAGACACTCACGAATAAACAGAAAAAGTCCTCTTCTGTAATTAAGATGCAAAGCACCATAAAGAATACACTGTCCAGAGCACTGTGGTACCCTTATAAGAGAGGCCTCACAAAGCTCCCTGGCCATTTCCATCATGGGAACAGACAGTGAGAGCTCAGAGAACCTTCAGCAGAACCCAAACATGCCTGGACCCTCATCTTAAAATTCTTGCCTCCAGAATTTTGAGAAATAAGTATGTGTTATTTATGAGCCACTCAGTCTGTATTATTTTGTTACAGCAGCCTGAATGGACTAAGACATCCTCAAAGAGATTTCAGCAATCAAATGTTTAGACCCAAGTCCTCTAATCTCTAATTTCTGCTGAGCTTGGCAGGGGACAGGATCCTAATTTCTTACCGCAGGAATGGCTTGGTCAATAAGACACACACAGACTCTACCAAAGCAAAACACACTCTGCTAAAAAAAACTTAAGATATCACACACATGGCCAAGTGGAAGAATACAGCCATTATTCAGTGTACCAACATAAAGGTGATTAAGTGATCTGGTCTTAATAATCAACTGTCCTGACAATTATGTCTTAATCTTGCTAAATATGCTCTGAATCCAAACAAAACAATCCAAACAAAACTGCAGGAGAGCAGGGAAAGTGAGGCACAATCACAGAGGGAGCTGTTTGCTTCATTATAATTTGTGCGCCTAAAATCAACCAGTAGATTCTAGAGTACCGTACCATGACTACTTTCCTACAACAATGGACTGGGTAGAAAAAATATATATAAAGAAAGGTGAGTAAAAGGAAGTCCTCTAAATTTAAGACCATGACCCATGATGCTGCCATGAAATCCTCTTTCTAGGTGTCCTTTTGGTAAGTGTTCGATGGCTCCACTTATATGCAGGTATTATGATGGATAGAGAGAAAAACAAGGCTTAATGGCTTATGTTGTGCCTGAGAATATAAAAAGCACCATAAGCAATATAGGGGACAAGAAAGAAAAAATTATGATGTAGTCTACTGTGGAACTTGGGATCTAGTTAAGGGAAGGTAACACACACACCAAACACCTATACTGTTCGTTATTCAAAAACACAGCATAAGAAATGAGAAATCAATAAAAAGGACTTATAATTTCATAAAGGAAGTACCAAAACACCAACAAAATTTTTCAGAACTTTGAAGAGTGTCCTTGTTTATATTTGGGTTAATACTGTTTCCACAAAAATGAGCATGAATGTTTTCTGATATTATGGAGACTGATTTCAAGATAAATAAAGGCACACTTGGTGCTCGACCTTGGTGAAATCAAAATACTTCCTCCTTATTGGTCCTGCCTTAATTTTACCATTTAACTTCACATATATACCAACATTAAAAATTCAGATCATTACATATGAAAAATGTTCACCATTATAGGCTATTTAAAACATAGCAATCAACTTCATGTAAAAAAAATACAGACATTTGAGAAATTCTTAAGTTATTATAATTTTGTTTTCTGTTATCTTTGGAGTAGAGCCAAATTATATGAGCACACTGCAGGTAAGTATAACATCCTATGGGACCAATGAGAAGTGCAATCTATGAATAGGAAATGTTACGAAAGACTTCTCCAAAGAGATCAATGAATTAATGAAGTCTTGGGAGACGAGCAGGACTTATCAAGAGGACATAGTAGGAGGCCATTCTAGATAAAAGGAGCAAATGTTAAAATTCAAATTGATTCATTAAAGACAGAATTACCTTAGGTAAAGGAGCCTACAAGAACCTTTGGCGGGGAGGTGGGGAACCACAGGACCAAAGAAAGGGACCTCCAGCAAAATAATGGGGCCAGAAAGCTAAAACGATAAACTGGTGCCAAATAAGGAAGAAATTTAAAAACAATTCTAATCTTGAAAATTTTTAAGTCAAAAAATTTTGAGATACATTTCTAACATATGTAACTTATTTACAAATTACATGTATCCCTAGCAAAAATATTTTGTGTTATGAAATATACACAAATCCCCAGAAATTTAAAAGGATAAGATAATACTACATATAAATATAAACTCTATTTTCTTCCCATGTCCTAGGGACTGTTTTGTGATCTACATCTTAAGATATTTGGGCTAAACTACTGCCTTGCTAACTACTATCAGAAAGAAGACCTTCAAATCAGTAATAGTAAGCCTACAAACCCGTCATCATTTAATGGGATTCTAGCCACTGGTTGTGTACAGTAAAGCAACTTCAGTGACTTTCATATACATTTAGTTACCACTCTATCTTTTTTTTAAAATTTTTTATTGTTATGTTAATCCCCATACATTACATCATTAGTTTTAGATGTAGTGTTCCATGATTCATTGTTTGTGCATAACACCCAGGGCTCCACTTTATCTTTTAAGGTTGGACAAAGAAAATACCTTGTTTCAAGTGAGCTACTGTGAATAAACACTACAAAAAAATTGGGTGGGGTTGGGAGCAGTGGTAGGCTAAATGCTGGTTGTCCTAACTTCAAGTCAGCTTGATATTTTTTTCCTACTTTTACTTTCCCTTTGTTCTAATTCTTTAGCTTACTTGTTTTTTTATTATATCAATATACTTAAATATCTTGGTAAACACATTTTATATTCAGGTATAGAACAGATAAATAGGAAAATTATTTTATAAGCAACAACAATAAAGACTGAGTATTTATAATAACAACAGGAATAGAAACTGCTTACATACTGAATGGTTTTCAGAGCCTCAAACACTAGGCAGAACTTTCTATAAAAAATCTCTCATTTAATCCTTTCACAAATTTATAGGTTACTTATCAAAAGAGATGTAGGAAGGTTACACAATGTGCCCAAAGTTAAGAGAGGTATCTAAACAAGCTGATGCAAAAAAAATGCACCCTTATTTTCCTTGATAGGCAACAAGCTTGGAGGGTACAATGACAATGGTTCCCATTTTCAAGGCAAGTATATTCTGATGGGAGAAGTGGACATCTGAAGAAACCATCACAATGTAGTCTAATGAACGGTCACAAGTATATACATGGAATACTGTGGGAATGCAGAGATGCGTACCTAACCCCTCCCAAGGGAAAATCACGGAGTCCTCCCATGAAATGATATGGAATTGAGTCTTCAGGATGACTAAGTTAGTGCCAAGAAGACAAAGCCTAAAACAGCATTCTAAGTAAAAGGAACAGCAGATCTAAGAGATGTATATACAAGCAGGTTTCTTACTCCTCAACACACACATACACATATACTGTATACAGTATATACACATATACAGTAACCATCTTGTAATATATGTATATCAAATCACTTTAAACTTACACAGTGTTATATATGTAAATTATATCTCAATACAGCTGAAAATAACTAAAAACATGGATCCTTCAAGGATCAGCAAATTTGTTCAGGAAATATGCAGGAAAAAGGAAAAGACAAAGCTGGCAAGGTGGACAAAGTCCAGACCTTGCTGTCCAATCTGGTAGCTACTAGCCACATGTGGTTACTTACACGTCAATTACTTGAAATTAAAATGCTAAATTAAAATCCTCAGTCATACTAGCCACATCTTAAGTGCTCAGTAGTCACTTGTGGCTAGTTACTACCACCAATTTGGAAACAGATATAAAATCAGAGAGGAAGGTGAAAATAATCTTGAAATCAAATAAAGTGATTAATCGGATATCTTTTAATGAAGAGATTTATGAGACACTTCCCAATTTAGAAAAAATTTTCCACATTTTTTGTTTTTTTAAAGATTTTATTTATTTATTTGACAGAGACACAGTGAGAGAGGGAACACAAGCAGGGAGAGTGGCAGAGGGAGAAGCAGGCTCCCCGTTGAGCAAGGAGCCCGATACAGAACTCGATCCCAGGACCCTGGGATCAGGACCTGAGCCGAAGGCAGACGCTCAACCGACTGAGCCACCCAGGTGTCCCTCCACATTTCTTAAAATAAAAAAATACTGCTTTTATAGTGAAAGTGGGGTGGGGGAGTATGGGAGATGCTATTGCAACAGTCTGTTGTTTTTCTTTTTTAAGATTTTATTTATTGATTTTAGAGACAAAGAGAGCAAGTGCGAGCAGGGGGGAGGGACAGGGGGAAAGAGAATCCTAAGTAGACTCCCCAATGAGCACGGAGCCCAACACGGGGCTTGATCTCAGCACCCAGCAGAAATCAAGAATTGGATGCTTAATCAACTGAGACACCCAGGCGCCCCAATGCTATTACAACAGTTCTAAAAAGAATGACAGTGAACACTAAGGCAATGACATGATGACATGGGGAAACTTAGACTATGAGTGTGCAAACATGTTCCATGTTCTTTAGCAACCACCCCTTAAGACAGGCAGACCCAATACTACCAACCTCATTTTTTGAGGTACAGCAACCAAAGCACTAAGCGTTTAGACGAAACGCCCTAACCATACAGTGAGTAAGGAAGAATTCAAGACAGATGGCTCATGTAAATGCTAGACTATTTTCGGTTGGCATAATTACCCATCTTACTCTCACTGAATATTATTCCAATCACCTTCTTGCTATTTCTCAATATGAAATACACCTTCCTCAAATATATAAAATATTCTGAGAATATTCAAAAACATTTAAATTTGTTGAAAACTCTGAGAGCAATACCCAAAGGAGTTTCAAAAATGTTACTGTTATAGAAGTGCTCCTTTTAACATTAAGAAAAAAAACCCTTTCACTTTCACATTAAAATTATGGTTCTCATCATCTTTATATAAAGGAACGTATGACAAAACCACAAAATAATCCATAAAAATAAACAATCTTTTGGGGCGCCTGGGTGGTTCAGTTGTTAAGCATCTGCCTCCGGCTCAGGTCATGATCCCAGGGTCCTGGGATCGAGCCCCACGTCGGGCTCCCTGCTCAGCGGGAAGCCTGCTTCTCCCTCCCCCACCCCCCTGCTTGTGTTCCCTCTCTCACTGTCTGTCAAATAAATTAAAAAATCTTAAAAAATATATATATTTTTCAATCGTTCTAAGCATTCAATTAGAGAATAAAACATGAGAAGTCTTCAGTATACATAAAACTGTGATGTACAGGTTGTATACTAATAATACTTATGACAAAGGCAACAGTAACAAAAAATTCTGTACATCTTTAAGAATTTTTGACCTTCAGCATGTCAGCAAGGAAAAGTTGATGATGGTGAGCAAATGAAAAAAGAAACTGTCAAATCTGTACTACTGTCTACAAGAAAAAAAATGATTCCTTTTGATCTTTCTCTCTGAATTGCTGACAGTAGAACAAAAGACCTGAAAGACCCTAGGGTAGCCATAAAGCCAATTTTCTACTGGATGTTTTCACAAATACTAATTAAGATTTTTGCTGCAAAGCATCCTTTATCTAGACCAACTATCACTATGTAGGTATTTAGACAGACACATAGGTTTTACATACAGGTGACATTAATGAATAGTAAATGAAAACCTCTTAAAACCTTTCCCAAGTTGCCTGAAATACATCTGTTTTAGGGGAAAAAAAGCAAACAAACTATTAATTTCAAGAAATAGCAAATTTACGTAACATGACCAAAAATCCTTTTCCAACCCAGTCTCATAGTTAATAACTACCATGAATCAACTTAGTTCTCCCCTCTGCCAAATTCCTGACAGTACTCAATAGGGTAAGTACTTAAAACTAGCTACACAAACGTTTATATCCAACAATGCCACACTTCACTTAGAGTCATCAAATGCACAGAATCTCAAGCAGTTTGCCTGCTACTCTTTCTGGTCTACACAGGAAACCAACATATCCCCAAGAGGACAACTTTCAGCACACATGGGAGTTAGAAGTACATGACTCAGGAGCATAAGCCACAGCTACCTAGAGAAAATGTAGAATTTGCCTGGGCTTCAAGACAGGACACCAAAAAAGTCTCAGAACACACTAGAGCTGAGACTGGAGTAAGTGATCAAAACATACATACAAACTATGCACTGTAGCTCATATAAGGAAAACCAAATAACACAATTAAAGGTAATAATTTTACTTCTCAGTATTTTTCTAAAGAAACCAACATATGGACAAACGTAACCACAAAGATAATTAGCACCTTATTTTTTTAAAAAGATTTTACTTATTTGACAGAGAGAAAGAGAGCACAAGCAGGGGGAGCTGCAGGCAGAGGGGGAGGGAGAAGCAGGCTCTCCCCTGACCAGAGAGCCCGATGCAGGGCTCGAACCCAGGGCCCTGGGATCATGACCTGAGCTGAACACAGATGCTTAACCGACTGAGCCAGCCAGGCGCCCCAGCACCTTATTTTAAAAAAATAAAAACAAAAAAAATCTAAATGACCAAATATTGGAAAGTATGTAGATTATGGCAATTATTATAGTGGAGCACCATGACACTCTTAAGAGTAATGTAAAAAAAAAAAAAATTTTTTTAAACATTCAAAGATGTTCATATCACACATGTAAAAAAATTATCATATATTTAAGTTTTAAAAAGCCAAAAAGCTTACATTTGTATCTCTATGTGGAAAAAAACCCTTTACCCAAGAATATATGAAATGTCATCAATGGTTACATAACTGGGCAGTATGACTAGTCAATGTTTAATTTTTCCCAAACAGACACATACTATTTGTACAATAACGCAAACATGTTAGTTGAAATTAATTCATTATGTGGAAATTTATTACATAAAAAGAAATTTTTACATAATAAGAACAGGAAATGAACTTTGTGTGCCTCTAGATGTGGCAAAAAAAAAAACCTGGGGGACTATTTCATGTTACTCTTTGTTGTTAGAAATAGAATGTATGGAACCAAAGACATAAGGCAAATGTGACTAAATCCTTAGAGCTGCTCTGAATTTAACATTTATTCCACTATACACAATTCCCTATATAATCCTTATTCCTAACATGGAAGGAGGAATTTGTTTTGACAACCAAATGAATTAAACATACCCTTGGGAGTTTTGCTGCAATCAATCTCTAAACTGTTTTTATATTTTTGGGGGGATCATGACTTCTTTGAAACTGATAAAATATCCCTGGATTTATTCTTTCTTAGATTACCCTTACTTTTTTTTTTTTTTTTAAGATTTTATTTATTTATTTGAGAGAGACAGAGAGAGACAGAGAGAGCACGAGTAGGTGAGAGGGAGAAGCAGATTCCCCTCCAAGCAGGGAGCCCGACATGGGGCTTGATCCCAGGACCCTGAGACACAGCCAGACGCTTAAATGACTGTGCCACCCACGCATCCCTATCTTTCTTGATTCAAATACTTTTTAGTTTAAAATGAAGTTCTCTACAATTACAAGACTGAAGACTTCTGGAGAAACAGCTTATGTTTCTTCTAGTGTTACAAAAGCTAATTATTTCATCTGTTTCTTCTTCTTCAATATTTGCATGTAAAAACATATAGCTAACACTTGCCCACGTTTCTGCACTAACACACAATTTTTGTATCTCTCCCATACCACAGGAGAAAAATTGACATATTTTTATTTCTTTTGTATGCCTTACAGCATTATCAGGAAAAAAGCTCCCAACCTGAGTTCTCAGAACTCTTTTCCATATTCCATTCAGACAATAAAAAGGCAAGAAAATCCACAAATAAGGTCTAAAAAGATATAGTAAGAATTTTTTACATTATTTAAACAAACACCAAAGCAAAAAACAACACTTCCACTGGTAAGAGCATTTCTACCAAACTCAACTGAGAAGTATTTAAAAAAAATTATATATATTTATCTGCTCTAAAATTTTATATGTTAAGCCCTAAGTGTTGATATTACCAAAAATACATGTAAATTAAAGATACTATATATAAAAATTAAGGACGATCCATGAACTTTTCCTAAATATACTCACGGAAAGATAGCTGTTAATGTCCACATCATCAGTAATAGTTTGACGCTCTCCTTTATAATTAATTTTCCGAAACCTTCGTCGAGACTGTCTGGCAGGAATTTCTCTTTGTAGAATACTGTCTTCATTATCTTTGGAATTCTCTACCTGAAACACATGTTCACATTCCTGATTAAATATCCAATTTTTCCATATTACTGACAGTCTATGGAGTCTTAACAGGCTCAAAGGAGGATTCATTTACTTCTTGCAAGTAACTGCCTCAAGAAAATAATCTGTGTAGAACAACACTCATGAGTTCAAGATTAAAGGTGACATTATTATAAAGATCTGGAGACCACAGTTTCCTTCCAGGAAATAGTCTGTCTTGCTCACATAAACATATATGCTCTAAAAAAGTCACTTACCAGAAGCAAAGGCTGTTAACTACACCTACACATTCAATAATTAATTACCACTTCTGGGTTAGTCCAATTATAAGCTGCATGATTCTACATGTATTTTATTTAGCCAATATCATGGCTATCATTTCAGTGAAATGCTCAACAGCGAAACAAAAATGCTTTATGCATTATTCTTTGGTGTCCATCTTAAAGTATGACAAAAGGGTAAGGCTGGCATCCCCTTTTTTTTTTTTTTTTTAAGATTCTGTTTTTGAATTTCTACATCCAATGTGGGGTTCGAACTCACAACCCTGAAATCAAGGGTTGCATGCTCCACTGACTGAGCCAGCCAGGTGCCCCAAAGCTGGCATCTTTTAATAAAGAAGTGAAAACTAACATTTACTGAGGGCTAAAATGGGCCAGCATGCATAAACACTGTATTATTTAGTTCACACAGTAGGCCTGTAAGCAATATTATGTGTAGCTTATAGATGAGCAAAGCAAAATCCCAAGAGATGACTTTCCAGTTTCACATTGTGATAATTATTAAAGTTGAGTTGGAATGTAGGTCTGTGTCCAACATTTATGGTACTGATACAAGACCACATTGCCTGTCCAATCACAGATGAAGCCATACTTTTAAAAATTATTTTTAAAAAGACATATTGATGTTCTACAGTATAACATATAATTACCATCACATCACATAAACAGTACTTTTCCCCCACAAGTTTTCCTTCAAATGTCCTATCCTTGGCTAATATCAAAAATTTCCAGTTACCCAAGTATGAAATTTCATTAATATCCCTAATTCTCCTGCTTGTTTTCCAAATCTTATTTTCAATCACTTCTCACAACTTGTCGATCCTTTTTTTATAAAGTACTCTCATATTGCCCTTTCTTTCATTTCCATTACCATCATTCCTTACTCAAGTCTTAATCACTTCAGTCCTGAACTATACAAAGAAAGAGGTGATGCTGCTTCAGACATGTTCCTCTCCAACTCCATCCTATGTCGTCAAATAAGTCACCTCAGTAAATCATCACTTTATCACGTTTCCTGTACAAAATGCTACACTGGGCCTCTAACAGTTACTGAATGAATTTTAAACTATTATTTGTGATGTTCAAAGCCACTTATGACCCATCCTCCAAATTTATTACTGTATCTTATAAAAGTAAGCCTGGAAAAACTGCTCCCTTACCCTCCTCCCCACAAAAAAAACTTTTGTCACATAAAAGCTCTGATGAGATGCACAAAATTTCCTGATGATTTCTCAGAAACAGTTGATGTCTGTCTGTTTCAGGTATGAGTGGTACAGGATTTCAAAAGTAGTGGCCAAGTCAATATGACTATTCATGGGTCCCTATAATACAGTAACTTATATTTTACTAGGTAACTTTACTTTGTGTTATCCTACCCATTCTATCTTCACTTGCTGAACCACCGTTCATTTAAGACACATCTCAATTACCATCTCTTCTATAATTACAAAAAGCATTCCTGTCCTCAGACCACAACTACTTTATTTTGTGTACACAATCTAGACTTCTCATAAATAGGACATGCTCTCCACTGCCTTCAGGCCTTTGTATATGCTGCTGTGCTACCGCCACAAAGCCCACTCCTCCTCTGCCAACATCGTGGCATCCTTCCCATACTTCATGACCCCTCCCTCCTCCGCCCCAGGAAGCTACTACCCCTTCACATCAACCGTAATTACTACATAAGTCCATATCATTAACAAGCTGACAAGCTCCCTAAGGTAGGAACTGCGTTATATATATATTAATCTTTGTTCACTGAACATTCAGAAAGTTTGCCAAAATGGGCAATACATTAGATTCTTTCTCCCCATATATGATAGGTCCTTTGAAATACATGTAAGGTACTCAAGAAATGTAAGGGTAGGCAGAGTAAGTTACTATTACTCTTCTGAAAGGTAAAATCCAGAAGAGACATGGGAATGATTTCTACCTCAACAAGTATTGAACAGGTAGCAATATATGCTACCTCCTTGAGATTTAATTTGCTTTCTAAAAAATGTTGAGAATACCAAAGTAGTCACTCCATCACTACACCAGAGCATGTACCAGAAAGTAAAATTATACCACTTAAGGCTCACAACACTCCTGTCACATAGCTACTGTTTTGATAGATCATACAGTTTCGTAAAACTTAAGTAATTCATACAAGTGGGTAAGGACTCAAAACCCAAGTGTGACTACTAAAATTCATCTCCTTCATACTGCCCTATCCCAACGGATGAATTATATTATCCACGTTAGGTGAAATTTCAGTATCACATAATCCTTAAATCTTCTAGTATCTACTATTTATTGAGCAAAAGCAGAGATAAACAATAAAGGCTTTCCAAAATGTAAACAGTAAATTAAGTCAAGGAAAGGAGTTTCTAAGAGTCTCAAAATTTTAAGGAAAGTACCAAATGAAAACAAAGACTAAACAATGTATGAAGGATTAAGTACCCTTAACAAACCTGCCAAGTAAACTGAAATGTGAGATTAAAAACAAAACAAAACTGCAAATGCATACCTCATGTTACAAAAGAAATCCAAAGGCCAAGACTGAAGTGAAAGCAAAAATACCAGGAGAAAGGTTACCAACGAAGCTCCTAACTTACCAGAAGACAGATTTCCTAACTCTAGAGACTAGCCCCTCCACCTTGATGGTTGTAGGGAGTGAGAAAGACAATAGAGAATCCATCAAAGACGGGGAGTCCAATAGGAGACTTACTCGTAAGCTCAACTCAACTAGCTGAATTCTTATTGTGAGGGTACAGAGGTATAAGCCTATCCTGCAGAAGGAGACAGGAAGAAAACTTGCTTGGCACTGAGAGAAGAGGGGGTAAAAAGCAACGAACCAAACAGACAAAAAACATTTTTCCCTAAGAATTTAAAATACAAGCTATCCCTCATGCAGGTCATTAGTTTGAATTCATAATACCTTAAGCATGAAGTAAATTTAAAGATGTTCAGGATTGATAAATGTACATATGCAACGGGCAAAAACAAACCTGAAACCTCTTTGCAAGACTTTAACTTTAACCCAAACCTCAAAGAATTCCCACACCTATTGTTCAAGATATATGACTTCACAGATAAACATACCTTCTCCCCCCAAAAAACACAAGGAAAAAGACCCCCAACTACAACAAAAACCATGAGACATGGTAGGATAACCATGAACAAATGACAGACATAATGAGCAATAATGGCCCAGAAAAAGGACAACAGACTCATATTTGCAAATATTCCAATGTATTTTAAGTATTAGGAAATATAAAGTTATAATAAAACTTTCCAACAAAAAGAAACGTGAAAATAAGCCAGAGATTATAAATAGCACTAAGTAGGTAAGGGCTGACCAGGCCCAAAAACCCACAACAAACCCAAGTGCCCTTACTCCCCAATACCAGGCTAGTGAGCAATGTGTAATAAGTAAATACAGTCTACATTTGGAAGAGGGACAAGAACGTGTAGAGATATCCTGTATGAAACACAAGAGCACAAAGAAGACCTAAAATGGGAATGAAACAAGAACACCACTCAGAAAGACCTCCCAACAAACCAATCCCAATCCTAAGGACAAAGGAAAACTAGAGAAATTTGAAAGCACTGGTGCAATAAGGTAACCATAATAACAAAACAATGCAAACCTAGCTCAACTCTAGCAGAAGAAGAGGTGTATTCAGGTCCAGGCCTAAAGACTATCCTCATTCTCTACTGCCCTATACACAGTACGTATCATTACATCCAAAATAATGACTCACATAAAAATAGAAAGGATAAAACAAAAAACAAAAAAACCCAGCAAAAACAAAAAAACCAATTCACTGCCAAAAGACAAAGCAAACAACAGAGCAATCCACCAAAACCAGACATGATCCACATGCTGCCACTATCAGAGAATTTAAGACAACCACGACCAATACAGTAAAGGTACCAGAAAGGTGGAAAAGGTGGACCATATAAACCCTTGAAAAATTTCAGCAGACATAAGGAAAATATGAGGGAGTAAAATGAGAATCTTAAAAATAAAAATCATAGTACCAAAGATGAAAAATGCCTTTGATAAACTCCTCAGTAGAATTGATGCAAGTGAATTAAGAATCAATGAACCCGGGGCGCCTGGGTGGCTCAGTTGGTTAAGCGACTGCCTTCGGCTCAGGTCATGATCCTGGAGTCCCGGGATCGAGTCCCGCATCGGGCTCCCTGCTCGGCAGAGAGTCTGCTTCTCCCTCTGATCCTCCCCCCTCTCATGCTCTCTCTCTCTGTCTCATTCTCTCTCTCAAATAAATAAATAAAACCTTAAAAAAAAAAAAAATCAATGAACTTAAACATAGGTCAAAAGAAATTACCCAAACTGAAACAGAGGAAAAAGAAAAAAAAAAAGGGAGCAAAAAAAAAAAAAAAAAAAAAGGAATTAAACACCATATGGAGATAGAACTAAAAAGAGAATAAAGTGGGAAGATAAAGCCAAAAAAATTATACAGTATGCAGCCACAAAGTCAAGATGGGACAAAAAATAAGCAAGCATAAAAGATACAGATAGGCTGAAAAGATTTAACATATACTTAAAGTTCAAGAACGAGATGACAGAAGAACAAGGTAATATCCAAAGAGAAAATGAAACTTTTTGATTAAAACAAAAACTCAAAGAGTCCAACAAATCCGAAAATACAACTACAAATTCACATAGTAAAGATAAAAAGAAGACTTTTAATGCAGCCACAAGGAAAATGTAGATCAGCTATAAAGGAAGGGCAATTAGATTAATAACGGACCTCTCAAAAAATACTAAGTGCCAGAAACAATGACTATATTGACTGTGCTAAGAAAAAAGAAAAAAAAAAAAAGAAAAGGATTCTCCTTCCCAAATTGCATTCATGGCAAAACAATCCTCAAGAATGATACAAAATATAGTTTCAGTCATAATAAAAAAGAAAAAAAAAATACACCCAGCTGAGCTGTTTATCAACAAATATTAAAGAAAATTTTAAACAGTGTACCTCAGATGTAACACAAATGCTCCCATAAAAAGGTCTCAGATAGAAGAAATTAAAAGTAAACAAATGGTAAATACATGACAAAATCTGAGCACACAATGACTTCATAAAACAGTAAGACAAAATTTGTGAAGTAGAAGTAAATATACACATACATGTTATCTATACATACATAACAGCTTTAACAATATCAACATTACCACCACCATTCTGGTATTACATGATTTTGCTTCCTAATGATTTATGTATATATTATAATAATTATAATTACATACCATCACATATATGTAATATGTGTTTATGTCTAATATATACACAAAAAAATTAAAAACTTTAATGTCACCTTTACTACTACAAATAAGACAACTAGTTCTTTGTGCCCAACACTTATCCCACTAGAAATGCAAATTACTATGTATGTATACAGAAGAACCATTTGATAGTACTCAAGACCCATTCACGATTTTTGAAACTTTTAGCAAACAAGGAAAAGAAGGAAACTTTCATAACCGTATTAAAGGCATCTGCATTAACTTTACAACGAACATTGAAAACTTTCTCCTGGCTTTTGGGAATGTGTAAGGAAAGCCCAGCATTACCAAAATACTGTCTTTTAAACTCACCAGAAATAATAAATCTCAGTGGAATTATACCAACAATTTTACATATACTTGTTTTTGATTAAGAGGTTGCATTTTTCCCTCCTTTTTGAATTATTTTAAGTATATAAAAAACATGTACACGGCTCCACTAAATAGGTCTTTCTCATCTTTCTTCTAGTTCTTCTTGGCTTTTTTTATCCTTCCACATACATTTTGCACAAAACCACCATCATACCTGATAGCATTTTTCATTGGGATCTCATCAAATTTACAAGGTAACCAAAGGAAAACTAGTAGTTTTATGATGTTAACTCCCTATTTAAGAACATGGTTATCTCATTTTTTGTTCAAATTTAATTTTTTGCTTTTGGGGAGTATTTAATAATAATGTCTTTGCAAATCTGTTTATAATGAAGTATTTTACGAGGTTATTGTAAATGTATTATGTGATATACATATGTGCATATATATATTTATAAATATATATAAAACAGGTCAATTTCTTGATTTCCATAAAAAAATCTGCTGGGATTCTGATGGGGACTGCACTCAACTTTACAGAAATTTGGAGACAATATTATCTTAAAAATACTGTTTCTCTCAATTTAGATCTAAAAGCAATCTTTTTTAAAAAATATTTCATTTATTCATATGAGAGAGAGAACATGAGCAGGACGAGGAGCAGAGGGAGAGGGAGAAGCAGGTTCCTTGCTGAGCATGGAGCCCGACATGGGGTTTGATCCCAGGACCCTGAGATCATGACCAAAGCCGAAGCCAGATGCTTAACCGACTAAGCCACCCAGGCACCCCTCTCTCAATTTATATCTAAAGATCTCAAAATTTATTTATGGTTTTCTGTGTTGATGTTTCCTACAACTTTTGTTAGATTTATTCTAACATATACGGACTTTTTGATGTTTACAAATAGTATGTTCACTAAATTAATTTTTAAATTACTTGTTGGTTCTAAATATAACTACAACTGATTTCTGTACGTAAGTATCCAGTGACCTTGCTAAAATGACTTATTAATTCTAAAAAGTTTAGGTGTATTTTTTGATTTCCTATATGCAAATCGTTCATCTGTTTAGTACAATTTTATATATTTTTAAAGATTTTATTTATTTATTTAGAGAGAGAGCATGTGAGCAGGGGGAGGGGCAGAAAGAGAGGGAGAAAGAGAATCTCAAGCAGACTCCGCGCATAGTCTGAAGCCGGGCTTGATCCCACCACCCTGAGATCTTGACCTAAGCCAAAATCAAGAGTCAGAAGCTCAACCAACTGAGCCACCCAGGCTACATTATTTTTTTCAATCTATCCTTGTTCCCTTCCTTAAACACACTTCACAGGACCTCTTACCCAATGGTTTTGGTAATGTTGAGCTTTCCTTACACATTTCCAAAGGCCTGGAGAAAGTTTTCAATGTTTAGCGTAGGGCTAATGCAGATAACTTTAATAAGGTTATGAAAGTTTCCTTCTTTTCCTAGTTTGCTAAAAGCTTCAACAATCATGAATGGGTTTTGAGTACTACAAATGCTTTTTCTGTGTCTATACAGATGATCATATGACTATAATTATATTACTATAGTGAATCATAGTGATTTTCAAATATAGGCACACCTCAGAGATACTACAGGTTTGGTTCCAGGCCATTCTAATAAGGTAAATGTTGCAATGAAGTGAATCAAATAAAATTTTCGGTTTCCCAATGCATAACCTATATTTACAAAACACTGTTGCCTATCAAGTGTACAATAGCAGTATGTCTAAAAAAACAAAGTACATACATGCCTGAATTAAAAAATACTTCATTGCTAAATAATGCTAACCATCATCTGAGCTTTTATTGAGTTGTAATCACTGATCAGAAATCACCGTAACAAATATAATAATGAAAATCTAAAATATTGCTAAAATTACCAAGCAGTGACCACAAAAACACACAGGTGAGCAAATGCTGTTAAAAAAAATGGCACCAACAGACGACCTCACCAAGGGTTGCCACAAACTTATAGTACGTAAAAAACAGTATCCATAAAGCACA
Organism: Mirounga leonina; assembly: GCF_011800145.1. Classification (NCBI taxonomy): domain Eukaryota; kingdom Metazoa; phylum Chordata; class Mammalia; order Carnivora; family Phocidae; genus Mirounga; species Mirounga leonina. The sequence continues at coordinate 16,297,772 of NW_023270426.1, forward strand.
ATAAAGCAAACTGCAATAAAGGAAGGTACTGCCTGAATTAAGTCAACCCTGCAACTCTGGGAATAAATTTAACAGTCATACTTTATCCTCTTGATGTATCACTGGGATTTGATTCCCTAGTATTTTAAGATTTTTAATTAAAAAATCCTGGGGCACCTGGGTGGCTCAGTCGTTAAGCGCCTGCTTTCAGCTCAGGTCCTGATCCCAGAGTCCTGGGATGGAGCCCCAAGTTGGGCTCCCTGCTCAGTGGAGAGACTGTGTCTTCCTCTCCCTAACAACCCCCTCTGCCCTACTCAGGCTCTTGCTGGCTCTCTCTCAAATGAAAAAAAAAAAAAAAACAAAAAAAACAAAAAAAAAAACTAACCTGTAATATTGCCTTTCTGTAATGTACTTGCCAGGTTTTGCTATCACAATTAAACTGGGCTCTCAAACATTATGTCACTTATATGTCAATAAAAATAAAATTAAACTGGATGCATAAAAAAGGAATTCAATCTTTCTCTTTCCTGTTAAGACTTCTTGTATTCTTATTTAAATGTTGGGGAAAAAAAATCACCAATGAAACCATGTGGGTGGAAATTTCTAAATGAAAAGGTCTGTTAATTACAGATGCACTTTCTTTCTAGAAAATGGATTATGAAGATTAAACGACCGAGAAACGAAGTTTCTTCTCAAATCTTGTATTTACACTGCTGTTTTTTCAGCGGCAAGTAATTGTATTTAAAAAAAATTTAATCTGATATTTGCTTCTTTACTGGAATATTTATATTTATTGTAATTTCTGATATACTTGAAAGGATATCTATCTTATGTTCTTTCCTCCCCCTAGTATGTTTTCTCTTCTGTGCCTTCATTTTCATTTATTATTCTATTTACCCTCTTATGTGTGCACGCATGCACATGCTTATTTTAGTAAATTGTTTTTTAAGGAATTTGATGATCTAAAATGCAAAACTTATTTAAGTTTTTAATAATATCCTTTACTATTTTTAGAATTTTCATTAGGTCCATCGTAGTCTATCCTTTTCTCATCCTGATATTAAGCTATGCAACATGTTTTGTTCTTGACTATTTTTGACAAAGTAGTATCAAATTTATTACTCTGTTCTATCAACTTTTACCTTTCTTCATCCTCTTTATGCTTTAGAGGCCACTTTTTATCTTTATTGTTTCTTGGCTTCTAATTTCTGTAGGTATAGTTTGCTGCTCTCTAACTTCCTGATGTGGATACTAATCTTCACTGAATGTCAGTCTTTCTCCTAAAACGTAAAGGCTTAAATTGTTCACCTAAGGCTCAAGACAAATTTCATACATTTTGATATATCCTCTTCATTCAGCTCAAAAGATTTTCTCACTTTCATAGTGATTCTTTGACAAGTGATTTAAAGTATACTGCTGAGGGGCGCCTGGGTGGCTCAGTCGTTAAGCGTCTGCCTTTGGCTCAGGTCATGATCCCAGGGTCCTGGGATCGAGCCCCGCATCGGGCTCCCTGCTCTGCGGGAAGCCTGCTTCTCCCTCTCCCACTCCCCCTGCTTGTGTTCCCTCTCTCGCTGTGTCTCTCTCTGTCAAATAAATAAATCTTTAAAAAAAAAATAAAGTATACTGCTGAATTTCAAGTTATAATTTGTTTTAGTTGTTTTTGTAATTGGTTTCTAAGTTAACTCCATAATGGCCAAAACACAAACCAAAAATTAAATTCTTCCTTGAGATTTATTTTACGTTCCAGAGTATAACATTTATTTTTATTTTATTATTTTTAAATTTATTTATTTTAGAGCGCTCACATGCTCAAGCAGGGGGAGGAGCAGAGGTAAAGGATCTCAAGCAGAATCCCCGCTGAGCACAGAGCCCAGGGCGTGGTGCTTGATTCCAGGACCCTGACATCTCATGATCTGAGCCAAAACCAGGAGTCCGGAGCTCAACCAAATGAGCCACCCAGGTGTGCAGAGTACATTCCACGTGTGCTTGAAAAGCACATGTATTCTGTTGTTGATGGTGGAATTCTCTAACTACTGGGCAGAGGTTCAAATCTTCAAAATCCTCACTGATTCCTTATGCTTACGTTTTTTAGAGGGATGTTTAAATCTCTCTCGCTGTCACTGTGGATTTGTCAAGTTCCCATTTTACTAACGACTATTTCTTTTAGTTATATACTAAGGCACATAAAAATCCAGGACCATTTAAACTTGATACATGTTTATCATGATGAAATACTATTTTTACATTAAATAATGCTTCTTGTCTTAAATTACACTTTGAAGATTGGAGACACACCAGCTCTCTTTTGGTTATTGCTCAGAAGACACAACTTCTTCTGTTCTTTCAGTTCTTCTTCACTTGATCCTAGCCAAACGACCGAGAAATGGGGTTTCTTCTCAAATCTTGTATTTACACTGCTGTTTTTTCAGCGGCAAGTAATTGTGTTTAAAAAAAATTTAATCTGATATTTGCTTCTTTACTGGAATATTTATATTTATTGTAATTTCTGATATACTTGAAAGGATATCTATCTTATGTTCTCTCCTCCTAGTATGTTTTCTCTTCTGTGCCTTCATTTTCATTTATTATTCTATTTCCCCTTTTATTAATTACAAGCTGTATTCTTAGATGATATATATGCTTACTAAAATCCACTATTAGTATATTTACCACTTTCTAGAATATGCAAAGATCTTAGGAATTTTTCACTCCATCCCTCCTTTTCTTATCTGTCATGTGTTTATATTCTGCATGTATTTTAAAGTACAAAAGACCCTTTTATTACTGGTCTCTACAGTCAATATACATATATCTAAATGCTTTACATTGTCTTTATTTCTTTCCACATATCTATGCTTCCATCTGTGATCCCCTTTTGTCTGAAAAACTCCCACTTGGTAAACCGAGTGCGTGGCTATTGCTGAAAATTTTCTTCACATTTGTGTGGAAATTGTTTACTTAATAAATGAAGCTTCAATTTTTGCTGCCAGTGGGTGTTTTAGAAGTTGTGATGGTTTAAAAGTAATGCGTGTTTTTCCCTCTGACTGGTTTTATAGCTTCGTTTTTCATTTTCAGTAGTTTTACTATAATGTGCTTATGCATAAGTTTCTTTGTATTCATCCTGCTTTGAGATTATAGAGTTCTCAAATTTGTGAGTTGATTTCTTTTGATAGTTTTGGAAAATTCTCAACCATTATCTCTTCTAATACTTCTTTCTTCTCCTTCTAGGATTCTAATTACACTTACCTAAGATCTTTTCTATTACCTGTGTCCTACACTCCATTACGTATTAAAATTTTCCTCATCTGTTTGTATTCTTCTGACTTATCATTCAGTTCCCTAACTTGCTCTTCAGTCAAGTTTTACCTTCTATAAAACTCACCTACTACTGAGCTTTCATTTTTTTTTTTTTAAGATTTTATTTATTTGGGAGGGAGAGAGAGAATAGGCACAAGCAGGGGGAACAGCAGAGGGAGAGGGAGAAGCAGGCTCCCTGCTGAGCAGGGAGCCCAACACAGGCCTTGATCCCAGATCCCTGGATCATGACCTGAGCCACCCAGGTTCCCCTGAGCTTTTTCATTTGTAGATGTTTCTAGCTGTAGAATTTGGAAATCATTATTTCATTTTATAGTTTTCAATCTTCTAAAATTCTCCACTAAATCCTTGAAATACTAATCAGCTGTTTTAAAATATGCATAAGTTAACTCTGGTATCTGCATCTCCTGTGAATTTATTCCTTTTGCCTGTTTCTCCTCTGGTTTCTGAACACTTTTTGATGTATTCCATCGATTCTGCTATATAGTGTATTTTCACTGCTTTTATTTTTCAAAATTCTGTTATTTCAGTATGTATTTATCTTTTGACAAAAAGTTGTTTGGTAGGCTTAAAATTTTTCACGTCAAAGAGCCAATTAATTTTGTTATTATAATTTAGAATTTCATTGCATGTAATCAGAAAGTGTTACTTTATCTAATTTATGAAAATTACTGAATTTTTTGGTAAATAAGTTGATGTGGCACAGGCACCTGATACAGTTTATCATGTCGTAGAATTCGACTTATCTCCCTAAGATTCACCTTACTGTTTATGTTGTCCAGGTCTTCTATACCATTGTTTCTTCTACTTCATCTGTTCTACACTAAGAACAGAGGATTAACTTCTCTAGTAGAGTATTTCTAGGTCTCATTGAATCCTCTGGAGTGTCTGTTTCATACAGAAGGTTTCTGTGTAATATGCTGCAAAGATACTCACGTGTTCTATCTCCACCATAAATTGTAGGTTTTAGCACTAAAAAAAAAAAAATCATCCTTCTAGGTCATAGTTCATGAGCTTTTGGCTTGAACTCTACTTTTGGTATTAAGATTACCATATCTGTCCCCTTTCATTTTCATTGGTCTAGTATGCCATTATCTACTGCTTTATTTTTAGCCTTCCTGAAACATTTGAATCACAGGACTGTCTCTCTAAATAGCAAAAAGGGGCACCTGGGTGGTTCTGTTAAGGGTCCAACTCTTGATTTTGTCATTATCATGTCATTATCTCAGGATCGAGAGGTCCAGCCCCACTTCAGGCTCTGTGCTCAGCGTGGAGTCTGCTGGAGATTCTCTCTCCCTCTGACCCCACCCCCGCTCGTGTGCATACTCTAATATAAATGAATAAAATCTTTAAAAAAATATTTTAAAAAAATAAGCAGTATATAGCTGGGTCTTCTTTTGTGAACCAAACTGAAAATCTTTTCCTTATAATGGGTAGATGAAGCCATTCACATTTATCGGTATGACCAATATTGCAGGTTACAGTTTTATAACTTTTTATAATTAAATGTACTTTACTGCACTTCTCTATGAAATGTATATTCTTTGCTTCAATAAAAAATTGTTTCTGTTACTTAGGAAAACCTGTATTTTTGTTCTACTGGTTACTTTTGAACTTAAACCTTTTAAAAAGGTTTGTCTCTGTATTTTCTTCCTCACACATTTTTTTCCTGAGATATAATTCACATACCATAAAATCCTTTTAAGTATACAATTCATTGGTTTTTAATATATTCACAAAGTTGTGCAACCATTATCTAGTTCTAGAACATTTTTATCATTCCAGAAAGAAACCCTATGCCCACTGGCATCGACTTTTTGTCACTATGAATCTCCCCATTCTGGATATTTCATGTAAATACAATCATATAATATGTGGTTTTTTGTGTCAATTTCTTAGAACAATGTTTTCAAGATTCATCTATCTATATTACAGCATGTACCAATACTTGATTCCTTTTTGTTGCAGCATAATATGCCATCATGTGAACATAAAACATCTTGTTTATCTGTTTATCAGGTTAAAGGACATCTGGTTTGTTTCTACTTTTCACCTATGATGAATGTTAGGAACATTAGCACACAAGATTTTATGTGGACACATATTTTCAATTCTTTTGGGTATACATGTGGGAATGGAACTGATGGATCATATGGTAATTCCATTTTTAACTATTTCATGAACTATCAAATTGTTTTCCAGAGAAGCTGTACCTCTTCATTTTTCTACCAGCTACATATGAGGGCTTTGTCTATACCCTTGCCAATACTTGTTACGGTTCACCTGTTTTCTTACCTCTCTTTTACTATCTGTAGTGAAACATAGTCTTCCCGGGGCCTGTTGTGCTTCTACACAGTTTGTTGCATTTGCCAAGAATGCACAGTCCTAACCACTCGTTAACTGGGCCATTTCTCAGAGTTGTGCTTGTAGTGAGCAATCCTGAAGGATGAGGTAGTTTCCTGCTGAAAAACGAGCAGGCTTGTTCGCAATAAAAGTTCATCCTTTTCTCCACCTGCTCCCCAGCTTCCCGCACTTTTCGGGCTTCCACAGCGAATTTCTTTTTCCCCATGGTCCTTCTCCTGGGTCTGGCCGTCTCCGCTGTTACCATGCTTTACAGCATCTTCCTGATCCCACCTTCTAAGCTGTGTGGTCCATTCCAAGGGCATTCGTCCATCTGGGCCCAGATCCCTGAGTCTATTTCCAGCTTCCCTCAGACCGTACAGAACTTTCTATTTTTCCTGGGGACCCAAGCTTTTGCTGTGCCTCTTCTGTTAATCTCCAGCATCCTGATGGCATATACCGTAGCCTTGGCTAACTCCTATGGACGTCTCATCTCTGAGCTCAAACGCCAGACAGAGACGGAGGCGCGGAATAAGGTCTTCCTGGCGCAGCGCACTGTGGCCCTGAGCTCGGCCAACGGGGCTCCTTGACCTCCCTTGGTCAGGACAATGTCCCACTTTCAGTCCGGACCTACCCCCGGACCCTTTGTACCTCCGGCACGTCATCTCTAAAAGGGAAGAACTTGAGAAGACCCCAAGCCCTTACAGCCCTGGGATTCAGAGAGTCCCAGGGCCCTGAAGTCCCCCAACCCTGCCAAGTCCCTTACTCTCCAGTTAACCTCGTGTATCAATAAACTCAGCTGAGGCTACAAAAAAAAAAAAAGAGTATATTCCCCAAACTCAGGGATTCTTAGTTGCAGTGCAAACCTACTATGTGTGTAGCATCACCATAGGCCACCCAGTACTGCCTCCATGAGATCTAGGAAGAGGAAATCTACAGAAATATGCTAATGATATGCTACTCGGTATACCACAAGTAAAAAAAAAAGTTGTTTCTGACCCACAAGTCTTATGTCTTCTGCCAATATCCATGAAACAGTAAACTATTAGATTAGAGAGTTATCAAATCCCAAACTTTATAATTACCCAGTTGAGGAGTTTTTATTGTTATTTTAACACTCTCACCTATTCTTTATGCAACAAACAACCATCAATAAGCTTATTCTTTTTCCTATTTCACTCTCCCTTTTCCTTTTCTTCCTTTTATTACAGCTATTCTGTCACAACATATAGTAGTCTTTCCTTCACATCTCTACCTTTTAGTCTTACTAATACACTTACGTATTTTAAAGATCATCATTGTTAAAAAAAAAAAAAAGATCATCATTGTTTCTTTTGGAGGTTTTTCTGGTTATTTCTCAGTTGAATAAAATATCCTCTAGCAGATTCCTTAAAAACAGCTCATGGGTGCATAATTCCCTAAGTTCTTTTATGCTGAGAACCGTTTTTCCATAACCTTGATAAGGACAATGTGGCTGACCTAAAATCCTTAGTTCATACTTTCTCTCTTTTTTAAAGATTTTATTTATTTATTTGAGAGAGAGAGAGAGAGTGAGAGAGAGAGAGAGAGCACAAGAGGGGGTAGGGTCAGAGGGAGAAGCAGACTCCCTGCTAAGTAGGGAGCCCAATGAGGGACTTGATCCCGGGACTCCGGGATCATGACCCGAGCTAAAGGCAGTCGCTTAACCAACTGAGCCACCCAGGCACGCACTTTCTCTCTTTTTTTTAAAGGCTGCTCTACTTGAGCCTTGTTTTGGTTGTCCCAGTGGGTTTTTAATATTTCTTTTTTAAAAAAAGAACCATTTATTTTAGAGAGAGAAAGAGAGAACATGTCAGAGTGGGGGAAGGGGTAGAGGGAGAAAATCTTAAGCAGATTCCCTTCTGAGCACGGAGCCCTACGCGGGGCTCAGTCTCACGCCCCATGAGCTCATTACCTGAGCTGAATTCACAAGTCAGATGCTTAACCAAACTGAGTCACCCAGGCACCCCCCAGTGGATTTTTATATGTCTGAATCAGTGCAATTCGTTTGCCTTTGGAAGTTATGTCGTGTTTCTGCCTGTAGACATAAAGGATTTTTATCTTTGAAATCAAATAATTTTATTAGGAAATGTCTTAGAAATGATCATCCTGGGCTCACTTCCCCAGTACCCAGTAGACCCTTTAGTAAGTGTGTGTAGATTTGAATCTTTTTTCAATTTCTAAACAATTTTCATTAAATATTGCTTTAAACATAGTTGCTTTCCATGGATTTTCCTCTCCTGAGACACTGAATTATGAATGTTATCCTTTCATTGCCTATCTTCAATTTCCACTATTTTTCTCTGCCATTTGTTTTATTCCAGCTTTGAGATAGAATTCACATATAAGATTGTGTAAATTCAAGGTATACAATGTGTTGTTTTGATACATTTATATATTGCAAAATGAGGATCACCACTGCCTTAGCTAACACCTCCATCACATCACATATTTACCATTTCATTTCTGTGGTAAGAAACTTGAAAATCTGCTCTCTTAGTAACTTTCAAGTACATAGTATCTCTGACACTTTCTACTTTATTCTTTTTGTCATTTTCATTTACTTGCTTTTCCCCTTTCTTCAATTCTTATTTCCTTTAATTAAAGTGTAGTTGACACACAGTTATATTAGTTTCAGGTATACAACATAGTCATTTGACAAGTTTACATATTATGCTATGCTCAAATGCAGCTACCATCTGTTAACATATATTACAGTATCACTGACTATATTCCTTATGCTGTACCTTTCATTCCTGTAATTTATTCATTCCATAACCAGAAGCCTTTATCTCCCGCTCCCATTCACCCATTTTTGCCCAACCTCCACTCCCTTCCCCTCTGACCATCACTTTGTTCTATTTATAGGTCTGATTCTGCTTTTTGTTCATTCTTTTTTTCAGATTCCACATGAGTGAAATCAATATGGTATTTGTCTTTTCCAGTCTTATTTCTTTAGCATAATACCCTCAAGATCTCATCCTTTTTTATGGCTGATTAATATTCCACTGAATATATACTGTATCTTCCTTATCCATTTATCTATCAATGAACACTTAGGTTGCTTCCAAATCTTGGTTATTGTAAATAGTGCTGCAATAAACATAGGAGGACATGTATCTTTTCATATTAGTGTTTTTGTTTTCTTTGGGTAAATACCCAGTTGTGGAGTTACTGTATCATATGGTATTTCTTTTAAATTTTTTGAGGAACCTCCATGCTGTTCTTCACAATGGTTATAGCAATTTACATTCCCACCAACAGTGTATGAGGATTCCTTTTTCTCCACATCCTCACTAACCCTCCCTTATTTCTTGTCTTTTGATTTTAGCCATTTTGATAGGTGTTAAGGTGCTATCTCATTGTACTTTTGATTTGTTCGAGGCACCTTATTAAACTTTCATTTGACTGTATTCTCCCTGGGACATCCTATAATTTATTTATTTTATATATATATTATCAGTATTTTTTTTTCCTATGCCTTCCATTTCTTTACCGAGTTTGTACTCTTTATTCCACTTTTCTTCCCGTTTTCATTTCTTGGTTTTTGAATTTCTGATTTTACATTTTTAAAAAATGTCCTCAAATGCTTGATTGAATATGTTTGTATCTAAGTATGGTCAGTTTTCATCTGACTTTTTTTTTTTTTCTGGGGTGGAGATGAATTTTCCTCAGTTGGTATACAACGAAGCTCTTCTTCTTTGGTAACAACTATATATACTTTTAGTAATCCTCCCTTTTTATCTTTTTTGCAGTATTGGGATATTTTACAAGATTCCTAGTTTAAAAGGAAATTAACAAATACTCTGAGGGCCAGGTATTTAGGGTATTTTTTCTTTTTGTCTTGCTGGGGGTGGAGGGAGCATTATAAGACTGATTTTGTGTTCACCTTGTCTTGCAGGAACCTAAAACTTCCCAACGTGCTTTTCTTCAACACTTAAATACCAAAGGGAGTTTGTCTTCTTTTTACCTTTTGTCTTAACCCTGAAGATACACATTTAGAAGATGACTTTTGTAAATCATTCCATTTTAAATGACCTTCCTATAGTTTGTGTTCTGCTCTATCATACATACACACCCACAATTTTGAAGTTAGTGTGGAGTGGCAGAGCAGGTTAACCCTAGGTCCACTTGGTAGCTTCCATCTTGTGTGTTTTCTGCAAATCTGCTTGGTTGGATTTTGCTCACTACAAAGCCTTGCTGAGGGTTGGGAAAAGACAAGAGTGTGAGAGATAATATACTGAGAATTGGTGGGTTTTCTCCCCTTAGAATTATTTTCAAAATTTGGTTTTCTCTGACTTCAACTTATGCCATGAACATAGTTTATGTATAGATTTCTTTTACTCTTCTTGTAGCTCTGTACTGCTTTTGGAGGAAATGTTGGGAGACAGGTAGTTAAGTGGTTACCACTGTCTTCAGCTACCCAGAGGAGTTGAGATCTTAAAGTTAAAGTAAGGAACTAACAAATTCTATAAGGCAGGGTTTGTTGGTGGCTCAGTCATTTAAGTGTCTGACTTGTGATTTCAGCTCAGGTAATGATCTCAGGGTCCTGAGATTGAGCCCTGTATCTGGCTCTGCGTTCAGTGGGGAGTCTGCTTGACATTCTCCCTCTCCCTCTATTCCTCCTCCCATCAGTGCTTATTCGCAAGCACACTCTCTCTCTAAAACAAATAAATCTTTAAAAAAAAAAAAAATTCTATAAAGCAATAAAGGTTAAAAGTTCAGTAATATCATCATGGGGCAGGTCTTTCTAATAATAAGTATGAACACTAGCCAGAAACTTTTAAGAGGAAAACTCTATAGATAAAAAAAAAACTTTATGCAAAACTTACTTTAGCTGAAGTGAAAAAATGATTTATTTACAGTCTCCTATAAGCAAAAGGGCTTATTTATTAACAAAAAGCTCTTAAGAAAAAAAAATAATCCACTGTACCTGGAGAGTCTGACTTTTGATTTGGCCTGTCATGATCTCAGGATACTGGGATAGAGCCCTGCGTTGGGCTCAGCACTCAGCAGGTAGTCTGCTTAGGGTTCTCTCTCTCTCTCTTTCCCTCCCGTTCTGCCCCTCCCCCACTGTGCTAAAATAAATCGTTACGAAAAAAAATCCAACTAGAAAAATGGACAAGACATATGAATATTTAGAAAAACAAATCCCCTATAAGGCATATGAAGATATGCACAAAACAAGGAAATTTCCTTTTAACATGTCAGAGTAAGATGACTAACATATCAGGTGATCAGAAAGATGCTCAGTAACAGGCATTCCCTGTTCACTAGTGGCGTTATTAAAATTTGTACACATAAATACATAGTAAAACCATTTGAAAGAACTTCATGAACTCAGATTAAGTTCTTTCATGAATTCTAAATAATTTCAGCTAAAAAATACTGAGGTACCAAAGATTTATACTCATACAAAATATCAACACATTTTTATATGTCAAAAGATGTAGTATCAGGGTGCTTGGCTGGCTCAGTCAGTACAGCATGCGACCACTGATCTCAGGGTTATGCGTTCAAGCCCCACGTTGGACATGTGGCCTATTAAAAAAAAAAAAAAAGATGTAATAATGTTGAAAAGCTAAAAAACAGAAAAAAAATCACATGGCATTTTGATAATAAAATCCTTCAGAAATCTCAAAAATAAAAATCTTAAAGCTATTGCAAATAATTTTCTCCTATAACTTATAAAGCATTTTTTTTTTACTATGCTGCTCACCAAGGAAATGCGCTTTAGAATTCAAAAATTACCAGCCAACAGTCAATCAATAAATACTTGATGTGCAACTCTTCATCTCAAAGTCATGAGTTCAAGCCCCACATTGGACACAGACCTCACTTAAGGGGAAAAAAAAAAAAAAACATAAAAAACTTGATGTGATTTTTTGGTGATTTTTAAAGCTTTTATATACACATAAGCAAATTTTTTCTGAAACATCGGAGCATAAATTGACCCTAAAATGTGTCAACATGTATTTCCTAATAACAAAGACTTTGTTTCATATAACCTCAGTAGAGTTCTTAAAACCAGGGAATTCAGTATTATCTAATCCACACGTCCATATTCAAATTACATCAACTATGCCCAAAGCATCATTTATAGCCACAATGCCCTTCCAATTCCAGGATTTAATACAAGATCAAGTACTGTGTTTAGTTATGTCTCTCTTTTTGCCTTTAATCTGGAACAATTCTTGGTCTTTTTCTGCGTTTTTTGATACTGGAATATTTAGAGTACAGGCTAGTCAACTGGTAAAATGTTTTCAATTTGTTTTGTCTGGTATTTTCTAATGACTAGATTCAGGTATGCATTTCTCACAGGAAATTATCACAAAGGTGATATTTTGTCCTCATTCTATTAGAAGCAGTTTATCAGTTTGTGCCCATATTGATGGTGGTAGCAACGATTTTCATTATAGTGGTATCCTCCATATTATCCCCAATAAAAATTTGTGAATTTTTCTCTTCATAAATGATTTGTGGGGAGATATGTTGAGATTATGTAAGTATTGTTTTCTCAAACAGTGGCCCACAAGTTTTAGCCTTCATTAATGATTTTCTAAGATCATTTCTTCTGTATTTATTAGTTTGCATTCAATTATCCGGAAGAATTTTTCCTTCTTCCTCATTCATTCATTCATATGATTCATATTATAAATTCTTATATATAAGGGTACCATTAATTACTATGAATTTTTATGTGGATTCTCAAATTGTCCCAGATTTAGCCAACAAGAGTCCCTTTAATCTGGTTCTTCTGTCCTTCTGCCAGGTTCCTAATGTTTCTCTGAGTATTTCCTTACTTTTAGGGTGGGTGACTGAAACATTTTTTACTTTGATATAGAGTTAAATTATAATGAATTATCATATACTTAACAAGTTCTATATACTTAAAACGAGTTATATATACTTAAAATATGTGTATTTGTGCATGTTAATCCTCTAGCTAGCAGCACTTTCTACAGTGTTACAGGCAAGGAATTCTTCAACTACTCTGGATAAGTAAATACACTGATGATAATGGAAATCACGTTTTCTGTTAGAGAAAGACAGAAGCGAAGAAGAAAGGCCAGAATAAATTCTGGGTTTTAAACACAGATACAGAAAAATAAATACAGACATGTATATGTAAGTGTGTGAGTACACATACACTCACATATGTATTTTCTAGCTCTGTTCACTGAGAGACCCTCTAAGCAAAAAGGCACCTAGAGCAATGAAAACAACGGGCAGCCTTATCTTGGCTTTAAATACTGTTCCCCACTAAAAGCAAGCAGGTCTCCTTAGAGACTGGTCTGGGCAGAAAAACAGCTTTCCCTTTAACTTAAGGGGAAAATTAATAATTTATGAGTGATTAATTTCTACTTAAATAATAACTTTACACTGAACACTTAAAAATGGTTAAGATAGTAAATTTTATGTCGTGTATTTTAGCAAAATAAAATTAAACAACAAAAAAACAATGTATATGAGAATACTGCAGTAAAAAGCACTCTTCTTTCCTGATAAAGTACAAAAAATACAAAATACATCAACTGACAAATAAATGAGAAAACTAGTACTGCCTGAGGCAGTCTTCTTGCAATGCCCCTCAATACATTTATTTAGAAGAGAGAGTTCTGAGGACTTATTTGGATATGCTATGTATAGCAACACTTAAAAAAAAAAAACATAATACACAGTCCAAGCCTTGAACAAACTTCAATTTAATTAACATTCACTGAATACTTACTATGCAGGCAGCACTCTGCAATACAATGGAAGACACAAAGTGAGTAAGACACAATTTTTGCCTTTTAGGAGCAAAAAATTCTTCTGTTTACACGAAATTTAGGACAGAGTGCATGATAATGTAGATGATCCAGTTTGGAGAAGAGAAAACAAACTATGTGAAGATGTGAAGCTTTGGGCCCTGACATTAAAATGCATAGTTAAGAATGTAACCTCACTTCTTAATAATTTAAAATCAAATCAGATGACATGATCATCTACATGAGACGCTAGCAGGACAATGAGTCCATTCAATATAAGCAATTTTTCTAGTAAGGTCATCTCAGAACAAGGTAAAACAAAGTTGTGTCCTTGGTTCTTTTAATGCTAAAAAACACAGAATAAAGTGAGGTTTTCTAATGTTACATCAACTACCTAGATTTCTTAGTAACAAGAATTATTCCTTAATTATACTCTTAAAGTAAAAATATTAAGATCTAAACCATTTTGTACTTGGATATAACTATGTGTCTCTTTTTCTCTCTTTCTCTCAAGTTCAGCACACAGAATATGGATGTTCAAAGATTACTAACTAAATTGAATAGGAAAAGAGAAAACTTGAAAAGTCAGGGTGCCTCTAATAAGGCCTTCATTAAAAATTTCTGGTATAAGTAGTAAAAGAAATCACCAAATTTGGAACATGATATACAGAATTGTATCACTCTTTAAATCCTCTCAAGGATCAGAAAAAATTTAAAGTAGATAAAAACTTACCAAATTTGGTGTATAGGTCTGATGTTACTCAATATTTTAAAAGTCACAGTAATGGAACCTCCTTGAGTGTTTAAAATCCTACTACATTTAAAGTTGAAACTGAAGCATATCAAAAAAACAATTCAGCATTCTTTAAAGTTCTTACCACAATCATTTCTGAAGGCTCTAATACAAGACAATCACATCCTCTTTTTCCTCCAAACTGCTTACCAAAACTATAAAAACAAAAGAACAATTTCTTTAGCAAAAATTATAGATAAAATATATCAATATAGGAAAAAATAAAAACCCCCCCCAAAACCCTAAATGTTAACCAAGAAATGACAATCCTATCACTTATACAAGATTTTCTTAAAAACAAACCAAAATATCTTTCTTCATATTTACCCTGATATAACTGATCTCAACACATTTTGTGTGAAAAATCTTTTAAAATATCTGCCTTTAACTCTTCTCTAAAACTTTTATAGTTTAGGATACTTGCCTAGTCTCAAATCTTGAATTTGGTATAATGTTGAATTAACATAAAAACACCTAAGAAAGAATGAAGCCCTAACTATGGAATATTTTCTGAAAATAAATTATTATAATAATTTGGGAGCAGTAATCAACAAAAGATAAAAAGAACTTTAAAAATATATCCACATTTAAATATATAAATAAATATACTATGATACACATGTGATTTATTTTTCAGAAATACTGCTACCTCTTTCAAAAAACTGTAACTGGGTTAGTTCTAAAAGAAAATATATTTCTGTATTCTTCACCTGGGAGAAAGACTTCTCAGCAATCAAAAAAGGAAGCATTCATATAGGAAAAACATAACATTTTCATTTTAAAAGAGAAACTGAATGTTTTAAAAGGATGGAGGGATAGGATAAAATACTTGCTAATAAAATACTTGCTAATTATTTAAGACACAAAATGTTAACCTATCTGATATGGAGACCACACTTAAATTGTAAAAAGCAATCTAAAATATTACATCAATGAAAATTAAGTACCATGGGCAATTATAAAATATCTAAAATATAACTACAAACTAACCAAATTAAAAAGAAACTCCACTAATCAAGCAAAATAAACTACTAAAAAGTAAACATAATGAGGAAATATAGGTCATTTATAAAACACTATATAATTTTATAGACTAGAAAGAGTGACTGAATGAAGAGACCTATCATGTACTTTTATGAAAAGGTTCAATTTTCTAAAAACGTCAATTATTCACAAAGTATGTTATACACAAATATTAGTTCATAACAAAATCCTAAGGTGCCTCCTTAGTGCAGTAGACAGCATCTCAGTCTTGTAACGAAATCTTAATGTCTAAATGTAATAAATCACTCCTGAACATAAAAAAAATCACTTTTGTTTTTTCTTAAGCACTATAATTATTTTTCCCCCCAAACTCTAATAGCATCTAATGCATAAAAAATTAGAAGTAAATTTGTGGAAGTTTCTTTCATTGAAGATAGAGTAACAGGGACCAGATTTATTCTCCTACCTAAAAAAATGAGAAAAATCATACAAAATATATAAAACAACACAGTTTCAACACGTTGGAAAACAGGAAGGACAGGGCTATGATTCCTAAGAGAGAAAATAAAGAACTTAAGATGACGCCTATAGTATCCCATTTTACCACCAACAGGAAATCTCTAGGCCATTCATGCCCTAGATCAGAATTAGCAAATTGCCTTCTCTATGTCTAGTATGTTCAAAAGCTTTATCATGAACGGGTTTTAGATTTTTTCAATTTTTTTTTCTTTTTTTACTGAAAGAATATGGTTTTTGTCCATTATTTTACTAATACAGCATACTGTATTAGTTGATTTATGAATGCTAAGCCTTCTTGCATTCTCAAGATAACCCCAACTTACGCAGTTTCTAATACTTTATTAATATATACCTGGATTTGGTTTGCTGTTATTTTGTTAATGACTGCTGCACGTATGCTCATGAAAGATAACAATGTGTAGTTTGCTTTTCTTGTGTTGTTTTTGTCTGTGTTAGTGTTAGATTAATACTGGACTCATAAAATAGGTTTTAAGTGCTCCTTCTTTCCCCATTTCCAGAAGAGTTTGTACAGGATAAATAACAATGCTTCCCTAAATGCCTGAAAACACTTGGCAGGAAAGCCATTTGGGCCTAGCCTTTTCTTTGTGGGAATAAATGTGATTATCAATTTAATTTCTTTACTTTTTCATAAATATATTCCAAGTTTCTTTTTCAGCCTATTTATGGTAATGTATGTCTTTGTAAGATTTGCCCTGTTATAAAGTAGCTTATAAAATTTTTAAATACTTTTAACTTCTGTAGGATATTAATATCTCTTCTTTCATACCTGATTTTGGTAATATGTGCTTTCTCTTTTTTAAATGATCAGTCTATCCCAAAGTTTATCAGTTTTATTGACCTTTTCAAAGAACCAACTTTCCTTTCATTGATTATTTTCTATTGTTTTTCTGGTTTTTATTTCACTGATTTCCACTCAAACTTTACGTCTGTTTCAAATTTACTTTGCTATTCTTATTAAGATGAAAACTTAAGGTGACTGAATTGAGACCATTCTTCTTTTCTCATTAAGTTACTATAAATTTAGTGTTGTAAATTTCCCTCTAAATTCCCCCTTTAGGGGAATCTCCGTATTTGTTATGTGTTCATTTTCATTCATTTCAAAACATTTTCTAATTTCTGCTGTCAACTTTTCCTTGATGTATGGGTCATTTACAAATGTTTTCTCATATTTCTTCCTGGAATTCATTTATAATTTAATTCCAATATACTCAGAGAATAAACCCTGAGTAATTTCAACCTTTTAAAATTTACTAAGATGTTTATAGTCTAGAATATGCTGTATCCTGGAAAATGATCTATAAACCTGAAAAAAAAAAAAGTATGAAAGTGGTAACAGTACTTCTCAAACTATCTGTCTTTACTAATTTTTCAATCGAGTGGTTCTACTGATGATAGAGTTTTGAAATCTCCAGCTATAAGAGTTCAATTTCTACTGATCTTTTCAATTGTCAGTTTTTACTTCTAGTATTTTAGGGCTCTATCAGTACAAACTGTTTTATGTTCCTAATACATTCATCCTTTTACAACTATGAGAATTTGCTCTTAGTCTCCAGTCACATATTGGGTTTTATAGTTGATTTTGATTGATGTTGATATGACCACTCCAGTTCTCTTATGAATACAACTTGCCTACTATATCTATTTCTAAATCCTTTTACTTTAAATGTATTTGTGCTTTGAACCTTAAGCACTGCCTAAAGACAACATATAATTGGATCTTGGATTGTCACACAATCTGATAAAGCGTCTTTTGACTAGAGTGCCTAGACCATAATATGTAATGAAATTACTGACACGGTTTGATTTTCCTACTTACTTTGTAAATGCCCCATCCTTTTTGTCCCTCTGCTCCTACACTACTGCCATCATCTTTGATGAGCAGTTTTAGTCTACTGTTTTAATTTCTGTGATGATTTTTAAATATTCTTTAAATGCTATTAAATTCTTAATAGTTCACCTAAGGATTACAACATGCACACAATACGCAACAATACAAGGCAAGGCTGTCCACTCTCACCACTTCGAACCAACAATGTACTAGAGATTATAGCAGTATAATAACACAAGAAAAAGAAAATTAAAGGCACAGAGAATGAGTACGAAGAAGTAAAATGTCTTTACCAGAGATGACCCATCCTATATGTGGCAAACTCTAAGGACCCATAAACTTTCCTAGAAAACTTAGAGTGTACCACAGTCACGGGACATAACATCAATATGTAAAATCAACTGTGTCTCTATACACTAGCAATGAAAAAAATAAACATGAAATTAAGCATGCAATGCTATCCAGAATAGGATCAAAAAGAAAAATATTTGGGAATAGTTGGATTAATGGACTAACACACTAAAAAAATGCAGAATTACAACATAGCATAGCATCCAACATAGCATCATCCAATCTACGAATATGGACTGTTTTTACATATATTTACATCTTTGATGATGCTATAATGTTAAGACTTCAAGTCTCCCTCAAATAATCTACAGATTCAAAGTATTTCCAGACTTCCAGTTTCTGTTCTGGCATGTAAGCATCTTGGAAAACGCCATCTGTCTTAGTAACAAGTAAAAAAGTGAACAAACCAATACATCACCAACCTTTCTTGATATGTAAGAGAAGTAAGGTAACAAGAACCAACTGCTGCCCCCAAATTGAATGTAATGACAGACAAGTCCAGAAAAACACAACTTTGAGTAGCAATCACTGCAGGATCTAGTGCCATGGTAAGGAAAATTGAGCTGTAACTGAGGAACTGCTGGAAGCTCAGTGTGGACAACTCTGAGAGTTAAAAACTTCAGAGAGACACAATCCATGAAAGGGTCCCCATACTTTTTTGAGTTTTACTTCATTGATCTCTACCAGGTTCTCACAGAGAATAAAAAAAGCCCCTTGTACTTCTGGCAGGGGAAGGGAGAAAAGGAACCATTTTGAAACATCCCACAGCATTCTGTTCTTCTTCACAAGGTCTGCCCATGAGAGTCTAAGAGACTCACGTTGGCTCTAGCCTTCCATAAGAAGAAAGGGAAATATCCCACTCCCACCCACTCTAGCAATCCTGTCCCACCTAAAAGGTGGGGGAATGGGGGAGAAACTGAGGAATACATATAAAGTTCACACTTCAGAAGTAACGGCTCACCAAAAAAATAAGATCTAATCACAGGACTACAAAATGCTTTCCCTCCTCCCATACTTTATCAGAATATTACTAAAGGACTATTTACAGCAGTTTCTTTTACCACAGTAAATCATGTCTGGCTATCAAGTAAAAATGACAAGGCATACTAAAAGACAAAAGACACAGATGGAAGAGATAGACCAAGTATCAGAATCAGACTCTGATAGGGCTGGGATGTATAAGAATTATACACCATGACCAAGCAGGATTTAACTCAGGTATACAAGGATAGTTCAACATTCAAAAAAAATCAATTAATGTAATCAATCATACCAAGAGGTTAAAAAAAAAAATAACACAATCATACCAATAGATGCAGAAAAAGCATTTGACAAAAACCAAAATCCATTCATGATAAAAACTCAGTATACTAGGAGTACAGGGTAACCTCCTCAACTTGATTATGACTACAAAAACGAATAGCTAATATCTACTAAGATGAGAACCTAAGCAAGGATGTCCCCTTCTCAACCACTGCTTTTCAACATTATACTGAGGACCTAACTAATACAGTCAGAAAAGGAAACAAAAGGTCTAAGGTTGGTAAGGCAAAGATAAAATTATCCTGTTCACGAATGACATGTTTATCTAAGTACAAAATCTGGGGGGGAGGGAACCCAAAAATACTTCTGGTATAAGCTATTATAGCAAGGTTGCAGTATACAAGTTTAATATACAAATATCAATTACTTTCCTATATACTATAAATGAACAAACGGAATTTGAAATTAAAAAAAAAACACAACACAATGCCATTTCCATTGGCATCCAAATAAATAGAAAATTCTATGGTAAAAATCTACCAGAATAATGTACAAGGTCAGTATGATGAAAATTATAAAACTCTGATCAAAGATATTGAAGAACTAGACAAATGAAGAGAGATTCCAAGTTCATGGATAGAAAAACTCATTGTTGTCAAGATGTCATTTCTCCCCAACTTGAATTATAGATTCAATGCAATTCCAATCAAAATCTCTGGAAGTTATATGCAGATACTGAAAAACCAATTCTAAAGTTCACATGGACAGGCAAAAGACTTAGAATAGCTAACACAACAATGAAGGAGAAGAACTAAGTCAGAAGACTGACACTAGGGACACCTGGGGGGTTCAGTTAATAAATGTCTGCCCTTGGCTCAGGTCATGATCTCAGGGTCCTGAGATGGAGCTCCACATCTGGCTCCCTACTCAACGGGGAGTCTGCTTCTCCCTCTATCTCTGCCCCTCCCCCCACTTGTGCTCTTTCTCCCCCTCCTGCTCATTTCCAAATAAATAAATCTTAAAAAAATAAAAAAGAAAAATGACACTAGATGACTTTAAAACGTACCATACAGGTTCAGGGAACAGGACACTGCGGTATTGGTTAAAGAATAAACAAAGGTATCAATAAAATAGAACAGAGCCCAGAATCAGATCCCATGAATATGCTCAACTGATTCTGACAAAAGAGCAAAAGCAACATAGTGGAGCAAAGACAGTCTCTTCAACAAATGGTGCTGCAATAATGGACATCTACGTGTCAAAAAATGAATCTAGACACAGATCTTACACCACCTGATTAAGAAAATTAACTCAAAATGGATCACCGATCTAAATGTAAAACATAAAACCATACAACTCCTAGAAAACACAGGAAAAATCTAAATGATTCTAGGAATGTCAGTGACCTTTTAGCTCCAAAATCAAAGGCATGATACATGAAAGAAACAAGCTGAACTTCATTACCAATGAAAACTGTTATACAAAAGACAAAGTCAAGAGAATGAGAAGACAAGCCACAGATAAAGATATTTCCAAAAGGTCCATCTGAAAAGGCTTGTTACCCAAAATACAAAGAACTCTTAAAACTCAACAACAAGAAAATTTAAAAATGGGTCAAAGACCTTAACAGCCCACCAAAGAAGATATATAGATGGCAAGCAAGCTCATGAAAAGCTCCACATCAGAAGTCATCAGGGAAATGCAAATTAAAATAACAATGAGCTACCACTACACCCTATAGCAATGGCTAACACCAGTACACAGACAACACCAAATGCTTGATATGGTTGTGGAGCAATGGGAACTCTCATTCATTGGTCTAGGAACATGAAATGACACAGACGCTTTGGTAGAGTTTGGCAATTTCTTACAAAACTAAAAATACTCTTATCATATGACCTAGTAATCAGATTCCTCCTCCCAAAGGAGCTGAAAACTTACGTCCACACTACAACATGCACACGGATGTTTCAATCAGCTGTTCAAGAGTCAACTGCAAATTCTTAACAACTTGAGAGTATGACAAACAATACAAATGAAAAGAGAAAAGCACTAACAGACAATTCAACAGAGAAGGTATAGCAATGCCTAACAACCACATGTAAAGATCTGCAAAGGCACCACTGACCACTGAAATTAAAATAACACTGAGATGCTGTTAAATACACATTGAAACAGTAACAATCAAAGACTGTCAACAAGTGATAGAGAAGATACAGAGAAACTCGATCCATTAAATGTTGCTGGTCAGAATATAAAACAGTACAGTCACCTTTTAAACAATTTCGTCCTTTTCAAAAGTTAAATATATGCTTTTCATACAACAGAACAATCCCACTATTTTTGGATATCTAAAAACAAATGTAAACACACGGCCCATATAAAGACTTGCAAGCGAATCTTGGTAACACCATTATTTAGAAAAACTCCCAAACTAGAATAAAAAAATCTCTTATTTTTCAAAATTTTCATCTTCTGATAAATGGCTAGACAAAATGTGGTATCTTTCTAGAATGGAGTACAATTTAATAATTTTTTAAAAATGGGTGTGCTACAACTGGTATATGCTCCAACATGGATGAATCTCAAAAACATTATTCTGACAGAGGCCAAAACCCCAAAGACTACTTTTAAATAACTGCAAAAAGTAGACAGTGACAGAAAGCAGATCACGTTAACTGCGAAAGAGCATGAGGCAACTTTTTCAGGCAATGGAAGTCATCTGTAACTGTGATGCACCAATGTATACATTTACTATAAATTATTCAACTGTGAACTTAAGATGGATGAATTTTATGGTATGCAAATTATACTTCAATAAAGCCATTTTAAGAAAACTAAGAAACAGAAGAAAATCTTTACAAACTTGGAATAGAAGATTTGTTGGCACACATAAGAACTACAAATAAAAGGGGGAAAAAAGTCATCCTTGGGACTTTGTAACAATTAAAGAAGTCACCACTGAAAAATGAAAAGGTAAGAATCAGTCCAGGAAAAGTATTTGCAACAGATCTTGTAATGAATTTTTATGCATGATATATAAATAACTCATATAACTCAAAAAAGAGACAACCTCTTAGGAACTGAAACAACTTTTCACAAGAGAAGATCTGTGAATGGTTAATAACTACAGGCAAAAAAGCTGATAGTATTAGTTATCACAGAAATGCAAATTATACCACAATTAGATCCATTTCATACACACCAGAGTAACTAAAATTAAAGACTAACCATCTCAAGCACTGAAGAGGATAATGAACAATGTGAATTCTATATACTGGTCGTAGCAATATAAATGAAAACTCGACATAACATCTGGTAGTTCTTTTGAGAAGTTAAACACGACTACCATACAGCTCAGCCACTGAACTCAAGGTATTTACTGAAGAAAAACACAAGTCCATACAGAGACTTGTACAGAAATGATCATAGGTGCTTTATTTGTTACCACAAAAAATTGGAAACAACCTTAATTTCTTTCAACAGTAAAATGTATAAACACACTGTGATATATGCATACAATGGGATACTAATGACCAATTTTACAAAATGAATTATTGATATACATGGCAACATGAAGGCATCTCCAAAACATTATGCTAAGTGAGATATTTTAAATACCAAGAACTATACAACATATTGTGGTATATGGTATAGTAGTAAATGTTATCTATATACCAGAAAGCAGAACAGTGGTTGCCTGATGATGAGGGTACAATAAAGTATAGATTACAAACTGACAACTAGATAAACAGCATCTGCAAAAAATTTTCACCTATGAATATATTTGGTTAAAAAGTGAATGCTTCGGTGGCGCCTGGGTGGTTCAGTCGTTAAGCGTCTGCCTTCGGCTCAGGTCATGATCCCAGGGTCCTGGGATCGAGCCCTGCATCGGGCTCCCTGCTCTGCGGGAAGCCTGCTTCTCCCTCTCCCACTCCCCCTTCTTGTGTTCCCTCTCTTGCTGTATATCTCTGTCAAATAAATAAAATCTTTAAAAAAAAAAAAAAAGTGAATGCTTCTACCTTCCCATCCCCAATTCCCCTTCTAGACAGAAAAATAAAGCTCGTCTGCTCTCTGTACATCTCAACATTGTACTGTAGTTTCTTCCCAGGGTAGTAAGGCAAGAAATGCTGGGGGGGGGGGGGGGGACACGTTTAAATTAGGGGGAAAAAAAAAAAACAATAGTCAACTCACAAATCAGTAGACAATAGACAGAAAATCCTATAGATTCTCTAAGCCAGCTATTAGAACGAACATGTGAATTTAGTATGGTTACAAGATATAAAATCAACACATGCAACACCTCAACACTGAAGACTACGGAAGACCACTGAGAGAAAACTACACAACATTGTTGACCTCAACAAATAGAGTGATGCACTTGTTCACGGTCTAAAAGACTCAACTGTTAAGATGTCACTACTACCCAAAATGGTCTACAGATTCAGTGCCTTTCCAATCAAAATCCCAGGCTTTGTTTTTTAAATTAAAATTCATCTGAAACTACATGTAAAGAACCTATAATAACCCAAACAATTTGACAAAGCTGGGAGGACTCAGACATTCTGTAACATATTATAAAGCTAGAGTCATCAGGATAATGTGGCAATGGTACAACATAGAAAAATAAATCAATGAAAAAAAATAAATCAATGAAACAAATTAAACAGTTGGGAAACAGACCCACATAGTCAATAAAATTTCAACAAAGATACAAAGGTAATTCAGAGAAAGGATAGTTTTATCAAGAAATGGTGCTAGAACAATTGAATATGCACAGGTAAAATATGCACTGACTCTTGATTTTGGCTTAGATCATGATCTCACAGTCAGGCGATGGAACCCTGGAGACCAGCTCCTCACTCAGCAGGGTGTCTGCCTGAGATTCTCTCTCTCTCCCTCTGCCTCTGCCCCTCCCCATCCCCAACTCACGCTTGTGCGCGCTCTTTCTCTCTCTCTCTCTCTCTAAAAAAAAGATTGACCTTACCAAGTGTTTGTGAGGAGGTGTTGTGGAACAACTAGCATTCTCATATACTGCTGGTGGGAATGTAAAATGACAACTGTGGAAAAGAGTATGGCACTTTCTTAAAAGGTTAAATATCCCTCTACCACACAACCTAGCTTTTCCAAAATAAATATACATATATACTTATATATGTATATAAATGAAAGTATGTGTCCACATGAAGACTTATAATCCATTCTCTTCCATTCTCTTCCCATGTACTCAAAAGATAAGAAACCATATGTTCATATAAAGACTGGTATACAAATGTTGATAGCATCACAAGTCAAAATAATCAAAACCAGGAAATTACCCAAATGTCTATGAATAGTTGAACTGCAAACAAAGAGTGGTATACCCATACAAAAGAATAGTGCAATAAAAAGCAATGAAATCTATGAAAGATGAATGGATCAAGAAAATGTGGTACAGAAAGAAATCCTCTCATTTCATGGATGAACATGGA
This sequence comes from Mirounga leonina, assembly GCF_011800145.1. NCBI lineage: Eukaryota > Metazoa > Chordata > Mammalia > Carnivora > Phocidae > Mirounga > Mirounga leonina. The sequence goes on from NW_023270426.1 coordinate 16,322,405, forward strand.
TGAACAGTGAGGCCATTATGTCAAATGAAGTAAACTATAAACAGAAAGAGAAATACTATACAGTATCACATGTAGAGTCCCCCAATTTTTTTTTTAAAACTCGATTTCATAGAAACTGACTAAAATGGTGGTTGCCAGGTACTCAGGGGAGAGGGAATTACAGCAATGAAAATCAAAGGGAACCAATTTTCAGATGCAACAAGAGTTAAACAGCCCAATAAAGCTGTTTAAACAACAATCAGGGTGACCAGTTAGCCCGGTTGGTTAGAGCGTGGTGCTAATAAAAAACAATTAAGGGGGCGCCTGGGTGGCTCAGTCGTTACGCGTCTGCCTTCGGCTCAGGTCATGATCCCAGGATCCTGGGATTGAGCCCCGCATCGGGCTCCCTGCTCAGCGTGAAGCCTGCTTCTCCCTCTCCCACTCCCCCTGCTTGTGTTCCCTCTCTCGCTGTGTCTCTCTCTGTCAAATAAATAAATAAAATCTTTAAAAAAAAAAAAACAATTAAGAAAACGAAAATGCAAGCCAAAAATGAAATAAAATGTATGCAAAATCTGTCACCTTGTATCATGAATGTATTAAAGATTCCTACAAAATAATTAAGACAACTCAACTTTAAAGCCGGCAAAAAAACTTTATACAGATACTTCACAAAAGAATACAGAGGAAGCAGCAACCAATAACACAAGAAAAAGTGCTAAATATCATTAAGCAGGAAAATTAAAATGCAAACTATTTCACAGTGACTAGAATAGCTGAACTAAAAGACTGACAATCATGTGTTGGTGACTGTGTAGGAAGAGAAACAGAACTCTTAGACACTGCTGGTGGGAGTTTAAAATGGTACAGTGCTGTGGAAAGCAGTTTAGCAGTTTCTCATTAACAGTTTCTCTATTAAACTTCAAGACACACTATAAAGCTACTGTAATTACAACAGTGTGACATTCAAGCAGGGACAAACAAAATCTAATGTAACGGTTCAGGAGCCCAGAAAAAGGCACACATATGTGGATATTTGTTTATTAAAAAAATGTGGCATTGAATGAGAATGGGAAAAGGATATATAGGAATCCATATGGAAAACTGTGCAACATTATCGTACTCAAAAATCCAGTCTAAGTAGAATACAGACCTAAATGTGAAAGGAACACAAGGAAAGTTCTGGAAAGTAACAAAGGAAAATATCTTCATGACTTCAGGTACAGAAATATTTCTTAAGCAAAGAAGACAAAAAGAAAAAGACTGATCTACATTAGAATTAAGAACTTTCATTAATCCACAGGCACTACTAAGAGAATGAACAATACAAGACACAGGTAAAAAGTATTTGCAACAACAATAACCAAAGATTCTTATTCAGAATACACGGAGAATTTCTACGTCTCATTAACAAAGAGACAATGCATTAAAAAATGGGCACCAGATCTGAAGATACACTTGGAAATAAAAAGGTTATTCAAATAAAAATGCACTCATTCATCAGTAATCAGTAATATGCAAATCAAAATTATAGGAGGTACAGAAACTCAACAGAGTAACTGAATTCAGCAGTCAAAATAAATAAAAACCCCAACAATACTAAATGTTGGTAAGGATATGGAACAACAAATTCTCATCTCATTCTCAAATGCTGGTGAGTGTGTAAAATAGTACATCCACTTTAGCGTATAACTTGCAATCAACAATATATGAATACTGTTCATATGAATACAGACACATCCGGAGAGCCAACAATTCTCTGCTACATAAATGCATGCCCATGTGCATCTGATGTACAAGAATGTTCACAGCTGCTTTACTTGTAATAGCCCTCAACTATACAAACAATGTAATACTAATAAAGAAAGAAGTAACTCTAATTACATGGATGAATCTCATTAACAGTGGGCCAAAGAAGCTACACACAAAAGAATAGTGTATGATTACACTCATATCAAGTTCAAAAGTGAACAAAACCAAACTATAGTGTTTAGGTGTGCATATAGTCAGGCTAAAACTACAGGTATTAAAGACTAATTAAATTTTTTAAAATGTTATCTTTGGTGGGGAAGGGGAAAGTAGGAAATCCAATTTGAGAAAAGACTGCAGGCTGCCTCCAGGGTGTTGATAATGTCCAACTTCTTGATTTGGGTAGTAATTAGGCAAATGTTTTATCTATAATAACTCACTGATATGCACATTTGGGTTATCTCCACTTTACCCATATGTTGCACAATAAAAGAGTTAAAACCAAGGAACAGTGTTCCTGTTTGGGTCAGAAATATGGAAAAAAAAAAAAAGAATTTCTTTTTCACATTATGTACTTAAAAAAATCTGACGAAGAGATTAATAAAAGTGGTTAGTCATCTATGTAGATAGGTTAAATGGTATGGATGACAATACTTCTGAATGGTACAAATTTACTTGTCAAAAGTTCTTTTAAAAAATACATCCGTAAAAAAAGAACAAAGCTATGTACAGTGCTATTTAAAGAGGATAACCTTAACAACCCCAAGACTAGCAGAGTGGGTGACACACGTAAGCACTCCATGTTTACTAAATCAATTAATGCCCCAGTACTGGAGATATTCTCTCTGACTTCAATGTCTGCTCCCTTCTTCTTTGCCTAACTAATCCTGCTTATCTGCAGAATCCATTTCCACAACTGCCTCACAAAGTAAGCTTTCTTTCCATGTCAAACAGCAGTGTGGCCCTTTTCAAACAAAAGAGTCAGCCCAATCCAAAGTAAATCAGTCTTTTTTGTCTTAATGGTACTGTCTTATAAAAAGATAATACTTGCTCCATAAATTAATGTTTGAATGAATAAATGAATACATGCATTGTATTTTATTTGAAAATCACACACAATAAAGTCCTTGCTTTCTTGAGCTACAATTAGATCTTTACTGTGGCAATTAAAAAGTGAACTCAACTCCAGAAAAAGACAAAATTCATTTGAGAAGACATTTAAATTTCAGATTTGATTTATTACATATCTACTTAGTTTTTAGTAAATTTTAAAAAATGTATTTTAGTGATTTAAATTACATTAAAAATTTCAAATGGCCTGCCCTCCGTGAAGTTTCTGGGGTTTCCTAATTTGGGACATGACAATATATCCCCACCAAGCTGAAATACAAGTTGCTGTACCCTCATGACATCTACCACAAAAAAAAAGGCACAATGCTTGGTTAGTATTTTTGTATTCTAGAGGTAACATACACTAAGTATGCTACTTTGACCCATATTCAGAATCACCCCCAAGGCTGCTAGCAAATTCAAGATGGAGTATAAGCCCCTGTACCATCTGGGCCTTAGGAACCAGCATATCCAGTGGTACCTTTAGTGTCCATGGCAAATACAGATGCTCTATAGAGCCTCTCCCAAAAACACTAATTTGAGAATGACAGTGTAGAGGTCTACGATTTCTCAAACATAACATCTTCTGCAAATATCTATTTTACTTTTGAGAAACAAGTTCTGCCTTGCTACTGGGCCTTCGGAGATGCTGAATGCCTAACTACAGAACATCAGGTGACAATGTCGCCTGTACTTCCTATTATGAACTGCATAGTTAGCCACAACTGTTGGGCAGGGACAGTAGCAATCTGTGTAAGAGGCTGAGTTTACCCAGGAGCAGACAGGTATTTATTTATTTATTTATTTTTAAAGATTTATTTACTTGAGAGAGAGAATGAGAGATACAAAGAGCATGAGGGGGGGAGGGTCAGAGGGAGAAGCAGACTCCCTGCTGAGCAGGGAGCCTGATGCGGGACTCGATCCCGGGACTCCAGGATCATGACCTGAGCCGAAGGCAGTCGCTTAACCAACTGAGCCACCCAGGCGCCCCCAGGAGCAGATAGGTAGATCAGACTCCTTGAACATCAACTCCTACTGGAGTGCCTCCTCCACCTCAGTCCATGCCTATGCCCACCTGGGCAGTTCCTTATGACTGGCTGACTGAGGAAGAAAAAGCTTGAGCCTATTTCAAACAGTGAGTGTGCACAGTATGCTGGTACCATCCAAAAGTGGATGGCCCACAGGTCACTCAGGGGTGACCATGAAAGAAGGTGGTAAAGGAAAATCCTCCTAGGGAATAGAACTTCACAGTACACTGAGATGTCCATTTTGTCTGGACTGAGAGATGGCCGGAATTACTGACTGAAACAGATTCATGGACAGTTACTAATGGTGTGGTTGAATGCTCAGGGATCTGGAACGAACAGGATTGGAAGACTGCTAATGAGAAATCTGGGAAGAGGTTTACGGAAGCACTTCTTTCAGAATGGGCACAGACTTTGAAGATACTTGTGTCTCATATGAGTGCCTCAAGGGCATGCTCTGTGAAGGAGGCTTTTAATCATCAGGTGAACAAAATGAAATGCCCTACTATGGAAGTGAATCAAACTCTTCCTCCAGCTACACCAGTGCTTGTTCAATGGGCCCATGAATGAAGCAGCCATGGTGGCAGAGACAGAATATGCAGCGGCTCAACTGCTAATGCTACTGTTGGGAACCTAGCCTGTGAACATCAGAGATCAACGCTGAGACTCTGATATGGCACCATTCCTTGGGGGGACCAGTCACCTGGAGGCAGATTACTTACAATGGATTTTTTCTGTCGTGGAGGACAGTGCCTCTTCTCACTGATACACCTAGTAAGTCGTTCACAGAATTTTTGATTCCCATCCAAAAAACTCTGAGCTCTGCTGGTTTTGAGACTTAGTGCCCAATAGAAGATTGCTTCTACCAGGAAACACAACTGTTCCACTGAATTAAATACTTCCACCTAGCCGCTGAACCAACAGGCAGGGAGAGGGGTTACTTACTCTAAGGGCCTGAGTGATTGATTCCAATCATAAGGGGAAATTGAGTTGCTGAACAAAATGGGGGCCAAGAGGACTACATCTGAAGCCCAGGAGATTCACTTAGACTTCTCATTGTACTTCCAGGTCTACTATTCAAAGTTAATGGAAAACTGCCACCACCACCACCACAGGACATTTAAGGACCCTTCAGAAATCAAAGTTTTGTTCACATCATCAGCAGAGAACTCAGGACAGATGAAAGGCTGGCTTAGGGCAAAAGTATTTGAATGGGGAGTGAAAGAAGGAAGCCAGAGGTACCAACTACCACCTTGTGACCAATCATAGCAACAAGGAATATAGGAGCTTTACAGATTTTTCCTTCGTTTATTGTATATATTATGTCTAAATTTGTGTAAATGTTAACCATTTCCTTCGTCCCTCTCTTCCCTATATTTATTTTATATATAATTTGTTGGAAGTAAACTTTACAAGGTAGTCTTTAGTTAGCAGAATATTCAGAAGCACTGTGATAAAGTATGTAATTCATATAGCCAGCAACGACTATTAGGATTGTACCTCTCATTATTTTGGGGAGAGGGTAAGAAATTCTTCACTTGTATGAAAGACAACTTTATCTTGTAAGGTATAAACAGAATTTTGTTGTTGGATGGAAGTTCAAACGTGTTTAGAAGCATTGATATGGAAGCTAAGTAGCCAAGGAAGTGGACTGTGCCAATTACTGACTGCCTTTCAATTGCAAATATATATATATATATTAAGATTTATTTATTTTAGAGAGAGCCCAGGCACATGTAAGTGGTGGGAGGGGCAAAGGGGGAGAGAGAGTCCCAGGAAGACTCCCCTCTGAGCTCAGAGCCCTATTCGGGGCTCCATCTCACAACCCTGAGATTATGACCTGAACTGAAATCAAGAGTCAGACACTTTAACCAACTGAGCCACCCAGGCGCCCCTATTCACTCTCAGTTTCAAATCTACTTTGTAATAAAGGGTCTAGACTCAAGTCAGTGTTCTCCTTCTGCCTGCCAAAAATTTAAAGTTCTGTCAGTAGAGAGTGGTAGTAGAACAATGCAATAGAAAAATTGTCTTTGGGGGAGGGGGGAAGGGAGTGTGTGTGTGTGTGTGTCAGTCAGTCAGTCAAATCCCCAACCTCAGGGCCTAACCACACCCGAGCAGGGGGAGGGGAGGTTCTCTTGTCATTCCTGCTCAGCAGTTCCCTCCCTGTCAGCCTTGACCCTGTGACTGTGTACCAGCTCTGGTGCAAGGCAACCCAGTGAATTTCTCCACTATCTACTGGGCTACAGCTAACACATTTCCAACAAGCTCTAAAATCCAGTTTTGGGGAGAGAGTCCCCCTTTCAGGTTTGTTCTTTCCTTACCTTTTCTCCCTTAGCTCCTTTATCCTTCTCAATGCCTAATTTCTTAAAAAAAATATTCTTTACAGTCCCTGTTCAAATTACTGTGTGGTTTCTGTCTCTTGATGATAAGAGGAATAAATATTTTCTAAAGATTTTTAAAATTTATTTGGGGGGAGAGAGAGATTGAGAAGGCATAAGCACAAAAGGGGGGAGGGGCAGAGGGAGAGGCAGAATCCCCGATGGGGAAGGAGCCCCATGCAAAGCTCAATCCCAGGATCCTGAGATCATGATCTGAGCTGAAGGGAGATGCTTCACCAACTGAGCCACCCAGGTGCCCCGATAAGGGGAATAAATATTTTTACATCTAGGGGAGGAGCAAGATGGCGGAGGAGTAGGAGACTTGGATTTTGTCTGGTCCCAGGAATTCAGCTAGAAAGGGATCAAACCATTCTAAAAACCTACAAACTCAACAGGAGATGGAAGAAAAGAATAGCAACAACTCTGAACAGAAAAGCGACCACATTCTGGAAGGCAGGATGTGCGGAGAAGTGAACCCGAGGTAATATTCGGGAAGAGAGACAGCGTGGTGGGGGTGGGCTCCGTCAGCCAATACCGGCACTCCAGTGGGTAAGCAGGGAATGGAACCCTCGCGGGACAGTGTGGTCTCAGGACCCTCGGGGTCACAGAAAGACCAGGGGTGCCTGAGTGCGGCAGAGCTCCCAGGTATCAGAGCAGGGAAGCCGGCTGCAGAGACGGAGCCGAGGAGCAGGCTCTCAGTTCGGGATGGCCATAAACCATGATCCACGGCACAGTCGGGCCACTGCTCTTCCAGCAGGGACCCAACAAGTGGCAGATCTGGGAAGACTCCCCTTCCTCCCCGGGGAGAAGCAGCGCGGGAGCGCACTGCAGGGATCTGCTGGGTTTGGAGACTCCACACGGTGTTGGGCGCCAGAGACAGAAATGCTCAGTCACGGGCCAGGTGAGCACAGACTGTGGCCGGAGACCGGGGAGATGGGAGTGACTGACTGCTTTTCTCTGGGGGCTCACTGAGGAGCAGGGCCCCGAGTTCTCGGCTCCTCCGGGTGGAGATTAAAGGCCGCCATTTTCACTCTTGTCCTCCAACGCTGCATGGAAAGCTTGCAGGGAACAAAAGCTCCCGAGAGCAAACCCAAGCAGGTAACTTACCCCAGACCCGCAAGGGCGGGGCGATTCCGCCTCCGGGCAAAGACACTTGGGAAACACGGATATAGGCCCCTCCCCCAGAAGATCAGCAAGAACAGCAAGCCAAGACCAAGTTTACAGATTACCGAGAACGGCAGAACTCCAGCACTAGGGGAATACTGCACATAGAATTCATGGCTTTTTCCCCCCATGATTCCTTAGTCTTTAAAAGTTACTTTTTTTTGAATTTTTCTTTTTCCCTTTTTCAACCAACATTTTATCATTCCCTTTTATTTTTTTTTTTTAAAGATTTTATTTATTTATTTGACAGAGAGAGACACAGCGAGAGAGGAAACACAAGCTGGGGGAGAGGGAGAGGGAGAAGCAGGCTTCCCGCTGAGCAGGGAGCCCGATGCGGGGCTCGATCCCAGGACCCTGGGATCATGACCTGAGCCTAAGGCAGACGCTTAACAAAAGAGCCACCCAGGCACCCCTATCATTCCCTTTTTTAAAAAACCTTTTTTATTTTTAATTTTAATTTTTTTTTTAAGATTTTATTTATTTATTCATGAGAGACAGAGAGAGAGAGAGAGGCAGAGGGAGAAGCAGGCTTCCAAGGAGCAGGGAGCCCGATGCGGGACTCGATCCCAGGACGCTGGGATCATGACCTGAGCCGAAGGCAGACGCTTAACCATCTGAGCCACCCAGGTGCCCTATTTTTAATTTTTAGAGTCATATTCTATCCCTTCACAGAAGTTAACCTTATTTTTGGTATATGTATATAAGCTGTTCTCTCTTTAAAATTTTGGGATACAGTTTCTTCTAACAGACCAAAATATACCCTAAATGTCTAGTGTATGGCTTTGTTCTAGTCTCCGGCCTAATCACATTCTCTTTTTTTTTTTTAATCCTCTTTTTCAACCAACTTATCAATTCCTTTTATAAAATCTTTTATAATTTTCATCTTTACAATCATATTCCATCCCTTCATCATATTAACCCTTATTTTTGTACATATATAAGTTTTCTTTAAAATTTTTGGAGGCACTTTCTTCTAACAGACCAAAATACGCTCAAAATCTACTGTGTGGCACTAATCATGCACCAGCCTGATTATATTTGATCATATTCTGTTTTGTTTTTATTTTTATATTTTTTTTCTTTTTTCCTTCTTTCCCTTTCTTTTCCCCCAGTTTCAGGTCTTTTCTGATTTGTTTAGTGTGTATTTTCTGGGGATGTTGTTACCCTGTTAGCATTTTGTTCTCTCATTCATCTATTCTCCTCTGGACAAAATGACAAGACGGAAAAAAATCAACTCAAAAAAAAAAAGAACAAGAGACAGTACCGACTGCCAGAAACCTACCTAATCAATATGGACATTAGTAAGATGTCAGAACTTGAGCTCAGAATGATAATTTTAAAGATACTAGCTGGACTCGAAAAAAGCATGGAAGATATTAGAGAAACCCTTTCTGGAGAAATATAAGAACTAAAATCTAACAAAGTCGAAATCAAAAAGGCTATTGATGAGGTGCAATAAAAAATGGAGGCTCTAACATGCAGAAGAATGAAACTCGACTCTTCTCTAACACCATCCACAAAGATAAACTCAAAGTGGATGAAAGACCTCAATGTGAGACAGGAATCCATCAAAATCCTAGAGGAGAACGTAGGCAGTAACCTCTTTGACATCGCCCACAGCAACTTCTTTCAAGATACATCTCCAAAAGCTAGTGAAACAAAAGCAAAAATGAACTTTTGGGACTTCATCAAGATAAAAAACTTCTGCACAGCAAAGGAAACAGTCAACAAAACAAAGAGGCAACCCACAGAATGGGAGAAGATATTTGCAAATGATACTACAGATAAAGGACTGGTATCCAAGATCTATAAAGAACTTCTCAAACTCAACACCCAAAAAACAAATAATCAAGTCAAAAAGTGGGCAGAAGATATGAAAAGACACTTCTCTGAAGAAGACATACAAATGGCTAACAGACACATGAAAAAATGTTCATCATCATTAGCCATCAGGGAAATCCAAATCAAAACCACACTGAGATACCACCTTACACCAGTTAGAATGGCAAAAATGGACAGGGAGAGAAACAACAAATGTTGGAGAGGTTGTGGAGAAAGGCGAACCCTCTTACACTGTTGGTGGGAATGCAAGTTGGTACAGCCACGTTGGAAAACAGTGTGGAGGTTCCTCAAAAATTTAAAAATAGAGCTACCCTATGACCCAGCAATTGCACTACTCAATATTTACCCCAAAGACACCAATGTAGTGAAAAGAAGGGCCATATGCACCCCAATGTTCATAGCAGCAATGTCCGCAATAGCCAAACTGTGGAAAGAGCCGAGATGACCTTCAACAGATGAATGGATAAAGAATATCCATTCCATATATACAATGGAATATTACTCAGCCATCAGAAAAGATGAATACCCAACTTTTACATCAACATGGATGGGACTGGGGGAGATTATGCTAAGTGAAATAAGTCAGGCAGAGAAAGTCAATTATCATATGGTTTCACTTATTTGTGGAACATAAGGAATAGCATGGAGGACATTAGGAGAAGGAAGGGAAAAATGGGGGGGTGGGAATTGGAGGGAGAGATGAACCATGAGAGACTATGGACTCTGAGAAACAAACAGGGCTTTAGAGGGAAGTGGGGAGGGGGGATTGGTTACCCCGATGATGGGTATTAAGGAGGGAACGTACTGCATGGAGCACTGGGTGTTATACGAAAACAATGGATCGTGGATCACCACATCAAAAACCAATGATGTACTGTATGGTGACTAACATAATAAAATTAAAAAAAAAAAATGGAGGCTCTAACTACTAGGATAAATGAGGCAGAAGAGAGAATTAGTGATATAGAATATCAGATGATGGAGAATAAAGAAGCTGAGAAAAAGAGAGATAAACAAATACTGGATCACAAGGGCAGAATTTGAGAGATAAGCGATACCATAAGACGAAACAACATTAGAATAATTGGGATCCCAGAAGAAGAAGAAAGAGAGAGGGGCAGAAGATATACTGGAGCAAATTACAGCAGAGAACTTCCCTAATTTGGGGAAGGAAACACGCATCAAAATCCAGGAGGCACAGAGAACCCCCCCTCAAAATCAATAAAAATAGGTCAACACCCCAACATCTAATAGTAAAACTTACGAGTCTCAGAGACAAAGAGAAAATCCTGAAAGCAGCTCAGGAGAAGAGATCTATAACTTACAATGGTAGAAACATTAGATTGGCAACAGACCTATCCACAGAGACCTGGCAGGCCAGAAAGGACTAGCATGATATATTCAGAACACGAAATGAGAAAAATATGCAGCCAAGAATACTATATCCAGCGAGGCATCATTGAAAATAGAAGGAGAGATAAAGAGCTTCCAGGACAAACTAAAACTAAAGGAATTTGCAAACACAAAACAGCTCTACAAGAAGTATTGAAAGGGGTCCGCTAAGCAAAGAGAGAGCCTAAAAGCAACATAGACCAGAAAGAAACACAGACAATACACAGTAAGTCACCTTACAGGCAATACAATGGCACTAAATTCATATCTTTCAAGAGTTACCCTGAATGTAAATGGGCTAAATGCCCCAATCAAAAGACACAGGCTATCAGATTGGATAAAAAAACAAGACCCATTGATATGCTGTCTGCAAGAGACTCATTTTAGATGCAAAGACACCTCCAGATTTAAAGCTAGGGGGTGGAAAACTATTTACCATGCTAATGGACATCAAAAGAAAGCTGGGGTGGCAATCCTTATATCAGAGAGATTTTAAACCAAAAACTATGATAAGAGATGAGGAAGGACACTACATCATACTTAAAGGGTCTATCCAACAAGAAGATCTAACAATGGTAAGTATCTATGCCCCTAACATGGGAGTGGCCAATTACATAAGCCAATTAATAACAAAAGCAAAGAAACACATCAACAACAATACAATAATAGTGGGGGACTTTAACACCAACCCTCACTGAAATGGACAGATCATCTAAGCAAAAGATCAACAAGGAAATAAAGACTTTAAATGACACACTGGGCCAAATGGACTTCACAGATATATTCAGAACATTCCATCCCAAAACAACAGAATACACACACATTCTTCTCTAGTGCCCATGGAACATTCTCCAGAACAGATCACATCCTAGGTCACAAATCAGGTCTCAACCGGTACCAAGATTGAGATCATTCCCTGCATATTTTCAGACCACAGTGCTTTGAAACTAGAGCTCAATCACAAAAGGAAAGTCGGAAAGAACTCAAATACATGGAGGCTAAAGAGCATCCTACTAAAGAATGAATGGGTCAACCAGGAAATTAAAGAAGAATTAAAAAAATACATGGAAACCAATGAAAATGAAAACACAAATGTTCAAAATCTTTGGGATGCAGCAAAGGCGGTCCTAAGAAGAAAGTATATAGCAATACAAGCCTTTCTCAAGAAACAAGAAAGGTCTCAAATACACAACCTAACCCTATACCTAAAGGAGCTGGAGAAAGAATAGCAAATAAAGCCTAAACCCAGCAGGAGAAGAGAAATAATAAAGATCAGAGCAGAAATCAATGAACTAGAAACCAAAAGAACAGTAGAACAGATCAACGAAACTAGGAGCTGGTTCTCTGGAAGAATTAAAAAGATTGATAAACCCCTGGCCAGACTTACCAAAAGAAAAAGAAAGGACCCAAATAAATAAAATCATGAATGAAAGAGGAGAGATCACAACCAACACCAAAGAAATACAAACAATTATAAGAACATACTATGAGCAACTCTATGCCAGCAAATTAGATAATGTGGAAGAAATGGATGCATTCGTAGAGCTGTATCAACTACCAAAACTGAACTAGGAAGAAATAGAAAACCTGAACAGACCTATAACCACTAAGGAAGTTGAAGCAGTCATCAAAAATCTCCCAACAAACAAGAGCCCAGGGCAGATGGCTTCCCAGGGGAATTCTACCAAACATTTAAAGAAGAATTAATACCTGTTCTTCTGAAACTGTTCCAAAAAATAGAAATGGAAGGAAAACTTCCAAACTCGTTTGATGAGGCCAGCATTACCTTGATCCCAAAACCAGACAAAGACCCCATCAAAAAGGAGAATTACAGACTAATATCCTTAATGAACATGGATGCAAAAATTTTCATCAAAATACTAGCCAATAGGATCCAACAATACATTTAAAGGATTATTCACCACGAACAAGTGGGATTTGTTGCTGGGCTGCAAGGTTAGTTCAACATCCACAAATCAACGTGATACAATACATTTTTAATAAAAGAAAGAACAAGAACCATATGATCCTCTCAAGAGATGCAGAAAAGTATTTGACAAGGTACAGCATCCTTTCTTGATTAAAACTCTTCACAGTGTAGGGATAGAGGGTACATACCTCAATAACATAAAAGCCATCTATGAAAACCTACAGTGAATATCATTCTCAATGGGGAAAAACTGAGAGCTTTCCCCTAAGGTCAGGAACACGACAGGGATGTCCACTATCACCACTGCTATTCAACATAGTAGTAGAAGTCCTAGCCTCAACAATCAGACCACAAAAAGAAATAAAAGGCATCCGAATCAGCAAAGAAGTTGTCAAACTCTGTTTGCAGATGATATGATACTTTATGTGGAAAACCCAAAAGACTCCACCCCAAAACTGCTAGAACTGCTAGAACTCAAGAATTCAGTAAAGTGGCAGGATATAAAATCAATGCACAGAAATCAGTGGCATTTCTATACAACAAGACAGAAGAAAGAGAAATTAAGGAGTCGATCCCATTTACAATTGCACCCAAAACCATAAGATACCTAGGAATAAATCTAACCAATGAGGCAAAGGATCTGTACTCAGAAAACTATAGAATACTCATGAAAGAAATTGAGGAAGACACAAAGAAATGGAAAAACGTTCCATGCTCATGGATTGGAATAACAAATACTGTGAAAATGTCTAAGCTACTTAGATCAGTCTACACATTTAATGCAATCCCTATCAAAATACCATCACAACTTTTTTCAAAGAAATGGAACAAATAATCCTAAAATTTGTATGGAACCAGAAAAGACCCCAGAATAGCCAGAGGAATGTTGAAAAAGAAAAGCAAAGCTGGTGGCATCACAATTCCAGACTTCAAGCTCTATTACAAAGTTGTCATCATCAAGACAGTATGATAGTGGCACAAAAACAGACACATAGATCAATGGAACAGAATAGAGAGCCCAGAAATGGACCCTCAACTCTATGGTCAACTAATCTTCGACAAAGCAAGAAAAGAATGTCCAATAGAAAAAAACAGTCTCTTCAACAAATGGTGTTGGGAAAACTGGACAGCCACATGCAGAAGAATGAAACTGGACCATTTCCTTATACCACACACAAAAACAGACTCAAAATGGGTGAAAGACCTCAATGTCAGACAGGAATCCATCAAAATCCTAGAGGAGAACACAGGCAGCAACCTCTTCGACCTCAGCCGCAGCAACTTCTTCCTAGACACATCGCCAAAGGCAAGGGAAGCAAGGGCAAAAATGAACTATTGGGTCTTCATCAAGATAAAAAGCTTTTGCACAGCAAAAGAAACAGTCAACAAAACCAAAAGACAACCAACAGATTGGGAGAAGATATTTGCAAATGACCTATCAGATAAGGGCTAGTACCCAAAATCTATAAAGAACTTATCAAACCTAACACCCAGAGAACAAATAATCCAATCAAGAAATGGGCAAAAGACATGAACAGACATTCCTGCAAAGAAGACATCCAAATGGCCAACAGACACATGAAAAAGTGTTCAACGTCACTCAGCATCAAGGAAATCCAAATCAAAATGTCCATGAGATACCACCTCACACCAGTCAGAATGGCTACAATTAACAAGTCAGGAAATGACAGATCTCGGCGAGGATGTGGAGAAAGGGGAAACCTCCTACACCGTTGGTGGGAATGCAAGCTGGTGCAACCACTATGGAGAACAGTATGGAGGCTCCTCAAAAAGTTGAAAATAGAGCTACCCTAGGACTCAGCAACTGCACTACTGGGTATTTACCCCAAACATACAAATGTAGTAATCCGAAGGGGCACGTGAACCCCAATGTTTATAGCAGCAATGTCCACAATAGCCAAACTATGGAAAGAGACTCAATGTCCAACAACAGATGAATGGATAAGGAAGATGTAATACACACACACACACACACACAATGAAACATCATGCAGCCATCAAAAAAATGAAATCTTGCCATTTGCAACGACATGGATGGAACCAGAGGGTATTATGCTAAGCTAAATAAGTCAATCAGAGAAAGACAAATATCCTATGATCTCACTGTTAGGAGGAATCTGAGAAACAAGACAGAGGATCATAGGACAAGGGAGGGAAAAATCAAACAAGATGAAACAAGAGGGAGACAAACCATAAGAGACTCATAATCTCAGGAAACAAACTGAGGGTTGCTGGAGTGGAGGGGGGTGGGAGGGATGGGGTGGCTGGGTGATGGACACTGGGGAGGGTATGTGCTATGGTGAGCGTGGTGAATGGTGTAAGACTGATGAATCACAGACCCGTACCCCTGAAACAAATAGTACATTTCATGTTAATTAAAAAAAAAAATGAGATGACCCATACCATCTATCAAGTAGACTATACCCTGATATTGAAATTTAAGTTTTGCAAGTAATAGCTGCAACTAAAAGCTTTAAAAGTCTAAAAGTCTCTTCTCAACATTACTGGAAATAAGTCAGTAAAAAATTATGTTTTTACATCACCAAATATTAATATTAGTCCCCCAAAATATTAATAATTGCTTAGAGAATAAATTCTTTATTTAAATTCAATTAATTAACATAGAGTGTATTATTAGTTTCAGAGGTAGAGTTCAGTGATTCATCAGTTGCATACACCACCCAGTGCTCATTCCATCATGTGTCCTCCTTCATGCCCCATCACCCAGTTACCCCACCTTGTCTCCCCTCCAGCAACCCTCAGTTTCTTTCCTATACTTAGGAGTCTATTATGGTTTGTCTCCCTCTCTGGTTTCATCTTGTTTTATTCTTCCCAGGTTTTTTTTTTTTTTTTACTCACCAGAATCATGCTGTATGTATTGTTCTTTGATGTGCTTATTGGAGATGTTCTCAGCCTAGCATACTCCTTTTATCCATTCTATATTCCATAGAAATAGATGTTTAGGTTGCTTCATTTTGCTGTTATAATTATGCCCACTTTTGTGCACAAACTTGAGCACAGGGGCTGGAATTTGAGGGGAAGAGTGTCAATTTGAGCCCTTGGCAATGTGAGGTGACGGCGTGTTGACTTGGCATTGAGCAGGTGGCAGGCCATGCATGCTGACTCGGGCAGGAGGGCAGCTAGACTGTCAATTTGGGACCCACAGGCCGATGGCATCGTGTGTGACAGGGACGTGGCTGGTTTTGCTTTTAACTTTTGTTTTTCTAGGAAATTCGATCTCTCCTTCTATTCTAAATGAAGGCCTTGCTGGATAGAGTATTCCTGGCTATAGATTTTTTTCTTTCTAGTGGTTGGAATTTCTCATGCCACTTTCTAGAAACTAAATTCTTGAAGAACACTACATGTGACCAACCACCCTTCTCTTGTTTTACCTAATAATTATGGTGATAATGAACAATTCCTTATAACAGTCAGGCACTCTTCTAAGATATATATGTATATAAAAAACTCATATATTCCTCAAAACTAGTCATGATTAGGTAATTTGCCCAAAAATAGTAGAACATTAGACATGAACTCATGTAGTCTGGCTCTCGACTGCCAATGTTTACAGTCTTCTGTTGAGAGCTTTGAGTGGTAGAGATTGCTAAAACTTCAGAGAGACACTTCAAGTAGGTACTATTGTACTCATTTTACAAAGACAACTAAAATTTGTACGAAGTCATACAACAGTAAGTGATAAATCAGGACTTTAATCTAGTTGCCTTACTCTAAAAACCCATTTCTTAACTATTAAAATAGATCACCCTCTCTATAACCACTAATAGTAGCAATAAATCCGAAAACCATGAGATAAATCAGATCAAATCTCATATAAAAATTAAGACCAAATAAAAGATACTATGTCTCAATGTAAACTTAAAGATTACACCCTCAAAAATATGAACTGTCAGTTGTTTCCTAGTATTTCCAATAGTACCAGCAAGCAAGCACATTCATAAAATTTATCACCTATTGAGAGGAAATATACATCCTACATAAAACAGTTTAACATTAGAGATAAAATAAATAGTTGTAATATTAACTTTGCCTGCCACATATTCTAAAGCAGCAAATGTAAATGTACCTGCAAGGAGGCAAGACCATGGAGTCTTTCATAAGCACAGATCCAGAAAGCAGGATATACCAACATCTGGCAACAGTTTCTGAACTGTTAAAATAAGTAAAATTAATGAGTAAATACACACACGTATTCACATGTATATGATTCAAAATAATACATAACATGATTCAATACAAAGTACATAACATGAAATACATTCTAAAAATATTTAAGTCATTAAAATTTAATGGACTTTTGGGAAATACTGACTGTTGCCAAAGGTTTTATACAGACCATGTTCATATGGGAAAAAGTGTTATCACTACCTTAAGATACAGACTTCACAAGTATATGGTTATTAACTCAATTTTATTAATTATACCATTAGCTTCGCCTTCTTCATTTTTGTGTAGTGGATCATAACACCTGATGAAGATTAAAACTTAAATATTGTACTACATCTGTATATCATAAAATCCTGTTTTGGTAACTTTTATATATATTAAAGACTATTATTTGGAATTCACAAGTTCATCAATGTTGTATCTTCACTGACAACTATAATTTGAATCATGATCTATTCATTTCTTTT